>NC_141556.1:160229293-160876168 GCF_036417535.1 Chlamydotis macqueenii
TGAAGATGTAGGAAAACTTTATCCACTTTCACATGAAGAATGAGTATCTTGAGGTGGACATGACAACCCCTACACGCACACCCCACGCACACTAGTATAAAACACACCTCTGATGAGCAGCAATGGAATTACTATAGTGTCATTTTAAGGAGACTTTTGAAATATGAGGTAAAGGCAATTTCACAATCAGAAGAAAAAGCTGCAGAGGTCTTAAGTGTAGTATTAGCAGGAGTGTTACAGATATCATACAAAAACAAAAAGATTTTAAAAAATTGAAGGATTACTAAGTACAAAACCATAAGAGAAGAGGAAAATACTGTTTTCTTTAGTTTAACATTCTTTTCAGAAATATATATAGTTCAATATGAGACAAAAAAGAAGGTTTAAGTGGCAGGAATGATACATTAATTGGACCTTAATAAAGTGGACAGAAATGCACTCCTCTATTTTTTAACTTTTTCTACAATGGTAAATGAGAGCTTGGTTTCATTCGCTAATAAAAAGCATATATACAGTTTTGTATCTTAACATATTTCTATTCAGGTTCACATCACCATTTCATTTTGATGAGCACTGCATATATTTTGCATCCAAGTGAGAGCACAGTTAATAAGATCAAGTAATTTTACAGCAGCTTCTCAATTTAATCAATCCCTATTAGGTTCCCATATGGATGTAAAGACAAGATTTGTTACTTCAACTGCTATCTCTAAAATACAAATAAAGCCTCATTTGTGAAAAGCACTTTAAGGTACACATACAACCCGGGATCTGATGGACAAAAAATTAAATAAATTCGACTTTCAGAACAGTAGAATAACTCCAAATGTTAAGAAATGCATTTAACATAAAAACAGCCTTCCAGAAAAATCAAACCACGCACAGGCATTTTCAATCAAACATCAAGATAGCAACCTGGCCTAGTGGAAGGTGTCACTGCCCAGGGCAGAGGGGTTGGAACTAGATGATCTTTAAGGTCCCTTCCAACCCAAACTGTTCTATGATTCTATGATTAAAAAGAACATCTGAACATCATTTTACTGCATCAACTAAAAACCCTGCTGCTCAAGTGGCAATATCATGCCCCTTCCTGGCTCACTCTTGTCAGCTGTTTGTAAATAATCTTTAAACAATCCCTGACAAATACTTCGCCTTACTCTTCCAGGATCTGCATTAGGACTAAGAACATTTCCAATCATCTTTGGAGACGTAATGGAGGGAAAAAAAGTGGAACCAGACTTCTATAATAAGGCATTAGAATTATCTATCTCACAGCCCTTCCCATCATGGCCCATTACCAAGTTGGATTTACTATTTTTGCTCTTTTTTAAAATAAATACTGTATTCTATTTTTGGTAATCGGAGTCCTACTTAAGACTAGCAAAATCCCTACACAAAACTCAAAAGATGAATGTTCAAGACTGCTGAACACTAACTAAGTTCAGAATAAGTTGAATAAAATAAGTCTGTGGTTTCTTATTACCACATATAGATGCACAAACATAGCTACTGTCACTTTTGATCCTCCCTACCACCCCCTACAGCCATTAGCATATCTGGAAAGGAACAAAGCATAAATGTGGGAGGGAGAGAGAGTCTAGATTCCAAGTAGTAACTACACCGAATTAAAACTAAAACAAATTCAGGATTGTTATGCTTTATGACATATAATTTTCATTATCAAAGAATCAGATGTGGATCTCTGTTTTGTTATGAATTTCACGCTTCCTTTTTCTTGGATTTGTATTACTTATCCTATACAAAGGGCATACAATGAAAGTCAACAATAAACACATGGCAATGTATTTAGGAGAGTCACTGTCCAGAAATAAATTAAGAAAATGGCAGTATATGCACATTATATCAGAACTTAATATTAATCTTAACTATATCCAGAAAGCAACTATCAAGACAAATGACATCCAACTGGACAAGACATTCCTACTCCTTAATTCTTTCTGACAGTACTAAAGGCTCCTTGGAGTGAAAACTTAAGCTTTTTATAGCCTGTTAAAGATTATAAATTCACAGTTATCAAAGAAGGAAAGGGACTTCAGTTCCCATATGAATGGCTTCATAAAACTGAAAAAGTGCAGTTACTGTTTAAAACAAACTCGATCTAAGCAAGCAAAACCAAAAGGACTGGTGAGTAACGGGGGACGAACACAAACCATTACGTAATTCATCGGTGTGGCCTCCTTCATAATACTACCTATCTCTAAAAATCCTGACATCACAGTGAACTCAAAGAAATGCCACACAACAGATCTAATATAGAGAGACTGAAAAGAGTTAAAATTGTTTCCATAAAAGAGGAATAAGAGCAAACAAGAACAATCTATTGTCTTATTAAAAAGTTGTAAGCCTCTCTAGTAGCTGTGTGGATAGTGAACAGACACCCATCTGTTCTCCATGCAGAAGAGGGCAGTCGGTAAAATAAGCAAATAAAAAGTCAACAAAGTAAGTGGCAAACAGTAAAAACCACTACATGCTGTGTAAGACTTTAGCAATGATTGCCAAAGTTAGTCAACATCAAAATTCAGAAGGGACTAACATCAATGGACTCATCACAATTCATGAAATGTAGGTGCCCAGCTGCTTTTGGCAAAACAGAATTAAGGAAGAGAGACCATAATCATATTCTACACTGACCCTACAGAGTCCTTTAGGGTTGGTTTTTTGGGGGGGTTTTTTGCTCTTTTTGCTGTTTGGTTGATTTGGGTTTGTTTTTTTTTTTTTCTTTTAAAGGTCTGGTAGTGAACACAGCTAGCTAGCTGTCATCTAGACAAACCAGAGGATTTCACCCAGAATGGCAAATCTTGTTCTGTATGCTGTTCTCTGTGCTAGTGTGCATATTGCCAACAATGACATAATTTACAAACACCCATAAACCAAGCTGCGTATGCAATATTAGAAAGCCCTCAAATTAGAAAAAAGGCCACTAAAAATATAAGCTATCTAGCAAGCCTGCTTCGTACAACACTGAATCACAAAATTTCAGTTGGACAGGATGTCTGGAGGTAACTCAGATGCAAACACCTGCCCAAAGTCAGTCTGATCAGATGGCACTGGGCGGTGTCCACTCGTGAACATTTCCAAGCAGAGACTCCACCACAGCACGACATGCCAACCCAGCATTTTGACCACTCGTGGTTAAAAAAGAAAAAAAAGAAAAAAAAAAAAAAAACCCAAAACCCCAAAACCCATTTCCTAGTCCCTGGCTGCAACATCTCACATGCCTCAGTAGCTGCCAAACCCCTTCACAGGTTCCCGAGGCCCCATGCTACAGCCCTGCTAGTTTCCGGTGGGGAGGTGGGGAGGTACCCCTGACACCACCAGCAGGTCCCAGACAAGGTTATCCCACATGCTGACGCTGTCCTAGCACCACGCCACTGCCCCAGAGGCCTCTCCACTCCTGTGTTCCTCTCTCCTCACCCCCAAGACCTCCCTGACCACCCCAAGGGCTATGGCCACCCACAAACCCCCCACACTCAACCTCTCCAGCTGCTCTTGAAACCCTCCTCCTGATCACCAGCATCTCCAGGGCACAGGCCTCCCAAACACCCTCCCAATCTGAGCCAGCTTCCCTTATTGCCAACTTATAAGCCTACCTGCAAGCTTTGCCACTCACTTTACTTGCATTCATGGGGCCGAGGTGACCCCACATTTCCCCTGAGGCCACCTCAGCACTCCATGCCTACTGCTCAGCACAGCCCACTACTTCGCATGCGTCCTGGGAATCTTTTCTTTTTCACTGAGGTAGCAATCTTGAAATATAATTAATGTATATAGTAACAAGAGCAACATCTGTGCAAAACAACAGAGAGGCATCTCCATCATTGGAGCTCTGCAGGCAGTAGCACAACCCACAGAAAGTCCCAAGTTGTTTAGAAGAGCTGATGGAGAGGGAGAAGATACAACATATAGTTGCTAATGATGGCCCAGGCGGGAACAAAGAAGGAATGGAAAAAAAAAAAAAGCAAGCACCTCTTATCTTGCTTACAAGCAGAAAGGGGCATAAATCAGACACTTACTAGCCATAAGCTAGGAAAGTCTGAAAGGGCACAGGATTGTCCCTTTTCTGATTGCTATGAGAAAAGGGTTGGGATTTTGGGATTTTTGTTGTCTCACTCAAGCAGTGCCTCTAGATGGCATGGCTTTCTATTTCAAATATCAACTGCATCTAGTCTTCAGTCTGGTAGGCTTTCTCAAACCGTATGGCTGGGTGGTGGGATTGATGCTTGGGTGGGTGGGATTGATGCTTGGGTGGGTGGGAGGTACATGGAGACAGAAGGAGCAGGGAAGTAACACTAATAGAACAGGAAGTAAGGGTGAGGTAGGAACATTACACAGAAAAAAACAGAAAAAAAAAAAGACAGTAAGAATAGCAAGACAGTGGCAGAGAAAACCAGGGAAGAGAGTTTGCAAATTGTAGCCACAGAGAAAAAAAAGAGGAGTTGGAAAAAAGTAGGAAGAAAACCCAAAGAAGAAACAGCAAAAATCTTTGGGCGTAAAATAAACTAGACTTTTTTCTAGTATCAAAGTTGATTTACAGTGCCACCCATTAAACACAATGCTCCAAAACCAACTCAACCTTTATATTCTCTAGAGTAAAGGAATGTAGCTTTTTTTTTTTTTCCCCCCTTTGGTATTTTGGGTCTATTTCTTCATGGTGAGGGACAAGATTAGTCAGAAATTTTCGAGGATGGGAGACTTCTCTAATGCTTTTTGACTCCTTAGGTCTGTATGCCTCATGTTTTCGTAGGCACGCTTCTCCCCTGCTTAAAAACATCACTTGTGAAAACTGGTGAACCCTAACTGCAGATTGTGATGGCAAATGCTAAAGCATGACAGAGGCACAATTTCACATCAAACTTGATCTGAGTATGATCTAAAGCTGCATCTGCATAGGACATTTCTACAGCTACTAAGCTTAACTGATTGATTGTTAACCCGCAGCACTAATCAAGCTGGAAGAAGAAGCAACACTCAGCCTTCCCAGACCCAGTTGTTATCCTCATGCTGTCTACCTTTCCTTATGTGCAGCTGCTTGAACATAAATATAGATAATTTTAATTGAGACAGATCCCCAAACCAATTAAATCCACAGCTACACAAGCCTTGGGAAGCTGGGAGAGGCAAGAGTAGAGAAACAAGCATTGGCACAGTAACTGAGATGAGGGAGAAGAGCGCAGGACTTATCTTTGAGAGAATGCCAGTTTATCTTGGCTTAAAGTCTTCTGCTGCAGTTTCATATCCATTTTAAAGCAGCTCAGAAGACTATCATCTACATGAATGCCTACAAGATCCCCTCCGAGACAGTAAAGATAAAATACTGGGCTTAACTACAGCACAACCATTTTTTAAAGATAAAATAGTAAGGAAGACATCTCATATTATGTACCCGGTCCCATAATAATCCCTCATGAGCTTCCTTAATTTTAAAAATAACGGACCTTTCTTTCGCAAAACCACATTTCCAGAAGCAGCTGTGAATAACTAAAGGTGTACTGAAAGTGAAAGCATCTACTTGTTTTGAAGTCACAGGCACAGATAGCCAGCTTTCCAGACTGGGAAGAGGACAGAGAACCTAGATAAACCAAATCCATGTATAATACAAAGCCCACCTAAATTAGGTATAGTGGATTTTGCCTATTAAGCACGTAAAAGCATAGTGGAAAAAATAAGTGTCAGTTATGCTGCTCGCCAAGGAACACAGAGATTCCCAAGCTAGTCTTAATATAGATTTCTCACCTGGATTCAGATGCACTGTTTTGGACCACATAAGCCCTACCAGGCCTGGTTTGTATAGAAGCTGTGCAATCAACACTGCTTATCTCTTTGTGTGTCATATGCCATTCTGAGGTTTGCATGTATGCAAGGAAACAAGCTATTTTTTCCTGTACTGACAGTATATTTCATTCACACTAGGATAAGTCCAGATTTGTTTGGGACTACAAGCATTTCTGTAAGAGGAATAAATGAGAGAAGATAATGTAAAAAAAAAAAAAAAAGAGCACCTTTTAAGTTTTAGGGAAGCATATAGTTTACCACACCCAGGTCTCAGGAAAGTCAAAAACACATTGAGTTGAGAAAGCAAGTGACACTTGCAAGTGTCAATAAGTTCTTCAAAGAATTTTGCCTCAGTAGAAAAATCTTTTCCTCCTAGAGTCATCAAAAGCAACCGCAGTCGTATAGTAACTAAACAGTTGTACTGGTTCTGCAACCAGTCACTAGTTACTCAGATTCTTCATATTGCCATGAAGCAGGTCTTTCCCCCCAGCTATATGACTGAGGTGCGTGATCAAAGGACCAAAGTGTTGCCTTTTCCTTTCCACATTGCCTTGGACTTATGGGAAGGATACACTGAATGTTTTTCCTGCACTCCCTGTCATCACCACAGGCTACCACAAATGAGAGGGGAGTTAACAGGTACAGGTACACTGACATTTACTGTGCTGGGGAACCAGTCCAGCAAAATGTCTTGCAACTAGAGGTAACCACAATAAAACTACACCATTCCAACAGTTTTATGTGATCTAGCATCCTGATATATAAAAACACTGCGGGATAAAACTAGAAAAGCTTCTTCTGTGATAGGTATTTTACTACAGAACAGGTCAAATGACGAGATATTCTCAGAGAGTCCTGTAACAGCATCCTTAACATCTCAAGGATCTGAATTAACACCTCGTAGAACTAAAGTACTAATTAGCAACAGTTTGAGAGATGTCAACTACTATAATAAACTGCAGTGGGCCTGAAGGGCTTTCATTAATCTTACTCTCCATATGCTTATACACAAAATTAATTTATTATATCCTTTAAATAAAAGTCTGCTATATTTCAATAATCTTCCAACTAAACATTTTTAAATGGTACATTTTTCTCAGAACTTATCCATGGCAGATTCAGAGCAGATATTAATACATTTTATCGCACAAAAAAAAAAATAATAAGCTTTACTGTTCTGCTATTCAGGATTTCCTACATAAGGAACCCTTCTTATGAGTCAAGCAAATTTTTTTCTTTTCTAAAATGTACTTTTTTCACTACTCCAGCTTAAGAAAGTAATGCTGAAATTCACAGAGCAAAAAATACTTTTAGTTTAGGGGGTTAAGTGGGTTTTTATTTGTTATCAATTAGGTTACCCAACCTGGAACAGGTTCCCCAGAGAGCTGGTGGATGCTCCATCCCTGGAAACATTCAAGGCCAGGCTGGACAGGGCTCTGAGCAACCTGATCTGGTTGGAGATGTCCCTGGTCCTTGCAGGGGGGTTGGACTAGATGACCTTTGAAGGTCCCTTTCAACCCTAACCATTCTATGATTCCAGGTAGAGAAAAGTTTTGGGTTCATTTGGTTGGAGGGGTGTGTTTTGTTTTATAAAGAGTTCAGATGTAACTCTTACCACATTTTGCCAACTACTTCAAGATACAATACTAAATCGGACCCAGAAGTACACAGGCCAATACATTCACACAAATAAGCTTACCTACCACAGATGACTAGATAAAAAAATACCCTCAAAGAATTCAACTTTGTAAATAAGGGAATGTTATAAAAATAATTAATTACATACCAAAAAGCTTCGGAGGTAGACACAGGCATCAGAAGCAACACCCAAAGCAACCTTTATACACTGGCTACTCTCAAAAAATACAATAAAAATTCCAAACTCGTAGCAAGAAACTTCCTGTCTGGGACCTCTTGTACAGATGCTCTCCAAAGGACTCTCCCAACCTAGACCACAGAATCATAGAATGTTTTAGGTTGGACAGGACCTTTGAAGATCATCTAGTCCAATCTCGCTGCCAGAAGCAGGGACATCTTTCACTAGATTGGGTTGCTCAGAGCCCAAGATCATGCTGTGATACTAAGAAAAGCCCATATGACAAGGTCTTAAAAAACAAATGGAGTCATAGAAGGACCAACTTTACATAATTTCTATGGTTTTTACCTGCCTTAAGGTGTAAGAAAAGGCACTGACCATCCATTTCCAACACTAGTAACCAGAATCTGCTTTTTGCACTCATAACAGCAAAAGAGTAGCCAAGGCACTTTGAGTAATATTATACTGAATCAAAAATATCCAAAAAAACACTAGCTCCAATTTTGCTTCAACCTTCAGCAGGATACTCAAGCAACAGAAATACAGCTACATAAAACAGCTGAAGCAGACAGACCAGTTGGAATACTTTCTTAGCCTTAATTCCAAACACATTTCTTAACTATTAAACTGTTCCCAATTTATTGCCCACTGAGCCAGTTCACTTCCCACCGAGATGTTTTTTTTTTAAAAAAGTTATTCCATTCAGTAATGTCAGTTCTACCAGGAATGGACTTCAATATTGATACAAAGATGACTGATACAATCATTCCTATTATTTTCATTTTAATTTGTAACATAGCAGTGTCCAAAATGTAGTAAAGGCAAAAGACTTAGAGTTTTTATTTTCTGCACGTACACTGTAAACATCTAGCTATAAATTCAGAAGGTTATTTGGTCTAATTTACTTCCCATGCAGTTTATACAAAGCAAGTCCATCTCAGATACTATTTTATATGTTTAAATTAAATTTAATTTAAACATTTTTTTTTAAATAACCATGATGATAATATAAGAACTGCTGGTCTTATTGAAGATTCAGTAATTGGAGATACAACTTGGGCTACAGAGTGCACAGGAAAACAACGCAAATGTGGGTTGTGGATAATAGTGCCACCCCTGAAAACTCTCTCAACATCCACTGATTCTGCCACAGAGGTGCCTCAAGCACTCCCAGCACCTTTGTACAGCTCTTTTTGTACAGTAAGGTCTTCTTTCCATGACTTTGTATAGTCACTTTTTAGAGGCCGGCTTCAAAAGGAGCAAAGCCTAAGGTACGTAACTAAGTCACTCCTTTGCTTTTTCTCACAACACTAAGAAAAGTAATTTTTAAAGCCATAGAAAGCATACCAAGAATACCGTAACATATGTTTTCTTTTTAAGCTACACCAAAGTCTTCATGCAAACTCCAGGGAAGTTTACAGGTGGAAAATTTGGTTTAAAGAAGATAGCGGTTACTTCCGTGTCAGATTTACTTGTGGAGAGAGAAAGCTTGCTTCTTTCGTGAAGTGTTGTGATGACATCAAAAGTATTTTCTTCAATACACATTTGAAAATGTTTTTATCTAATTATAAGCTTTTCCATAATAATTTCATGATGATACTCTCATAGGAATAATAAAATGTTATAATACAAGATGAACTGACGTTGTAAGTGATTAGTAACAACATTTCTATCAGACAAGAAATAAACTGCAGGCTGTTATTCATGCAACTCCTAATCAAACAAAGACAAGAATCTCTTAAGAACTCCCAAAAAGAAAACACTCTTGCTAGTGAAGTATAAAACTAAGAAATAAAAGTCTTTAAAATGCAAAAGAGCTGGAAGACGAAGATTTTCTATGAATTAAATATGACAGCAGATTATCTTTCAAGCACAACCAAGCCCTCAAACGAGGCACACCTTCCAGCTTTGGCATGGAGAACATACTCTTTTTTTTTGCACTTTTCTTTACTTTTACTAACAGCATACTCTCAGTGCATCTGTTTGCATCACGACAGGCAAGAAGGGGCTAAAACATTAAGAGTGGCAAGAGAGCTAAGAGGTATGTACCACACTACAGGGAAGAGGGAGGTAATGGAATAACTTCTTGAAACATAAATAAGATTTTGAAGTAGTAATTTCAACTGGACAGTGACTCACTACATTCATCTCAGTTTGTCTGGCTCAACCCAGAATTTTGGAAGCAAAGAACAACCAAGAAATGTATTTTTAATTTTAAATTGCTAAGCTAGCCTATTTAAAAAAACCTACACATTTTACAGCTTCACATATATAAGAAATATTTTTCTGACTTTTCAGAACACTTAAGGCTATTAGCCTCTTTTCTATTGCATATTTTCTAGTTACACATGAGATAAGGTAAAGATTCACAGACATTCTGATTAAACATTTTTATCCAACTTTGCTTCAGCTGCTGAGAACACACAAACATAGGACTTCCTACCAATTTGAGGAAGAACACCTATTTTGGTCCAAAGTTACACCCCAACTAGAGGTAAGCCCATCATCAAGGATGTAACATATAAAGAATGGTCTTTCATGCAAAATACAGAACGGGTATTTACTAAAGTAACCGTTGGCAATAGTTACCCATTTATTCCAACATTGATTTTTTTTTCACTCCCTTAAGTAGTTAACTGGTAGTATTTTGATAGTATGCAATAAAACCCGGCAAGGAGTATCCAAGAAATTCAGTCTAGAACAACAGGTTCCCATTTCTGATTTGGCAATGAAACATTAATGGGAATCTCTTTTAACTCCAGGCTATATGTGTCTATTAATTTGGGCCCAAACATCTTAAACACAAACTTCCTCAAGCCACTGAATTTCTCTCAGTATTTTATTATTAGAGGAAAAACAGATTATGCAGTATGGCTAAACAACTCCTATCATACTCCATTATCCATTATCGTTGCTAGTAAGCTTTGTCAAGCTTTCACCAATAAGGCTAAAATTCATCTTGCTTAATGTCTGTATGAGGCTTAGGGGATATTTTGAGGAAGAAGAACAGCAGATCAACAAAATGAGAGACAGATGTACAGGCAGTAGTACAAGTGAAACCAGTTTCATTTCTTTTCCCCCCTCAAGAGAACGATTAATTAAAAAAAAATGTCTGTACTTAAAACTTGAAATCCTTAAGCTATGAAACGGGAACTTTCATAGAAGATTACTTGGATGTCTGGAATTTGCCTTTTTCTAATCACAATGAGAATGCAAAGATGAGAAAGTTTGAAAAATCAGAGCTGATAGATGTTAACAGTCCTCTAAGCCATCTAGAATTTAGCAGTGTCTTCAGATATTTCCAATTAAAACAAAGTTTTATTGAAACAAAGCACCTAGGATTACACTCTTGCTTGCCAGAGCTCTTTTTTTCTGTGGCTGGCACATCAGCTCCCCCTGTTGAGCACGCTGTCTACATACCGCTACCCCCTACCAGAGAAACAGGTGAATGACTTAGAGCTCTGGACTTACGACCAACTATTCTTCTGCCTCAACCGCAAAGTCATTGAACTTGATCTATCACGGTCTCTCACCCTACTCATATGAGAGGGAATGTCACATCTTTTCTACTGTAATTGTTGCTCCCAGCTCTACAGAGGCCAAAGCTAGTCCACGCACCATGCTCACAGTAACTTTTTACCAGCTGCATGTCAAAATAGCTTTTTACCAGCTGCGCGCTGAAAGAAGTGATCTGATTAGGGATAAAATCTGGACAAAGGAAGTTTGCTTAGATGCAAAATAATGAGAAGCTTTAAGGTTCCTAATATCCCAGTTCTGACACTAAGTTTTCTTGTACATGCTGTGTGAGGGATTTCAGTGATGGTCCATGTAGGGTCACTGTGGGAAATTACAAGCTGCACACAGCTGTGAGAACGCGACCTTGGAGAGGGGAGCTAGGAGAGCTGTTATCTCAGAGAGGGGAGCTCAGAGGGTTGTTACTGAGCAGGATGTTGCTCCTGTCCGGGAACCGCTGTTAGCCAGCAGGGCACGTACTGGTCAGGCCTTGCTGCATGCGCTGGCCACGCGTGCATCAACACCTGGTCAGTACTCTGCCACTGAATCTGCTGAGGGTATAAACAGAGGCGGCTCAGAGCGGAGGAGAGAGAAAGGACCCAGAGCTCACTCTATGAACAACAGGAGATGCCCAGAAGGTGCTGCGCCTACCTCCCTTCTCTGCTCTGACTCCACTGATCATCATCCTCCTGCTCAGCGGTGTCTCCAGCTTAGTCGGGTTGGTAAGACTCTCACAAAGGGAAAACAATACGCTGGTAACTGCTTATGCTAGGAACTGTAACTGCTTATGCTGGTAACTGCTTATGCAAGGCTATAATAGAGCAATAAATACCATTGTGCTTTTAAATATCATATGCTGGGTGATCTTTGTGCATAGGAATCCTACGAACCAGCTACACATGCCTAGATCTGGTTCCCTGTATACCTACAATTTAGGAAGATCCTCCATGACCTTCAGAGAATTCCTGGCTTGGTCACTGATTAGCAAAGATCCACCCTAGGGATAAATCAGAGTTGAACACTGTCAGAGGTCCTGAACATGGAAGTTGCCTCCCTGTTCATAAGCTGTTTTCCTTACCTACCTTTTCTTCTTCTATCTCTTTTTCTCTGTGGTTTAATTGAAGCCATCTTCAGGCAAGAATAAATCTTTTCCTGTGAGTCTGCAACTATAGAGGCAATCAAAACCAAGATCTTAAAAAGTCAGATGCTGCAACAAGTTCAGCAGGTCTCCAAGTGGCTAATAAAACTGTATTCTGTGCCAACCTAGGCCAGAAGCTGCAAAGTAAAGGGTCAAACATTAAAACATTGTATTTTTCCTTTTAATCTTTCATATTGGATTGAGAGCAGGCTGCAGAGAAGGACTTGGGGATATCAGTAGATGAAAAATTGGACATGTCCCAGCAATGTGCACTTGCAGCCCAAAAAGCCAACTGCATCCTGGGCTGCATCAAAAGAAGCATGGCCAGCAGGTCGAGGGAGGTGATTCTTCCCCTCTACTCTGCTCTTGTGAGACCTGAGTACTGTGTCCAGCTCTGGGGTCCCCAACTCCAGCACAAGACATGGACCTATTAAAGCAGGTCCAGAGGGGGGCCAGAGGGCTGGAATGGTCAGAGGGCTGGAACACCCCTCCTATGAAGAAAGGCTGAGAGAGATAGGGCTGTTCAACCTGGAGAAGAGGAGGCTCTGGGGAGACATAATTGCAGCCTTTCAATACTTAAAAGGGGGCTTATAAGAAATACAGAGAGGCTTTTTACCAACAGTAGCAACACTGTAGTGACAGAACAGGGGGTAACAGTTTTAAATTAAAAGAGGGTAGATTTAGATTGGATATGAAGAAATTAGGGTGGTGAGGCACCACAGGTGTCATAGGAGAACAGGTCACCCAGAGAAGCCGTGGATAGGCCATCACCAGAAGTGTTCAAGGTCAGGTTAGACGGGGCTTTGACCAGCCTGATCTAGTGAAAGATCTCGCTGCCCACGGAATGTGGATTGGACTAGATACTCTCTGAAGAGGCCCCTTCCAACCCAAACTATTACATGATTCTGTGATTCTATATCCTTGTGCTTCCCAGATCGTCTCTTGACCTCAAGAGAATGTTGATTTTTTTTTTTTTTTTGAGGTGCTCAAACATTACAGCCATGAGCACTACAGGAAAGTCCACACAAAAATTAATACTGTAATAGGGACTTAATAGCCTACAGTAAACAGAGCTTGAGGCTCACAATGAACAGCCAGGCTAAGATAAAATATTGATCAGTGGCTTAGAAATTAATATCATCAGTTCTCTTCACTGAATGAGGCAGGATTGTGGAGGGAAAGAAGTGCACAAGTGATTATGCAACTGCAGGTTTTAACATGCTGCCCATGCACAAGGAGACAAAGGGTTAAATTAAAAACACATCCACTACCTTATGATGGGATTTCTTAAATGTTTGATGTACATTTAATATAGTCTGTGCGTATAGTTAGCACTGCTGCCTTTCTATTATCAAAACATATTAACAATGAATTTAGAAGCTTCTTTAATCATCTTATATCATTCATTATATTACTATGCAAGCAGGTGGGAGACATCAAAATACTGAATATCTTATTATTCCATTCTATTTTTATCAACATTTTATCCTTCAGTTTTAAAAATCCTCAAATGTAAACTATAAAACCAGCATTTTATTGAAGTTCTTGTTTGAATGCATTAGACTTCAAGCAATTTGTATGTGCAAGCAGTCACACTATCATAATGACCAAGCACTAGATGAAGAAAAGCATTTTGCCTGAGGAACATTTATGTACTTACAGATGTGTACAAAACTAAACTAAATGTGCCTGCATTTCTGCACAGATATGGATGCAGCCTCCACTAGTAAGATACTTAGGGTGTAAACAGAAAAAAAAAGATTTCAAAATGCTGAAATACTCAATATTGCCTTTTAGGCAGTTTCTTTCTGGCCAATATTTCAACTTTCCCAAAATACATAAAAGATATGTTATTAATGTACCAAAAAATCAAATTGACTAGAGATTCTACAAAAGACACTGTATTCTGAATTCTATTATCAGGTATAGTTTTGTCTATAGTTAAATCACAATAGTATCTTGGATGTGTAATGTAACTTTGAAATCATGAGGCATCAATAATACATACCTTGTAGAAATAGAAATTAACATAGTCCTAGAGAAATCCATGAAGTCAAATCTTTGGGGATGGAATAGAAGTACAATTATTCCTCTGCCTACATATATACTACTGTAATATTTAAGATCACTTCAAAAGTGGACTTGGACTGTGTGTTAACTGGGCATACAAAGTTACTTTAACTCAACCCAGTGATTCCTACAAGACATTTGGGACCAAATAAGATGCAGTAGTTTAAATGTGGACAATCAGTTCGATTTCAGGCATCCTAAGGTAACACCACCCCACCCCTGCCTCCAGGTTTTGCTTTGAAGTACAGCACCCACAATCTCTAGTCACTTTGAAAAAATGTTTCTTAAAAATAGTTAATAATTACATTCTTATCCTTACCTACTCTTCAAGTTATTACAAGTTTGGTTTAGACTTCATACAGCAGAGTTTTCTTCCTTGCTTGGTACTTCTATCGTTTCTTCTCTTTTGTTAAGTGACTGACACTGTTTCTCCCCAGAGTATATTCTGCTGTCCTCTCTCACTCCCTCGACTGCCTTTACACTTACGAAGTTACGCATAATAAACCATCATCAGTGAGCAAATACACCAGATTAATTACTTATATAAATAATACTTATTTAATGTTTTTTGAACCTACAAATCTAAAGCATAATTGCCATTTACAGTCATTAAAGCACATGTATAATATAAAGCTGGCTTCCATAGTAATGTCAAACAAGGATAAATAAGTAATAAAAACCCAAAGGGCTGAACATTTCAGGAACTGTGCAAATCACTACTGATTTTTAACTATTCACTCTTACTTCCAGTCTTCAAAAAAATAATCTTCCTGACCTCAGTGTATATCTAAAGATGTCTGCTCATTTCTAGAAACATTTGTACTGCAAATTATTAGCTCTTGAAACTGTAATGCTAGTCTTTGTGGTCAAAACAATAGATTACCATGAACATTAGCTCACTCTGCATTAAAAAAAAAAGTTCAATATTTTGCTTTTTATAATCTTTAAAACTACAGAAAAGTTATGTCATTACCTAGTATCTCAATGATTTATTTCCTGCTCTATTCCATAAATAAAATCCAGCAACAGAGAGAAAACAAAAAGTCATCTGATAGCTAGTTTACAAAATAAATCAAACACATCATCTATGATTTTCTCTAACAAGAAAATAATTACTGCTACTGTAAATCAACTAGACCTTTCAGTAGTAGCTTGCAAATCTTCCTCTGAAAAATCAGTGATTCACATTAAAAAAAAAATTATTGTAAAAGGATAAAAGATTTCACATTGGACTTGCAGCTATGTCATTCTAGAAGAACACTGTTCCATCTCTTACAAATGTCAGATTTAGAAGTAAAACAAACGAAACAGATTTAAAATCTGGAATATTATAGTACATACTGAAAGAAACCAGCTGAAATTTATAGCACTCAAACAGATTACCATTATGCTTACTTAACAGTGTAAGAAAAAGAAGGACAAAGCTCCCTGCCTGCTCTCTGCATTTGTCACTTATGGAAACTTCCCTACTAGAGGGAGGGGCAGTATATCTCGGTGCCATTAGAACTATATTTTAAAAGTTTGTTCTGTAGATTTTGAAGTACTTATAATTGCAGATTTGAAAAAATTCCAATAGCTTTTAAACAAATGTAGTTGAGATCACAGATTCCTCACACTCTTAAAACATACACACTCTTATTCAGAGATATCTGGCTGCTAGTATCACCTACAAGTCAGTGAAGTCAGTTAGTGGGTGACTCTCTCCTGAGAGGTACGGAGGCACCCATCTGCCGACCTGATGCACTCTCTCGGGAGGTGTGCTGTCTCCCAGGGATGCTGTATCAGGGATGTCACTAAGAGAGTGACAAACCTCATACAGCCCACAGACTACTATCCGTTGCTGTGTTTCATGTGGGTGCCAGCAACACAGCCAGCGGCAGCCTGAGAAACATCAAAAGGGACTTCAGGGCCCTGGGAGCAACAGTCGAGGACTCTGGGGCACAGGTGGTCTTCTCATTAATCCTCCCGGTCAAAGTGAAGGGGCCCGAAAGGGCCAGACAAATCTGGCAGGTCAACGCATGGCTTAAGGAGTGGTGCTACAGCCAGGGGTTTGGGTATTTAGACCACGGGACTTGCTTTGAGAAGCCTGGTCTACTAGGGGCGGACGAAGTACACTTAACTGAGAAGGAGAAGAGTGTCCTTGGCCAAAGGCTTGCCAGGCTCATCAGGAGGGCTTTAAACTAGTGTTGCTGGGAGAGGGGAAGCACCACTGCCAGCATGGCACCAGTGCCGGCACGAAGTGCCCAGAAGCCGGGGAAGGATCTCAGGTAAGTGCGAGAGAACTTAAACAGCGGACCAAAAGAACTCCTGTCGCTCCAGCCAGCAAGTCGGCTTTGCTCGGGGCCCAGCTGAAGTGTCTCTATACCAGTGCACGCAGCATGGGGAATAAACAGCAAGGGCTGGAGATGCGTGTACACATGCAGGGCTACGACCTTGTTGGCATCATGGAGATGTGGTGGGACAACTCCTACGATTGGAGCGTTGGCATAGAGAGGTATAGGCTTTTTAGGAAGGACAGGAAGGGGAGATGAGGTGTTGCTCCCTACGTCAGCAACCGACTGGAGTGTGTGGAGCTCCACCTGGGGATGGAGGAGGAGCTGACAGAGAGCTTATGGGTCAGGATTAGAGGACGGGGACGTTACGGTGGGGGTCTGTTACTGGCCGCCTGGCCAGGAGGACAGAGCAGACAAAGCACTTTACAGGCAGATAGGAGCAGCCTCATGGTCACAAGCCCTGGTCCTCATGGGGGACTTCAATCACCCCAACATCTGTTGGAGGGACACACAGGCAGTCCAGGAGGTTCCTGGAATGTGTGGACAACTTCCTCCTGCAGGCGATAGAGGAGCCGACAAGGAGGGGTGCCATGCTCGACCTTGTGCTCACCAACAATGAGGAGCTGGTGGGGGATGTGAAACTGAAGGACAGCCTTGGCTGCAGCAACCGTGACAGTGGAGTTCAAGATCCACACGGCAGCAAGGAAGCTACAGAGCAAGCTCTCTGCCCTAGACTTCAGGAGGGCAGACTTTGGCCTCTTCAAGGATCTGACAGGCAAAGTGCCATGGGAGGCAGCTCTGGAAGGAAGAGGGGCCCAGGAAAGTCAGTCCATATTCAAGGAGCACCTCCTCCAAGCTCAGCAGAGGTGCATCCTGATGAAGAAAAAGTCAGGCAAAAAGGCCAGGAGACCCGTGTGAATGAGCAAGGAGCTCCTGGACCAACTGAAAGTAAAGAAGGAAGCCTACAGAGGGTGGAAGCAGGGACAGGTAGCCTGGGAGGATTACAAAGAGGCTGTGCGAGTGGTCAGGGATCAGGTGAGGCAGGCTAAAGCCCTGATGGAATTGAATCTGGCCATGGATGTCAAAAACAACAAGAAAGACTTCTATAGGTATGTAGGGGACAAAAGAAGGTCCAAGGAGAATGTAGGCCCCCTCCAGAGGGAAACAGGTGTCCTGGTTACCCAGGACATGGAGAAGGCTGAGGTGCTCAGTGACTTTTTTTCCCCCTCAGTCTTCATCAATAAGGGCTCTTGTCTCGCCACCCAAGCTGTGGAGGGCACAAGCAGGGACCGGGAGGATGAAGAACCGCCCGCTGTACTCGAACAGCACGTTCAGGAACATCTGAGGAACCCAAAGGTGCACAAGTCCATGGGACCTGAGGTGGTTGGTGACAGCCAACATGGCTTCATGAAGGGCAGATCAGGCCTGACCAATTTGGTGGCCTCCAATGATGGGGTGACAGCATCGGTGGACAAGGGACGAGCAACGGATATCATCTACCTGGACTTGTGCTTTTGACACTGTCCCACACAACATACTTCTCTCTAAACTAGAGAGACATGGGTTTGATGGACGGACCACTCGGTGGATAAGGAGTTGGCTGGATGGCTGCACTCAGAGAGTGGTGGTTAACGGCTCAATGTCCATGTGGAGATCGGTCACGAGTGGCATTCTTCAGGGGTCTCTGTTAGGCCTGGCCCTGTTCAACATCTTTGTCAGCGACATAGACAGTGGGATAGAGTGCACCCTCAGCAAGTTCGCCGATGACACCAAGCTATGTGGTGCTGTCAACACGCTGGAGGGGAAAGATGCCATCCAGAGGGACCTTGACAGGCTGGAGAGGTGGCCCGTGGCAACCTCATGAAGTTCAACCAGGCCAAGTGCAAGGTCCTGCACATGGGTCAGGACAGTCCCAGGCACAAATACAGGCTGGGCAGGGAATGGATTGAGAGCAGCCCTGAGGAGAAGGACTTGGGAGTGCTGGTGGGCGAGAAGCTCAACATGAGCAGGCAACGCGCCCTTGCGGCCCAGAAGGCCAACCGCATCCTGGGCTGTATCAAGAGGAGCGTGGCCAGCAGGTCGAGGGAGGTGATTCTGCGCCTCTACTCTGCTCTGGTGAGACCCCACCTCATGTACCACGTCCAGTTCTGGAGGACAGGGACCAGCTGGAGAGGGTCCAGAGGAGGGCCACAAAGATGATCAGAGGGCTGGACCACCTTTCCTATGAGGACAGGCTGAGAGAGTTGGGGCTGTTCAGCCTGGAGAAGAGAAAGCTCAGGGGAGACCTTATAGCAGCCTTCCAGTACCTCAAGGGGGCCTACAGGAAATATGAGGAGAAACTGTTCAGTAGGGCCTGTTGTGACAGGACTAGGGGTAATGGTTTTAAAATAGAGAGGTAGATTTAGATTAAATATTAGGAAATAATTTTTTACACTGAGGGTGGTGGAACTCTGGAGCAGGTTACCCAGAGAGGTGGTGGATGCCCCATCCCTGGAAACATTCAAGGCCAGGCTCGATGAGGCTCTGAGCAACCTGATCTAGTGGGGGATGTCCCTGCTCCTTGCAGGGGGGCTGGACTAGATGACCTTTGAAGGTCCCTTCCAACTCTAACCATTCTGTGATTCTATGATTCTAAGTCTGAGCCA
Source organism: Chlamydotis macqueenii (assembly GCF_036417535.1). NCBI lineage: Eukaryota > Metazoa > Chordata > Aves > Otidiformes > Otididae > Chlamydotis > Chlamydotis macqueenii. The sequence continues at coordinate 160,248,542 of NC_141556.1, forward strand.
CTACTCCTTTTAGTGAAGCGCTGGCAGCAGGTCAACACTGTCAGTTGCCATCTAGTCCCTCACCAAAACAGTTAACTTAAAACAGATTGGCTCAAGCCTGTAATTTCAACACGTCTTCCAGAAAATTGTCAATATTAAATTAGTCGGTCAACAAATCACAGGTTTAAAGAAGCTGCTCCTCAATTATTTTAGGTCCTACTTCAGAGGATAAAGCTGTGGAAGACTTACTAAATAATGTGCAGCCCATGGTTATGTGATATCTCTGAAATAGTTAGCTGAGGGTTTTAAGAGGAGAGGGATAAATAGATCTTCTCTTGAAATTAAGAGGCAAGTTATTTTGACTAACTGGCAAATCATTTTTGGATCAGTGTATGAAGATTTCTACTAGAAGGTGAGTATACCTCATATTGTACTAAGGAAACCAAATAACAGCAAACCTCAATTTCTTCATTTGAGAAGAGTTTCTTTCCACTGATATCACTGGTGCAGATCTCAGGGTGGCCTTTGAATCTCCATAGCATAAACAGTAAGTTTAGTTAGTGCAATTTGTTCCAGATGAAGCATTTAAGTAATCTGAAACACTGAGATAAAGGGAAGCAAGCAATAAAGTAGTTAGGATTGCTCAGTGACCTGACCTCCCCATTTATGACCATTTCTCAATATGGGAAGATATAGATAAGCATTCATTCCATCTTCTGAATCAAGGAGATGCTGCTGATGTCATGATTTTAAATCTTATCCAACTGTGGAAATTTGCGTTCTCTGCTACACATAAGAAGTATCTTAAAAAAAAAAAAAAAAAGAAAGGAAAAAACCCCAAAACCTCAACACTCTCTTGAGGAAACCATTTCCCCTTCCCTTTCACCCAATACCCAGAAGATGCAAGTGTAGGATGTGTTATTTGATAAGACTGCACCACTTATGTGACTGAATTGCAACAGCACACAGCAGGGACAATAAATAGACAGTAAATAGAACACTGTGTGTGTGTGCTGGGTGAATAGTTTGCCTGCAGGGCAGGCAGTAACAGACGTATTTAGCATTTCCTAAACTAGAACAGATTAACTTCAGAGAGTTTAATTTATCCATGTCTATAAACATGAATGGCCCTTAATATTATATAAATTAGAATTCATGTTTTTCTTGACTTGTCAGCATTGAAACACCATTCTTTTGAGAAGTTCTGCTTCCTTAAATAAAATACATCAACAGTGTGCCAGCAAACACCTAGATATATTGTTTCTGTACCAGCAGGCATTTCTTTTGTTGTTGTTGTTGAGAATGACCTGTAATTTTGTCACATACTCACACATAACCATAATCTTTTCCTGGACTCTTCCCGGATTAAGAAGTGGGGGGAGAAACAGGAGTTCCGCCACTGTTGGACTGCTGCTATGAGGCAGCATGAGAGATACAGGAGAGCAAGTTCACTACGTATGCAACAACTGTCAATTTATTTACCTTTTTGCAACAGTTAATATTGTTCCTTCTTTTCTGAAAGTCAAAGCTGGAGTCTGTTAATGGGACTGAACAAAATCTTTCCAGATCCTTCACAGATGGGTAAAGCAAGTAACTACGCTAAGACTGTTATGGTGAAATACCTTGGTAACTGGCAGTCATTGTTCCACCAAGATGATGCCTAGGTGTGCCTTCTTCAAAACTGAACATCAAATAACCTAGAGCAAGACTGATCTGTGACAATATAACCAATCTCAAGTTTACACAAAATGAAGTCTCAAGTCCCACATTGAAGTGTACATGTAATTTTTGCATAAATGGGGTGTGGTGTAATTAAGTTTACACCCACTGAGCTTATCAGTTAATTGTAGATTTGATCAATTACTCAAGAAATTTAAGAGAAGAGAAACTGCTGCAGTCAGTGGAAGCATTAGCCATTCATACCATCAACTGCAGGTACAAAGTTTACTTCATTAACGTCAAATAAAAAGGTTTTATAGTGTCATTACACCATTGCTATTTACATCCTAAACAATAATTAATGATGACAGTACATAAGTTGCAGTGGATAACAGGAAATAAAGCAAGGGATTTCTCACATAAGTTCCTAGAAAACACAAAGAAGCCTTGTACTATCACTCCAGCTCTGGAACTGCTTGCTCACTTGCCCCTCCAGATGTGTCAGGAAAGCAGCACTTTCTCCCCATTCCCTTCTTCACACCATAAGCATCCAGTCACCTTTACATAAGAAAATAATAATATACTACTATTTCAATAGTGCCAAAATCTGTCTCGAGCTATTTTCAACAGAAAAAAAAAAACGAAGGAGACATCATTAAGTTAAAATTTCTTCCTATACACTTTCAAAATATTAAGGACTGTTAAGGACTGGTTTTGTAACAAGTTCTTCTACACAATACACTTCTCACTTCTTCTCTCAAAAATACATATATACGACAAGAACAAAGAGGTGCAAGGGAATATGAGCTGACGTTATCTGCATAAAAGAAGACCTGACCAGTGTAAACAGTTGAGTACAAGCATCTGTGGGCAAGCACACAAGAGAACAGGAGCATGGTAAACCCACATTTAATGTTACACTAATAAGATAGGAACTGACATTCATGCTTTACAGAATTTAGTATCTTCCATTATTTCATGAGGTTACATTTTACAGAACACCGTAAAACTCTTTGCAATTCATAAAGTGTCATGTGACAAAGAAAGACTAAACCAGGAGTTTTAGGGAATTAGTTGGTGGAGAAGAAAGGAGACTGGGGAAACCATTAAAAATACAGAAAAGCAGCACACAAGTGACAGAGGGACAGACGGCAAGCACAGAGGCTACAGGGCAGCTAAGATGGACTGTTCTTGACAGCTCCAGAAAGCAGAATCACAATCAAGACTCAAAAGGTGATTGAGCGAAGAGATTTTCTCAGGGACTTTGAGGAAAAATCTCAAGATGGAAAATAAAGATTGTCTCAAGCTGAGCAACCACTGAGAGGGAAAATGAACAGGTTTTGAAAGAAGGAATAAGGAAAAGCCAACACACCTGAATGACACGTGAAGCAAGCCATAATTTGTTTTCCACCCTTACAACTAACACTCCCTCAACCTGAGGTTTTCCTATTTTTACCCTGGTCAGATCTGTTGTGTTCTAATAAAGTCTTTAGTTTCAGGGATTGAAAAGTTTAGTCTATTTGGCATGCTTGATATAAAAATGGAGATGAAGATGCATAGAGGAAGTAATTCCACCTGAATGTGCTATCTGTTTCAGGGTCCTAAGAGACTGCACTGTACTGGGCGGGGGGGGGTGAGAATCATTTTTTAAAAAGCCTTGAAGGTTTAAAATTACAGTTTCAAGAGCCAGTGCAATTTATCTTAAAAGTGCCAAATGAAGGTAAAGGATTTCTCTGCTTTATACATATTTAAGAACTCACAGGTAGCATTTCTAAGCATTGCTACCATATGTACCTATGCTAACAGCTGTACCGCTGAATGAAAAGCTGACAAAATTTGCAGATTCAGAACTTCAGCTGAACAGGATTTACCATAGCAGATGTATCTAAGCACATCTTTTTATGTGCAAGTACTTTTCATACCGACATCTCATCAAGCCAAAAATGCCTTTTCATTATGGAAAGGATTAAAGGGTGCATATACATGCAGCTCACAGAAATTTCACACAACGTTTATTGTATTCCATGATGATTATTTTGATTCAATGGATTTATAATCCACCTATTGCAGTGCAAGTGTCTGCATAAGTCTGAGTGCTATATCAGCAACCATGGCCAAAAAACTTTAAATTGATGTGACAAACCAAGTACCTGTAACGCATGAAAGAATTAGGGCATGCAGAAACTTCCTGTCTCCTTCCTTCAAGAGTCTGCATTTATTCTTAAAACTAATAAAGACTTCAGTGCTGTTATTTATAAACTGCTTCTCTATCAATGATTCTCAAAACGAGCACTGTCCTAAAAGGATTCTCTTAATGTACAAGTATTGGCTAGGCAACTGCTAGAAGTTCAAGGATTTCAGTTATTTTTTAAGACAGGACAAATACATTAGGCTCACCTAGCATGGTTTTTAAAAGCTGGAAAGAGCAATAGGCTTCTAGCCTACCTCTGTGTTCTACAGATGGCTGTTCAATTTGGATTGAATTGCCTGTTAAAATAAATTTATAAAATTGTAGCCAGTTTTCAAAACTCCTCTTAACACCTCCAGTAGTCTATGTTGCACTTCACTGCTGAGTCACATGTATCTTTCTGCTCCTCCTCCCCACTCAGTTTCAAATCTGAAAGGCCCCAGTCTCTCAGTAACATCCACAGACTTACCCCCCTTAAAGCAAGGCTCCAATTTCACTCCTGCAATCCACTGATGTTTATAATGCAGTGCATCTCATGTCCTTTTTCTTTCTCTACCAGTCCTCCCCTCACACACTTCTAAAACAAGGGCCCTCTAGACATTCTGCATTTAAGCAAAGTCAGGAGTTTGTCAAATTTAAGAATTTCCTCTGTCTGTCTACTTCTTGCTCCAGCCACAAAGAACACCTAGAGTATATTTGCAATAAGCTAGTGAGTAACAAATCACTGTATCACATGGCTAGTGATATATCCTATACTTGAGAGACATTCAAAAGATCTTGCAGGGAAGGAGCATACAACTTCCTTCAGTGTAGACCATCAACACTGGACTCATTTCCTATGAGAAAATGAAATTACATTATACCAGTTAAATTCTACATTTGTATCCCTTCCCTTGTATCAATCACAAATTGCTGCAGGGCTGAGAACTTGCTATTGACATAGCATAATTGCTGCAGCCAAGAAGTAAGCTTCCTCATGTCTGGTGCCTAGAAAACCTCATTTTACTTTCATCCCAAATAAGAAAGAAAAAAAAATCCCAGGATATATTAAAAATCTATTATTAATTCACCCATTTAACTAGTTTTACATCTTTCTCAGTCATTCCCTAAACTTCATGCCAAGTGTGTTCATGAAATGAACTTTATCAATACTGACCACACTCTACCATCTCTAAGCCTTCCAAGTCCTTTAACTCCAGTATCAAATACAGAATTCTTGTCTTGAAAAGTTTTCCATAATTCTACCCACAGCTAATTCCAATTCTACCCCATCGACTCTTATTCCAAATTTGGGGGTTACCCATGAACTCACTGAGATTAGACTCTGTCCCATCATCCAGGTTATTAATATGGACCTTTAAACAGTGTTGTCCCCACTGTGAGTTCTTAAGAGACACCAAAAGTAATCAGTCGCCAGCTGGACTTTGTACGGCTGCTCCCCGCTACTTGTTTTGTTGTGTATTCTTACTTCACTTCAGGTGAAAGTTTCTTACATTTACTTGCATGGTTGATCTTCATAAAGTTCTCATCAACACAGTTCTCTTGCTTCTTGGGGTCACTCTGAATAGCAGCACTGCATTCTGGAATATTGATCTCTCTATGCAATTTGGGGTTTTCCGTGAACCTGCTGAGACCAGACTCTATCCCGTCATCCCAATCATTCATATGGACCTTTAAACAGCATTGTCCCCACTGTCAGTTCTTAAGTGACACCAAAAGTAATCAGCCGCCAGCTGGATTTTGTACCATTGCTCACCCCTACTTGCAGCCCAATAGGCAGCTCACTATGTCACCCTGTCACCTAGCCCATATCTCACCAGTGTGCCTCAAATGACACTGTGGGAGAGCGTGTCAGAGTCCTTGCTGAGGTCAGTGCAAACAACATCCACTGCTCGCTCTTTCTGTGTGCAGCCTGTCCTCTCATCGTGGAAGGCAACTGTGCTGGTCAGGCATGGTTTGCCCCTCATAGCTTTGTGCTGGCCGTTCCCAGTCCCCTTCTCCCTCTTCATGCAGCTGGAAATGGTTTCCAGTGAAATTTGCTTAACCACCTTTCCAGGAACAGAGGTGAAATCAACCAGCCAGTAGCTCCTTGAATCCTTCTTGTTGCACTTCTTCAAGAGTATAATGCCAACTCAGAGCCCATACTGTATAAGTAAGACTAGGATGGTTTGTATGTATCACTACGTATTTATCAACAGAGAAATCCAAGTTACTTACCTAAAAAAGTCTTCCTGCAAATCCTTATAGTCAGCTTTTTCTTCATAGTTCATAGTATCATTACCTCAGTATTCATCTTCTTTCCAGATGTGCCTTTACCTTTATTTGTTAGTATTTTAGAAAATAAATAAAAGAACATATTAAAAATAAAACAAAGGAAGAACATTTGTCCATCCATTATATGACCTTTCTTCTCATTTGATAGCAGCTTAGGTTTCCACTGAGCCTTTGATGTAAAGCCTTGCCAAATGCCCTTGGCAACCCAAGGAGACTACAACCACTACATTTCTCTTGTGAACATGGTTTTTAACTCCTTTTTAGAATACTACAAGATTATTCAGGCATGATTTCCTTTTGCAAAAGCCAGGTGGACCTCCCACTGTGTTGTAACAGGTAACTATCCACTAATTCTATTCCCTGTAACAGTTTCTCCTAGCTTTCCTGCTGTAGACGTTAAGCATACCGGTAAGCAGAAGAGGTCTTTAAAAATTACTTTAAAATTTTCCAAATACCAAGTTTTAAGCAGTAGTTTGGTTGTTCAATTCTTGAGCTCCTTTAAATACCATCTGGCTTATACCTGTCTCTTTCTTTTTTTTTTTTTTGACCTTCTTTGTTTTCTTAATCTTGTTCCGTAATTGCTTCTACCAACACTTCAATCTCAAGAGAGGTCCTTCGACACATCCTCCATAATGAAATTTTTGAGATCAGAACTTCTCCAAAGCTCAAAGATGAATACAAATGCAAGAGGTAAAACAATAGCTTCTTTTTTGATAGAGCTTTATTTACAGAGGATAGAATGACAGATCATTTATTAGTCCTACTGTCGTAGTTTAGCCTCACTCAGGACCAAGCTACACAGTCTCTCTCTCACTCCCCCCACCCTCCAAGGGAACGGGGAGATAATACAAGAAAAAAAGGCTCGAGGTTTGAGATAAGGACAGGGAGAGATCCTTAAAGTTACCGTTACGGGCAAAACAGACTTGACTTGGGGAAGACTATTTATTATTAAACACAAAGAAGAATAATTATAAAGAGAACAAGACAACTTCCCCCCACCACTCCCTCTTCCTGGACTTAAACTTAATGTCAATTATCTCTACCTCCTTCCTCACCCTGAGCGGCACAAGGGGAAGAGCGAATGGATGTTGTGGTCAGTTCATCGCTTGTTGCTTTATGCCACTCCTTCCTCCTCAGGGAAAGAACTCTTCACATTCCTCCCCTGCTCCAGCGTGGGGTCCCTACCATTGGCTACAGTCTGTCATGAACTGTTCTGGTGCAGGTCATTTTTCCACAGGGTGCAGTCCCTCTGGAACAGCTGTCCCAGTGCGGGGCCCTCCACGGGCCACAGCCTCCCTCAGGCATCTGCCTGCCCCAGCGTGGGGTCCTCCACGGGCTGCAGGTGGATCTCTGCTGCTTCGTGGGCCTCCCCAGGCTGCAGGGGAATCTCTGCCAGGAGCAGCATTACTCCGCCCCCTCCTTCTTCACTGACCTTGGCATCTGCAGCCGTTCCTCTCTCAATAAATTCTTCACAATCGGCTCAGGCAAATGCCTCTCAGGTTCTCCTCACATCTTCTATCTCCACTTCTTGCAGCCAGGCTGGGCCAAGTCGGGCCCGGACGGCAACTCCACGGGAGGCCAGAGGGTAAGGGCCACAAGGCCCACAAGGCTCAGGCCTCCCTCTCTCTGCCCCTGCTCCAACCTCTTCACATCTTCCTTTTTAAAAATTTTTTCCTCCTTCTTAAATGTTATTGCAGAGGCATTATCATGGAACATTCTGCCACCAATTGGCTCGGCCTTGGCCAGCAGTGGGTCCGCCCCAGGCCTGGCCAAGCCCACTGAACAAAGGGGAGTGACTTCTAGCAGTTTCCTGCAGAAGCTGCCACCATAGCCCACCTCACTAAACAAAGCCAACACACACCTACACATTCTGTAATGTGCTTATCATTCCCAGCACATTTCAAAAAGATTAATTTTATACCTTCTGCAAATTCTTCTTCAAACATCTTTCTTAGCTGTACTGCATTTTTACCTTATCCTGTCAGAATTTATTAACTTTTGTATTTTGCTCTTGCGGACAAAACTTGACCTTTTGAAAAAATGATGAAAACTGCTTTGTGTGAATACCTCTTTTAAGTTGCTGTTTAGCTATGCCATGGCAGTTTCTTTTTGGACTTAACTATCTTCAATGGGTGCATGCATTTTCTCCAAGACTCCTATGTGGCATCTTCAAGTAGTTCCCATACCACTTGCAAGAATTTTACTTTTATAAATTGTCTCAAATATGCTTCTTCATTTTAAGCAGTTTTCTCTAAAAAAATAGAACACTCAAAAGCAGGGTATTTTCAGAGGTAGAAGTATTTGATCCTGTAGGAGATTTAAATACATTTTACAGAACAACTGTTGGACAGTAACACTTTCAACCAGATCCTGCACACAAGAGTGAGAACCACATAAAAAACTGCTTCTCCATCTTCAGGTTTGCGGACTAACTGCTCCATGAAATACTTGCTGTGTCTAGCAATTTAGTCTCCATATCAATCATTGCTGCAGCCACTGCCACTAGCATGCAGGCAACAGACTGACCAGGGAGCAGTACAACTAAGAGGCCAGAAGAAAATGAAAGGGCTCCAAAGAGAAAAAAAGGGAGAGCAACACATGATAAAGTCAGCTTCTGTGCATTTATAAACCACGTTGTTCATGGGGCTTCAGGTCCTGGAATTAGACATTTACCATTTTTCATGAGCTGTTGTTTCTCTTAATTTCCAACCCATGATTGCACAGGGGGAAAAAAACAAATAAAAATTATAATTCAGATACTAGATGTGAATTCAAGAAGCAAAAAGCAAACAAATCTCTATTAAAAGACAATAAGAAAGAATAGACTATCTGCTTAATAACCCTCAAAAAAATTTAACAGAAATTAAAATTTGACTACTGATACTATACAAGCCACTGTAGAGTCAAAACACCTGCTGAAAATTGACTTGACAGAGCTACATGCATCCCTGTGTTTTGATGCAAACAGATGTTCTATTTGTATCTCCTTGCTTATTGCTTCTGTCATTAAATCACTTTTCCCTCTGTCTACCCCAGGGACATCTCCCCCCCGCTACTTGCACCTGAATTCTCCTCTTGACTTCATACCTTTCTAGTCTCATCAAACCATGACTTCCCCCCCCCGCCCCTAGGTTACAGAAGCATTAGCAACTTTCCCTCTGTGGCAGGGGGACAAAGGCAGGACCTATCTACCTTCCTTCATCTGCTGGGAAGGACTCCTCTCCTCCCTGCCTCAGGAGGAAACTGGTGGCTTAGACTGCAGAGGTGAGTTTCGGTATTGCTGACCGACAGCTGATGGCAAAGCACAAAATTTTTCTGCCAACTCTGTCAGCACTAATCTTAAATGCCTTCTCCAAGACATGAGAAAAGCAAAAGACTGAAGTATGTGCTACAGAGACAACTTCAAATTATTTAATACTTTATCCTAGGAGAAACAGAATACAAATCAAAAGGAAACAATTTTAAAAGCCCTCTTTAGCAGCAGCTTAAGGGAGCAGATAGAAACACAGAGGAGTGACACAGAAATGCATCTTTTCTGTCCCTTGTCTTCTCAGATAAAGGGAAGAGAACAGTTATTTTTCCTTATTAGTTTTTGTGTACTGCTAGGAACAGAGGGAACAATAAAACAAAGAATTTAGGACAGATTAAAGTAGTCAGTTCTGTTAACCTTTGCAAGGCCAAACAGCTAAAAATCCAAAAGCCCCTTTGAACTTCAGCACAGCAGACAAGCTCAGCAGAGCTGAACAATTCAAGCTTATTCTGTACGCAAAGCAAGCAGGTACAATACAAAGGGGATGTGAGTCACACAAGAAAAACATACAAAACAAAAGCAAAACAGCTGGCAATACAGGAAGGACAGTGATGAGGGAGAATGGACAACATCAGGCTGACAAGGTAACCCAAAAGTGTAGGATGTAACCTGGATGATATAAGAAAAAGGAAGCAAGGAAGCATCTTTACATTAAAAAAAAACAAGCCAAACAGAAAACATGATTATGGAAGAGAAACTTTTTTCCACATGTTACTTTAAGCTTTTCTGTTATCTATACAAATAGCACAAAGTTAAAATCGTTTTGTCACACAGTACCAAGTTTAGCTCCTGAGAAGATACACAACTTGTAATTTTGTTTAAAATAGCAATGCAACTACAATGACCTTCTTGCTATGAATACTTCTTAATTCACTTGATTTGTATGTTTTGCTTGGATTCATTTTTAATATTTTCTTTGGAACTACCTGATAATAGAGTGAAATATAAGTAGCAGAGAATGAAACAAGAATGATAAACATCTACCATTCCCACTACTCTCCTAACCAAAGCTGCAGTTCTGTGTGGCCACACTTAAGCTTCCCAGTCAATCTGTCAGATGCAGTCCATCAGTTTTACTATTACTCTATAGCAGTGCCCGGCAGCCACTTAGACGCCTGCTACTAACGCATATCACAATGGGATTCTTTATCCCATTGTCAGATATCTGTCAATTTAATTTAATGAAAAAGAGCTATACACTAATGCAAAATAATCTGCAGATATCACAGGCAGCGCTGCAAAACCCAACAGCCATTTACATGCTCGTTCACTCACCAGCTTTGGACAACAGACTGGAGATCAAAACAAAGACTTTGCTGAAGAAGGTAATGTGTCACAGAGGACTTGGGCTTTTTAGGATGAGCTATTTTCAGTTACTCTTTTCATTTAGGCAGCTAAATTCTCTATTTGGAGGAAATAATTTCAACAGGCATTTTCAGGTTTTAAAAGCTTGTCAAAAAAGGCATGACCACTTTTAACACAGTTGAGCTGAAGTTTGTGACACAAGTCTTTAAAAAGGGACTTTAAACCTTTACTTCACAAAAAAAAAAAAAAGTAAAAAAATATACACACACAAAGTAATTATTTGAGGTTTCGCCCCAGTATCTTAATAAGCTGACTGATTAAAAAGAGTTTTGAAGATCACATCTTCTGAATTTTTCCTACTTAGTGTTTTCAAGTATTTATAGTTCACTTAAAAGAAACAAAGGTATAAACACCAGTTCTTTGCCTGTATATTTGTTGTGGATTCTGTATTTGCCTACAAAAGATTTTATATAGAAGTTTTGAACCTTGCACAAAAGAATCTTACCTATATTGAAAGCTCAGTCCAATAACTCAACTTTGGAATAGGAAAAGGAAAGGCAAAATAGTTACGTTCTTTCATCGTCAACTCTGGAAAGTTATTTCATGTTAACATAGGACAATTAAGATTTTACACTATAATATAACTGTGAACAGTTTAACAAAGTAAGTTATCACTGTAGATGGAAGTTAAAGAGCTCTGAAGAACACTGCCTGCAATATGAATATAGAAAATTATAAAAGTGTTAGCTTTCTGGATAAAAATAAATTTAATAGAAATACTTGACTCAACATACCTTGAAACTTTATAAATAATACAGACCATTAGGAATCCAGGTATTAACAATAAAGACAAATATGTGACTACTTCTTATTTACTGATTTGCTATTCAAGTTCTATTTTATCTACTAAGCTCAGCTTAATAGGAAAAAGTGGACCCTCCCTGGCACCAGGGAAGCATACCGTCTCAGTCTTGAAAGAAATATATAAAGGAACATATTTACAACACATGCTTGAGGCTAGCTTTACACTGGATGTCATCGACACATCATAAGACACTAAAAAATTATTGCTGGTAATAAGTTGTTTCTTTCAACAAACTGAAATAATGCTCATGGGGGAAAAAAAAAAAAAAGTCATTGCCCCTATCCTTCCTTTATTTAATAATTATAGTTTCTGATCCTGTTCAAGGAATTCTTAAATTGAGGAACAGGAAATAGTTAAAATATCTACATCAGCATGTTGCAGCATCTTCTCCAGTCTTCTCTCCTTTGTCAATAAATAAAAAGCAAACCTCATATTTACCTTCAAGAAGGATTAAAGATGCTGCAGGCTGTCCATTCCTGGGAAGGTGACTGAGCAGATTTCACTAGAAACCATTTCCAGCTGCATGAAGAGGGAGAAGGGGACTGGGAACGGCCAGCACAAAGCTATGAGGGGCAAACCATGCCTGACCAGCACAGTTGCCTTCCACGATGAGAGGACAGGCTGCACACAGAAAGAGCGAGCAGTGGATGTTGTTTGCATTGACCTCAGCAAGGACTCTGACACGCTCTCCCACGATGAGAGGACAGGCTGCACACAGAAAGAGCGAGCAGTGGATGTTGTTTGCATTGACCTCAGCAAGGACTCTGACACGCTCTCCCACAGTGTCATTTGAGGCACACTGGTGAGATATGGGCTAGGTGACAGGGTGACATAGTGAGCTGCCTATTGGGCTGCAAGTAGGGGTGAGCAACGGTACAAAATCCAGCTGGCGGCTGATTACTTTTGGTGTCACTTAAGAACTGATAGTGGGGACAATGCTGTTTAAAGGTCCATATTAATGATTGGGATGACGGGATAGAGTCTGGTCTCAGCAGGTTCACGGAAAACCCCAAATTGCATAGAGAGATCAATATTCCAGAATGCAGTGCTGCTATTCAGAGTGACCTCAAGAAGCAAGAGAACTGTGTTGATGAGAACTTTATGAAGATCAACCATGCAAGTAAATGTAAGAAACTTTCACCTGAAGTGAAGTAAGAATACAAAACAAAACAGGTTGGGCACTGAATAGCTAGGACACAGCTCTGCAGAAAAGGATCTGGGGTTCCTGGTGGACACGATGCTGAATAACAGCCAACAATGTGCCCTTTGCAAGGGAAGCAGGCTAACCAAGTATCAGGCTATGCTAACAGGAGCTAGCCAGCAGGTTGAGGGAAGTGATTTCTTCTCACTTCGCCATTTAGCACTGGTGAGAGAGCATCTGGATTAATGCATCAATTTTGTGCTCACTAGTACAAGATAGACCTTGATATGACAGCAACTGTAAGCAGAGGGCTGCCAAGATATGAAGGGGCTGGGACATATGATACACAAGGAGTGGGCAAGTGAGCGAAGTTTGTTCAGCCTGGGGAAAAGAGGGCATCCAGGAAGACCTTATTAGTGCATTCAATTTTCAAGTGGGAACATGTAGAGAAGTTATAACTAGACTTCTTGGATGCACACAGTGATAAGACAGGAGGACATGAACACCAGTTGGAAAACGGGAAATTTCAGCTAGGTGAGAAAAGCTCTTTTGCCATAGGAGTTGTCAAACACTGGAAGAGGTCGTTCAGAGACTCTGTGGCATCTCCATCCTTGGAGTTACTCAAAACTTCTGGGCAAAGCTCAGAGTAACCTGCTCTAGTTAGAATGACTTGTGAGCAGGGATTTGAGCTAAGTGACTGCCAGAGGTCCCTTTTTACCTACATGATTCTACAATAAATCCAAATGACTAGTAGTAGAGAACAATATTTCATAAAGATACTCCTCTCATCTGAACCTTGTTAAGTCAGCAACAGAAAAAGATACAGCTTTAGCCTGACAGAGGCTGTTCTGGCACAAAAACAAAGTTTTTGCAGTTATAGAAGTTATTCATCACTTACATTTGAAGCTTCTCAGAAAATAATTGTCCTACTCCCATCACTAAAAATTAAGGTCTAGATAAAGGATTAAAATATCACATGACAACTGTGCTACTGGGGACTTAGAGTGTAGGAGCTGAAGATGCTTAATTTAACATTTGAGTCTTATTACAACACTTCCCTGACTTGAGAAACTTCAGACAACAAAAAAAAGAACAAAAAAAAAAAAAAGGACAAGACCTATGTAGCACAGGAGCTCAAACTAGCTAGTACTTGAAGTTTCTCATTATGTCCACAGCTTTCTCTTCCAGCAGGTATAAAGGGACATATGAAGAGCTTTAAACCCTAAACCAAGTTGTTTTCAGAAAAAAAATGAACTTTCAAATTGAACAATTTTAACCCTTCCTTCACTTCATGAGACTCGAGCTTTATTTCTGCTCCCTGCTCTCTTCTGCTGTCTTCCAGACTTTGCTCTTTGTGCTCACAGCTTATTCCTACACTGCTTCTCTTCTTTCCCCTCTTACTCTGAGGAATTCCTGAAGCAACATCAGTTGCTATTCCACCCACCCCCACATTCCCAGACATAGCCTGTGCACAAAGACACATGGAAATAAAGTAAGAAATTGCAAGTAGCTACTTTAGAGAGTGAAAATACACAAACACTGAGATACAAACACATTTGCTACTTAAGCAAAAGCCAGCTCAAGAGACAAGTTAGAAATAGGCTACTTGGTTAAAGGGAAAAAAAAAGCCAACCAACACTTTCCCCTACATTACTACCTCCAAAATTTAATTTACCATACATTTAAAAGCATAATGTGCCCAAGTCTTATAAATGGAAATCTGTAAGTCAGCAAGCTCTTTCCATTGACATCATTAAGACTTTAAATGAGAATTAGAAAAAAATTATATTTTTTATTAGCGTTTTGTGAAGTATACTTCCTTCTTTCACTCACCTCACTTTCAAGTTTACTTGTTTGCAGAAAGTAACTGGTCTCGGGGAAGTAAGCTCCTCCCTGTACTCTGACATCTTGAAGTGGCCACCTGCTTCCAGTACCAAACAATACCAAGAATCACCACATGGCCAGCATTCTCATCACCATGAAGTTCCTTCACTGAGTTGGGAAGTATACTCTCAGGTCAATTATGAATATCATGGTTTGTTTCACCAATCCGTCACTATTTTGACTTTGGAAATTTAAATTGCATTTGATCATTGCTTTCCTCATCCCAGAATTATTCTTCATATGGCATTCAAAGTTTTCCCACGGTAAGCCACTATGTTTGGCATCTCTACCAGTTTGTAGACACTCAGAGCCCCACTTCAACTTGCATTAATACACTTTCACAACTGACATAACTGCATTAATGCAACACTCCTAATGTGTCTGAAATATTTACATCAACCATTTTCTAACAAAAAAAAAAAAAAAAAAGGTTTAAGACACTACGTTTAAATCATTAAACCCAACACTCCCCCCGTCCTACTTTTTCTAAGATGACTTTAAACTGTGGACCAAACTCCAGATCTTTATAGAAGTATACAAGAGGCCACCTAACAGTAAGCTTCATAGCAGAACAGTGTCCTCAGAGCTTGAAGATAAACAGTCCTATTCTTACAAGAACCCATTTTACACTTTTTAGTCAATACTTGTTGAGATCTTGAACACTGACCATGTAATAAACCACAAGTATTTCAAGAGTTATTGATTTTGCCACTCTAGAGTTTGTTCTGAAGGAAGATTCATGCCATCTTGAACAAAACCCTGAAATAGTTCTGTTGTTAATTTTTTCCCCCCTAAATTAGTAGTTGTTTCAAGGCTTAATCTTTTTATCATATAGGCAGTCTAAATTAGACCTTTAATTCATATAATCAGCCTCCTACACAGTGTCTGAAAACCTTGTTCAGCAATAACAGAACTTTGAAGTTAATGTTCCTGGTTGCCTGAAAAGATAAGACATACAATGTAGTTTAGCACGAGAAGTTTGGGTTATAAATACTTCCAGCGAACAGGTAGCAAGTTGAATGCAGTACTAAATACATTAAAGAATACAAGTTCCCTTGCTTTCATTGGGTCTCATTCTGCACAGAGAGTAGCAGTCTTTATGTTATTAGCTCAATTCACTACCATGGCTGCATCAAACTCTGGGATGAAATGCTTCAGTCTTGCTCAAGGCAACACATGAAAACTGCCAATACACCTGAAGGGAGAAATCATTCAGTTCTACCAGCTCTCTACACTTTCCATAGAGCTTCTTTGCAATCACCAGAGATGAGCTGGCAGAGATTTTTTTCTTCCCCCCCACAAAGTGTTCTCAAAAAAAAAAATAAATAAAATAAAATAAATCAAGTGTAAGCTCACTATTTTATCCCTGGTTTTGCCATTGATTGGGTCTACAGATTTAATTTCTACCTGTGTGATGGCATACAGCAACTTTTCCCATTCACACAGTAACTTTTCACATTCCACCTCAAACCAATACATACCCCAAAGTACAAAAGAATTTACGCAATATCCTATTCAAGAGGATTTGAAAATACTCCGAATTAGGCATCTAGTTAATAGAAATTAAAAAGCATCTTAATAACACGAGTTACAATAGCTGCTATGTCCTGTAACACTGTACAGCCCTAGGGGATGCTATTGACAATTCCACTGTTTTTTCTCCCCCAGGGCTTCTCTGCTTGGCTGCCACACAAAGATAAGAATAGCTCCTTCATTTTAAAGAAAATCTTATTAGACAGTCTATTTTGCAGAACAAAATACCAGAAGAAGCCAAAACCTCACCCCAACATGATATAACAAGCAAGATTAAAAGGCAGCAGCAAGGTTCGCATGAAAAGGAGCAAGCATGAAAGAAGTAAGCAAATTCACTTTGGTAAATCACTAAGTTCTCGTCCAGACAATTAGAAGAACTGCTGCGCAGGTGATCATTTTCATAACATGCACCTCCCTGTCTCAAAACTTACTGAGTTTCACATTTATCTGTAAATTATGATGATGGGTGAATAAGAACAATCAATTCCTGATTGAATTAGTGCTGACCATTGTTTTATCAATACTAGCAATTAACAGTAAACGTAACTTCTAGGCATTTTGGTAGCCCCCAGCAAGACAACATGCTTAGGTTTACAGCAGCAGCTTCAAGAGTCTGAAGACAAGACTTATGTTTGGATCAAAAGTTTTCCAGAGCTGTGACAATCCTGAGGCTGAAAAGTTCTGTCCCCAATCATTTGTCTGCTACTTTGGGCAGGGGAAATCTCACAGGATTTCCTGTACAAGTATAGTGTTAAAAGTAGTCAAGGAGAGTTGCTAGCTGTTGCCACAAGTTCTAAAACAAGTTATCTTTAAATGCATAGAAGAAAAGATTAGCATACAGAATTACTGTCTCATTCAAGTTGGACCAAATCCATCTATTTTCCCTCTAAAATACAGTAATTGACTTTGAATAGGAATAGTAGAAAGGAAATACCTTTTTTTTTTTTTAAAAAAAAAAGTATGGAGGGTTGGACTACATGACCTTTAAAGGTCCCTTCCAACCCTAACTGTTCTATGATTCTATGATAACATTTCCAATTAGTGTCATATGCCAGGAAAAAAAAACCACAGTCTAGAAAAAAAAACACGATGTGGCAGGGGCAGAACACCCTGGAAAGCAATTCTGAGAGTTATATCAAACAAAAGGTTTATTACAATGAGATTTAATTCTATTCAATGTTTGCACCAACAATGTGGATGCTGAATACAAAACACATTTATTAAATATGCCAATGATGAAAAGCCAGGAAGGACAAAATGAAAATTTGAATCAATTTTACAAATTAAAGAAACTGACAGAAGAGGAATGAAATCCAGTGGGGATAAGCACAGAGCTCGTATAAAAAGACAGTGGGAAACAGAAGTAGTAGCCTTTAAGAAAATGAACAGTGTGTAGATCCCAAGCTGAACTATCAATGTCAGGCAATTGCAAAATAGCAAACATCACCAAAGTGTACAACCACAAGCACAACCTTCAGAACAAGCAAAGGAGGGTTTTTTGCTCCACTTTCTACTACATTTACAAACAAAATACTGTACCTCCACTGAAGCACCACATTTCAAGAAAACAACTGACACGAATCCAAAGAAGAGGAACATTAAGAATGGCCTACAATAAATACAGTATGAGCTGGATTTGGTTACGTTTTAAGAAAGGAAGGTTGAAAGAGGACTTCCCAAGAACCAAAGTACCTACTAGGCTACTGCACAGCTTCTCAAAAGACAGAAGATGCAGTGGGCTTAAAATTGAAGTTAATAAGATTCACACTAAGCACTGATGGGAGACAACACCACTTTCCAATAGCAAGGACAATGAAACCCTTAAACAGACTACCAAGGTTCTTCTAAAGCATGCAACAGTGGGGACAGTCAAAGAAGGAAAAAGAATCCTACACTGTGAGTAGCAGGACCTAAGGAAATTGTTAAATCTTTGTTATTCCTTACATTTATGAAAAAAAAAAAATAGGTAGAGCTTACTGGCTCTAACATTCATTTCAGCAGAAGATACCAAGATACAGCAGAGAATTTGTGCTGCTTTTTTTTTTTCAGCTTAAACATTTACAGCTTTTTATTCCCTTCTCCCCACTTCCTTCAGCTTAGTTTTAATTTTCAGTTAACACTCTTACATTTTTATGATGACCCTAGTTACCATCGCTGCAACAAACAGAGTCCATCTTACACTCTGTTATTGCTAGAGCTTTAAAAACACTCAATAGTCAAATAGAGGACCGCATAAGAAGAAAAAGGAACCCTGCTAAAAAAGTTCTCTTCAACCTTCCCAATTCCATGACTCACGGGTTTACTACCGATTTATGCTTTCATAGGAGCAGTAAGTTAAACATACATGAGGAAATGGAGAGTATAATGGAAGTTAATTAATGAAAATCAATAGTTTCGAAAACTAAACTGCACTGATAATAAAGCTCATGGGGTTTACACAATTAGACTGATTTCACTGTTTCATATAAGAAAATTAGACAACACTTTCAATGCAGTGTTCTCTCAAGTGTGTATTTTAAATGATTACCTTCCTAGTTTAATCAAACTTGTAATAAATAGTAATGAATAATTATTAATTATATTGCATGCACATCAGCAAGGGAGAAAGTGTGCCTTGATTAGGACTTCTAAGGTCCCTTCTCAATCCCTCATACAGAGGGTAGAGAGGCAAAGTAAGCCCTACCTCACACACCAAGTTTTACCTGGTAACCTATCAGAGGCAGACAATCAGTTTGGACAACGTCTCTGCAACATTAGATGTGGAATTCTTCTCATCTGGTTTTAGATATCAAGTCCCAGTTGGCCATTCCAGGCTTCCTTTGTAATCAGTGAAAAGAACTGCCCCTCTAGAAAAAAAATTCAGCAGGTCTCAGACATGTCTTAGACCCTCCAAAGGACCGTTTGTATTATTCTGTTTCTCCCCACTGGCTACAGAGGCAGCCTAACATCACTCAGTCAGACCTGAGGCAGACTCTTACCTGGCACCCCAGGCTAGACATCTAGTAAAGTTTCTCTTCCTTTCTTTCCTCAAGCAATGCTTGCTAAGACTCTATAGTGTCAGCTTCTTGCGACCTCTGAAGGAAAACCAAGCTCCAGAGGTGGAGCTAAACACAAACACCATCAGCTTCAGTGACTTCCAGAGAGGGCTGAACAAATACACAAGGAAATAAAGAGACAGTTACTTAAAAAAATAAAAAAATAAAAAAATAAAATTCCACATCAGTCTCACTTTCTGTTATAACAGTCATTTTGTAGGGCAAAGCAAATAACCCAAGTATATAACCCAACACAATGCATAACAGTAACTCTACTGTTAAATGTATGTAGGGGCTATGCTACTGATGCAAGAATTTCAATGTGAACCTAACTGCATCTTCATGGGCAAAGTCACAATGCTTTAATTATAATAATTATTTGCAACGTTGAGCTGAAAACTACGTCGATAAGAATTTAATTTTAAAATGCATCAGCTGCATACCCTTCTCAATAACCTCACTAACCAGACAGCAACTTTTATTAAAGTGAAAGCTATACATTAGTATGAAAAAACCAATAGCCTGGCTCTGTAAACACTTAAGCAGGTATTTCAGCAAAACATCTCACATTCTGAAAATTAAAACATATGCAAATGTCCCTGCTCCTTGCAGGGGGGTTGGACTAGATGACCTTTGAAGGTCCCTTCCAACCCTAACCATTCTACGATTCTATGTTTGAAGAAATAAAGTCTCCAGTTGTTGGTTTGTATTGTTGGGGTTTTGTAAAGTAGTAGAAGAATAACTTTAATTCTTAACAAAAAAGATAGTTCTACAACTTCACAATAGCATTCAATACATTGATAACAAACAACTTTTAATCCTGAAGTACCTAAGCTGGGACAAGGGCACACGGCACTTCATACCATTAAATCACAGAGAGGCAATGGTCCAGTGACATAAAAATTAGGACTGGCACTTGAGCTTGAGAGAGTTCAAACTGCTAGGGCACAGCAGCAGCTTATGTTACACTATCAGCAGCCCTCTAAGAAGCAGATTTTCAGAAAGCAGAGATTTATACTCCAAACCCCTTATTTCCCCCTATACAGTAAAAGATACACTATACAGAGAGAAATCTGAAAGAATAGATTATAATAACACCTTGTTATGAGGAGAAAAAAAAAAAAAAAAAGTCAAAATACACTTAGCATCATCCTTGCTGCAACAAATACATGGCACAAGAAATCAAACACCTTGGTACCAAACCCATAACACAGTTTGTCCTGGTGCCCCTCCTAGCCACAAAGTAAATTCATCATCAGATATTTAACCAATTTAGCCTACTTTTCTAAGTCCATAGCTGGAAGGCAGAAGAGAAAAGTTGAGCTATTCAAGAAAGTCTAATGCCTCAAATACCTTCAGAAGCTTTAAAGGATGACTTAAAAATAATCAGTATGCTTCACTTCAGACTCATATGCTAGTTTTTTTGCTTATTTTAGGCATACAGTCTCCTCATTCTCAATTCTCTGTTCAGACATTAAAAACAGACTTAGATGCATGCCTCTAATAGCACAGTCTTCCAACAAACTATTTTAGGCTTGATTCCAACTTTACCAGGAGCAAAGACATTCAGAGCAGAGATAATGCATACTTCGGGGCTCTCAGATTTATTTTACAGCTCCTTGAAAAAACGAAGTCAAGCTACATGATTATAAAGAGAAAACACAGGGGAAAAATGAAAAGGTGTCTGCCCAGTACAAGATATAATACAAGTAGTAAGGAGTACCGGAACGATGCAACAAATAATTACAGCACTTTCCTCACTTACATGAAGACAAATCAAGAAGTGCAATGTTACACTAACTAAATCATTTGCTAACTAAAAAAAAAAAAAAAAAATTAAGAAAACAGCATTCAGCTATAATGGTGATGTGTCACTACATGTCTTTCTTCAATCAAAACAATTAACAATTATCCACCCATTGACCACTATGACCCTCTTTGTAATTCAACTCAAAGTCTTAAATTTACTTAGTATAATCATGTTTTTTATTTAAAAGTACCAAACTCCAATTTCAGTGCCCATTTGTAATTGTTGCAATCCAATTTAATGCTCAGTTATTTACCTACTAATATTCTTCATGAGAGAGGAAAAGAGGACTTCGGTGGCAGATTACGTATTCTCAGACATTTCTACAAGTATTACTCTTCTTGCTCCCTTCCCTGGTTTACATTACAAATTTATTGAATAATCCTTAAAGCTATGCAGTTACCACCAAGTTATTTTGTCCTTGAAGACATTCACAGCATTTTTCTTCTGCTAGCACACAAATCTTTACACTTTATCTTCAGGTAAACATTTTTCACAAAATCATATGAATAACTTCAATAGTATTCTGCAAATCCAGTCCAAGTACACAACCATCAACAATAAATTCAAATTATCCTGACTGAGTCATGCCAAATGTGACTAGCTTTGCGGTGTGGGAGGGCCTTTGATGTTCACATCAAATAATCTTCAAATTCTTCAACACCAACAACAATAATCAACTCTATTGTCTTGACAAATAGGCCCTGTGAAAATGAGTCCACGCATGTCATAGACTGTACATGTTTTTAAACGACAAGAGACAAAACACAATGTGTAAGCAGTCTTACTGGAAATTTAAAGTTAGTAGACCCATAAAATTAAGATGGATAGTAAAATCAAAGAATACAAGTTACCTGGAAAACCATATAACAAAAAAAGGGTGGTTTTCCTAAGTATTTTACAGATATTGAAGTTACAATCATTACAGCGCAAAGGTTTAAGACAGAATTTAGCTCATAACTTCTTACTACACATGTTCAAAATCTATCACAAAAATAAAGGTAGAATCTAATATTAGCCTGAAAAATCTCATCTAATGGTAAATAAATCAGAACAAAGCCCAAAACTTACTGAATCACCTAGAGATACCTTGTATCGAGAGAGATTACCCAACTGACAGTTTTTCCGTTCTAAAGACAGAAAAGACCTTCTGCAAGACCCAACAAAAGCTCATGACAATGTAACACGCAGAGAGGCAGCACACACACAAAATCCGAAAGTTTTCCACTGTCATCAGATCATCAAAAGAACATGAACGCTGCAATTCTTTGCTAGCACTGCGCTCCCTGCACAGAGCCTGGCACACACTGTTTCCTGACTTCCAGCTCGCACGTATTTATAGCAAGTGATGGATACACAACGCGAAGCAGAGGGGAAAAGAGAGTTTAAGGGTTTCTGGATACTTCAGACTCCACTAGCTACACCATTCAGCAGCCGCAGCGACGTTAAGACTCTGCAGAGGCACTCTTCTTGTGCCAAAGAGTGTATCGGTTTTTAGAAATCAAGTTTCAAACAGAGAAATAGATACGAGAAACTTGCATAAAAATGACTAGTTTAGTTTCCTTCGCGGTAATCTGTATAAGAGGCACCTGCATACGCGCTGCGTGGTATCGGCACAAATTTGAGGCAAAGCGATCGCATTACAGGTAACAAACAGGGAGGGGGACAGCCCAAAAGAGAACCTCCTCTGGGAAAGGAGCCTTTTTAAAATTTATTTCCTCCTTCTTAGTGACGCCGGCAGCGGGCAATCCTTACCAAACTGCCGGAGAGCGGGACCCTTTTACAGGGAGCCTTCCCACTGCGCTGGGAAAGGTGAAGTCGGACTTGGAGCGGGTGGCGACCTAACCCCACACGCGAGACTTTCGGACACTCGTGAGCCACCCCGGGGCGGGCTGCCCCCGCCAGCCTTCCCCCCCCCACACCCCCCCCGCCAACCTCTCCCCCGCGGCCGGCGCTGACCTGAGGGTGCGGTTCCCCGGGCAGCCGCGGCGCTCCATGGCGGCAGGCACGCAGCTGGTGAGCTCAGTCCAGTCGGCGTGCAGCCCGCAGCTCCAGCCGGTGGAGAAGCGGGAGAAGAGCCAGGTGTCCTTGTCGCCGCCCGGGCGGTGACAGGCGCATTTCTTCTGCCCGGCCCGGCAGTAGCATGGTTGCTCCAGGCGGATGTTGCGCACCAGGTGCCGCCCGAAAGTGGTGCCGCCCGTCTTCTGGATGTGGAGGAAAACGATCACGTCGCGGCCCCGCATGTCGAACCGCACCCGCCGGCACAGCTCCCCCCGCGCGAACGGGAACTTGGCCACCAGTCGCGGCAGCGTTGCCGCTGCCACCGCCGCCTCCTCCTCTTCCTCGGCGCCCGCCGCCGCCTCCTCCTCCTCCCGCTCCGCCGGGCCCCCCCCGCGGCGGGCGGCGGAGGCCGGCGGGCGGCGGGGGCAGGCGGCGCCGGGGCAGGCGGGCGACACGTACTGGTAGACGATGAGCAAGAAGAGCAGCGCCAGCAGCGGCGGCAGCAGCCACCTGTTGAAGCGCTCGTCCATGGCGATGCGCGGGGGCAGCGCGGCGTGGGCTCAGGCGCTGCCGGGCGCTGACAGGGCGGCCACCCCGCTCGGATCCCGCACCCGAGGGGCGCCCGGTTCCCTTCCCGACGGCATGGTCTTCGCTGGCGGTCGCGGCTCGCTCAGCCCCGCTCAGCTCTGCTCAGCGCCGCGCCGCGTTCCAGCCCGCCCCAGGCTGCCATCCCGCGCCCGCGCCCGCGCCCGCTCCCGGCGGCTGAAGGCGAAGGGGGAGCGCCTCGAGCCGTACCCGGCACGCGCAGCCGGGCAATAACGGCAGCAGCTCGCGAGTCCGCTCCGCCGGCAACTCTCTAGCCCAAACACACCGCTCGGCCCCCGAGGCGGGGCGGCTCTCTCCTGACAGCCAATCGAGACAAAGCCGGCCGCCTGAGCAGCCAATGGGCGGGCCCAGCACGCCGGCTCTATCGCCAATGAGAGCGGGCGGTGAGTGAACTGGGGGTGGTGGCAGTCGCTCCTCGCTCCCCTCCAGGTATCGGACGGAGACCGATAGCGCGCGGGTGGCGGGGGAGTGGGGGGAGGCGGGAGCAGCCAATGAGGCAGCGGGGGCGGAGCGGAAGGCAGCCAATGAGATTGACAAGACGGCTCCGCCAGGTAAGCGGGGCTCCTGCGGCAGGTGCCAGCACGCGCCCACCCTGCCCCTGTGCGGCCGGGCCCAGCGAGGCTGGCGGGCGCTGCTGCCACCACGGCCTCTAAGAAGAGAGGCAGAAATACATAACATGATTTTTTTTTTCCTTTTAAACTCCTTAATATCTCGTTATTTTTGCTTTGGAGGGGGTGTGTCTCGTACCGTTTGCAGTTTCAAGCCCGTGTTTATAACCCCGCTGTTTAAGTATTTCGTGTAACTAGGTAGGACAATGCTGCATACTACACCCACCAGCCAATTAATTGTACATTAAATGATCCGCAGTGCTGTCAGTTCCTGGGGTCGTTTGAAGTCTTGAGAGCACAACGTCCCAAATGCTGAACTGACTTGGCAAAAAACATTCCTCTCCCCGAGGCACTTAAATCTGTCCTCCGCCAGCTACTTCCTCATAAATTTTCAAAAGTTCATTTTTCAAATCCCTTCCCCTATTTACAAAAGTCCTCAATTTGAAACAAAAAATTAATTTTTAAATAGACATTAAAGTCTTTAGCTTACAGGTCATACCTAGCTGAGAAGTGTTTTCTCAAAAAACACTGTTTTGTCTGCAACGTGTTCTCCATATTTTTACAAGTCTGTCACTAACGCTTCCTATCCAAATACAAGCCTCGTACAGCTCTTGGGTTATAATACATTAATATGCAAAGCATTTCACATTAGAAGTGATTGCACATTTCGGTTATTTAATTACAGAATGTCTTTATTTACTGAGGGATTAATTAGATATCTGACAGCGCTAAAGCAACTTTCTTGCTCCAGTCTAAAGACAACTTCACCATTGCGAGGCTGATAACAGGAGAGCAGTGCCTTCCCGTGGGGCCATTTAACTTTGGAACTTAAAAAAAAAAAACAGTTAGACAAATGTATTTTAAACTGAAGATTTTTATATAGAAAGTAAGAGTATCTGGACTCCCAGAAGAGAGCATCAGCTCCCATTAAATCTTTCTAGAAATTATGAGAAAATATTCTAAACTAAAGGGGTTAAAACTCTAAACGTTGTGAGATGTTCCAAAAGTTGCTACCACAAGAACAATAGCATACACCACCCGACTTCAGACACACAAACGTACCGCACACGCGTACATGTTTCCAGGGTCCCACAGCACTCTTAAGGTATTACACTGGTAAAAGTTTGAGAGGAGCCAATTCTTGGGTCTCACTAAGACATTAGAAGAGAGTCCCTTTTATCTCCAGTGAAATTTCATAAGGAAAACATCATGGGTTACATGAAATTCACCCTTGTACAACCACACACCACAGTGCTGGAAACCCGATGCCTCCATCCTGTGGCAGAAGAAAATGTGTGTTTGGTGTCAAACCAACCTGTTCAGCCTTCTTCCCGTGATGACAAGAGGTGTGCACCTGTTCACTCTTACTAAAGTGGAAAACAGCATTTTTGTCTTGGAGTTCTTTGCCAGCAAGAGAAGCAGAGCATCCATCTTCTCTCTAGGGATACCTGACTGTTCTCTGCTTTGCCCGTTACCGTGCTCACCTGCTTTCAGACTCTCTGTTCCTCCCAAGTGCAAACTTAATGAGTTGCCTTTTAACCCCTCTCTTTCACTAGGTGACAAGAAATCTATCCCAGAGAAATATAAATATTTATACATGTAAGATAAAGAAGCATTTTGTTCTCACCTCAGCCTATTCATTACCTTACAAGCAACCATCAGAAAAAAAAAAAAAAAGCCACATTAACTACAGCCTTTTTTCAGTAACAGAATAGCACTAGTAATGCTTGTGTGGATAAATGCATATTTGGAATAAAAGCACTGCTGAAGGATTTAGACTGAAGCATCTCTCATAACGCTTTTAGTAAGATACAGAAATGCTATTATAATTTAAGATTTTCTCATAAATACCAGATTGTTGACACTGTACCTTCATCTCCATGAAAAGGAGATCAAAGCTAAATTTGCTAAACAAAGCAATTGGGAAAGTCAGTTAAATTAAAGATTCTTATTTATTTAAACTTACTCAAGACAGTTACCGATATGTGAAGACTGCAAAAATATTTTTTACTGGACAGAAAGGATGTAGAAGAGAAGTAAAAATATTTATAACGAAATTTAGATGAAAAACTTGACATTTTAAAAAGCTCTCATTTTTCTGAAACTAGCAAAAAGTACTTGCAGGCCCACATGAATTTATGTGTTTATGCAGCTTTCAAAGACAGGCTTTTACTTATGAATTTTAAGATCCTTAACTACAGTCTGTGGACCATGCTTTATGTAGAGTCACAACCCACGGCACATCCAACCACCACCCAGTTCTTCCCAATTGCATGCAGGGTATGCGGTTGCACCCCAAGTTATACTGAACGTGGCCCTGGTTTGATGAGCAGCTGGGGTCTCCAGAGTGAACCTGGGTCTCATGATATTCAGCAGAGGCCAAGCATCCCTACGCAGAGAACGCAGCGTTTTCCTTTGGTAGCATTTGATGTTCTCTTTATAGAGGCCCGCATTACTGTGCAAGGCCCTGTGGGATTCAGCTGTAATAAAATCAGTTCTTTTCTTTAGAAGTCAATGGCTGTAACTCATTAGCACAAACGAAGCGATGGTAAGGGTCATTTTGAACACAGTCATGTTTCCATTGATTCAATGGGAACACGACTCGGTTCAAAATGAAGTCCTAAAAATTGCAAACAGTGTTCAATCCCAACACTTTCCCTTTCAAGTACAACTCCTCTGTAAATCTCCATTGACAGTTTACAAAGAAAATCCAAAGACAGTTCCAAGTTAGTTTTGAGATACTCTTACAAAATGAATGTAGTTTCTGTGGATTTAAAAATAAAACAATTACTAGTAAGACTTAGGATTCTTTTATTCCTAACATAATAATTTCGCAAGATCCTATGCTGTCAGCATATAGCTCAGAGTTCACCAAGCATTCAAATAAAATAATCCTGAAATGACCTATTCCTTGTAACAATTTCAGGCAGAATACCTTCACCTGTTAAAATTTACATGCCAGCTCTACTGTCACTTCTACCAGAGATGTGCTGAGAATTGAAAATGTGCGCACAAAATTATTTTAACATTCCAACACAGTATGTCCCTTCTCCTTGCCAATTCCTAGGTAACACTCAACACATTTTCTGAGTTGCTAAAAATAAAAATTGACACACTTGCCATTTACTTTAAAGGCCAATACAATATTTCCTAGTCTGAAGCAATGGGCATGTGAAACAGTGTCAGTGCCAACATCAAGGTTTGTACAAAACGCATGAGTAAGCAAATGATACCATGAAGCAAAGGTATGAAAGTATGATTTCATTTAGCAATTACCTGTCTGACAAGGTTAACATCTAATAGATCTGTTAATGTGAAATTGAAGTGATGCCTTCCTCACACTGGTTTCTTTAAATTATTTATCACCATTTGACCTGAGCTGTTTCAACACTTGCAGCCAGTTGAGATTTCCAATAAACCAATTTTTCATTGTGCAGCAAGTCCCAGGTGTCTCCCTCGTCACAGGGATAGAAGTTGTTAAATTAATAAACTCTTGCTAACTTCAGGCATCTCTCTGGGATTAATTTGCTCCAAGGTTTATAGTATAAACCTCCCTTATTTTTGTCAGATTAAATTTTAGTATGTACACTTACTGAACCTTGTGTTTCAGTGCCACATTCTTCCTTCTGCTGTATTCTTCCTTTTAAAACCATTTATGCATTATACTGTCACCAGTCCATCTTCTCGTAAAGTTGCAAATTCATTATGAGGCTTGTTAATTTTCACTTCTCCTGCTTACCATTCTTTTTCTGGATGTAATAACTTCACTAAACCCGTGATCCCCTTTTATTTCCTTTAATCAAAATGCAGACAATATAGAAGCAACGTTTTCAGTCAGTGTCTCATAGGTGCCAGTCCATATGCAGTGGCTTCTGCAGGTCCTTCCTCACACATTGCCGCGTTTTCCTTATGAGAGAAAGGATCCGCTATATTCTGTTTTGAATATTCATAATTCCACCTGTGTAAGATGCTGACCTAGAACAACTGAAACTTCTTAAATCACTTCCAGCATTCTAGCCATTTTTATTTTGTTTAAAACCATATAGCTGCTCATAGAAATACTACAATACCTTTTTTTTTTCAGTTACAGTTGTTGAGAAGATACTTTCCCCCAAAAAGGAACATTTTGGAAAACTTTGAGCTAGATTTCTTCAATCAATGCCAAAAGTAAATATTTATAGGTGGATCTCCTTTCTACCATGTAAATTTGGTCATCTTTTGCTCTTGCACCAGGGATCATTCCTAGGCTTTGCAACACGGTCATCTAGCAGATTAAAGAATAAGAAAATGCTCTAACCATGCTTGGGCATGTGCCAACTAGCACTGTCCCAAACAGTTCCTGGACATAGTTTGGGAGTCAGACCATTCCAGAAATCCTTTCCAAACTCAGTGACCAAGATTACAGCTTCAGTGTAGGTCAGATCATGTCATGCTATTTAGCCTCAGTATCCAAGAAAGTTCCTGAACATATTTAATTTAGAAATGTAGACAACACCACTGAGCATTTGGAGTTTTTAATTTAAGGAAGAAAAAAATGTCTTTTCTCTTGCCTTTTGTACTGTGGCATAGCCAAGTTACATTACAAAACTCAGGCTGAAGTTACAGCATGTTAGCTAGCAAAGAAAATCTCTGGCATGTAGGGCCACAAACAGGGCTTACTGGAGTCCACTGCCTAGAGAATGGGGTGGCAAGAGGGACAAGCAGCGGCGAGCCTTCCTGGTATCCAGTGATAATCAGAATTGTAGGAAGGATGAGGCGAGGCGTGACCAGTGCCTGCAAATTAGCCAAAGAGCCTGTGGCTGCTGTTGCCGTTCAAAAGATGTGTGCAGCTTCACGATATGGCCTGATGGCGGTGAGTGCGAAGATACTTACAGTGGAGTTACAAATATCCCAGTTACTGAAAGATGCAATATCAAATGACTAGCAGCAAATGCTGGTCCTACACCAAAGGGAGAAAGCAAAGAGTATGAAATGGAGGGTGGTTTTTTTGTAATCCCAAACCCCCTAAACATAAGGTTGTTCACATACACTCTCTACAATTGTAATCTGCAACATGAAGACAGCCTGAGGAAACCTTTTAGCAGGACAAATATAGCAAATTGCTCTCCCATTTACATTCTGTACACAGAAGAACTCAGATGTACTTACACACATTCCTTCCAGCCCTCAGCCTTCTAAGTCCTGCAATATTTATGATGCAAACTGTAGAGTGTAGAGCAGTTTTTGTGGACTTAATACAGATCAAAGGCATGTCATCTGTACCACGTTCACATTTATTTTTCCAGATTCGGGTACCAGTAGAAATGTTACAGACTTAGTCACTGTCAATCATGTGAAGGATATTGCTACTGCATTTTCATATGGTCTTCTGTTTTTCCCAGTAAAGAAGAGTCTAACAGAATGCAGTAAATATGTTTAAAGATCAAGGTGTCCAAGTCAACACCCAAGTTCCCAGATTGCAACTTCCTCCCAAGAATTGACTCTGATCAGGGAGATCAATGCACAGAGAGATCTGTCTCTTCCGAAATTGGTACTTGCATCCTTCTGCCTAGCAAAAGCTAACAAATATCCCCACCAGTATTCCTCCCAGGACCCCAGAACTTCTCGTATAGTTAACATATGGGAACTGCAAGACTGTGTAACACTGCCACCTGGTGATATGCATCACAGCAATATTTTCTTCTTCCTACCATCACACAAAACCTTTTGCTTCCTTTCAGGTGGTCTTAATCTGCAAGTCCCCATCAAACATAACTTATCCCACTATCAGTTTATCTTAAGCACCTCTGCTTATGTCTAGAAGTCAAATTACTTAGGTTTTCAAAGTTGTTCAGGCCAAACATATCTTGTCTTTTCCTTCAGGACTGACTTTTAGATGTGCTATTGATAGACATGGTCTAACTTGATCCAAATCCTCATCACAAGTCTGTATGAAGTCTGGAAATACCAGTGTCTTCTGAGAAATAAATCTGAAGTAATATCAAATTTGACAGGTTGAAAGAGTTGGGGCTGTTCAGCCTGCAAAAGGGAAGGCTCCGAGGAGACCTTATAGCGGCCTTCCAATACCTCAAGGGGGCCTACAGGAAGGATGGGGAGAAACTCTGCAGTAGGGCCTGTTGTGACAGGACTAGGGGTAATGATTTAAAAATAGAGGGAGGTAGATTCCAATTAAATATTAGAATTTTTTTTTTACACTGAGGGTGGTAGAACACTGAAGCAGATTGCCCAGAGAGGTGGTGGATGCTCCATCCCTGGAAACATTCAAGGCCATGTTGAATGAGGCTCTGAGCAACCTGATCCGGTTGGAGATGTCCCTGCTCCTTGCAGAGGCATTGGACTAGATGACCTTTGAAGGTCCCTTCCAACTCTAACCATTCTATGATTCTATGATTAGAAATGATCCACTAGGCCTCCCCTGTCTCCTTTTTTTTGTTCATCTTTTCAGTCTTTGGGATGCAATTATTATTTAAAAAAAAAAAAAAAAGGGAAAACCAAAAAGGCCCAATAGCAACAACAGAAATCTCCCAAGAAGTTTCCCTCTCCAAGATGGAAAAAGTTATTTCTGTAGTATTTGATCTCAGACTCTTTCATCTCTTTCATCTGATCTCTGTGGGATACAGATGGAAAATGGAGAAAAGCATTGCAAATGGTAGATCAGGCTCACATTCTAGCACCCCTATCTGGCTTTCACAGCTGTTCGCAAGTCTGAACCTTTCTTTTATAACTCACCTCCTACTCCTTACTGAAAATCACAGCAAGTTTAGAGCTGCTATTGCTTTCTGGGTTGCCACTATTTCTTACTAGACCTTTCTTGGATTCATTTCAGCAAGCTGACCTGGGTACTTTGAAGTTAGAACTCAAGAACTGCAATTTTTATGTGCTGCCGCAGGAGTTTTAGAACAATTTAGCCCCTTCTGAGAAGGACTCCAAGTCTTGTTTGGGGATTTTTCTTAACTTTTTCTTATTCACCTGTCATTCCATAAGCATCTAAAGGCATGTAATCAGTGATTCCTCCCTAACATATAGTCATACACAGATTTAATGTTGTCTTTTTGTGTATTTGTAAAATATATGAATGGTAATATTTATTCTAAATTATCCTACCAAGATCAGTGAAATACTGGTCCTGTCATCAGTTAAAAGTTCAGTTGGACTTCTAGAAAATGCTGAGAGGAATTCAGGTTTAATTATGACAGGATGTAAGTTATTTCACAGCTGGGGCTGCAGTGGAATTACTCCCTTTACTCAAATCTGGCCAACCTACAAAAGTCACAGTGCAGATAAGTCACTAGGTGACAAGTTAGACACTCATATTCAGTTTGAAGTCTTGGTTTGAGATACCTGCCTCCAGCACTAATTTATTTTATAATCTTGGATTAAAGTATGCTAGGAACTGTGATTACAGTAAGAACTGAGAATTTTAACCTATTATGGCAAATTGTGGCAGCAAATGTCAAGATACGAATAGTTCCCCTAACCCTCAGCAGAGGGAAGGATCTGTTGGCCTTGCAGTCTGCCCACGACAGAACAATGACTAGGTAAGAAATATGAGAGGAAAAAAAAAGTTCAACACTGTGACAGGTTTGAGATGAATACACTGTAAATTCAGAGGGAGAGTTGAGGTGAAGATTGCTTGAGTGTTTGTTTGGATTAAGAATTGGCAAAAAATGAGGGAATAATTCTCCAGCTGGCAGAAAAGGAGATCAAAATACAGGTCTGTCAAAGCAGTTTGTTTGGCCAAGGGGTCTAAGGGCACCTGAAGTTGGAGTGGTTTAGTGAGGAGAAGCAAGTACCTACAAACTACTGATGCTGTGTATCATTTTGTGGCAAAAGGAAAGCTGAAATAGAGTAAGAATTGCACTGCTAAGAGAAGACAGAGGTGGTCCACAGCAGTGTTGTCACACTATGGCTTGCAGATCACTCACGGTGAGTGAAATATCAGAATTTGATCTATAGAACAATTGCCAGCCCTGTACTCTCATCCATGGCTATGTGCAAGTATAAATGGGAATTAATAAGCATTTAAATATTTTCATTGATGTTTACTTAAGTACAGATGTTTTAAACATAATTATCATCCTCTCTCCCAACTGTTAAGAAATAGTAGGATACAATTTGTCCAGAGATTTTATCATTGCATTGCTTTAATAAAGTGTTTGACAACCCCGAGTTTACAGCAAAGATGTGGAGAAAATGGGAATTTACACTTTCTTTTGGAAGGAAGACTCTTAGGTGGACTCTTTTGGAAAGGTTCGCTGGAGCCTCCAGCAGGCAGGATCTCACTTTTAATTCTTTAGTATCATAAAGTAGTATCATTTATCATAGAATCATAGAATGGTTCGGGTTGGAAGGGACTTTCAAAGGTCATCTAGTCCAACCCCCCTGCAAGGAGCCGGGACATCTCTGACTAGGTCAGGTTGCTCAGAGCCTCATCCAGCCTGGCCTTGAACGCTTCCAGAGATGGGGCCTCCACCACCTTTCTGGGCAACCTGTTCCAGTGTTCTATAACCCGCATCGTAAAAAATTTTTTCCTAATTTCTAATCTAAATCTACCCCCCTCTATTTTAAAACCATTACCTCTCGTCCTATCGCAACAGGCCCTACTAAACAGCCTTTCCCCATCTTTCTTGTAGGCCCCCTTGAGGTACTGGAAGACCGCTATCAGGTCTCCCCGGAGCCTCCTCTTCTGCAGGCTGAACAGCCCTAACTCTCTCAGCCTGTCCTCATAAGAGAGGTGCTCCAGCCCTTTTATCATCTTTTAATAAATCCTTTCAGGAGGCCTAAGTATATCAGCCCAATATAATACAGTAAATTGTTTATTATAACTGTCAGAGTTATCCAAATTATACTATGAACAGCAGTTTAACAAATATGAATAACCAGTAGCAGCAGCGTATTTCTGATTTAACTTCATTTAATCTAGGAAGTAATGATCAAAGAATAATGGAAAACCGAAATAAAGCCAAGGTTTTCAGTCAAAAACCTAGCTTTATTACAAGCTAGTAGATAAACATAATTTTCCCTTAGTTTAAGATTATATATTAGTTATATGTGATTACCATATATACCTGTGTATAATCTTAGAAGTTAGCCAAATATCTGTCTAGATGCATGACCATTTTATTTCAGTGACAAAGATACTCAAAAGAGAACGCATGAGGACAGCATGCATCTAGCAGCAATCCTCTTGCCTTCTTTTTCTTCCTTCTTGTGGCTTCAGTGTCCCATAGCCTGGAACTTGCCATCACTGCTCCAGCAGCACTAGGGAGGGGTGAGAAAGCCTGCACCCCACATCCCACCAGCTCTTACCTCACCACTGTGGTAAGCTTGCACAGCTGGGAATCCCTCTCCCAGCAGAAGGATACAGGAGATACCATTAGCAGAAGCTAGCACATTATGGGTTAAACAATTTGCATTTCGTTAATAACACTTCATTTTTGCCCTCAAAGTTTATCTACATTAAAATATTCTAAATGTGGTGTGTTTCTGTAAGTCTAATTATATGCGGTATGAGAAAACATATTTGATAATCACATTGCTAATTATGTGCAATCACTTCAATACACAGGTGCAAAGCTCCAGAAATATGCATATTTTAATCTCTTCATATACAGATATAAACCACAACTTTGCAGTTACTTAAGTGTTCAGTGACCCTTTATTTCTCTGGGGCTGCACTTCCTTGGATTTTTGAGTGGCTAGGGCCATTGGAACCAAAGAAATGTGCTAGGCTACTACAAACCTAGGACTGAATTTCTATATGTATGTTCCAGTGCTAAAAAACTGTAATTCCCAACTTTTCCATGGTTTACAAACATTTTAAAGTACACATTTTATAATTTAATGACAGATACATCATGCTGACTTCAGAGATGTAGGAATCATAATTTTTAATTTTCTTCTGGGAGCGTTAATTCTCACAATGTTCCCTTAGTATATATTTGCCTAAAATTCCACATCTATGTGCATGTGAATGTGTCTTTTCCAGTTTGGATTAAACTTAAGGGACCTTCTTAATGGTTTAATAATAGAAGGTAATAAAAGACTTGAGCAATAAATCCATTTTCATTATATGTGTAATAGCTTGTGGCTGCACTTTTTGCTTCTCTACCATTTATGTGTAACTGTTATTTTTTACATTGATTTTTAAAGCTGTCTTCACAATGGATTGTAATTAGCTTTGTGTATAAATCATAAAAATTGAAAATTTTATATACTTAGATTAACTGAAAAAGACATAAAATATTAATTTGCATCATTCAAAAGTAATAAATCTATGTTCCCTCTAAAGATATTCAACATAAATTATTGGAAGGAATAGCTTTAGATAACTTGTCCATAAACATTCTTTTTCACATTTGGGAAGTGTGCTGAAATGAGCCCTGACAGGCGAGAAACCTATCTACTAGTTTGCTGCTAACATTACCAAAATGACAGACCGATGAGAAGGGACATAGCAAAATCTGAAAAGCAGCATTTGAGTTTGTTTCACTGGAAGCAAATCCATTGTATTTCACACAACAAAACAGCATGGCTTGTTCTATTTTGATTTACCTGCACAAAGCTTTTATTAAAATAAATTACACTTAAGACTCACAGGATAGCTGTTATGGAAATTACGCGTGCCAGCCACGATAACAGAGTTCAACTCCAGGTTTCTGGTGAATCAATAAGCCGAAAAGAGATTCTTCTATAAAGTCCTTTTTATTTATAGTGCTACAGCTCGAGCTGGGTGCCTCCAAAGAGGGACCTGGAACAAAGAAATCCTCAGGCAGTTATATCCTTACAATCTAAATTCCCCACCTCTCACATGACAGTTCAGACCAGCAGTAATATTAGGGTCTGGGTCTTCCTGTTCTACATTGAGTCCCTTCATTGGCTCTAGGCAGGCCCTTTCTCTTCTTTCCTCTAAGGCTGCAGCTTCTGCTGATGAGTGTAGCTTCATAGAATCATAGAATTGTTAGGGTTCGAAGCGACCTTCAAAGGTCATCTAGTCCAACCCTCCTGCAAGGAGCAGGGACATCTCCAACCAGATCAGGTTGCTCAGAGCCTCAGCCAATCTGGCCTTGAATGTTTCCAGGGATGGGGCATCCACCACCTCTCTGGGCAACCTGTTCCAGTGTTCTAACACCCTCACTGTAAAAAAATTTTTCCTAATACCTAATCTGACTCTGTCTCCCTCTATTTTTAAACCATTACCCCTCGTCCTATCACAACAGGCCCTACTGCAGAGTTTCTCCCCATCTTTCCTAAAGCCCCCTTGAGGTACTGGAAGGCTGCTACAAGGTCTCCCTGGAGCCTCCTCTTCTCTCAGCCTGTGCTCATAGAAGAGGTGCTCCAGCCCTCTGATCATCATGGTGGGGTTCCTTATCTTCCAGCTTGAACCAGCTCTGGGACCCTCTTTTACTTGACTAGGTAAAAGTTCAACATATCTAAGTGAAAGTTCACAGCTTGCAGCCTAAGGCTTCAGCAAATTTAGCTACTCACACTAAGGAAGTTATGCTAACCAAGTTCCATGTACGTAGTGTATCAAATCCCACAAAATAGTTTAGCTTGGAAAAACGCTGTAGGCCATCTTGTTCTATTTGTGCATAAATCAGGACCAGGTTCAAAGCTACCTCAGGTTGCTCAGCGCCTTGTCTGGTCAAGAGTCACAGCCCCATAAAAGACAGGGTGTAATCCTAAGTGTCACCACTGTCTGAAATTAGAACGACATAATGCAGAGGGGAGCAACCTTTTAAAAAGTGCATATTTTTCTTTCCCACATTAGAGGAGCACTAGCGAGACATTCAGTGGGAAGCGTGGGACAGACACAAGATTTCTCCTGCTGGCTGCTCAGCCACAGGCATCCTGCGTGACAGCTGGTCCTGGCACTTGGCTTCTGGGGTGGCCCAAACACTGCTCCATGTTACTGTGGAAGAAGTTCCCCCTTTATCAACACATGCCTCCTCGCATGGCAGTGGGTCCTCACTCCTGCCGAGTCTGTCATTCAGCCTGAGCTAGGAGCTGCTGCGTCCAACAGCCCTGCCTCCCTGTGTAGGCCTTCACAGGAGGACACAGGATGGTCCGGTCTACACACGAAGCTGCACAGGTGAAAACACAACTGCAATTCTGAACCAGTCTAAAAACGATAGAAGAGTTTCTTCAAAGAAAGCACTCGGCTTTAAGTAGACAGTATGTCATAGTTCTGCAGTCCTCGCTTCTGGTGACTTGGTGAGTGCACGTTCAGGACTCATCAGCTAATTTTCCAACTAATGTTTTCTTAGGCATCATGAAAAGGATTCAGAACTCGACTCACTGAGTTGACTAAAAAGGAAAAATCACTGACATACTTCATTGTATAGGTATTTTATCTTTATATTTTCCACCTTGCGTGTAGCAATAGCACCTTTTGATTCACACATGATAGGCCTCCAAGTCAAATCCTACTCCTCTGTTCTAGGAAACACTGTCTTTTCTCAGTGACTCCACCTGTACCTTCACATTAAAGTCTTTTTTGATGCTGTTGTTGCACTATGTGGCCCGAGTTGTCCTGAGGCACTTCATTGCACATATCAGCTTATGAATTAATGTAAAAATGCTCAACTTAGCACTTCTTATTTACAAATATTCTATCTACTGAAGTGATAATGTCCCAAACCTTCGCATGTGGCAAACCATGTCTAAAATATGAGTATGTGGCTATTATTTGACTCATTACCAATAGTGATTTAATAGCCTTCTTGTACATTTTAGGCTAATTTTGGTATCGCCAGTGTATCACTGTAACCAGTTCGTAGGATTCCTATGCGCAAAGATCACCCAGCATATGATATTTAAAAGCACAATGGTATTTATTGCTCTATTATAGCCTTGCATAAGCAGTTACCAGCATAAGCAGTTACAGTTCCTAGCATAAGCAGTTACCAGCGTATTGTTTTCCCTTTGTGAGAGTCTTACCAACCCGACTAAGCCGGAGACACCGCTGAGCAGGAGGATGATGATCAGTGGAGTCAGAGCAGAGAAGGGAGGTAGGCGCAGCACCTTCTGGGCATCTCCTGTTGTTCATAGAGTGAGCTCTGGGTCCTTTCTCTCTCCTCCGCTCTGAGCCGCCTCTGTTTATACCCTCAGCAGATTCAGTGGCAGAGTACTGACCAGGTGTTGATGCACGCGTGGCCAGCACATGCAACAAGGCCTGACCAGTACGTGCCGTGCTGGCTAACGGTGGTTCCCGGACAGCAGCAACATCCTGCTCAGTAACAACCCTCTGAGCTCCCCTCTCTGAGATAACAGCTCTCCTAGTTCCCCTCTCCAAGGTCGCGTTCTCACAGCTGTGTGCAGCTTGTAATTTCCCACAGTGACCCTACATGGACCATCACTGAAATCCCTCACACAATCACCTGTGTTCCTTTCACTGAGTACATAGACAGATCCACAAGTTACAATTACAGAAGAAGGAAAAATGTTCATTTTTCAACACCTGAGAACATCACAGAGTTCTGTAAATAAGAAAATAATTATGAAAGCACACCATTTAACAACCAGGGTTGTTAGGTGGCATCAGAAGTGCCAACTCATGTTACATGATGAGCTTGATCCAGTAAGCTAAGGTTTAGCACAGTGAGACTCAGAAAAACCTGCTATGTTAAAGATAAGCCCTATTTTTATCCATTAGTACAGTTATCTGCTCGGATTTGGCACCGTAGGAGCCAGTACAATCCAGAAGTCAGTACCACCACACTGTCCTGTTGGCACTGCAGAGCAGTGGCATTGCTTATGATCTTGAGCTGGTTTATCCAAATGGAGCTGCTTTCCCCATTAAGGCCACATTTTACTGTTCTCCACTACACAGTACAGACATGGCCAGAGATTCATAGGAAGTTTATTCACCTGGCCCAGGAAGTATATTCTTTACATTTCTGAGGTGGGTCATTTTAAAATAAGAAGCTGTAACTTATATGTTGTTGTGGTTTAACCCTAGCTGGCAACTAAGCCCCTCAAAGCCGCTTGCTCCCTCCTCCTCGGTGGGATGGGGGAGAGAATTAGAAGAGTAAAAGTGAGAAAACTTATAGAATCATAGAATCATAGAATGGTTAGGGTTGGAAGGGACCTTCAAAGGTCATCTAGTCCAACCCCCCCTGCAAGGAGCAGGGACATCCCCAACTAGATCAGGTTGCTCAGAGCCTCATCCAGCCTGGCCTTGAATGTTTCCAGGGATGGGGCCTCCACCACCTCTCTGGGCAACCTGTTCCAGTGTTCTATAACTCGCATCGTAAAAAATTTTTTCCTAATTTCCAATCTAAATCTACCCCCCACTATTTTAAAACCATTACTCCTTGTCTTATTGCAACAGGCCCTACTAAACAGCCTCTCCCCATCTTTCTTGTAGGCCCCCTTGAGGTACTGGAAGACCGCTATCAGGTCTCCCCGGAGCCTCCTCTTCTGCAGGCTGAACAGCCCCAACTCTCTCAGCCTGTCCTCATAAGAGAGGTGCTCCAGCCCTCTGATCATCTTTGTCGGATGAGAGAAAAACAGTTTAATAAGTAAAGCAAAAGCTGCACACACAAGCAAAGCAAACCAAGGAATTCAGTCCCTGCTTCCCATTGGCAGGCAGATGTTCAGCCATCTCCAGGAAAGCAGGGCTCCATCACGCCTACCAGTTACTTGGTAAGACAAATGCCGTGACTCCGAACCCTGCCCCCCACCAGCTTCCTTCTTCTTCCCCCAGCTTTATATGCTGAGCACGACATCATACCGTATGGAATATCCCTTTAGTCAGCTGGGGTCAGCTGTCCTGGCTGTGTCTTCTCCCAGCTTCTTGTGCACTCCCAGCCTGCTCGCTGGCAGGGTGCTGTGAGAAGCAGAAAAGACCTTGACTGTGTAAGCCCTGACTAAAGCATCCCTGTGTTATCAACAGTTTTCAGCACAAATCCAAGACATAGCCCAATGCTAGCTCCTATGAAGAAAATTAACTCTATCCTAGGCAAAACCAGCACAATGTTTATTTTACAAAGCAAAACGTTGCTTCAGTTTCTTTCCTTTTATTTTTAAATAAAAGTTGGAAAGAGAAGCGTACTGGAAGAGAGCCATTTACTGTCACTGCAGCTGCATGTGTAGGCAAAGCAAAGTGGCATCAGTTCTGATTGCCAGAAAGTTGCCACCGAGCAACTTCTGTGAGCTGTTGAAACCAGGCTTATGTTACTTGGGCATCAGTTTTTCTTTCACTTGCTTGTCCCTTTAAGTCAAAATGAAGAGCTAACATACTATAAAATAGATTTTGCATTGTTTATTACATAATACCAGTATATTGAGACATGCTAATCAAATAACACAAGTTGATTTGTATTTTCAATGGATGGACGAAAAGCGATGCAGTATGACATCCTTAATCTCTTCAGGGAAACACCTCAAATTCCTGACATAGGAGTGACATTAACAGGTTCTGAAGAGATCAGCCTCCAACCTCACAGCAAGATAAAAGGATGCCAGCAGTTACTGCTCAGGAGGCTGTCAATTAATAACCAGATAACCGATATATCTTTGGACTAGAGTTTGACATTTACATTACCTCCAAGTTAGGGAGAAAGGGAGCCTTTCAGCTCAAAAATTGTTTTCAATCATTAAAAAATAAAGTTTTATTTTCAGCTAACTGCATACACTGATGAAGCTCAACTTATTTTCACTTATTGCTACTGTTTCTATTAAATAGACATAGCTCACTGTGACTTACACTATAAAACATTTGCATCTTACTGAGAAGTGTTCATTAATCACTTCCTCTATTCACACTGAAACAGCTATGATAATCAATTCTTATTTGCACAGCTGTGATATGAATAATTTTTAAATTTTGCTGTAATTGGTTTTCTGTTCTGCTGAAAAATGGTTTCGGAGAACTAAGGGGTTTTCTCATATATATATGGAACTTATGTACAAGAATGGCCAAGTGTTATTTGGAATACTTAATTACATAAAATTCTGCTGTACAAATGAAGATTAAGTCTGCTCTCCATCTTCTAGGTTTGCACACTGCTTAAAAGATTAAAATCTGTCTTTGTGCAAATGTAAAGAAATAGATTTTTTTTTAAAGTCTATATTGGCTCTTTGTGGCTAGAATGTAGCTAAGGTACCAAAGCAAAGGGAAGATGGATAAATATGCAAAAGCTTTTATAAGGAACATAATGTTTTGTTACAACACTGTACTTCTTTCTGAGGAGCAATCAGAACTGCATCTTAAGCAATGGATCAGGTTGCCCAGAGAGGTTGTGCAGGTGCCAGACTTGGATTTTTTCAAGACTTGACTACACCTCAGAGCTGACCTTGCTCTGAGCAGGAGGTTGGACTACAGACCTCCTGAGATCCCTTCCAACTTCATTTAGCCTATCTATGATCCTAAATTTTAAGCACCTAATAAAACAGTAATCCTAAATAGGAGAGAGAAAGATGTCTTGGCAAGGAGATCCTTTCTGTCTCTTAGAGATCTCTGCATTTAAGCAGAAAGGATAAAGACTGGACAAACTATTTCGTGTACTTCACCACAGATTAATTATCTGACCTTTAATTCAGAGCTACTACTTTATCTTGCCACTGAATTCAAAGCTAGTTGTATTTCCATAACCAGTGGCAACACACTTTTATTTATCTTTCCGTATGGCAAATAATAAATTGTTACAGCTCAAGATGAAACAAGTACAAGCTATTAAGAATTCACATTTAAGCAACAATAGCAGCCTCTTCAATATCAATATCAACCAAAATGTAATACAGCAACTTTATATAGAAAAGCCGTTGATAGATTAGGGTAAGGTAGATGCATCCATCATCCCAAATACAAAGTATCACATGGAGTTATGAAAAATGTGGGGTAAATGTATATACATCTGGAATGTGCTAAGTAAATTAGTTTTGTTTGAAGAAACAGCAAAAAGCAACTCATTAGCAACTCCTTTAACCATAAAAGGATTGTTGGGTTTATTTGGGGGTTTTCTGATGCTCAGTATAAAATAGCTATAGGCTATTCTGTGCAGAACAAGTGTGGAGTGAGTTCTACTAAGTCCATTACATGCATTTTGAATTTTGCTAGGGAGTGGTGGAAGTGTCTTTTACCAGTTCATCACATGTGTTTTTATTTCCTCTGGATGCAAGAGTTCGGCCACATACATGGGTTATGAGCATAGAAAAACAAAGGGCTCAAACTTACTTAGCTGTACACTACTCTGGCCATGCCATCGCTGTTAGCAGCAGCAGCTTCTGAAATGTCAACGTGAAAGAAAAAAAAATCTGCTCAGACAGTATAACACAGTCTTTCTCCATATAAAAGACGCTGAATTGTGTTATTTCTAATAGCCTTATGCATGAACCAATAGAAATGCTACTGCGCTTTTAGTTATTTCTATGGAGGTATATGAAGAATTTGCTACCAGTCTTATAAGGTTACTTAAATCAACTGATTTACATTAAAGTTGGCATCACTGATGTATCACAGTGGGAGCTGAAAGTTATCTGAGGTCTTGTAACAGCACAAATTTGTGGAACTAAGCCCAGAAAAGATGAAACACATGGGCCCCAGACTGAATTTACATATGAATGCCCCTCAGGGATGTCTTTATCTTATTTTCGGATGATAGAGACCCAGCAGCATGTCAAGTAGAGGCATTTTGTTTGGATAGAGTTTCTGTAACATAGTTTGAGAACATCTAGCAAACAGATTCCTTTTGTTTGTACATATGATGTTAGCACTAACAAACCAGACTATACAATCCATAGCCTGCTCCCTAAGCTCAGGCCCTAACTGGCTCCTGCCATCCACACAGTCAGGAGATGATTGCGGGCAAAGTAAATTACGGTGTATGCAGCAGTAAGACATTCCAGGTTCTAGCTTCAAGTTCTATGTTTCATGTGTCATGTTTTGGAAAAGGCAACACCCTCAATTTTTAATACAGCTGGAGGATTCTTCCTCCAACAGACAATTACTCAGAGCCGCTCTGTATTCACTTGCCACAACGCTGCTCCAGGAGCACCCGCGCCAGCGTCTTGCAGCTTTGCTACACAGCTGGGGAAAAACTAAAGAAAGTGTAGCAACTTTGCTAAGGAAATCGAATTAACTACTGAGATTTCAAAAACCAGATTTTTTAAGAGACCACGAGCCTGAAAATTGTAAGATAAGGTAGGTAGAAGCACAGTTCCAGAGAAGCTCATGTTTATCGAGGGAAAAAATAGGTAGGGAAGAAACAGAACACATCTCAAAATAGAAATCGGTTTGGAAAACTTTCACTTTGCGGGGGGAAATAAAGTACTTTCCCCTTCCAGCAACCACTACATATGAACATACACATAGTCTGTATGAAGCTGCTCACGGTAAGATAATCGCTACTATTTTTAGCCTGGCGAAGGCCGAGGGAGAGCGGCCACCGAGGGCCAGGCGCAAGCTGAGGCACGGGCAAGTTCAGGGGACCTCAGGCCAGGCAGCTGCCGCCGACAGCGGAGCGGAGCGCTCAGAGGTAACGGCAGAGCCCTACAACGGAAACCTAGCGAGCAAAACTCACACTTATAAAACAATCTGGGAATTTTAAAAAAATTAACGGAAACGACCCGCCGTTAGCAGACGGACTCCCACCCCCGTGACACGTCCCCGCTTCAGGGAGCCGGCGTTAAGCCCGCTCCTGCGCTTGCGCGGAGCCCGAGCCGCGCGGCGCACCGCCCCCTCAGCCAACACCGCCCCACCCACAGCCCGCCCCCAGCGCCGCGTGTCACCGCGCCAGCCGGGCTAGCCCCGCTATTTATTTGTCTTCGGCCTCTGATTGGTCTCTGGACTGGCCAATAGCCCGATAGCAAGGGCGCAGCACAGCCAGTAGGAGCAAGGCAGAGGCTGCGTGGGCGGGGCGGGGCTGTGCACGCCGCGGCTGAGGCGGGGGGGGGGGCCGGCGGTTGCTGCATTGAGCGCCCCTCACCGGCCATTGCTCCTGATGGCGGGCTTGGCGCTGCTACCGGCCCTCATCCTCCTCCTCGCCCTCCTCTGCGCCCAGCCGTGCCTCTGCGGCAGGGCTCCAGCCTCCTCCCAGGCCGTGACGGCCCGGCTGGCGGCGAAGTGGCCGGCGACCCCGCTGCTACTGGAGGCGAGGTGCGTGCAGCCTCCTCCTCCTCCTCTTCCTCCTCCTCCTCCTCCTCCTTCTTCTCCTCCTCCCTGCTGCCTTCCTCGGCTGCCACGCGGGGCCGTTAGGCCGGGGAAGGGGAGCGGCCGCGATGCCGCCTACCCTGGCTGCCTCCGGAGGGGCGGGGGAGCCTCGCTGAGGGGGCGGGAGGAGGGGGTGGCCCTTGCCTTCTCTCCGCTGAGGGGGAAGGTGGGCTGTCAGAACGGGGCGGCTGCGCTTCTCTCCTCTCTTCCTCTGTCCCGAAGTGCTCCTTTGGTACAAGGCTGAACTGTTTTCTCCCTTCCTGAAACGCTATGGGTAGTGCTGACGGGCTTTCCCACAGTTCTAACTGTGCAGTTTAAATTGCTTTGTGTTTAACCTACTCGGACGTTTTGCAGTTAGGTTGAGGAGATGCATTGGGCCAACTACAAAATCCCTACCTTCCACTTACTATCTCTTCCTCTCACCCAAATAGTTTACTTCCAGTAATGTATAGCGGTATTAGTGAAGAAGTGATTCAGATTAGATATTAGGAAAAAAAAATTTACACTGAGGGTGATGGAACACTGGAACAAGTTGCCCAGAGAGGTGGTGGAAGCCCCATCCCTGGAGACATTCAAG
Source organism: Chlamydotis macqueenii (assembly GCF_036417535.1). NCBI lineage: Eukaryota > Metazoa > Chordata > Aves > Otidiformes > Otididae > Chlamydotis > Chlamydotis macqueenii. Next base: position 160,292,467 of record NC_141556.1, read on the forward strand.
GCCAGGTTGGATGAGGCTCTGAGCAACCTGATCTGGTTGGAGATGTCCCTGCTCCTTGCAGGAGGGTTGGACTAGATGGCCTTTAAAGGTTCCTTCCAACTCAAACCATTCTATGATTCTATAACAGACCATCTTTTTTTTTTTACAAAGGTGTTGTTAACTTGTAATCATAATTTCAAAACAGGAAGCAAAAATATTTTCCAGTGTTTGTGGCTCTCCTGCCACTTTGGTTTCAAATCTTCGTTTGTTTTTAAACTTATTTGCTGCTGTTTGGATAACTCCCATGAAAGGGAGAATTGCAAGCTTCTGTAATCAAAGGAATGGCAAACTTCCAAAGTAAATGTTAAAAACCAATACGCTCATGCTAGCAAGTAGATCTTTTTGGCAGGGGGAGGGGAGCAACTGATGTTCCCTTAAGAAAAAACCAGAAATTTAGAAAATGTTACTAGTAAGTGGAAGAATGGTATGTGGAGAAAAGCAAACCTTACCTTTTTGCTTTGTAAAGATTAATCCATCTTTGAAAGTGTTCCAGAGATTGGGGACCTCCTCTGCATAGCCAAGTAGTAATCATCATTTATAAAAGCCTATAATTTGACTGAAAACTGTAACCTGACAGAGTGTGGGTTCTTATTTGTATATTTAGCCACTATTAAATGAAGTTTGTTTGCTGAACTGATTTTATTTATAACTGCATGTTGGAATACCTATGGAAAAATAGAGTGAAAAACTGTGTTTATTTCTGCATCAGAGAATAGTCCACTCGCTTTACAGCTGTGATTGTTGAGATCACATTGGGAGTATTTTGTTTAAGATTTCTTTTAAACAAAAATATACCGCTGCTCAGTGTTTTATGCTACAGAGGTGTTAGGTGGTCATTGAATACTTAACACTTGTTTTTTTGCTGGGTATTTGTTATTTTAAACTGAAGATTTTTACTGTGATACATCTTTGGATGAAGTCAACCTATGGACAATTCATTTTTATTTTTAAACAGTGAATTTATTGCAGAAGATGGTAATGAGAAGTTTTGGCAGTTCTTGGAAACTGTACGAGAATTAACAGTTTATAAGCAAGGGGGTAAGTTAAACAGCATGCCAGTTCTAATATGTTATCTTGCACTATATTTAACTTTTAAACATTTGAGCTAACACGTTAACTAGTGCGAGTCAGGTAAAGCTCAACTCTTCCACTATTGCTTACTAGGTAGTTTTCTTTCAGAAAGTTGTAGCATATTTCCTCCTGAGAGCTCTACCTGTAGAGCAGTTCTAAAAGCAAGGAAGATGAGACAGACTGAACTGCTGTTACAATATGGAACAGAACTGTAGAGATTAAGGATACCTACCCTCTTATGTGAGTCAGCAAGAGCTTACAGGATATTCAGACTTCGTGTTTTGTGTAAGATGGATGTTTGTAGAGGAGAGAATCCCAGAAATGATCCCAGAGAATCCCAATAATAAGATGAGGATGCTAGCTAAAGGAAAAAATGAAAAGAATGACCAAAAAAATATTTAATACTTGTAGATGGCATAGAGACTGTTTTCTAGCAGCAGTACTAGTGTACTGCTAGAGTAAATGTTTACCACTGTCAAAACAGGAATAAAAAAAACTTGCCTGATTAGATAGAATAATATTTACTTATTAAAAGTTTGGAGAGAAGAACAAATCACAAAAGTGAGCTCCCCCAGAAGATACTTTGGAGAGCAGTTTACTAGAAATGACCACGGTAATGAAAAATTTGGAAACATACCAAGTTTTACAACAGGTTGGTCAATGTTAGACCTACTTGGTAGGTCAACAGATGAACAAGGTGAAAAAAGCTTCAGAACATGGCAAGGCAGTTTCATTTTGTACAGCTCAGAATAGTACAGCTCTTTAGGCATGAGTGTGAGGACCTAACACTATCAGTAGAAGAGACTTCAGGTAAATTGAATATCACGTTAATAGTCAAAAGCTAACAAATTGTAGAAAGATCATGGAGGAAATGGCAGTGAGATGTCAGAAATTAGTCCTTGTTTTGTGAAAAATGCTGTATATGGGAGGGAGAACTTACTGTGATTGACCGAATACAGAGAGATTGTGGTGTTCATGTGGATAGGTCAGTGAGAATGTTATTTGAGTTCTCAGCAGTGCCCAAAGCAGCCAATAGACTTAAATAATTACTAGGAAAGGAACAGGGACCCACATGGTAGGCAGCATTTTGCTGCTTATGATTCCATGGTGCACTTTTGTGTTGCGTAAAGCATGACATTGTACTTCACTGTCTCTCTGTATTTTCTTCTTAATTTCTTTAGAAAAGATACAGAGGAAGCAGGAGATGTATGAAGTACTGTGATTATAGTTGTGGGATATCAACTGGAGAGGTAAAAAAATATAAAAAAAAAATTACTGTGAGCTGTTGAAAACTGGGGATGGTCTGAGGTCAAAAGTGTGAACAAAACCAGAGAGAACTGCTGAGAAACGTAGGCCTGGGTGGTGAATGCTGCTCGGAGCCCTTCTGTGTCAGGGCATGAGGATGTGGAAAATGGATGTAGGTCCAGAATTTGGCCTGTGCTCAGCTGCTAGTAGCATTTTTTAAGGCAAGTACTTTTAACTGATGCTGTTTAAGGTCTTTGTCAATGTACAGGACAGTGGCAACGGTTTCACAAGTTTGTGATGGCACAAAACTGGGAGGAGAAGTTGAGAACCTGGAGGGTAGGGCTGCCATTAGAGGGACCTTGGCAGGCTGGAGAGATAGGCCAACAGAAACATTGAGATGTTCAGAGAAGGCATTTTACAGACTCCTGCATGTGGGCTAGAATAATCTCAGCAACAGTGCAGCCTGCGCACTGACTGACTAGAACGTGTTTTTTGAGAAACAGATGTGGGCGTTCTTGTCAAAAGTGAGTCACATTAAATTCTTATGCCTGAGAAAGCAGATTACATCAAGAAAAGTGATTATTCCACTGTATGTGGCACTTGTAAGACTGCCTCTGGAGTACTGGGCCCAGGTTGGGGCTCACTGTTAAAAGGAAGACGAGACATACTGGAGCAAGTCTAGGAGAGGATCACTGCAATGGTTAGGGAACTGGAGCAGACTTCTGAAGAACTGGGTTTTATTCAACCTGAGGAAGACAGCAGTAAGGACAGACCTCATAGCTTCAACTTTCTAATGGAAAGGTATAGAGAAGATGGAACCACACCCTTCCTGAAGGTACACAGTAATATGAAAAAAAAAAACAATGGGCACAAGTGGAAACATGGAAATTTTGGTTAGATACTAGGGAAAATGTTTCTGCCATGGAGTTTGGTAAACACTGTAGTGTATAACACCAGTTAAACACCAGTAGCCTGGTTAAACAGGCTGCCTCCGGACGCTCTGGAATCTCTGTTATTTGAGATGCTTAAAACTGCTGCATGAGGCCCTGAGCAGCCTAATCTAGCATTGAAAATAGATCTCTATGTAAAAGTTTGGATGAGGTGACCTCCAGAAATCACTTAACTTGAATTATTCTTTTTTTTCTATGAGTGGTTTAGATGCAACTGGTATTGCCTTGAGACAAGATTGATGTATTGGATGATGCATGAGAGTTTTTTATCAGCCATCTCTTGTCTGCTTGCTTGGGTCAACTTTCCAAGGAATTTGAAGCTTCAGTGACATTTATTGTTAGTGACACACATGTCTTTTGAAATTTGCTGTTAGCTGCATACTTTACCTACTTCACCTGGATAAACTCTGTGTGACTGAGAATAAATAAATAACCAGTAGGATGATCCGCATGGCCTATCTTGCCAGCGAAGTACTAGATGCTGACAGTGGGGAACCTTGAGAATATACTAAAATATTGTTTTTATTAAGCATAAAAAAAAATTGGTGTCTATATATTTATTCTTCATTATGGCCAACAAACTCTTCTGTTTAGAATGCAGGAAAATTTAAATTTCTGGCACCAAGTGGTTTTCCTAAAAGTCAAGTCATAGTAGGAGTAGTATTACACAAGCAAACCAATGCTCCTTATGAACAGATTGAGAAAAAAAGATTCAGTTTTAGAGGAAAAGAAAGTGATTATTTAATGACAAAATCACATCAATATTGATTCTTCCAAGTTAAGAGTTTTTAATGAAGTCAACATACTAAGTATGAAATAGCAATATTATGAGCATTGTATGTGTCCAGCAATAGTTAAGCCACTTTCAGTAGAGAAGTCTGCATTAGAAATCTACAATAAAATGGTCAGCTAGAGCAAAGGATACTGATATTGAAATAGCGGAGTGGCACGGTTACTGAGAGGTGTATAATAGTATACTTTTGAGGCAAAGCTGGTTGTCTGTATGGCGTGTAACGGGTTCCATCTTGGCTGTTGCATGTCAAAACACATTGACCTAGAGGGATGTTCAGGATGCAATAATACTGAAGTTACAATAACTGCTGGAGCAAATTAAAGGATCTGGCTTGAAAAGGGTTGATTAGGATGACTGACTTTTCAGTCTGTTTAGCTATGATGTATGTAGCAATTTAATGGCTTTGGTAGCAACAATGTACATGGAATTTGGTAAAGCATGTAGTCTGGTGAGGTATTTGGTTGTTTTAACATTTTCTTTAATATGAGCTCAAATCAACTTGGGCATCATTGAGATGATACACTATGAAAACAATCAAGAAGTTAATGATGGGATATGCTGTATTAAATTAGAGTGGGCTCTTCAGGTAGCACACACGGCATTGTGTATGTCAGTTAATATGCAATGTACTTGCCACCAGGCTTGTGGAAGCTTTGGAAATGCATGAATGCTATTTTGCATGGATGTTATAAAGAAATCAAAGCTGCAAGAATTTTGTATTAAAAACAATGCAGTTACAAAACACTGAAGATTGCATTTTAAACTAGCTGCTGCTTTTATATCTCAAAAGGTTAATTTAGGAACACACAGTGAAGGTAAGTAGCCAGTTCCCTGCCGACTAATTATGACTTGAGTGTTTACTGTCTTCCTAAGTGCTTCAGTTCATATATTGAATTTTCAGCAGCCTCTTAAATATATATTTTTAAAAAATGAAAAACTGTGCAAACATACTAGTAGGGAAACTATTTTCTCTGAAAAAATAGAACAACATATTACATATAAACAACAATCATTCAAATTATTTGTCGTTATCTAGAAAACTACAGATTATTCACAGCTAAAATAGATAAGTATTTTTTATGTGCATATCATCCTTAAAGATTCAAGAGGAATCAATTTCACAGGCCCAGCACTTACAGAATAAGCATGCAATAAAATAAAGTATTCCTTCTCTACTGGCATCTTGCTGGAAGGTCATAAGGATTTGACTGGCCAGTGATCGCCTGAACTGCTGTTACCTGGGCGCTCTAATTCCCGAGCTGATCTGTAGGTACAGATATGGACACCTGTGCAGTTGGAACAATCCCCATATTCCCATCACTCAAAACAATGATCCCAGGGCCCTGTGCTCTTCTGACTAATTACGTCCCTTATGTTTACTCTCCTTACCTCATGTAGCTCAGTACTTTGAATTCTCCTGTGGGCCACCAGTATATATTCAGAGTAACTTTGTGCTGGGTGTGCATAGGATCTGAGGAGCTGTGATATAGACCTTTATTTTCCTTTTGTGACTGCCCTGGTTGTCTCCCTTTAATTGTTCTTAATCTACCTGTGATGTGAGATATTGCTGCAGATTGTGGATAGTAAATGTTGCTGTTTAAATATGAGTCTACTTAGCTAGCTGTTCAGTTCTTGTAGTCAATCTAATCAATTTGGCTACAGAAGTTGAGAGCTGTTCAGCTGACAAATTAGCCATGTTTAGAGTGAGCTAAATAGTTTTTCAGGTTTTGTTTGCTGCTAGGCTGTATCTTGGCTAGAATGGAAGTTTACAGATGTGTAGCTTGTACACGTGCGTTCAGATGTCTGAAAGCTAGAGCTGTGTCCTATTAATGTTGTCTCATGTATTTATTTTTAAATCAACTTTCTTAATGAATTTAATGGTAATATGCGATCATGCAGCATTTTATGGCCAGAAACATCTTTTTCTCTGTGGTTACTTGTAACATCCTGAGAAATTTATTATGACTTTTACTCTTTGGCATAGAGTGCAGTGTTAAAATGTGCCTGGAAGGCAAGTAGTTACCAAGATTCAAGGAGCAAATACTATGTGAAAATAATTAGCAAAACTGAAACCATAGTTATGTGTAATAAACCTTTAAAAATGTTTTTGAATTAGATAGATCATGTAGCATTTGATGTGGATTATTTTATCTTGCTGAAGTTTAAAGTACAGTTGTAGTCAGTATGAAGCCAGCAGTGTTAATGTAAGTTGAAGTAGTAGGAGTGGATGCATGATTTGATAAATTTAACCGTGTCAATATGTTATACAGTCATATTTGAAGGCACATGACAAAATTATCTTTTTTTTTTTTTTTTTTTTACTTATTAAAATCATCATTGCTTTAATCATCTTCCAGAGCAAAAATGTCAGCTGTTTTACATACAGCAATGAAAGCACAGCTGGAATTTGTATGCCAAAGAATTTAAAGACTTGTGGTAAAAATATTTTATTGAGGCAGTATCTTTAGAATTGTATGTTTAAGAACTCTTCATGGTGTTCAATAGGATGCTATTTGGGGCTGAGTGGAGAGGCAGAAATTTCATATTGAATTTTTATTTCTGTGGAGATAATTTGAAGAAAATTTGAAAGTATAGTTATTGGAAGGATGTTTCCATCTGGAAGTATTTGCCACTTCCAAATTTTTTTACATCCACTACTTGGAACATGTGAAGCCAAATTTATCTCATTTGAGTTCTGCCGGGGCTATGTGTAGGTTTAGTAAACAGAAGAGATGGGTTTTTCATCCATTGAATTTAGTGTTAGATGGTAATGACAATATAAAATTTATGGGAAGGTAGCTTTCCCTTTTGTAATCTTAGATTTTTATTTTTTTCTAGTGATTTACAGCAAACTCATCCTTTCTAAATAATTCATTTTAAGAAGGAGGAAAAGGCAGAAAAGAGATCATAGAGGCTTTAAGAACAAAAGAAGGTTAGAGGTTGTAAAGAGGAAAGTGAGAAGATGGGAAATGGGTAGTTACTAAAATGTTATACAGAACTGCTGGGTGCAGTTAATGGATAATTGCAGAACTATGGCCTGTGAGACTGTTCTATGTGGTCTAGCGTTCTGCTGGAACCTACACCATGGTGAGGGGATGGTCTACTGCAGCAGAGGCAGGTAAAATCTGGCAGGTTAAATCACAAGATGATTTTCACACTGTGTAAAAGTTTGGTGGAACTTTGGACCCCTAAAGGGTTTTCCTGCTGGGACAATCATTCCACTTTCACAGCAAGAGCACCTTTAAAATAAGAAAATAAGATGCAGACCTAAGAACACCGATAAGTTCAAGCTGGACAGCTAGAATGGTTTCTCCCTGCAAATCACTTTCCCTTTGCTGCAGATTTTCACCTTTATAGAAGAATATTTGAATAACACATGAAAAAGATCTTGAATTACTGCAGTTTCCAAGTACTATCTATCAATGTAGGTAAAATACATGCTGACTACATAGATTTTTTTTTTTTTTTGGCGGGGGAGCAGAGGGAGGACAGGCATAAATTGTCAATTCTGGACTGCTTCATGCGTGTTTCAGCTGTTCCTCCTGTGCAAGAGCAACCTCTGGAACAGGGATGGTGCACAGTGCTTGGTATGGTTACAGCTTTGGTTCTCTGACTAAATTGTGTTGAGGAATATAATATAGTACAATGTATACTGTTTGATTTAAAACTTCGATGAGCATTATTCCTTGAACTGATACAGATCTCTTTCACTACTTGATAGAACAATATTACAATCTCTTTCTGATTAGGGTTCATTGCCTTACAGTTCAAGGACAGCATGAAAATATTCACTTGAATATGTCTATAGAAGAGGGAATTAAGGTTAATTATTTCCAAACAATGTTCTTTATTATCACTTCTGTCATTCCCAGACATCATCCACCTTCCATCTTACTTGGAGTCCTAGTTTTGGCCTTGAGAAGGCAAGATACGCGGGGATGGGGAAAGCCACTTCACATGTTACATCCATTCTCATATTCTTGTTTATCATGTGTCTTTAAGGAAGAAATAGGATATGTGAGAGTAGCCCAAAGAATGTCACCTTTGGAAGATTTTTATTTATGTAAGTTTCATGGTTGGAGTGTTGCAAGACTAAACATGAGGAAATAATTTGTAAAATAATGCTGGTTGAAAGTAAGTAACCTTCAAAATTTGTGTTAAAAGGCTAGCTTAAGCTTGACAAATAGAAATAAATGAATAAGCCGTATTCAAGACTTTCTGTATGGGTCTGCAGAGACACATTATTATCTTAAGTGGATTTTTATATTGCTGAAAATTATTTAGATGTTAACTTTTGCTATTGTGCTCACTTTTATTATATTTGGATTGCAGTAAGCCTTCAAAATTGATAGTAAAGGAAACAATTGTCAGTGGACAACGTTCAAGACTTTCGAACTGCCAAGCATGACTAACATAGTATTTGCCTGTTATGAGGCACAGGTAGATGTGTCATACCATTTATGACTATATACTAAAAATTTACCTTTTTTTTTTTTTTTTTCCTTCAACAGATTCAGAGCATTCCTATTACAATTTAATCTTGAAGAAAGCAGGACAATTTTTGTCCAATTTGCAAATCAATCTATTGAAGTTTGCACTTTCCATACGGGCATATTCTCCAACTATTCAGATGTTTCAGCAGGTGACTGTATTATCTGATATATCTAGTATATTAGGATTTGATGTGGTATTTTAGCTACAGAGTAAAGAATGTTCATTATTACAGTTCAGTGGTCCATTTATAAAAGTGGTGCCTTATAAGCTGGTTATATTGGCAGGGACAAATATTCATGTTTAATTGTATGGATAGCATTATATTCAGGGTAGAATTTTTGTAATTGTTCATTTTAAAAAATCAGTTTTTTTTTTTTCCTCATTGCTTTAAATAATCCTATGGGAATTCAGATATTCCCAAAGTAGGAAATTTCCTGTAGCTTCAAGTCATTTATATTTGTTATTTAGTGGACTTCTCATCTCTCTTGTTATTTTAGTATTTGAAAAGTTGAAAGAATAGTCAAATACCTGCTTTGTTAATAAAAAAGTGGGAGGGTGTAAATTCACTGTGCCTCTAGCATAAGACTACTCCTCCTCCTGTTAGCAATGCCACATTCAAGATAAAGTGAGAAATCCATGTTTCTGAAAGGTAATAAGCTGTAATAAAGTTAGGGTTTTTTGCAAGTGTTTTCTGGAGGCATATCATCATCTCAGACTCATATATTTTCATTTTTATCTTTCAACTTGTGAATCCAGAGTCACTGATATGCAGTCATATGATTCCCATTTTACATGGAAATAGCTGAATAGCTGAAAGGCAGGGAGGTGGGAAGGAGAGAGAACTAAAAATTGCTGTTAATTGTTTGGGATTTATTGATTAGCAGTCAAATCTTTGCACATTAACATGATTGCTGATAGTGATTTAAATTAAAAACATCTCAGAGTACAGACTGTGATTTCAGCTTGTGAAGGAGGTTTCTCAGCAGTGTCTCTACAGAACATAAAAGGACTTGCATTTTCTGGAGTACGACTGTGTTTGATATACTAATCTCACAAAGGTTATAAGGTCTTACTCTTCTAGTATTTTCCGTTACTTTTTCACATGTACCCAATTTTGAATGGGCTTAATTAGAAACACAACTTAATGGCAGCTGTTGAGTTATTTTAATCAAAGGGATGTGAGTTTAAGTTGAAGTGCAATCAAAGCATTCTGGTTGAGTATAATTGTTGAAATATTAGATTGCAGCTGATGAACCTCCACCAGAAGGCTGCAGTGCATTTGTGGTTATCCATGAGAAGCACACCTGTAAGACTAATGAAATAAAAAAGCTACTGAAGAAGGCTACTAAGAGGTAAGCGTAATGATCTGTTTTAAGAGGAAAAATAGATTACTAAAGAGGAAAATGTATTACTGCATATATACTTATAGTACTTGGAAATTCTGTGTTCTGCTTGATAATGCCAAGCCCATAAATCCCTGTATACTGGATATTGAAAGACATTTAAAGTATACCTTATTTTAAAAGAGTTACTTTGGCTTTTAAAAAAATCTTAAACACTTAACTTTTACATTAACTTACTGTTAAGAGAATTCATCAATTATGAATCAAAGTATGGTTTTAGGATAAAATCATAGAGCTTCTCTCCTCTAACCACATGGACAATTTTGCATTTCTTCCCTTTTTTTTGGTATGGGATAGTCAAGTTTAAGTTACAGTGTACTTTCTATACGAGCTTACTATTTAATGTGTCTGAGATGGTACTTCTGCTGACAGACCTTTCTACGTAGTCAGTGCCACTCAAAACCATTTGAGGTTTTTGGGATTGTAAGGGCTTGGCACAGCAGTGGAAGAGGAGTCCACCTCAGCTGCCATAACCTTTCCTCACCTTGTGCTAGACTTTTCTCCTGTCAAGCCTTTCTGCAGGCTTTGTCCTCTGGAAACTAGCATCAATCCAGAATGAATTTGGGCCGTGAAGTAAAATAATGTAGAACCTCTCAAAATAATGAAAGCAAAGTGTTTAATCTCTTAGTTAAAAATAACTATAGTTAAAATAATTAGTTAAAAATAACTAATTTGTGTTTTTTCAAGATGTCTATGTAGCTTTGTTTGTTTGTTTGTTTTTCCTGTAATTATCAAGGTCACTGTGATATACATTAGTGTCCATACCCTCAACCCCTTCATGGAGATATGTAGAGCTGAAAGATGATTTCGTAGGGCAGATTTCTTGGATTTTGCTTTCTTTCAAATACAAATTGGAAAAAAAATAACCCTGAAAACCTGTAACTTTGTCTCTTTGGGGAAGTTTGCTTCTGAAAACAATTTTGTGTTCTACATGTGTGATTTATGGTATTTTCTAAGACCATAGATACAATTACAACCTACTAAATCATTTTTTTTACTTATTCAATAGCCAAGGTTTTTGCAAAAACGCTTCACTGTCTGGTTTGCAATGTCCCATTTTTAACTATTACATTCTGCCTAACAAATGTCTCTTACTTACGTGGATGAATTATTTGGGCTATATTTTGGCTTTTAAAATGATGTTAGATTCTTCTGGTCATATATATTAAGGCACCATTAGACCTTAACATTTTCTCACACTGTCTGAATATACTCTACTTCTAGGGTAGTTAACTAGATTCAGCACGTTCTCCTTCCTGGAGATCATAGAATCATAGAATGGTTAGAGTTGGAAGGGACCTTCAAAGGTCATCTAGTCCAACCCCCCTGCAAGAAGCAGGGACATCCCCGACTAGATCAGGTTGCTCAGAGCCTCGTCCAGCCTGACCTTGAACGTTTCCAGGGGGATACTATCCCCAAATTTACAAGATTCTGGAAAATCATGATAGTAAATGATAGAATTCTGAAGTATTCACAATTGAAAGAGTTAGACTTCTAGGAATCATAAGAACTCACACCAAAACTTAAACCACCCGAAAAGTAGTTGAGTCACTCAAATGTTTAGATTTCCTGGAGCTAGACTTTGGGAAAAATGTGTTCACCTCCAGGTAATTGCTTCCGCTTTTATTTCCATTTGCACTTGGAGTAGCAGATACTTTTCCCAATCCTTTATGCACCAGCTACTGTGAATTAGTCTGTTGCACTATCAGCTGTGTTGCAGCCAACCACGTGGCTCTAATTGGAAGTGTTTTGTGTGGAGGTGCAATGGGCTGCTCAAGGGTTCTGGACATTTCAAACTGAGATCTTCAATGGCTAAATGGTTGGGATTGCTTATCTTGCTAACTGCCCAAAACACAACACTAAGATTTCTGGGGCTATTGCTGCCAAGAGCAGAAGCACTGATAGCAGTTACCTTTTGCTCAAAACAATCAGTGCCTTAGAAGAGTGTGCGTGTCCACTGTCTTCTGTCCATCACATTCCTTTTTGGCAACTATCTAGGCAAACATATAGTTGCCTGTACTACCCTAGTAACTGGTTAGCAAGTACCAAACTCCGCATCCATGTATGTTTTTATCTTTTTTTTTTTATCTGCCCAACTGCTGTTCCTTCTCTTTAAGGCAGCCTTCTCATGAGAATCTCTTATGGCAGGAAATAAATTAGCTTTCAGCTCTAAGAGCAAGAGAATCAATTACTTCTCACTACTATTCAATGTTGAAGAGAAACAGAGAATGGAGGCTTATCTTGGATTTACAAGGGCTGAGCGCTTTAATTGTCCAATCCAAGGTCATTATGGTAGCCCTATGCAGTATTATTTCACTGCATCACTTAATTTTTTAGTGATGCTTGGTCATTATAGTATAAAATGCTTCCTTTGAGACTGTCAGTGTTCAAGAAAGTCATGACAGCACTTAGTACTCACCTTTTGAGAACAGGAGTCCTTTTGCTGCATGTGGGTGACTCATTAAGAAAAGAGAAGCTTCCTTGATTTAGGTGTTCAGCTCTCTATAAATGACAGTGGCGGTTCTTGTCTCTCTGTATATGGGAAGGAAGATGCACAAGTCACATCCCATGTTTCCTTTCGTTTGGGCAAATCTGGATCTGTCCTTGAACAGTTAACTCATTTCAAGAGTTGTTTCAGACACCTAATGACACCTACTTTGTCTACCCTGTCCTGTGTTGAGAGTGGGAAAGCTTGCCTGATATTCTGTGACACATGGCTTCGTGCACTCAAGTTATTTCTCAGTCCAGGCCCTTCCTTTTGTCTCTGCCTTACAAATGTCATCTTTGATTGCATACCTACCAAGCTTACATAGGATGTTGATGTTAAGGCCTTGACTAACCTGATACAAACTGGCCCTTCTTTAGGTGAGGGTTTGGAACAGATGACTTTCAAAGGTTCTTTGCAGTGTAAATTATTCTGTGATTTTTATATTGAAGCCTAAGCTTTGTATCACAAACTGTGGCATGTGGAGTTCTGCTCATACCTTTCTAGGATGACTTCTCAATGAGCATCTACTACAGGCATTTCTGTAGTGTGTGTTGGATTAGAGTGTCTCAGCTTGCCTTGGGGAGCTTTGAAGGGAGTTTACGGGTCTTTCAAGTGTGACTATGCAAAGGCAGCTTTGAAAAATAAGTGTACTCATTGATAATTAGCACATTGAGTGCATTACTCAACTGTATTCCCTGTTACTTTTCCATCTTTCCAAGGATTTATTTAAAAGATATTTGTAGTCCTCTAAGAAATCATTGCAGGTGTAGAAACTGTAACTTTTCTACACTTGTGGCCTTCAATAAGGAGGGTAGATAGGCAATCAAAGTTTGGAAAATTAGCTAAATTAACAGAACTTGATGGTGTAAGTGGAGCGTAACCCCAGTGTGTTTGTTAGCAGCTTTCTCAAACTTCACTGGGTTATCTCTCTACATCTCCGGTAGATGTAATGCATCATTCAAATTAAAAGGTTCAAGCTGTAACTGATGGTTGCACAAAATCTCAAAGTGGTATGCTTTTTGTTTGCTCTTTGTGTTGTGACTTGAGAAAATATATTAAAATTATTTATAGCTGATGCTGAATTTTCAATTTATTAGTTTTTAATTTGAAAATGTGTTGTTCCTTAGTGAGCAATTTTTGTGATGATTTTGACATAGCTTTTATACTTTTAGCATATAAGCCCATAATAATTTTTCATTTATGAAGTAGAAAAACTGTCACTGTTCTTATTTGTTTTCTAAATATATAATATCACAATTATTTGTTTTTAAAACCAGACCTAGGCCATATCTTTTTAAGGGAGATCATAAATTCCCAGCTCTCAAAGAGGATGGCCCAGTGGTTGTTCTTTATGCAGAAGTGGGTACAAAAGACTTTGTTAAATTCCATAAGATTTTATCTGAGAAGGCGCAAAAAGAGGAAATTGTTTATGTTCTCCGGCATTATGTTCAGGTATGCAATTCAAATTAACATTGATTCAGTAAACTGTTAGTATTCTGAGTTTATTTTGCTTGCTTTTGGACAAAACACTTTTTCTACATTTATTTTTGCATTTGCCTAAATCATGTACAGTGAAATATATCTTTTTTTTGGTTATATGTCTGGGTTTTGTATGTTATATGAAGATCTTGGGTGAATGTTGGTGCAGCAGACTGAACGTATTAGTAACAAGAATTAGAAATATGGGAAGTAGAGTAGAGAATTAAGTTGAAAAATAATTCATTATACTTACAATTTTATACAGTCTCAGTATAATTTCATATATTCATTGTAGTACAGCAGCATAGGTTATCACAAAGATCATTGGCCGTTTTTTTGACATGTAAATTGCCCAGTGTCAGTATTTTAAACATTATGTTTCTGTATACTTTTCCTAACTTACTCTTCTTCCTGAAACAAAACAAGACAAATAGCAGTACATGGAACTATATTGTCGCCAGTTTTGATTATTGGAATGCTTTTGTAATTTATATTCAAAGTGCAGCTCTTAAATAGTGCAGCTAGTGCAAGAATAATCTGATTAAGTGAGAGGTTGCTGTGATTTGTGTAGGCCAGGCATTTCAGGAGGATGAGATCCATAGTTTGCGAATGACTTAAGTTGTTTGCTCACAGTAATGAAATAGAATTTAAGATTGGTTTCCTCAAATTCTCGAAGTTGTGTGGGATATAACTTCTACTGAACTTTCTGTTCTTTCCTGCACCTTTTTTTTTTTTTTTTTTTTTTTTTCCAATTAAATACCTACAGTCTCCTTGCTCTGACTGATTTATGCACCATGGTCCCTCAAAATGCCTGTTGTCTTCCTCTCTGTACTTTTTCTCTCTTCAGACTGCTCTTCCCTTTTCCTCCTTCCTCAGAACCTCCATTTTTATTCTTTGGTTCCCACTGAGATGGATTCTCCCTCCTTTTTTACATTAAATGCCAGGAGAGGGAGCATTGAGAGCAGAAGAGGTATGATCTTTCTGCGCTCTCTTTTTTTTTTTTTTTTTTTATTTTTTTATATTTGCTTAGAGGACCAGCAGAGAAAACTCCCAGCCCTGTTGAGTTTTCAGTTGTGGGCTGGAGAATTCTTAGTACAGAGTGATTCTTAGAAATTGTAAGCTAAAGCTGCAAATCTTTCAAGTTCTGTGTGGGCACAAGTTGCATTTTGAAAAGGGGATTTTCATACATGTTGGGCAAATTAGGACATGTTTTCAGAAATGTGTATGCTCTGAGTAATTACACTGTTGAAAATCAAACTTCCACTCCAAAGTTAGAAATACTTGTTTGTTTTTAATAAGTGGCAACCTGTATTTAGCAGTGATACTTTAATATATTTTCTTAATCCCTCTTGCAGAACTTTTTCATCAAAACTTTTTTTAAGGAACCTGCCTCATGCAGAAATAGAGAATTTCCTCCTAATATGCTGAAATCTGGCAAAATTACAAAGAAATGAGAAACAGTTTTAAATGTGACCGGTACTTGCGAAGGGTGCTATCAGCTCTGCCTTCTGTTCTAGTCCTTCCCCTGATATTATTTGAAGTGACTACAACTTTGACAGCCTTTCTGTCATCTGCAGGAGATAAAGGAAGTCCTGACTTCCTGTTACAAACCTTCTTAATACTATCAATACACCTTATATGACTCTTGTATTTTGTTTGGTGTAGTATTTTGTGTTTTGAATCATGAAGTGAAGGATGAATTTAAGTAGTGACTGTAATAAAATTTTTAAGTTACAGTATTAGATATTTTTAATCTCCTATAAATACAGTTTTGTAAGTTATTTTTTTTTTCTGTTAAAATAATATCATCAAACAGAAACCAAGTTCCAGAAAAATGTATTTATCTGGATATGGTGTAGAACTTGCAATAAAGAGCACAGAATATAAAGCAGTAGATGACACACAGGTTAAAGGTATGTTGGGTTTTTTATTCATTATATCTTACTGGAGATAATACTAAAATACGTTGCAATCTTCAGTTATAAAGTCAGTAATGTTTTGAAGGTTATACTTAATTTGTTTTTACAGAAGGAATTCCCAGTGTTAGGAAGTATGTTTTTACAGAAGGAATTCCCAGTGTTAGGAAGTAATACATCAAAATATATGCAAGTATTTCTACACAACTATGCTTAGGATATAGTTCATTACTTATCCTGTAATTATTGTTATCTGGAGCTCTACTTCAAAATGTAACCCGTTCTTCCTCCTTTCAATAAGTATAAGAGTGTTTAACCTTTGTTCAAATACTTCGTTTGTTGGCAACTCTAATATGCTAATTACCACAGTATCTACACATTAGCGTTTCAAGATTGGGTTTTTTTTCCTAAATTTTTGTAGAAATACTTTCGCAGCATTCTGAAGGAAAGAGGTGTGCTATCATAGAATTTGGTACCAGTGTATGTTACTATGTGTTGAAACGAAATGCCCATCGCAGAAAATAGCATTCTGACACAGAGACATAACTTTGTGTGGAGATTTACAAGATTTAAAGAAAGTTAGTTAATTGTCTTTTGGTAAGACGAAGGTTTAATAGCCTTTGCGCAACTTCAAAAATAGTTTAATATTCTCTTAAGGGAAAAAAAACCTCATCTCTGACTTACATCAAATGCTAGCTGGAAATTCAGGCACTTTAAAGTTGTTGTGTTTTTCAAGCCTAAATCTGGTAGTAGTTGGCTGATGAGAGTTATACTTTACCACTTAATCAAACTGAGAAATGGCTATTTTGGGAAGCAAACTATTTAACCATATAAATTTCATTTATATAAAAAATGTAACCATTGGATGAATTATACTTAAAAATTAATTTGAACGTTGCTGATTTCTGTAAAGTAATTCATTCTGATGCTAAAATATGAATGCATAAATACAAATCTAATTGAAATTACTTCTGAGAACGACTTTCTGATGGTATGTTTCTGTTAACAGTTTTATAATTCATAAGAATTTAATATATCAGTAACTTGTTTTATATATTCTCTATTTGTACTGTGTGTTCAGGAGCAAACGATACAAAAGAAGAGGAAAATGATGATGAGAAGGAAGGAGATGATGTCCAAGGATTTCTCTTTGGCAAATTAAAGTGAGTTGACATAAGTTATAATTATAAGTTCTGCATTAGTTTCTGAAACATGAACCAAAACCAATTCTTTTATAGAGGTGAGATTTATGTTGGAAATTACTTTATCTGCCACTGGTGAAAATTCTGATTAATTTTTTTTTGTGTATGTCTTGTGAGTGTAAAAATGCAACAGTTGTTTATTCTATTCATTTCAATTTGTTGGTTTCCATTTTCTAATTCTCTCGGAATGTATGTGGTAAACTGTTTTTAAAGTAATAAAATCCCTCTGAGCAACAGTCAAAAAAAGTTAGATACAAACATGAAAACATGATGTTCTACAGTAAATGGTTGCTTCTACTTCTGCTTTCAGATAATTAGAATCAAAATGTTAATTTTCAAGATACAAGTACTAGCACAACAAGTCCAAGGCCATGTATTCTAGTCACGTAAGATGTTTTCAAGCTAAGTAGGCATTAGTTTCTTAGGGTTAAGGAATTATATTTCCTGGAAGAAAGGCTTATTTTAAATGTCTTCTTGTTTTGGAGTTCATGAATTTGTATTCTGTTCTGCCAGGAACTCTTATTTTCAAGTTACAATGTGTTAGTCCAACTGACTGATAAAATTGCGTGCTACCTTACTGAGGGCGATAGGCTGTTTCTAGTTCTCTGTTGATGGATTCATGTAATAATTTCTGTCGTCAGAAATGCTTCCCTTTTCCTGTAACAGATCCATGCAGTGAATCATAAATCTTGGCTTTTCCTTCAAGAAGAAACTCAAGAGTGCGAGTCTTCTCTAATGTCATTCTCTCTCATATTTTTTTAAAGAGAATCTATACTTAGATTTTTGATGTTGCACTGTGGCTAGTTTTTGAGGGTATCAGATAGTTACTCAAGACTTCTTGACAGTGTTTCTAGACTCTTAATTTTTTTTTCCTCCTTTTCATATTGAAGATGAAAGAGATGTTTTAGTAATCTTTAAATTGTCCCTCAGTTATAGCCATGTTAAAGATTATACTTTTCTCAGCTGTGAAATATTAATAGATGTAAACAGAAGACAAAAATATTACGAATATGACTATGTGCTTATTCAAATTAACATAATTCAATCCTATGTCATAATACGTACCCAGAGAAGGGCAATTTTTTTCACTTGGCTTTGTGTGCTGAATTTTTTGCCCACAGTGACCTCAATGTAAGTGAACAAGAGAAATAAGGAACCAAGCATCAATAGCAGATCTTGGTTGGGGGTTGTGCTTAGGTCTTATTTGTCAATTGTCTTTCAGTCACAGAAGATGGAGGGTCTGAACAGAAAAGAAATTTCATGAAGGTAGATTTGCAAAGAAGGCAGTAAAAGCAGTAATTAAAGACTTCAAAGCTAGTTAAAAGTTTGCAATATCACAGAGGGATTTTTAGAAGTATGAACTATGTTTGTCATTTCTAGGCCTACATTACAAGTAAGAAAAAAAAGGAATTTTGTCTTTGCTTCCCTTTTCAACTTTTGTTGAGGAACCTGGATTATATGTTAGCCCAGAACAACAGTCTTCAACAGTGATTATTTTTTTTCCTTTTTCTGTAAAGAACAACAGGTTGTATCATCCAACAGCTAAAAAAAAATGGGGGATGCATTCCTTGTGAAACTTCTTAATATCTGAAATAAAATATGAAATATTGCAGAACTTAAAACAGACATCTAAAGCATAAGACTTTTAGCTACTTTTTGCTTGTTGTTCTATACTTCTAGTAGAAGACTGTAGAAATCCAGTGGTGAGTGATTGATGTTGGAGGGTCTCTTGTTGCAGGCTGAAATCTTCACCCTCAAAACTTCTTTGCTCAATTATGTTTCCAAAAAGATAGCCAGGCTTTTGGGCACCATACTCTTCTTCAGGTCTGACTAGTGATTTCTGTGCTCAGTAGTTTGATTTTTGTCAATGATGTTAATTTCTAAAAGGTATTCTCAATATTGGCTTGCTTATATCTTTTGCAGGTATAACGAACTGTGTCAATGTACAGTTGCAGTTAGTCTACAGTACATATATACTATACTATAGTAAGCTAACTATACAGTTAACTGTATTGTGTGTTAATACTCTTTAATCTTAGAGTTCCTTTATTCCATCAAAATTTATGTGACAGGGTTTGAGACAGATCACTACAAAACAATTGAACTCCTTCTTGTATTTAACAGATTTTTAGTCAGCAGAAATCACCTCTTCTCACCTCAAATCCTCATTTTTGTTTTAAGAATGAATTAAAATTTTAATTCTTGCTTGTTACCCTGAAGATATAGTATTAGCTGTGAGCAATACTGTGGATAAAAGCAAACATTGATGGATGTCATTGATTCCGCCTTTTTTAAAGAAATATTTTATTGCAGACAGATGCATCCGGATCTGAAAAACAATCTGAAAGAGTTTAAAAAACACCTAATTGAAACTACAAACAACATGGAACCACTGAAAGTTTGGGAGCTACAGGGTATGTATTACATTTTTCCGAGTTAGTGCAGTACTCTGTTTAATTTTCCTTTGTTATGTTTATATATCAACATTATGATAAAAACTGCCTTTAAAAAGAGACACATGGTTTCATAAAAAGGCAGTATTATATCAAGTATTTAAAAATAATGTATTGGTATGTTGGCCTAGCGTTATATCCTAGAAATTAAAGGGAGCGTGGAAGTAATTTTATAAGATGGAGAATCATAATTAGCTTTGCTGATTTTAAAGACAGAAATTATATTGCCCAGTTTTCTGCCTGATGTGTTATCATGGATGTTAAATTTAGTTTCAGATATTTTTTGAGAAATCAGGAAAAAAAAATCATTTTGACATGACTGTTGAGTTGGGATGAGATACAGGTTAAGACATTTTGCTTTCTTTGCCTTATAAATTCTAACTTTTATCAGTGTACTGGAGTGCACATTGATACATTTTTTTTAATATAGCATCAAATGGAAGAGCATGCTTTTAAAAGCTTTCCCATGGAAAAGGAGAAGAAGTATGTAGAAGTTGATTTCTGAACAGCTTCTGTGCTGATGACCTGTAGGACATTCTGTAGCTTGAATGGAATTATAAATCACTCTATAATAGGTCCCTAAAATGTCATGGCACTTAAGTTGAGGCAACTAAATTTTACCTTTTACATTCTTCAGTTTTAGAGGACAAGCTGATCAACACTGATTTACCTTTTATACTAGTGCAATGAAGGAGCGCGAACAATCATGTCAACTTCAGTTTCTTTTGGGGACCGTGACTGTTATGGAGCTTGCTAGCAGCATCCAGTCTGAAACTGGCTATTTGAGATAATTGTAGTTCACTTGCAGTCTTCTGTCAATGAACTCCCCGTCAGCTACTGGATTTATCTTGGTCCAAAATAAAAAAAAAAAAAAAACAATTGAAAAGTATTGCATTTCAGTTGTCCTGAGAAATCTATGCAAATTAAAAGAAAATTATCTATTTGTCTAGTTATTTTTTACATGATTTAATACCGTTTTATTGATGTTCAAGCAGAAGCAGCTGTGAAGCTTTGATCTCTTTAGCATCTGCCTTCAAAAGCCCATGTAAAGTCTCTATTTAGTCATGGTCTTTTCTGCAGTGTCACGACTATATAAATAAAATCATAGAATTGTAGAATGGTTTGAATTGTAAGGGACCTTAAAGATCAACTGGTTCCAACTCCCCCTGCCGTAGGCAGGGACACCTTCCACTAGACCAGGTTACTCAAAGCCCCATCCAACCTGACCTTGAACGCTTCCAGGCATGAGGCACCCACAGCTTCTCTGAGCAACCTGTTCCAGTGTTTCACCACCCTCACAGTAAACAATTTCTTCCTTATATCTAATCTAAATCTACCCTCTTCCAGTTTAAAGGCATTACCCCTTGTCCTATCAGTACATGCCCTTGTCAAAATCCCTCTCTTATTTTTCTTATAAGCCCCCTTTAGCTACTGGAAGGCCGCTGTAAGGTCTCCCTGGAGCCTTCTCTTCTCCAGGCTGAACAGCCCCAGCTCTCTCAGCCTGTCTTCATAGGAGGGGTGCTCCATCCCTCTGATCATCTTTGTGGCCCTCCTCTGGACTCACTCCAACAACAGGTCCATGTCCTTCTTGTGTTGGGTGCTCCAGAGCTGGATGCAGTACTCCAGGTGGGGTCTCACGAGAGTGGAGTAGAAAATACTAAACTGGTGCTGCTCACCAAGCAACCTTTTCTTACAGTATTGAAAGTAATTAAGTGTTGGGATGCTGTTTGTTGAGTGCCAGCAAGAGTGGTACTGGTTTGTGATAAGTACATTCAGAGCCTTTTCAGACAGAGGGTCTTCAGCCCTCTCTTTGCGTGGTTACAATTGTTTTGATACTTACTCCTAACATGACTGGGTGTTTTCTTTAGTTCATTCCTGATGACTAATTATAGTGGCTGAGTTAATGGCTCAGCTACTCTCTGATTTTTGTTAATTAGCTTCCAATAACTAAATTTAACCAAAACTCCTTCAGCTATAGGGCATACTTCTATTTATAAATGCCCCTAAACACCATTCTAGAGTTATCTTTCAAGAGCTTTATGTTTTAGGTAAGTAATTAGATTTACTGTGCATAATGAAAAATGATGCACGGAGTACCGATGTGATATTCCCTTTAATAACTCATTCTTTTTTCTGTGTGAACAACCTCTTGATCTCTTGTGCTTCATTAGCTTTCAAAGCATACTTTGAGATCTGCTTTCTTAGGATCATCTTTTCCCCAAGGTGCCCTACACTGCTCTCTCAACTGTGTTAGGGTGCCGCAAAGGGAGGTCGGTAAGTGACAGTCCTGGACCAGAGATAACAGAGAAGGTAAAAAGACATGTCGGTTTGCCTCAGTGGGATTTGAATATCCATACTCTAAGATGTTCAGCATAAAATGGAAATAATCAACCATTTATGAAGGATTTTAAGTCCTAAGTGCACAGCAGGTAAGGCATCATTATCTGTAGTAAGAGCAGCAATTGTGTATTGCTTCACCTGATCACAGCTTATGTGGCTCTTGAAAGAGATCAGAAAGGTTCATTTTGAAAACAGTGATCTCTTTATACTCTTTGTTAAAAGTATTAAGAAATATAAGTTAACATTCCACCTGTCAGACTCAGTTTTTTTCCAGTTGAGATGTACCTTATTGGGCTAAACTAGGAATGTGTGCTATCCACCTTTCATCAGCCTTTTTTTTTTTTCTTTCTTTTTTTTTTTTTTAATTCCTATTTCCTTCAAAAAGATGGTGCAAAGTTTTAGTAAGAAGCATCCTCTATGACTTTCTGCCTAGCACTTTTTACTATATGTGGCATCTGCTTTCCTCAAACTGAATAACCCGAAGCCTTCAGTTTCTGCTCAGAGGTCTTAACTAGCAGATTATGAGGAAAAAGCATCATTGCCCTGAGGTAGGTAGGCAGCCTGTACACAGAAGCACCTAGTATGTTATTGCCTTACCATATTGGTACCAAAATGGGATTTTCCCCAGTCTCATGCACAACATTTGTCACACCAAAGTTAGGCACCTAGAGAAAGTTAAGTGAATTCTATCACTGTTTTTCCAGCGGATAGGCAAAGGAATTATAAACTGTCCTGGTACATGCAAATTTACTTCATTCTAGGAAAAAACAGAAAAATGAGATCTGTTTAAAAATTGTGCTAGACACTTAGAAGAACTGAAATTTGTCAGTAGGTTGGCCTTTCTTTCATTAATCTCCATTTTATCTTCCTATGACATTGCTGCAAACTCTTGAAAATTGTACACCTCACATGCTTAATACAGCCTCCCACCTTTAACATATGTGTTCTCTGAAAATCTTGTGAAGTCCTGGAGCTGGGAAGATCTTATTCTTTACTGCAGTTATGAGTGTCTGGGTTGGTCTGTATCTAGGTTTGAGAATGATACCCTTGTGATACTGGCATAATACCACATGACAAATTGTCTGGTTTTTTCAGTGTGTTTTTATGAACTGAGAAATTAAGTGTACAATGTGTATGCTCAAGACAGCTGAGCAGAATTCTGTAGGAAAACCTGAATTTGATATTTCCAGCGTTTAAGTGCCCATCTTTTCGACCTTAGTAATGTTACTTCTTATTCTTTTATAATGTATAATTGAAACATTAAAAATGTTACTAGTGAGAGTGTGTATATAGAAGTTTTCTGATTACAGGGAGTATTGTTTGAGAGTGATATTTCTCGTTATTTTTTTTTCCCCCTAGATCTTAGTTTTCAAGCAGCTGCTCGAATTATGTCTACCCCTGTTTATGATGCCTTAAAGGTACTGAAAGACATAGCTCAGAACTTCCCAATAAGAGCCAGGTATGATACTTAAGCTTATTTTTCAAATACTGTTTTTATGTTTGCATTTTAGTTTAATGACAGTGATACAGATTTACATCCCAATCGTGCAGTCGTATATTAATGTTTTACAGCTTGCTAGATGGATCCCAAGTAATTTCATTAAGTAGAAGATAACTCCTGGGAGAACTCATGATTGATCTCTTAAATGTTTCCTGTCTGATGTAGGAGATGCCATGAAGGCATCTTACTCCTTCAGGCACTTATGTCTAGTCCTTCAGTCTTCTACTGGAATTCTATTTTCCTGGGTGCAAAATTCTGTTGAATTAATATCAAATCTACTCACAGTAGGAAGAGGCAAAATTTTATTAATTTTGTAGGAGATCCACCCACATTAGTTCTAATCACAACATTGCTGACAAGATGGGGCCACAGCTACTGTATCTTAGTGTTTGTACTGGGGAAGATGTGTCTCCCGTAACAGATTACTTAACAAAAGATTCAGATAAATATTAAATATATGAATAACATTTTCCTCTGTGTTAATATTAAAAATTGTTCTTCCTTTAAGCCAATTGCATTGTAATTGAGAAATACTTTTCTTTGTATTTAATAAGTTCTTCATGTAATCCTATCAGTGGTATTTGCTTGAATTACTGAACTAAATATGACGCTAAATAGGGTTCTTAACTCAGTGTATTTTCACATTTTACAGCTCTTGTTTAATTACTACATAACGTTTCATTGTTGTCTCTGGTATTCTGTTAGAGAAATTGCACACAGTAATGGAAAAACTACCTTGGTAACATCTTGTTTCAAGGAAGAAAAATAACTTTCAAAATGCCTGAAACATAATTATTATTAAATTGTAAGGTACAAGTTTACACTTAGATTAGCAATCAGAAAATGCAGTTTTTTCATTAGAAGGTAGTGGAAATGTACATAACGTTGAACTGTGAGGCCAGTTCTGTTCTTTAAAGGACAGGAAAAAAGTCAGTTTGAAGTATGCTAGGTGACATTTAAATCATTGTTTTAAAAAGTCATTAAATTGTTACATCCCACTCTGACTCCTACTATGTATTTGTGGCATTAGAGCGCAATTTACCTGCTCTTTAAACATTTTATTTTCATGGGTAAAAGTTTTAAGGTGGCTTCAGAATTACTAAGGGAAATTGCAGTTCCTGTTGTGTATAATATATTCTAATGTGCTAATCTAGCATGTTATTTTTAACATAAAAGATTACAAATACTTAAATTATTTTTAGTTAGTAGATCTGCATTGACATCAAACTTTAATCAAAGGGACATTGTGTAAAATGAGTGCACAAAATGTATTTCCTTAATAATCTAATCACAGTTAACCTGCTGAGTCAAAAATACTAGTTTGGAAAAAAAACCTTAGAATAAACAGGAAATGAAAAGATATTGCCTAATCACTTTGGGCAGATAACGGATTACTGTAACAGTAGTGTTTTAAAATTGTTTAAATTTCACACGTTTTAGGTATTAAAACAACTTTGTAGTTATTGGTTTGAAAAGGCTATATAAAAACTTGAGAACTACAGTTATGAAAATAAAAATTAAATATTATATGTTCCTTAAAAATTGAAGGGTTCCTTAGACCATACAAAAAGAATACACTGTTCCTCTGGAAGTTTCTTTCACTTTCTAGTTTATAACCTGGATTTTTGTGTCTCACTATTTCCAGTTGAAAAGGTTAGCCTGAGGGAGATTGTACAAAATGTCATCATATGTAGACAGTGTAAGAACTTATATATGTCATGGCAACATTTTGGTAATTCACTTTCTATGACATATTTAATCTTTGCTGTATTATATACGTATCATAAATATCTGTTACTTAAGAATGAAATAACAATAATTATAACACTGTTTCTTGCTATTTATTCATCATTCATGAATGTTAACATTATGAACATGTGAAAAGGTTCCTTTTTTTCCCCCCAATGTACAGTACTGCATAGCTATATGTCTTCCAGATAAGAGTAAAGATGCATAAAATTATATGATAAAAAATATTGCCACCTTAAGGTCATACAAGAACACTCTTACATCATGGAGAATGATAACTAGTATCCATTTACTTTCAGACAGTAAGGTGTTTCTTTTTGGTGAGTCCTTAGCACTGAATAATTACAAGAACAATGCAAAAAAACTTTCAGATTTTGAACAAATTGAACAAATGACTGAACTCAAAATGAACAAATGTCTTGCATAGATACTTTTACACTTGTTACCTCAGATTGCTAGGGTGTCCTTCTCAAAGACTGACCATCACACTTCTTCCTTAAAATCATGCTAGTATCCTATATTGTCAGCTGCCGTGCATAGGCAAGGAGCTAGTTAACAATTCTTTAAAGTATTGCTTTCTTATTAGCAAAAAAAAGCTATCAGTAAAACTTATCTTTTCCTGCTAAGTATTTTACTTCCTTGCTAATGTTGGGCCAGCTTTGTCTTCTCCTTCCCACCTTTTTATTATTTTCATATGAATTTTTTATGTTTCTGACTTATTACTCTAAGCTATTTGGAAAGATTTAGCTTATTCCTTTTATCTGTGCAGTTTTTATCACCTGGGTTGGCAGAAAAAGCATCGATTCTGAAAGCTGCAGTCCTTAGTACTACTTATGTTGAGTTTAGCAAGATGAAAATCAGAGCTTTTTCTCCCTAAAATATTTTTTACTTCAGGACTCCCTGAAACTGTTTCTATGAAGTCAGAATAATAGTTGTGGTAGTACTGCCACACGTTGAATTTCCACCTTGCTATGGAGTCTTTCTGTTAAGTAGCTGGTTTGGTTGTTGGCTAAATAAATTGTCAGTAATAATTCCCATCAATTAGAGATGTTCTTTTAATGAGAGAAGTTCTGTGGTGTTCCTGAATTATGTCTGTTGCTGGTAGAAGATCCCTTAAAGCAATGTCCTACATAGTCAGCTTTGGAGAATTGTGCCTTGATAGTGTTTTTTAATAATCCTTCTGCTTTTCCGAATTTAAATTTGACTTCAGATATTCTTTTCTTTGTACTTCCAGTTTCTTTTAAATTTCTTTTTAAGTTGTAATCAGAAATGTTTCTTTTTCAACAAAAATGTTTATCATTTCTTGCTTTGTGTTCTATGATTTTTATTTCAGAAACACAAAGTAGTACAGTATAAGATATATTTACTCAATATTTAATAGACTTAAAACATTCTTTATGTGCATAGAGAGTACCTAGCAGTATGATTATAAAAGCTTTATGAGAAAGAGTTTAGATTAGTTGAACAATAATAAGCAAGTTATTAAGCTCATCCTCCAGTGACTACTGATAATATATTTGGACTATGTCAACTGTTTTTTAGTCCTGTCTTTGAGATCACAGTTTGAGTTACACCTTTCTCATATTTGCAGATCACTGACCAGAGTGCCCGTAGACAAGAAAATGAGAAGTGAAATAGAAGAAAATCAGAAGGTTTGCTTTTATTTCTTCAAGTGGACACTTGAGTAATGTTATGTTGTGGTAGGACAAGGAGTAATGGTTTTAAAATAGAAGGAGGTAGATTTGGACTAAATATAAGGAAAAATTTTTTTTACGATGAGGGTTGTAGAACACTGGAACAGGTTGCCCAGAGAGGTGGTGGATGCCCCATCCCTGAAAACATTCGAGGTCAGGTTGGATGAGGCTCTGAGCAACCTGATCTGGTAGGAGATGTCCCTGCTCCTTGCAGGGGGGTTGGACTAGGTAACCTTTAAAGGTCCCTTCCAACCCAAACTATTCTATGACTATTGTGTTACTGCTTTTGGAGGTTGTATTAGTGTAGCAACTTTCACATGATTTCTATTAGAGAAAAAGAGCTAGTTGTTCTAAATATATTTTACTAAAGAAATAACATTGAAACACTCAGTTCAAATTTTTCACTTTTTACTGTTCATGGTACTTTTCCCCTTCCCTCTTTTCATTTGACAGCATTAGGCAAAACAATTTTGAGAGTGTTCTGTTCAGTCATAAGTTGTATGCTGTGAAAGCGAAATAGGTGTCAGTTAATTTTTCTATAGCTTTGGTGTTGCATCTAGGCCTGCTGCTTATGTTATGGTCAGCACATGCTAGCTTTGAGCTTTCCATGCTCTCAGAATCATGCATGCAACTATTCTGCAAGGTATTTTGAACATTGCCTGTGGCAGGTGGTGGATTTTTGACTGATCTGAGATGTATTCTAAGATGCCACTTGGCTTTTGTGGAGTTTGTGACATCTCTCATATTTTCTATCTCAGTTCAAGTTTGGATTTTTTCTTTCAAGTTGAATGTTAAAATTAAATATTAGCCACCATGCTTCTAAGACTGGTCACATGAAATTACATCCATAGCAGTGTCCTTAATCTTGATCTTCAAAACATGTATTTTCATATGGTGTTAAGACTGACCACACTGTAGTGAAAGGGATTTATTTCTTACTTATGTCACTCCTGTACTTTTGCAGGATTTCCATGTGTCATTTTGCTTTGTATCCATTCAGACCTTTTCCTTTTGCCTTGCCAAGATTAATATTTCCTGGGGGGAATGCCTTTTTGGTTTCTTCCACCTTCCAAAACAGTGAACATGAACAACATCCCTGTTGCACTGAAGCAGCCATCTCATAAAGAGATTGTCATCAGCAGAAATGTCACATAAATGTGTTAGAGCTCTCTTTGGTGCAGAACTATTGTAAGGCTTTTCAGTCTTCAGTATTTCCTGTCCAAATAGTGGCAGGCTCAAGTGTTACATCCTTGTAAAAGGTTATGTGGACAATTGTATTAGGGCTTTTTTTTTTTTGTCCGTAGGTGGTTGCATGTTGGCCTGGTGTATTGAGAATAAAATTCTCATATCCCAGCAGTTCACCTTCTTGAGCCCTTCAGCTTTCTTGTGTGCAGGGTGCGTGTTTGATTCTTGGGTTTTCAGAGATCTCAGAGTGGGCTTAACATTATGCAGACCTCTTGTTTCTTGCACTAGAGAGAAGTGCCATAGTTTTTCCTTGAGGGAGTAAATCAATATCCATGCTCCTCTTCATTGCTTTCTGTATACAGGCAAGTTACGCATTTTCCTGTATCTCTTTGTTATTAGAGTTATAGGCAAGATAAAGCAAAACAAAGCCCTGTTGATCATATTTTCTCCAGGGTATGAGTGTTGATATCAGGACTTTTCTTGTTTCTTGATGAAGTCTTTACAATATCTTTCTCAAACTGCAGCTTGGTTAACATGAAAATAAAAAACAACTGCTTAATCAAGAACTATTTCTCTACCCAAAAATGCAAAAAAAAAAAAAAATCAGAAATTGAAATTACTGTTACTACTAAATATTAGGAAAAGGAACTGAAACTTGGTTTGAAATTAAGGAGTCTGCGGTTAGACACATCTATATGGTGTCTAAACTCCTGTTATGACCATGAAGATTTAGTCAGTGGACATAAAAAACTATTTAGCTCGCTCAGTGGTTGTTTTATGGGGCATGGTTGAGTTGCCTAAACCTGAATTTCTGATGTCGTTTGAGATGCTACAGGCTATCTAAGATAGGCACACAGATCTGCCGGATGTGTCCACAGGGATGTCCATTCTCTTCTGCCTGACCTGTACCTTCCAGTCCAAGATGAGAGATAAATGATGTTGGATATCTATGAGGTTGTGGTCAGCTCAATCACTCTGATGATTCCATGACTGCATTAAATACATTAACTATAAGAGAATCTTAGGCACCTATCACACTAAGTTTAAATTTCATACTACATCGTACCTGAGGCTTTCAGATGGCTAAAAGCTAAAATTTGAATAAAAGTAGGGAAACTTCCTGAATACTGCTGCTAGAGCACAATAAGTCGGCGTGTGTGTTCTTGAACTGCAGTACATCCATCTAGCAGCAGGAGAGATATGATCTCATGCTGTGTGTAACTGGATGATTCCCTCTCAAGATAATGCAAGTTGAATAGGAAATGCAATGGGAGGAAATAAAGGCATTAAAAGTTGAAAGGCATGTGATTATTTAGGTGTGATGAATTACTACCTAAGAAATAGACAAAGAACTGCTATAGATAAAAGAAAAAATAAAATCTCATTAAACACAACTCCCAGTGTGATAATTTGCTGACAGTTTACCAGGAAAATACTATGAGTATTATCAGCATTAAATTCTAGTCTTGGTAGTCAAAGTGTTAAGGCAAAAGGATGCTCTTCTGGACAGTCAAATGCCTAGCATCAAAACTGTATCATTAGTCTCAGCTCTGATTCAGCTCGATTCTTTTCCTGCTGCAGTACTGAAAGATTTTAAAACCTTTTAGACTTCCATTTCAATATCCAGTGGCTGGTAATATCGTCGTTGTTCTTGCATTCATTTTAGTTAGTATTAGGATTTTTATGACCTACATCAGCCAGTTGCAGTCTCAGTATCTCTGTTTTCCATCAGTATCTGGGCTGATAGGAATGAACAGTAAGCTTTCAGTAGTGTAAAAGATCTCTTATCCTAAATGTTGATTTCAGTGCTTCAAGGAGAGGGTCTGTTCTAGCTGCCAGGCTTTTCTCACAAGATCTGCACAAAGCCCTGAAGGGTGCCGGTAAGATTTCTTTAGACTGTAATCTTCCTTACATTTATTATCCAGTGCTTGAGTCCGGTGGCTTTAAGGAGGATTTTTCTGCAGTCACAGTACTTCATGGCACAACACTGGTATTAAAATTGTAATCCAAGTTGGATTTGCAGAATCCAGAAAAAAATTACAGAAAAAATACAGATATACTTAGGACTTTGGGTGCTTCTCTGCCTGGTGCAGAGGAGTCTCATCACTGCGTGCCCGGCTGATTAATTTTGTCCCATCTACCTGTTTTGGTTGTGTCTCAGGGTCAAACTCTGTGTAGGTAAAATGATCAGAAATTTCGCCTGCTGCAAGGGCACATGGTGTTGTCAGGCATCTGTGAATTTTGGCTGCTTAGAAGGGGTGTGTAGAATGAGACCCTGGGAGAACGTGTAATGCTGTGTGAAGCTGTGGTAGGAAAAATGTAAATGTCAGACACCAGCCGTGACCTCTAGTTTTTGTTTTAATGGTTGCATGAGGTTTAACAAAGATAAATATGAAGTCCTGCACTTGGGCCAGAGTAATCCAAAGCAGCAGTTAGTTGTGAAGAAGAGAAAGTCCTTCCTCTTCTGTACCAAGTTTTGGGGCATACAAAAAAATCTCCCATTAATGTAATTTATGTGAGTATATGATTGGGAATAAAGTGAGTTTTATAAATCAGGAAAGTAATTAAATGATCTTTCTTTTTTCCTTATCTGTCCACTGGAAACTTACTCCTATGCATTTATGCTGCTAATTTTTGAAAGCCCACTGACATTGAACAGGTTGCCCAGAGAGGTGGTAGATGCCCCATCCCTGGAAACGTTCAAGGCCAGGTTGGATAAGGCTCTGAGCAACCTGATCTGGTTGGGGATGTCCCTGCTCCTTGCAGGGGGGTTGGACTAGATGACCTTTGAAGGTCCCTTCCAACCCTAACCATTCTATGATTCTATGATCTATTTTTAGGAAAATTTTTATTAACGCTTTTGTGAAAGATAATAACTAAGTAAATAATAAAAAAAAAAAGATGTTCTGGTTATTTTTTAGCATTAGTGGGATGCAGCCCCTCCCAAATCCACAATATTCACGTTATATCTGAGTTTGAATATATGTATTTAGATACTTTATAACAAGTGTAAGTAATTATATTACTCTTTTGGAAATTTACATACAAAAAAGTAATGAAAGCACTACAACGTTCAGGTTAAATTATTAGAATAAATTAAATTTACAGATTTCAAAAGCTGTTTTTCAAGGTCAAGGACAGGTTTTGGACTTTCATAAAAATTCTTTCTGTGTTAGGCTCAGGCTTATCACAGCTGCATTTTTCCTGCGTGGGGAGCCTTGCCTTTCATACGCTGGTATTAGGTGCCATTACATACTTCCATTCTGTTTTGGATTGTGAAAATATTTATATATACTAAGGGATATGTTACGTTTTCAGTGAATTATGAGTAATATGCACATATGTTGGGTTACAAGGAGCTTCGAGTAAACTGTTGTCTCATTTATGTGCGGTTGCACTTGTAGTGCCACAAATCAGTTAGCTTTGAGTTTACTTATGTTTAACTGTGTGAAAGTAACCACACTGCTTCAAAGATATGATATTGCTTTCAATGTTTTCCCATTTTTCTCTTATTTGTTCAGTGACAGGCTTATAAGTGGAGTAATATACGCAGCCTGAGTTGCTTGCTGTGTTTTTGTTCAAAATATGTGTGATGTTCACACTTATTTTGTTCAGCAAGTGGGAGCTAAATGGGAAAAAATACATCTTGCCCAGATTTCTTTTTTTTTTTTCTGCATATTGTTCTTGCTTTCTATTCCTCTATTGGGAATTAAGACAGATCTGGAAATCTGACTGCTCTTCATAAGGTCAGCTGGAATAAACTTCTGCTATTGCTCTTGTTACTTAGCTTGCTACAGCCACTGTAGATTGAACAGTGTGGTGCCTCACAGCTCTCTGAAATATAATGATAAGGCATACTTTATTCCCTAAAAGCTTCCTTGCTCTTGTATTCATTTTTTGTGCATTTTTTTCTTCTTTGCAAAGCAAGGATATGCTATGCTATCCCTTTCTGATCTATATTTTTTCCAGGGTCCCTTTGTTAGATGAGATTGTATGTTTCTAGTCTGTACTTCCTAATTCCCTGTCACAATTGTGACTATGCAGTTTTTGGAATTGCAAAAGATGTTAAGCTATTGAGAAATCTAGTTTCAAGCAGAGGTCTGAAGGACACATATAAGGTCTCCCTTTTTTGAATGGATATGTAGGAGTAATTTAAAAAAAAAAATAAGCCATATTTCTGTACGTGTGTATATTTTCGTTTTCTGGTGGCAGACACGGAGAGTGTGTCCTTGTCTCTGCCTTGTACAGGCAGGGACACTGTAGATTGTTTGGAGAAGAATTATCAGCTATTTTCATACTGAAAATATTTTAACATATTTAACACACATTGAAAGTGTGTTAAATAGTAGTAATATAAGAATGTTGACAATATTTTTGCCAACAACACTCAGCTAAAAGGAGAAATGATATGGAAGAGATTTGATGTGTCTGTTTTGCTGAATATACTGAAGGTTTATTTATATATGTATGTTAGTGTTGACATATATGTTAGCAGTCTACAGTATAACATATAAGTTAGCAGTTACTTTTTACTTTTTAGCATTTTTATGAAACACTTGGAATCCAACCTGGAGAAGCACATTTATATCTAAATGGCCTTCATATTGACCTGGATTTTCATGATCCTTTTAGGTAAGACGGTACATTTTGTTTGAAGATTACAGATTTACTAGTAGTGCTGGAGAAGTTGGACTTATGTTGATAGATAATCTCATCTGTTGCATTTTGGGGGGCCAATAAGTAGAGGGAATACTGGTTTACAGTGGTTTTGCTTTGAATACTAACATTGTATAAGTAGTTGAAAACAGCATTTTCTCTTGGAATATGTTTTCTAGTTTATTTACAATCTTACAACTCATTATGTAAAATTAATTTGGAAATGGGAGGAATCCAACGTGTATGTATAAAATGGTGGGAAAAGCACTTTATAAAAAGTAAATTAAGTGCTTTTGCATCCCTATTTCTTAAAAATTAAAGGCAGACATTAAATTTAGATACACAACACCTTGGCATGCTTGTAAATCTGTCCGGCCACCTGTTGTAATAAGTTCCGTTAATGCAGAACTAATGTGCTTTTTGATATAAGGATTGTGTATACAGTTTGTGCAATTAGAGTATAATTATTCTGGGTGTGGCTTGCCTCTTTTATGCAACCACTTAAAAACTGCAAACACTTTCCCTTGCATTCTTCTGCATATTGTCAACAGCTGGACAGACATGACTACTTCAGAATCATCTTTAATGGCCTGCAAACTGGCAGGAAATCTACTGATGCTAAGGCTGAGGTTTTTTACCATGTTTCTATGACTTGTCAGAGTCTACAATTTTTTATTTTCTATTTTTTAACTCAAAGTGTCGTCTTTTCTCCTCCATGGAGATTCTTAAACTTTCTTGGCTTTAGCATTTATACTTACATTTTTTACCTAATTTTTTTCTCAGCCAGAGTTTTGAGATGGAGTCGCTTGCATCTTTTTTTGGTGCAAATATTAATAGTGCTTTTTAATGCTACTGCTAGGTTTAATTTCAATATATTTTAGAAGAAACCTTTTAGAATAGAGAAAATTCAAAATGAAGCAAGATAGAAATAAAGGCATTTGTAAAATCTTACCTGCTGTGTTCTGCTGTTGGGTACTTCAAGTTTGTTTCCATTCTTACATTGGATTTTCAGATAGCAGAAAATGTTCTAGAGTTCTGTTGAGTCTTCTGGAAAAGAGTCTTCTTTTAGAGGTGTAGCTATGTGTTTCCTCTGTGCTGTTTTCAGGGTTCTGCCATGATGCAGACTTAGAGCTTGCCTGTGTCTCCATCACTTGCTGCCTGCTTCTCTACACACTTGCAAAGCTTCCTCTTAGGGTAACCCCACCTTGGGTTTCTGTCTCAGCCAAGACAATGCAGAAAGCAACCTTGTACTCTTCTTTCCAGCCACGTCTTACTAAAGATGTATAAAATTCCTTCATATAAAATAAATGTGAATGAACAAAAGAGTTGTATAATCTGTTATAATTATGTTTTGAAATAAGTTGGAGACATATAGTTTTGCTAATTGACTTTGTTTTAAACATTTGATGCAGGAGAATATGAAAATTATTTTTAATACTAAAAATAATCCTCATTTTAGAAGTCTTTGAAATGTGTTTTCTTTTTATGTAATGAGAAGAGTTCTATGTAGACATTATGCATTTTGTCTTCCTGAAAAAGTATCTTAGAGACTCTTAAAGTGGAAGGAAAAGTGATGCATGGCCTTCATGAACTTGGAATCAAAGAGGAGATCTTGGGTAAATTTATGAGGTTGCATATACATCCTACAGATGACAGTTATGCGCTAGATATTCGTCACTCTTCAATAATAGTAAGTAATTAAACTATTTTTAATATAAATATTACATATTTGATTATGCCATGTATGAGACGGTCTGTCTTTTTTTTGTAGTGTAATTGAAATACTAAGCATAAGACTGTGTATGGATAAGCAGTTTGAAATATTTTGGAGGGTGATACCCCTTCAATATATTTTAGGAGTAATTTTCTCTGATACCTTATTAAAATTTTAAAGTGTAGGATGTTTATAAAAAGAGAGGAATGTATCCAAGAGTAGTTGCATACTCATAGCTGTAGAATTTGACTCTGCAACAATTAATCTAGCTATATAATATCTTTGTATTATGCAAGACTGGTAAATGTACTTTACAAGTATGATAAGTGAATTGTGGACAACTTAATTATTTTGTTTCTAATTGTCCAATCACTCTGCTTTTTTCTCTTCTTCAAAATTTATAGTTTTAATTAAAGGTTTGTGTGAAAATGGAGAAGGCACTAAAATACTAATTTTCTTAACTTGAAAGAACCATATTCCACTCTTTTGTATGCCAAGTATAGACAGGCTTGCACAGAAAGCATTAGAAGAACAAACTGACCCTATATTAATTAGTTATTTTGGTATCTAAAATGCTGCTTCAGGTTATAGGTAAAATACAGGATTTGTCTTACAAGGCGGTTATGCTGTGTTACACACTGTCGTAGTTCAGCCCCAATCGGGACCAGACTACGCAGTCTCTCTCTCACTCCACCCCCCCCACCCTCTGAGAGAACAGGGGGAGAATTGGTAAACAAAAGAAAACCAGGAAAAAAACAAACACGTGGGTTGAGATTGAACAAAAAGTAAATTTAACAGTAATGACAGAAGAAGACAATATAGTGATGGAATACAAATACAGTATAATGGCTTACAACAAATCTCCACACCTAGTTTCTTCCAAGTAGCAAGAGACTCCCTTCACCACCCTCCTCACTTATATACTGAGCATGATGTCAGATGGGATGGAATAGCCCTTTGGCTAATTTGGGTAAATTAACCCCAGCTGTTAGCTAATTAGTTAACTATCCCAGCCATAGGGGCTACCAGCTTCAGTTCTCCACCCAGCTCAGGTAAATATTAACTCTATCCTGGCCAGAACCAGGACACACACATAACTGTTATATGTTGATATGACCTTTGTATTGTGAAAGTAGTTTCCACACTTGAAAAAAATTGATTTTATTCACATCCTGATACGGAGTACGAATGGTCTTTTTTTCCTTTTCCATCCATTATTAGTTTTATTATGTACTGCAAATAAAAAACCTCAAACAATTTGTCTGAAAAGAAAAAAAAAAAATTTTAGAAGCTATTTTCTGTTACTATTTCAAAAAGAAGATAAAATATTTCACTTTTTCTAGGCTTTCAATGTGTTTTAAAATATCTTTATTTATACATACATATTTTGCTCAATGTTTAATATGTGGTTTTTAAATGGCTGCCTTTTTTGTAGTGGGTTAATAATATAGAACAAGATCACAGCTATAGCACATGGCCCGCAAGCTATCAGGTACTGCCAAAATCCGCATTTCCCGGAGTTATACAGCAAATTAGACGCAATTTATATAATTTGGTAAGTTTGGATAACTTAATTTTTTTTCATACATATGTATTAGTATGTAAACAGACACATTATTGAAAAATACATATGCTTTATTCATTGTTAAGATAAGTTAGAATTTCATGTTTCCATGTGGGTCTGCTAATAGCGGTGAAATACTTTGTCTAG
Organism: Chlamydotis macqueenii; assembly: GCF_036417535.1. NCBI lineage: Eukaryota > Metazoa > Chordata > Aves > Otidiformes > Otididae > Chlamydotis > Chlamydotis macqueenii. The sequence goes on from NC_141556.1 coordinate 160,328,550, forward strand.
TGAGTCATAGGTGACTATTGGTCTGATTTCCAGAAGTGTACTTGGGCACAGTTTTGTCAGGAGCTTTTCTGTTCCTTTACATGCTACATATAGATAATTCACTACTATCAATGGATTTTCTTCATAATACACTACTGAGAGAAGGTAATGATAACTGTCCTTGTTTTAGAGAGGGTGAACTGAGGTACAAGAGGATTTAAGTTATAAAGCATACTAATTATGAATGTCTTATAGCCTCTGTACATAGTATTCTGTGTCACTTAGTAAGTTAAGAAAACAGCTATTGCTGATTTGAATTGAAATTTAAATTACAAAAGGTAATTGTATGAATCACAGAATCAGAGAAGGGTTGGAAAGGAGATTTAAAGGTCATCTAGTCCAACCCCCCTGCAAGGAGCAGGGACGTCTTCAATGAGATCAGGTTGTTGAGAGCCCCGTCCAGCCTGACCTTGAACGCTTCCAATGATGTGCCATCCACAACTTCTTTGGGTGATCGTTTCCGTCTGACACTGTAGTGTCTCACCACCCTCATTTCTTCATATCTAATCTAAATCTACCCTCTTTTGGTTTAAAACTGTTACCTATTGTTCTGTCACTACAGTATCTCCACTGTGTCACTACTACTCATAAAAAGCCTCTCTCCATCTTTCTTACAAGTCTCCTGTAAGTACTGAAAGGCTGCAATGAGGTCTCCCCAAAGCCTTCTCTTCTCCAAGCTAAACAACCCCAACTCTCTCAGCCTGTCCTCATAGGAGAGGTGCTCCAGCCTTCTGATCATTTTTGTGGCCCTTCTCTGGACTTTCTCCAGCTGGTCCATGTCCTTCTTATGTTGGGGGCTCCAGAGCTGGACGCAGTACTCCAGGTGGCGTCTGAGCAGAGTGGGAGAATCACCTCCCTCGACCTGCTGTCCACAATTCTTTTGATGCAGCCCGGGATACAGTTGGTTTTCTGGGTTGCAAGCGCACATTGCCTGCTAATGTCCAGCTTTTCATCCACCAGTACCCCCAAGTCATCCTTCTCAGGGCTGCTCTCGATCCCTTCATCCCTCAGCCTGTATTGGTACTGAGGATTGCCCCGACCCATGTGCAGGACCTTGCACTTGGCCTTGTTGAACCTCATGAGGTTCTCATGGGCCCACTGCTCAAGCTTGTCAAGGTCTGTCTGGATGGCATCCTGTCCCTCAGACGTGCCAACCACACCACTCAGTTTGGTGTCGTCTGCAAACTTGCTGAGGATGTGGTTGATCCCACTGTGTCGTTGATGAAGCTATTATCGTAGAATCATAGAATGGTTAGGGTTGGAAGGGACCTTCAAAGGTCATCTAGTCCAACCCCCCTGCAAGGAGCAGGGACATCCCAACTAGATCAGGTTGCTAATAGGGGAAAGAAACAATACTGGTCCCAATATGGTCCCCTAAGGGATGTGACTCGTCACTCGTCTCCATCCAGACATGGAGCTGTTGGCCACTACTCTCTGGATGCAACCATCCAGCCAATTCCGTATCCACTGAATAGTCCATCAATCAAATCCATATCTCTCCAATTTAGAGAGAAGGATGTTGTGGGGAACTGTGTCAAGGCCTTACAGAAGTCCGGATAGATTACATCCATAGCTCTTCCCTTGTCCGTGATGTAGTCACTCCAAGTGACCTGCAGTTCATTAGATGAAAAAGACAACAAAAATACAAGCAATATGTAGTAAAAAAAAAGTATGTTCATAATGAAGCATTAGATGTTTGTAATATGAAGTATACTGCACTGTATATTCAAAGTTGAATATTGGCATGGTTGTATATAAAAACTCTATTATAGAAATCTACAACGTAACATTTCTCTGTACTCTGAGAGGGAGAGACTTCAAAGTTTTAAAAATTATTCAGCTGTATTTCAGCTACTCTAGCAAAATTATGATAAATTCTAAGGGGAGTGCAAAGCAGAATAAATAAGGTACCAATGTCATAATTAAATCTGCATAAAGATAATCTGCCTATGCCGACAGATCCCAGTTTTAGATTCTGTGCATAGCTGAAAGATCTGATTTTACACTGCAAGCTACAATAAGTGAAAGAGTGATTAATACAGAGATATGTGAGACAGGAAGGAAGAATTCTTTCCCAGTGCTGCATTTTTTGATTGAAGTTTTAAATCAATATATTCTGTTTATTTATTTTAGTTTGGCTTTCACAACAGAAGAGTTAGTTGAAAGAAGTAATAGGAAAACTAGCATTAGATCCTTTTTAATTAAATATCAAGTTCATTAATAAAAACCAAAGTATTGGCACAGAGTATTTCAAAGGAGAGTACTGATATCACTTGTTTTGAAGTTCAATAAACGTTTAAATCCTGGTTTCAGTATTTGATCCAAATTCATTAATTCTGAAGTTATTTTCATTTATACTCTTAGTATTTTCTTAGAATGAATGTTCTAGGAAATTGAAAACAGTTGGGGTGCACAGCTCCTTTGGAAATTTCTGTTCTTATCTTAGATTTTATGTCTGAAAAAAAAAACCAAACAAACAGACATCAAGAATGAATATTGGCTGTATAATATGTTTTCTCTTCTTAGGTACTTTTTGTTGATCCTGTCCAAGAAGATACAGGTGATTATATGAAACTAGCTGAATTATTCTATCATGATGATATACCACTTAGGTAAGGAAAAACTGAAGTGTTGATGAAAAGTTTTAAAAGAAGGTTACTTTCCTTTTTTGTTCTTCATCTTCTATACTGCTAGGCAAAGATGGGAGTTCAAATGAAGTCCAACACAACAACATTCTAATAAGACACATTGGTTACCCACTTGCATTAAGCTTACTTGAGTATTCTTAAGCAAATAGGCTGCAAGAGAACATATCTGAGTGTGGAAAATGAACTGCAGAACTCCGGTAAATTGTCTTGTCAAATAGTCCCACTGGATGCCATGTGAAATAGCATTCTAAGCAAAATAGATTGTCTCATTGCTCAAAGCCTTTGTTTGCTGGAGAAACAGGATCTTCACATTAATATCTTGGACTTCTGAGCTTTCTGGAGTATTTGCCAAACAGTTCAGTGACATCTTCGAGTTATGTGTGCAAATTATGATGCTCAATTTAATAAGTATGTTTTGTACAGGCAAACGAGTGGCTGTTAGGTTTGAATTACACTTTATGCTGTAAAAATACTATGGCCTGGTGTCTTGGTTTTGTGTAGTTGTGGGAGGGCTGCAGTGGCAGCTTCTGTAAGATGTCCAGTGGACTTGACCGGGTCTAGGGTGGACCTGCTGCTGGCCAGGGCCAAGCCAGTCGGTGATGGAATGTTCAGTGATAATGCCTCTGTGATAACGTATTCAAGAAGGGGAAAATAACTAAAAAAAAAAAAAGAGAAAAAGAAAGTGAAGAAGCATAAGCAAGGGGCAGAGAGGGGGAGGCGTGAGCCTTGTGGGCCTTGCTGGTATCCTCAGTGCCACCACATGCAATCATGACAGCACCCCCTAGGCACAGGTGTTTCATCCCTACATGCTGGACGGACTACTTGAACGCAAACATCTTGTTCTTCTGTGTCGATATTAGAATGTGTGTGAAACTGATATTGTTTTAAAATGTATGATCTCTTTTTGTTTTTTGTAGAATCGGATTCGTTTTCATTTTAAGTACAAAAGAGGAAATTGATGGAAATGAAGATGCTGGAATAGCTCTTTGGCGAACCTTTAATTACATTGCAGAGGAATCTGACACCTCTCAAGCCTTTACCTCCATAATTAATGTTAGTTCTTTCACAAGAAATCACCTTTTTTTTTTTTTTAATTTCTTTTCTATGTAGTTAGGATTTTGCTACCTTGTGACAACATGATACATTTGCATTTACTTTACATGGAAGGAAAGTACATGTATAGCATTAATATGCTATAGAATGATTTGCATAAATACTTTCCTCCTCTGGAAACCAACTTGTTCTTGTCATTTTACCTATTTACAGGCTTTCTTCAAAAATGTAAAAAGGTAGATGCATACCTTACAGCTTTTAGTATTTTCTTGTGAAAAATTATTCTGTATTATTTGTGTTAGTGTGATGTGTCTGTCTCTGTGTTCTGCATCTCTTGGAGTACAGACATTTTAATATCACTTTAGCAATCCTATAAGCTTTGAAAAACCTTTGGTTGTTCTTTAGTGTAGAAAGTGAAACAGAGTAAGGTAAGTTGTTTTTTGATCATGCTTGAGCTGCTCATGGGTGTAGAAAACAGAAATATTCCAAGTTTGCAGCTTAATGAATAAGACAGGTTTTCTGTGTGACAGAATGCAGGTTCATGTAAAGGCAGATATTTCAGAGACAAGAGATGAATGGTGGGAAATAAAGTGAGCAGTCTACATGAAGACTTTGCAGGCAAAGTTGTATCACAGAATATGGTATTAATACTTAACATTTTTATCTTACTTTTGTTTTCTATTATTCTGTTCTGTGCCTAGAAACTAATGTCATGGACAAACTCAGAGAGCTTAAGATGAAAGGAACTGAAGTAACTAGGAGTACCTTGGAAGAGAAATAGTAATCCACAAGAGTTAGGAGCTGAAACACATGCATGACTATTATCTATGACCAAATCACAAATATCAATGTGCTTTTATGTCATGTTCCTTTATTTACTTTGTTTCATAATATAAAAAGGAGGGGATGATAAATATAGTTAAAAGATAACAGAAGTAGAATCAGTAAAATACAAGTTTGAGATATTCAGAGCTATAGGGAGAAATGTATTGTTCCTCATTTGAAAATAAAATGATTGAGTAATTTTCACTTCAAATTTCTTTTGTATGTATGATTAAAGTAATAAAATCTTATGCTATGAAATAAAATAGCATTGGTGAGGAAAAAATGTCACTGTAGGAAAAAGTATCACTGATTCAGTCTTGGATTAATCTCGTATACATTCAGGTAACTATCCATGGTTAGGTAGTTTGTAGTAAGAATTTACATTCTTTTTCTATCAGTGGAGAGAAATAACCTTTCACATTCAGCTCACATAAATGTGTTTCCTTTGCCACTTCAGATTTACACTAAAGGTATAATAATGGATTAATCAGAACAGTGCTCCAATGAAAAATTGTACATATGTGTGATGGTGATAATTACTAAAGCAGTATAAAAACTGCGAGATAGCAATAAAAGCAATATAAAACTATATGCGTACAAAATTTACTAGAGCATTATAAAAAAATTGTATTTATTGTTTATTTACTTTTATCAATTTTATTAAATTATGATTGAGAATTTATTACATTATTTTTATTTCTTTCTGTTATAATTTTTACAGATGTACCGTGAAGTGAAAAATGGACATATTCTAACAGTAAATCATGTGAAAGATGTTCTTAGAAGTGAATACCCTCACGCTGATGTTCAGAGTATACTAGGTGTTCATTCTGAATACGATGAAGGGAGGAAGGTATGTTGAGAGCAAAGTGGTAAGAGATACTGTAGTACACAGTTTATTGCCCTTGCTTTATTGCATTTGCTGAGCTGAAAGATTGCTAAATGTTAAAGCAAGTAAACAGAGTATCTCTGAGTCAATTTTTTCTTCAGCCACCATTTGGTCATTAGTGGAAACGTTGAAAGGGTTTCTGCACTACTACTCTCACTTTTAGAATTTACTATTACCTGCTGCATTCAGGAGCACAAGTTTTGGTTTTTTTTTTTTTTTCCAGTAAGCATGTCAAGGGATCTTTCTTGCACTGCAGAAGTTGTTTACCTCTGTCTTCTGGGTGAGGAGCTGAAGCCTGTCCTCTAGGCAAATCATTGTTTCCTTTAATTATGCTTTCTGGTTATAATTTCCTTTGGGAAAGACAGCTATGGATTTTTATTTAAAGCTATAGAGAAGACATATTTTTATCTGCAATTGATTATGTAGAAAATTTTCTGCTAAGATACATAAAAAATACTGTTTCCCTTCATGAGTCTTCAGCCATGCCATTTACGCAATCTTGTGTTTCTGACACATGATATCCATTTTATTTATTTCCTTTAAAAAATTCTTATATAACGTATGTTATGTTCCTTTAAAAAGATGCTGTTCTCCTTAGGCTGATGTTCTTCACTGAGTGGCATGGAGGCTTCTTACAGAAGGACAGTTTGAATCTGCCCTGGAAACAGCTGGGTACACTTAGGGGAGGAAGACTTCCCATAAAGAATATTAAAGGAAGAAGAATAGGCAGACAAGCCACCAGGAGGAAGCCCCCTGTAGAAGCAGGGACAATGAGACTGTGATGAAGATCAGGGAGGAGACAGTGGGATGACAGAAAGATGGACACACAGATACTGCCATAGAGTTTGTAGCTATCCAGAAAATAACACTGAAAGCAAGCATAAAAGGATGCAGAATAGGAAGGGGGAACTACTTGCAATACATTTTTATTTCTATTTTTCTCACTGAATTTTATCTGTTTGAGTAAAAGATAGCTTGTTCTGCTTTCTTGTCAAGTAAGGCTTGGCTTCTGAACGTAAAAGCCTTTTGAGGTTTTTTTTGGGGTGCTGCCTTTGGATAAAAGATCCGTGTTGATCCGCCTGAAACTATGACTGTCTTAAAGTTCTTCTCCAATGTTATTTACTTAATATTTTTTACTAAGAATGTTAAGCAAAGTAAAATAATATTTCTCAGCAAGATGATAAAGCAAAAGTTTAAAACACCATATATCATTTCTTCTGTCATTCCGTTTGAGAAATGAGTCCCATGTGTCCTGTTTGGTTTCCAAACATTTCGTGTTTTGTCCATGCTCCTGGAGAAGGTGTGACAGTGAATAGTGCTTGGAGATCAGAGTTCATTGTCTCTTGATATTAGTTTCATTTTTTGCTACAGTCAGCCACAGTCTATTTAATCCTGTGATATTTCTGATGTGATCAGGCAGGAGCAACCTTTTATAAAAAGACTGGCCTGGGTCCATTGCCTCAAGCTCTGTTTAATGGCGTGCCCTTTAACAGAGAGGAGATGGATGCTGCAAAGTTAGAGACAGTTATTCTTCAGAGGATTATTGATGCCACCGGGTTCTTTCAGAGGGCAGTATTCATGGTATGTTTAACATTTCTGAACGAATGCAAGATGAAATATTTGGCAGTGAATTGTTTGAGTCATGTTTATATATTAAATTTTCTATAATGAGATGGCTTGGAGTTAATAACATCACAACTGAAATTGTTACATTAATTTGTGGTCATGCTTTTGAAATAGTATATTTAGATTATATAAGATGGAAGGATCAACTAAGCATATAGTAATTATATGGAATTTTTCAACGAGAAACTGAGAATGTACTGCAGTTGTTCATTGAAAAATTTGTATCTGATCTTTTGAAATACTATCTGTGTGATATTTATACTTTTTGACTTGACATTGTCTGTAAGTTGGTGTACATAGAAGCTTTAAGGTCTGTTGAAAGGTTGTATAAATACTTGGTCTTTGAAACGATAAAAGTACAGATTTAATTTTTTTCTCTTATCACAGGGTTTGTTAAATGATCATATAAATGCAGTAGATTTTCTTATGGATCAAAACAATGTAGTTTCCCGTATAAACCCCACTGTCCTTGGAGCAGAAAGAAGATACATACATTTCAGATCCACATCTGGTAAATACTTTTCTCAGATTGGGTGTTGTTATGGTTTTCCTTTTTTTTTTAAGTCTAACCTGTTGTGGTTTACATTTTGCAGTTCCATTTGATGTGGAAGACTTCTCCACTTTCTCCTTTTTGGACTCACAAGATAAAAGTGCTGTAATTTCAGACAACATGAAGTATTTAACAAAAAAGGGTATATTCATTTTTATATGGATTATATATATATATATATGTATGTATGTATACACACACATATATGGGTATTACAAATTGTTGAAATTTGACAGTGAAATATTCCAAGTAAGTATCCCAAGGATGCTATGTAAGTTGAAAAATTTCCAAATATCCAAGTGTCTTCTTTCAGGAGCCAGATCATATCCTAACGTTAGAAACATAAACTATAATTAACAGGATAGTTATTTTAGATTTTGTAGTTTTGAAATGGGATGGATATCATGGCTAGTGGTCTTCTGGTTTACAGAGATGAAGTTAAAAAGCTTTGCAAGACTTTTGTAGCTTCAAAAACAGACTCACTTTTCATACTAATATGGTTTTACATGAGGATATTAAAGAGAGTATAATCAATTTTCAAGTGACTTTTAGTTGCAGCATTATCAAGTGAGGAATGTATAGTCTTTATAACATATATCAAAATTAGGTATTTCTAGAATTTAAGGAATAAATGATTTTCTTATTTATTGACATTCAGTATCTCTATTTTTCCTCTAGTTAGATTGCTTAATTTTTGAAATCTGAAGCTTTGGCTTTCTATAGAAAAGAAAATATATATATATATTCTAATGGATTATCACTCATTTACGCATTTTATCTTACTAAAACTCACGCTTTTTTGTACAGTTAAAATATTTTTTGGTGTAAAATATTGCATATGCAAATACTTTCCTTTGTAGTTAGAATAAATTACAATTACAACTGTGAGGGCATAATACTGCATGGAATTTTGCAATAGTCTGTACCTTGTTAACCTCTAGGTCTAGATAGTTAACAACTGCTCATTTACATCAGTGTGTCAAGAGACAGAGTAATCCTGTTAACAAAGTGCTATTCTTCAGTAATTTTTGTGCAGTGTTAACATAGTTTTTACTTACTCCATTATCAGAAGGAAGTGCCATATACCTATATTTCTCTAGAATAAGATTGTTCTACCCTGTTTGATTCTCTGTGTACAATCACAGGGACAGCCCAGCTAGTTGTTGAATGATGACTGGCTTTCAATCTGTAGATTCATTTCTAAGATTCAGATCTCTTGTGTAAAACCCATAACCTTTAAGCTGGAATCTACATTTCAAATCTGTCCACAGTGTGTTTCTCTAGACTGCAGCAGCACTTAATAATAACGTCTTCCTAGAATCTCACCAGAACCTTGTAAAATTCCTGTCTATACATGTTACCTTTTAGGGGATATATGATAGAATTGAGTAGACTGACACTCTTATAAAGAATTTTGCAGAATTTTTCATGTATCATTGCCCTTCTACGAAGAATAACAGGAGGCTGTAGACCAGAAAAAAAGGGAAGTTTTCTGCATATATACCTATATAGTAGTTTACTTGATTTGGACTGTATTTGGTATATTCCTGGTTGTGTCCAGAAATAAGTTTTTTGTCCTTCCTTTGGTTGAAGGACTCTCCCTTTGCTGCCAGGGAAAGTGAATGGCTAACTTATGCATTCTTTTAACTACTTAATTATTTTCATTTCTGGCTATATGACCCGCCTCCATGAAGTGTTCACAAGAGACCTCTGGTAAAGCAGATCTTGTTAATTGGAGCTAGCTTATTATTTAATACCATCTTGCTTCAGTGGTACAACAACAGATTGGTTATTTTAGTGACTCTCATATTAACATGATAAATTACCTCCTAAGAATTTTATTTCAATTCAGAGGTCAAAAGATTCTGATGTGACAAAGATTAGTCTTACACATTTGAAGTCAGCAAACATATACATAACTTCAAAATCTCCAGCAGAACTAATTCGTTATTCATTAGTTGTGAGAAAATTCTCCAGAATGTAAAGCAAGATTATCTTTAATTTTTAGATGAAGATGCATTGTATGCTGTTACTATCTGGATTATTGCTGATTTCGATAAACCAGCTGGGAGACGACTGCTTTCTAATGCCTTGAAACACCTGGTGAGCTTCTAGCAGTTTTTATTAAAATAATTATTATGAATATGTTCTTAACAGCACTGTGCACATTCAATAATTATATTCTTAAATAAAGATGTAACTGGGTTTTTTTTGTGAGTCAGGTGCAGACTTATGAGACTGTGTTTTCATTTTGCTCTGCTCTCCTGCACCACTGGAGACGCAGGAGACAAACTATGACGCTGTGCGTTAAAAGTGTGAATTGCTTCCCAATTATGGACCTTCTCCCGTGAGGTAACCTAGTATGTTACCTGGGCCAGGGAAGTTAGGATAATGCCTGTTGGTGTGAACCATTATGCGGTGTTCTCCTGTGTTGTGTGGCATAGCTGTCACCATGAAGTGACCATTTTTCCAAGTACTGTTTGTATGTTTCTGAGACACATTAACTTTTTTTGTATTTTAATAATATGCTAGGAGGAGGTTTTGAGTTTGCTTATTTTTAAGTTCATCAGTATTAATAATAGGATTTAAATTATACAAGTAAATGTCACATGAATATAAATGACAAAAACCACTCAGTTCTGGGGAGGTTAGAAGAGTAATTAGACTGAAATTGGGAAAACATCTATACTTGTCAGGAATGAAACAAGAACCACCTTAAGGGAATTATAAAATTTGTATGTTGCAGGAAGTGTGTAATACCAGATATGTCTCAAAGAGGCTTAAAAAACCGCAAAGAGGAATAAAGTCCTTGTTACAGAAAAACACTTAATTTATCTGAAGGCTAGGTCTGTGACCCAGGCTTGACAGATAAGTTGCCTCTGTAGTTTCATTTTTTCCACCTTTCAGTGGGGAAAATACATCATAGCTCCCAACTAGACAGTGAGCACTGTCTGGGCAAGTTCTGTGTGTTAGTGAGGAGAATCCAGGGAAAACATTAGAAAAAGCCATTCATAACAAGGTTTGTTGGATCTTCAATGAAACAGCAGTTTAAGTGGTTATCTTCATTCTGATTTGTAGATTTGATTTAGATAAACCTCATGTACTGCATGGTCTAATGCTCCGGGGAGACCTGATAGCGGTCTTCCAGTACCTCAAGGGGGCCTACAAGAAAGATGGGGAAAGGTTGTTTAGTAGGGCCTGTTGCAATAGGACGAGAGGTAATGGTTTTAAAATAGAGGGGGGTAGATTTAGATTAGAAATTAGGAAAAAAATTTTTACGATGCGAGTTATAGAACACTGGAACAGGTTGCCCAGAAAGGTGGTGGAGGTCCCATCCCTGGAAACGTTCAAGGCGAGGCTGGATGAGGCTCTGAGCAACCTGATCTAGTCAGGGATGTCCCTGCTCCTTGCAGGGGGGTTGGACTAGATGACCTTTGAAGGTCTCTTCCAACCCTAACCATTCTATGATTCTATGATTCTATTTCAGAGTTTCATGACAAAAAGACAAAAACATAGTATTTTTTAAAAGCCTATTTATTTGTATGGAGATTCTCTACTCCTTTCCCGTCCCTAGGGATGGGACTAGTAGAATTTCTGATAGGTGCAGAAATGGCATAGACATCTCTCGTATGTGACTTGCCATTGGCATTTGAAGAAAAGTGTGCAAGAATCTGGGAAGGGATGTGGCTGAAGGGAACTCACTTTTATCTATTCTGGCTAATACATAGTATTGTGAAAACTAGTAGTATGTTTTTACTTAATTTGAAAAAACTGGAGATGGCTTAGCTGGAAGCGACCTCTCAAGGTCATCTAGTTTAGCTTCCCGCTCAAAGTGGGATTATTGCCATCACTGGGTCTGGTCAGCTGTAGGTTTGTCTGAAGGAGTCCTGAAAAATCTCCAAGAAGACACCTCCATCCTCTCCCTTGACAAATTGCTCTGGTGTTGCACTGCCTTCCTAGTGTAGTTTTTCGTGCCAGGCCAAAATTTGTGACCATTACCCCTTATTATTCTCTTTGCCACTACCAAGAAGAGTTTGGCCCTGTAATGTTTTTCACTCCCTCTTCATTAGTTGTTGGTTGCTACTAGGACTCTCGGTAGCCTCCTCTTTGCCAGACTGTGCAAGCCCAGCTTCTTCAGTGCCTCTGACTATCTTGGTAGCCCTTTGCTGAAGCCTCTACAGCGTCTCAACATCCTTACTGCATTAGGAGGACCAAAACCAGGCACACAGCAGTCCAAATGCAGCCTTGCAAGTACCGAGTAGAGGAGAATAAGAACTTCGCTCGATTGACTTGCTGTGTCTCCTAATATAGTATGCCACCTGTCTTCTGTCCATGCTTCACAGGAACAGTTTAAAGTACACAGTTTCAAGCTTTTCAAATAAGTGTTTTAACAAAACTTTTCTCAGGGGCTGCAGTTTAAAGCTTGCTGTTTAAATATGTTGAGTACAAGGGATTTCATTCCTTTTTTTTGTATTCGTTACTGCAATAGAGTCCATTTAGCTTTTCTTCAGTTAGTGATGCTATTTTATCCTACCTTTAGAATTATCACTCTAGTAAAATTTAAGTGGCATCACTGATTTTAGCAAGTGAAAGGTTTTCCTGTTGATTAAGATTCAAGTGATAAAAGGATACATTTTCTTGTATTCATTTCATGCTTAGTTTGATAGTTTTTGAAAAATAGAAAAACATCTACAAAACCAGTTCTGAAGTCTGTAAATGAATGCTTGTCTTTGTCCTTTGTTAAAAATACGCTTCTGCAGAATGCTCAAAGGCAATTGTTCTATTAAAAAAAAAAATCTATTTAAAATATGTATTACAGAATAGGTAAATCCTTACTAATAACCTTTTTATTCCTAGCTGAAGTTCTGAATTAGGCATTGATGTATTTTCTAAAGACAAATAGCTGCAAAAAATTAAATACTTAAGGGCATTTCTCAGAGTTACAATAGATATGAATACATTAGGTAACAGCAGATGGAACTGTAAAATTGTGTATTATTCTGTATTTTTCTTTGCAGAAAACAAGCAGTCATACACGAGTTGGGATTTTGATTAATCCTTCATCAAAAATAAAGGAAGATAACACAACCATTGCAAGAGGAATTTTAGCCGCTTTTCTAACCCAAAACAACAGCAACTTAAAAAGTTTCTTAAGTAAACTCGCTAAGGAAGAGACAGCAAAATCCCTTGCTGCTGGAACTAAAATCACTAAATTCCTCATCCCAGTGAGTGCAAACTAAATTATAGTCTACTTTATTTTTAATTTTTCATATGTTTTATTGTAAGAAGATGTTGTTGGAAGGTAAAAGTGTTTGGCCAAATGCTGTGAAATTTATAATCCTTACACAGTTTCTACTCAAGCAGATTTGGATTTTTGACAACTTCTATGTGATGAAAGACTAGACACTTTCTTTAAAGTAGAGGAAGAAAATACAAGAGTACTGAAAAACAGAGAGTACAGATACTGGATTATTGAGACTGAAATAGTTTAACTTTTTAACTGGTTTTTCTATAGCTCTCAATTAAAGTTAGTGTATGAATATTTGTAAAAAAATTAAGACTTCAGAAGTAACTTATTCTACTTTGCTGTTGTTGTTGTGAGCAGTAATAGGCACAGACAGATGCAGTTGAGGTTAACAGGCATTGTATACTTCTGGCCAACATTTTCTAGTGTGTTTCTGTGAAAATTAGTTGATTTGAAATACAGATGTTGCTGATTTCAGAGCTCACATGTAGAGTGGAGCTCAGTTATCAAATAACAGCTGCAATCTACAATTTCTTTGTTTCAGAAGGAGCTATAAATTGCAGTATTTTTAAATAGAAAGATTTGGAAGACTAAGAGAACTTTCTGGCACCATATTGGAAAGTTAATTAGCTGGTTTGGGTCATGTTCTTATTTCATTGTCTAATAAGTTTTGCAAGATGTAAAGGTAGCTAATTAAGCAGTGTATGCATGTTGCTGCTTTATTTTGTTATAGTAGTTGTATCTGAATTAATCTATTTGCTTGGTCTGTATATTTCTAATGAAGAAACACATATCAGTAGAGTTTAGTGCAGCAGGATAATTTTGACCAGTGAGGCACAGTGCCATTGTAAGCACAGCAAAGTTCCTGCATTTTTTTCCCACTTTGAACATTGATTTGTTATGTGTCTTACTGGATGATATTGGCTTTCTCAAAACATGTTTAAGGTGTTATCAAATAACCACATTAAAATTACAGTTAGGTTTTTAGAGTATTATGGATTTTTTTAATACCTTTTTTCTCAAAGTGAGAATACGGTTCAGTTGTTGAAAAATAACAGAGAATGTTATTTTTCATGCAGCTGTGTGCTGGATTGTAGAAAAAGTGTTTAACCTCAGGCTCAGCTTTCCTCTCATGGTTATTCACAGTTACCCAAGGGTAAAATGTGCACACTAAGTACCAATGTACTTACATTGAAGCTGAGGTTGTTGTTGTTTTATTTTGAATTCTGGTTACCCCATAACTTGAAAAGAGTATTTGATTACCTCACCTGTTAGAAAACTTATTTTTGCTGAATCTTTCCACCATCTTATGGTTTACCTTCGCGTTAGGGAATGGATGATGATACTTTTGAGAAGAAGTACAACACTTTAGGATTGGATTTAATTAAAACCCACCAGATGTTCTGCCAGGAGGTTCTGAAGCTGCTTCCTGGGCAAATGGCTGTTATGAGCAATGGCAGGGTAAGAAAGAAATTAAGTAATTTTTCAGTCTTTTTGTAGGTATTTTTTACTTCCTGGAACTTCAGTTTCAAGCTAAAGGAATGTATTATATTGATTTCCCACTTATTCAGCCTGTTGTTAAAGAATGGTATGAATGGGGTTTTTTTGTTTGTTTTATTCCTAATTTGTTTAGCTCCATTCTATTGACACTACTGTGTAAGTATATCATTCCCACAGCTATTTAAGAGTTAATCTGACAAAATTCTCTAAATAAGGTAGTATTTGGTGTATTATTAATGATATTAAAGAATAAATTTTGATCCTGAAGTTACCTATATTTTACATACTTGTGATAGGAGAAACTACTGCATATATAATAAAAAATAAATTACATTGACTAGGGTAGTATTTCAGGCTCTAAAACTCCCAAATTGTTTATAAATGTTAAGTTTTTCTTAATGTTCAAATAAAAGTATAGTTTTGTTGTTTCAATTTCTTGTATGTATATTCTGAAACCAATAGCCTTAATTACAGTGGCTAGAGATGAACTGTAACTAAAAAATACAACATTTGATTCATTATTTAGTACCTGTTAATGACAGTCAATACTTTACATTACAAATACAATTTATAAAAACTGCTCTTTGAGTTAACTCTTTTATATTTTCTATTTATTGCTCTACCATTAGAAGGAAATAGACATACTATATTGGTATCTCGTTACTGGAGACTCACTTTAGATTGTGTTCTTAGTTACTGTTGTGCAGTAACAACATAATTAAATGGCTTCTGAGATACAACTGAAATACCACTAATGAACGCACAGAAAGCATTTCTGTTGATGAAGCACAATGGAACTGTGTTGGCTTTTCTTTGTGTCAATCACTCCTCCCATAACTAAATATGCAATACTATTTTATAAACAGTTGTTACTGTTTTCCATGCATTAAAAAGCTCAAATAATGTAATATTTTAAGTTTTGGGTAATTATGTTTCTTAAAAATAGTTGAATAATTTGATACTATATATTCATCTATTTGAAGCATGTTTTCACTTTAAAAGGTTACTTCTAAAAAAGACCTGAGATATCCTTCATTTCTAGCCGTGCTATTTCAGCACTGAGTTTTTGTTTTTACAAGCAATTTTTTTTTTCTAATTATGACTTCTACAAAAGTAGCATTGTATTTCATAATCACACTATGATTTTCTCTATCTCATGCATCATTAATACTAAGAAAAAATTCAGAAGTGGAATTTTGTTAGGTAACTTCTCCTTTCTAGGTAGCAGTTGAATTTTGGGAGAGACATTCAGCACCAAACTTATATCATGACATTCTATCCTGGGAGCTGTGTGGGTTGTTGAGGTTGACTTGGATCAGTTTAACCTGGTAGACTATGAGTAGGACATCCAAACAACACCCTCAAAACTATTTTCTGGGACTTTAAGGCACCTTCTTTGCCTTCAGACACCGAAAAAGCATACTAGTTCCATTTCTTGTCTCTGGATGTCCTGCATCTTATCCTTTGCTCTTTTCTTCCTTTCTATCCATTCTGCTTCATCTGAGAAGCCTTGAGAAGTTAAGTTTGTTTTCACAGAATTAAACAACTAAAGAGTTGGTAGGCAGATGGTAATTGGAATTTCAGTTTAAAATCATTTACCTAACAGAGCTTTTTCGTAAACTTAGATTTATTGTTTCTAAACAGTGTACTCCTTTACTTAGGTACATATAATGAAAAATATCATGGATATTTCCATTGCAGCTACTCTGTGACTGATAATTAACTATTATTGCATAATTGTGAAAATTTAATCCTGCATAGTTGCCTTACAGTTTAGTACTAAATAGTTAATAACAGTGATGTATATAGGGCTGAGGGTTGCATATTGAATATTGTGCATTCATTTAAAATATTAGTGTATTTTTGCTTACAGAAGAAACATTATTGGAACATTCTATGGTTACTAATATTTTTTTCTCTAAGGTACTGGGTCCTTTAGATGAAAATCAATTCTATGCAGAAGACTTTAATTTGTTGGAAAAAGTAACATACAGTACCTCAGCGGAGAAGATTAAAGCTATTGTCAAAGAGATGGGAAACAGTAGTAAAAGGTAAAATACTTTTGCATTTTGAGGCTTTATGACGTAGAATTGTAGAATAGTTTGAGTTAGAAGGGACCTTTAAACATCGCCTAGTCCAGCCCCCTTGCAAGGAGCAGGGACATCTCCAACCCTGCAACCATCAGGTTGCTCAGAGCCTCATCCAATCTGGCCTTGAATGTTTCCAGGGATGGTGCATCCACCACTTCTCTGGGCAACCTGTTCCCTTATTTCACCACCCTCATTCTACATAGACAGGTTTAACTGTGTCTCATTTCCTTTTTAGCATTTCCCTGACAGACGACTTATACTTACCTGCTTAGTATACTTACATTACCCTTGCCTTATTTTCTAGAAGAAATGGCACATCTTCTAAATTTTGTATCACCTTTATGCTTGGCTAATTATGTTATTTAACATAGTTTTCTCCTGATATATAAACTGTATATGTTTGGTTTCAGCTGCGTGAGTCATTTACCCTGCTGCTGACAACCTTGTTGTTACAGCACAGAGCAGGAAAGAAGGCACCCTAGTGTAATCCAAGAGACATGCACCTTTTTATAATTGGTCATGTGTGTGATGAGGCTAAGGCATAAGAGATTGTTGCATGTCCAGAGAATCATATCCTCATAACATGTGTGTAGCTCTGCTGAGTTACTCCAGATATTTTCTACTTTCACTGTACTTACAACCAAGAGACAAGTACAGCTAACTGTAAATAATTCCTACTACCCTTTGTTTACTTAAGAGTAAACAAGCTTATTATTAAGAATAATAACAAGCTTTATAAAATCTAGTGCATCTTAAAACCACAGTAATACCAGAGTATTGATATTTGAAATAAGAAAGTGCATTGTCTTTGTGAATCTCTAGAAGAGGAGCCTGTGGAGGCATGGGCAGATGCGGTGCTCTGACACCCTGCTAGACAACATTCACACATCTGTTAATTGAAGAAGTGTAAAGTTGAGTTCTAGCCTGCTTTTAATCTAAGGATCCAGTTTGAGTACAAAGAAGAGAGCAAAATGACATTATTTTTACATATCTATTGACTTCCTGTGTCTGAGTATCTTTTCCGATATGTGGAAGGACTAGCACAACTGAAAGAATAACTACCAAAAAAAACAAAATCAAGAAGAGATAGAACTATCAAGGAGAAAAGTAGTGAGAGTAATGAGAGGCAAAACATATTTAATCAAATATTAAGACTTAGTGACACTGAAATAGAACTACTAAGGTTTCTAAGGAAATTCCAGTAAGAAATGCTAAAAGAAATTAAAAGATATGGCCAAGTACACTTGAAACTTGTTCATTTATGTCTGTTCCCAGATCACAAAGGGAAAAAATTGAGAAAAAAAAAAAAAAGGTAATAAAGAGCTATAAATGTCAGCACATTGTACCATGCAAACTGTGAGGCTGAACAGTAATTCTACTAATTTTGCATCACTTAAGAAGCGTACAGCTCACAAGCTCTAAGGCAGTAGTGGTTCTTGGGCATTATCATGCTAAAGGTTTCACTCAATGCTACAAATCTCAAGGAGATAATCATTTTAAAGAGTCCAGGTTTGGGATGTGGGCTTTTAAAATATTCCTTATGCAGACAGACATACGTTAAAATATGAATGTCTTACTCCTTTTCTAACGAAAAACAAATTATATGTGCCTTATTTAATGTAGTGGAAGTGATTTGATTATGAAAATAGATGCTCTACTGTCATCTTTGCCTAAAACAGAGATGAGACAAGATGCTGAATTACTCAAAGAACAGCACAGGTAAGTTCTGTCTGTCATGATAATGCACTTAAAGTTTTTTTTTTTTTTTAAATTATGTCACTGCCAGTGCTTCTCAAATCTGATGATTCTAGATCTCAGTGAAGGAAACTGTAGACCAGTGACAGAAAAGCCATTTTTAAACTTTTGCTGTGTGTTTTCCTTTTATTTTATTAATTTTGTTATGGGGCATGTATTTAATCAATAAGCAATGTGGAACTATGTAGATTAATGCTAAATTTTTAATTGCTGTTCACATTTAGCTTTCCTAGTGATATAATGGGGAACAATAATGATTATTGCTTTAAATGAGGGAAACGTCTTCATGAGCAGTAAAATCTAAAGTGCCTCTGATATTACAAGTTTGTGCCTAAAATGTTTGTTATTTCCACAAATTCAGTTTAGTTTTCATTACTTTTTTTTTTTAACAGCGTAGTAAAAGTCAATCCCCAACAGAATGAACCATTCTATGATGTTATTGCTATTGTGGATCCATTGACAAGAGAAGCGCAGAAGATGGCTCATTTATTGATTGTAAGATGGTGATAATTTCTTTTAATTTACATATTTGTAGTTGAATTTTTACTGAACTTTTTCTAATTTCCATGTACAGTGTAGTAAAGGGGTAAACAAAATTTAGGTATTTTAAAATATATATATTTGGTTATTTAATTTCATATTAAAAAGTTGGAGATGATCTCATCCATCATTGTAAGTACCTTATTTGCAATTAAAATTCAGATGCCCCATGAACCAGTCCTTTTAGAAGTGAGGCCCTAAATGCTCTTTATAGTCAATAGAAAGAAAGGAGTAGATTGTCTGCATAATATAGAGGGAAAGGATCTCCCATCTCAAAATCTTAAGAGGCATATGCTTCTTTCCATTAAACCAAATCACCTTAGTTTTCCAAGGTACCTAAATGAGGTGGTCTAAATCTGACCTGTAATATCATAAGAAGATTGGACTATAAACCTTTCAGCTCTTGGAAGGGTATTTCTCAGTTGATTAATGCTACCAAGTATATCTAGAAGTCTTCCATTGTGTGTAGCTATTGATCATATAAAGAGAAACTGTCCTAAAAACATAGCTCCTAAAATGATTTTCTTTTTTTCTCTAGCTGCAGAATATCACTCTACCTCAGGTTCCTTTATAGTCTCCCATAAAAATGTAAATTTTGTCTTCTCTTTATGGTCTGTTACAATTCTGAAGCCTGTAACTTGATTTTTGCTGCATCCTGGTTTATCTTTTTCTCTGCAGTAATTATGAAAGTTTCATAAATTCTTACCTTGCTTTTTCCCCTCCCATTTTCCTGCCCTTGTATGCCTTTTGTATCAAATGTTGAAGCATCCACTCACTCTTCATACATAATAGTGAATCAAAGTAAAACACTTCAAAAGTTCAATAAAATTCTGATATTTCAAGACTCTGAAATACTAACTTTTCTCTAGAACTAGATCTTTCATTTCACCATTCTCAGTTAAAATGAAAGCTTTATAGTACCAAATGAAAATATTTTCATTTTGGAATTATCTGGAAACTCTTTCCATTCAGCCAGAAGTTCACATTATGGTAAGTTGCATCAAGGAACTTGTAGCTCAGATCTCAGAAGCCTCCGTTCCTCCTAGCGCAACAGGCTCCCTAATGAACAATACTTTCCTTAACGCGTGCCTAGGCAGATGACTCCCATGGCGTACCAAGCTGTTCAGCCGTTGCAGATCCTACTTGATTTATAGGAGCTATAGTCTTATTCAAGAAGCTAAGCCTTAGGAGAGAACAATGAAATGCTGCTGAAACTAAACAAATCAGGAATATTTAAATATAGATGAAACTTATTTTTAAATTAAAAATGAAATAACTTGAAATTAAAAAAAAAAAAAAAGATGTATCTCTCTGATTATCTGGAAAGCCACCACCTCCTGGTATAGAGACAAAACATGCATACATGTATCGCACACCCCAAACTCAAAGTTCCTAAATGGATACCCTTCTGATTCTTTTGCTATATGTAGATGACTCAAGTACTGCAAACTTTAAGCAATGGGATACATTTATATTTAAAGGATTTTTTTCTTAATAACATAAATGGATTAGTGCCCAGTGTATTGGGATAGTAGCGCTGAATATGCGCTGAATATGTCCGTCCACGTTATGTTTTGGTTTTTTTTTCCCCACCCTGGTGAAACCATGCTATTATGTTACTTTGTGTCACTTAATTCAGTTAAGTGACACAAGTAATTACAATTAAGTAATTTCAAATAAATCTTTTGGTAATTTAAAAAAAAAATAAAAGCAAAAAGTTACTCATATTAAATGGAATTGAAATTGAGCTGTAGGTAAACTGCAATCTAAACTTTACTGCTTATTCTGAGAAAGTGGCAATTTTAAGGACAGAGGCAAGGTATGAGTCAGAGCGTGAATGAGAACATAGCCAAGACTTTTATCTATTTTTAAAATATGTACTGGATTGTGTCATAACAACTGCTGTGTAGCTTCTCCAGAGGGAGGCAGGTAGAACTTTCCATATTTTCCCTTTTTCAGAAAGTTTTGTCATAGACTTCAGCATCAAACATTTCCAGACAAGACAACAGTTACTGTCTACAGTAGATCTTTAAATACTAGTCATAACTTCGCCAGGGTTGGACCAAATCAGTTCTCAGCAGAATACATGGAACAGCTAACTAATCCTAAAGTTGTAAAGGGGATCTCTAAGGTGATGTGAAAAAAAAAGTAGAAATTCCTCCTTCTAAAAGTGACAACAAAGTTGAAGAGATTTTTTTTTTTTTTAATTTTTTTTTCCCCGCATGATTCACCAAAACCACCTGAAAAAATATTACACATGGTGCCATTGAACAAACTGTGTGTCCACTAACCTAACTGCTTTACTCCAGCAGTATGTAACTGTTAGGATCATCTCTTTTTTTTTTTTTTTTTTTTTTTTTTTTTATCTTGTTGCAGTAACTGTCAAAGAACTCAAAAATACAGAGAGAAAAATCAAACCTTTTCTTTTTTCCTGTCAATTAGCTTTTGCCTTTTTTCCTTTGTTCATTCTGTCTTCAGGGAGAAACTCTTGTTCCATCTCTGAAGGAGCCCCTTTTGATAATGGAGTCTCATTTCCTATATAACAACGGTCATAGAACTTCTTTTTATCAATTAGCATTTGAAGTAGAAATATATATATTTTTTTTAAATCTAATCCTAATTTAAATATTATCAAATGGTTGAGTACAGATCACAGCTCCTACTGAGCTTTTCCAGTGGCTAATTTTCATAGTTCAGCACTAATTAACCTACCAGATAAACTCAGACTTGGAATTGCAGATTTTTGTTTAGCTCAATGCTGTAAGCATTCATCTTCTCATCATTTGGCCAGTTCTGTTGAAGATTCTATTATAAGAGTTCGTTTTCAGTGTAGATGCTCATATTATGGTGATGTTCACAAGCAATTCCAAGTGACTGGTTGAATAATCGTGATTATTCATTAGCTGGAGTTAATGCTTTCAGTGCTGCTGGGTTCTCATTTCCTGCTTCTTCATGTGTTCTCACCCTTATGCCCTTCCCTAGTCTTTATTTTTTGCTCAGTAGTTTTCAGCAGTGGTATTCAGGTGACACAAAGGATGAGAATGAGAAACTAGGAGCAGAACAGATCCCTAGGACTGGGTAAAGTTGTAGCACTGCAGTAAAGAATGTATGTAGCTATGGGTTGAACTGAGGAAAGAAAAAAATTGTTATAATGAAAGAGAGATTTAAGGATGTCTTGCTTTGTTCCCAATTTACTTGCTGTTACAGTAATTTTAGATTTTAGCCTTTAATTTAGCCTTAGTATCTTATTTGCTTTTCTAATAATATCCATAAAGGTAGACACAGCTGCTTTATGCTTTCAAATAAGCAGTTTGGATCAGAAACTATAGAAATGAAGATAACTTGGTAAAGGTTTTTAAGAGTGCTTTGGAGAAATTAATAACTTCATTAACTTTAAACAAAACAGGTTGCTCACAAAAATGTGAAAAAAAAAATACTGTCCTAATATTGTGGTTCCTATATAACAGCATCCAGAAAATTAGTATTTTAGAAATGAACATATGAAGAAATTGAGAAAGAGGTAGAAATATTTTAACTTGCTGGAATGTTTCAAAGTTGATTGAATAGTGTTGTGGTTTTGTTTAGTGGA
This sequence comes from Chlamydotis macqueenii, assembly GCF_036417535.1. NCBI lineage: Eukaryota > Metazoa > Chordata > Aves > Otidiformes > Otididae > Chlamydotis > Chlamydotis macqueenii. Next base: position 160,350,899 of record NC_141556.1, read on the forward strand.
GGGGGGCCTAAGGTGGTAGCTTCTGTAGGAAACTGCTAGAAGTCGCTCCCCTTTGTTCAGTGGACTCGGCCGGGCCTAGGGCGGACCTGCTGCTGGCCAAGGCCGAGCCAATTGGTAGCAGAATGTTCCATGATAATGCCTCTTCGATAACGTATTTAAGAAGGGGAAAACAGGAAAAAAGAAAGAGAGAAGAGAAGATGTGAAGAAGCTGAGCGGGGGCAGACGTGCAGAGGGGGAGGCACAGGCCTCGTGGGCCTTGCAGGCCTCACCCTCTGGCCTCTTGCCAGGTGGCTGACTGGGCCCGACTTGGCCCGACCCGGCTGCAAGAAGTGGAGAGGAGATGAGATGGATGATGTGAAGAGATTCTGAGAGGCGTCTGCCAGCCTGTTGTGAGGAACTTTTCTTGTGAGAGAAACAGCTGCAGATGCCAAGGTCAGTGAAGAAGGAGGGGAAGGAGTAATGCAGCTCCTGGCCAAGATTCCCCTGCAGCCTGTGGTGATGACCATGGTGGAGCAGGTTGTCCCTCTGCATCCTATGGAGGTCCACAGAGGAGCAGAGATCCACCTGGAGCTTGTGGAGGACCCCACACCGGGGGCAGGCGGATGCCCGTGAAGCGCCCGCTGGGGCAGCCGTTCTGGAGGGACTGCACCCTGTGGAAGAGGTGACCCACGCCAGAGCAGTTTCACAAAGGACTGTGGCATGTGGGTGGGACCCTACAACGGAGCAGGGGAGGAATGCGAGGAGTTCTTCCCCCAACGATGAAGCAGCGGCGTAAAGCAACACGTGATGAACTGACCGCAACCCCCATTCCCTCTTCCCCCTGTGCCGCTCGGGGGGGCGGGGGAAGGTAGTAGAGATAATGTTAAGCTTGGGTGGGGGGAGGTTATCTTGTTCTCTGTCTCATTATCCTGCTAGTTTTAGTAATAAATGAATAGTTTTCCCCAAGTCGAGTCTGTTTTGCCTGTAACGGTGACTTTAAGGATCTCTCCCTGTCCTTATCTCAAACCTCGAGCCGTTTTTCTTATATTATCTCTCCCTATTCTCTCGGATGGTGGGGGGAGTGAGAGAGAGACTGCGTAGTCTGGTCCCGATCGGGGCTGAACCACAACAAATAGTTTAACACATCATTAATCTATTGCTGGCATTTAAAATTATTAGGTAATTAATTATTAAAATAATTATTTTCCATTGTTAAATTATTAAAATAATAATAATCTGAGTTGTACTATATTCAACAATTTGCTGTATACAACTATTTTAATAAAAGTTAAAGTAATTATTTTAAGATTGGTTATTGTACAAAAGGCATGTGTTGTACTTACAGACTTTCAAGTACTTTAAAACCTTCTAGAAAACACGATATAAGAAAGGTAATAATATCATTTACTCAAGTATTGGATAATGGGGATAGCTGCTCTTTAAAAAACTGCATCACTAGGGGAAAACATTAACATTTTGACTATCAAGAATATCATGTGCTAAATCATGCAGTTTTAGAAAAGGTCAAGTCTTTATTTGGAATATCTGACAACATCCCTTAATATACAGATATATTTAGAACTTTAAAATGTTTGAGATTTCTACTGAAGCTTGAGAAATGATAGGATGTCACAAGGATAACTGGCTTATTTTCAAAGTTCAGTGATTACAAAGAACCACTTTTTAAAGAGATTTTTTTTTTTTTCTGTAGGTACTCAAAGACATTATCAATGTGAAACTCAGGTTGTTTTTGAACTGCAAATCTAAACTGTCAGAAGTGCCACTGAAGAGGTAAGTAGTTTATAGCTTTTCTTACAAGTATGTGATCTTGCTTGGTTTGGAAAAACAACCTTAACAGTGTAGACTCCCATTAAAAAAAAAAAACAGTAGTTTGTGTCTTTGCTGCTGCTGGTGTCAGGAGCTGTTCCGAAGGACTGTCTTCTTCCAGCAGTCCTTCTGCTTAGTTTAGTGATACAGATTCTGAGAATTCAAGGCAGTTCACAGTCAAGATGTTTAGGTGCACCTCTTGAGTATTCACCTTCTCAGCCATTTAGAATGTTAATGGGAACTATACACTTTCACAGCAAAAAAAATCACCTAAAGCGAGTAGATCTATATTCATCTACCAGCCCGCTTGAGATGATGTAGGTATTGTCTGATGGTATTCCAAAAGAACAGGCAGCTAGTGTGCGTCCAAAAATCATTACTTTGGTAAAGATTCACTCTATTTTAAAGTATTTTAGAAGAACTTAATGTTTGGAATTTTATACTTCAGTAAATGGTTTGGACTTTTTTTTTAACACTTCTTTTTCAACAGCTTCTATCGTTTTGTTCTGGAACCAGAATTAACTTATGGGATCAACAAGCACCTTCCTTCTGAACCTGTGGCAAAATTCCTAGAATTGCCAGAATCACCCCTTTTGACTCTAAACATGATTACTCCTGAAAGCTGGTTGGTTGAAGCAGTAAACAGTTCCTGTGATCTCGATAACATTCATTTACAGGATGTGAGTAATAGTTTATAAACATTATAGAACTTGTGTTGGACCTTCTGCCTCAAGAGGGAAGTGGGAATGTTGTGAAATTTTTTTTTGTCTGTTTTCCAGGAATATTTTCTGGGGTAATTGATTATTTAGTCAGCATTTTACAATTTTTATTTTAATCATATTTTTTTCATAGTCTCTCTTACTTTAAAAAAAAAAGTCTTAAAGCAATGAAACAGAAAAAAAAACAGATTAGAGTACAAGTAAAAGTAATTTCTCTGCTATGTTGAGCTTTATAATGTTTACAGAAATACTATTTTTTTGAGATAAAAATAAAACAATTAAGAGATTCTGTGTGTTACCTTTCTATTTCTCTTTTTTTAATATTTATTTTTGGTAATAATAAGATTAACCTAGGTAAATCTTCAAATAAACCTGAATATATGTCTGTTTATTAATATAGATTAAAATATATTTGGTCTTTTTTTTTTTATTTCACAATGTTTAGTTATGTTTTTAGTCCCTCAGCTTCAAAGTAACTAGATTTGTTTCAGTCACTAAACTTATGCAAAATATTGGTGTTTGATCGACCAGAGCTGTGTATTTGGAAGGTGTATTGTGAAAAATAGCGATTGAGATTTACCTTACCAAAGCTAAAATGCCTCAGCTTCCTCAACAGTTGATGGAGAGAAAGTCCCTGCAGACAGTGATTCATCCTCTTTAACTTGGATACCTATTTTTAAATTGAGTGAAGTTCCTTCTGGAAGGGCCTTTCTCTTTTTCTGACAGTTGAATTTAGTTGAGGTGATTCCCACACACATTTGTCATTGTAATATGTTACTTTTCCCACATAATTTATTGATGAAATATTCCTTCCACAGATAAAAGGGACGGTTACAGCAGAATATGAGCTAGAATATATATTGCTTGAAGGACATTGCTTTGATGTGACAACTGGACAACCTCCTCGAGGGTTACAGTTCACTCTGGGCACAAAGAATAATCCTGTCATGGTTGATACTATTGTGATGGCCAACCTGGTAAATATTAAGTAAAGAAATAGGCATTACAATTGCATGCTCTTCATGAGAATTCTTCAAGCTCTTGTTCTTTAAATCCATTTCTCTGTGTTGCAAGCTTAGTAATGCTAAAAGTTACAGGAGCATCCTGGAGTTGAGACTATCTACAAAAGGTGTATCTCTAATTTTCTGAGCTTTCCCTCACTTCTGATCCAGTATAGGTTTGGATATAGCCTTATTTTAGACTCTTATCTGAAGTACTTAAACTAGGATCCTAATTGCCTTAAGTAGATTGTAGGAGGTAGTTATATTCAGATGGAGATTCCACTGACAAATGTAAGCTATGAATCACATTCTGATTAAAATAACCATTTTTGTTGCACAATGATCCAGGCAAAAGACGACTTCTATTTTAGCTGCTTCAGTTAAGTGCTTAAAGCCTCTGTGGGAAAAATTTACACCTGAGAGTTCCTCTAGTCATCCAAAGTAATTATTTTTCATTTTGGCAATCTGTAGAGCAGAGGAGCAGAAGATCTTGACTTCTGAAGTCAAAGATTTATCTTCTGTTGGCTAAGGTAATTTGATGGGGAAGGATTTTGATGAATAATATCTGTTACCTATCTGCTGTTCTTTGTAAATACTATATCACAAGGAATAAAATGCTTAATAAACTGTGAACTCTTGATTTTAACACAAATACTGAACACAGTCTCAACAGCAGATGATGTTCAACATGTTGAAACTTTTAATGATTCTTCACATTCCAAAGCTTGCTTCATATGAATTTCACACAGTGATAGCTGTATGCAATGTTCCTAAATTGGGAAGGAGCTGTGTTGACTTGGAAAGTGGTTCCAGGCAAAAATTTTACGTTTCAAAGAAGCTTTTCAGTTTAGGGTCAGTTTAATCATTTGTTTCTTTACTGCTCACGTACTTGCTGTTCTAGGTGGAGATTTTATATACAACTGAAATTCAGCTAGAAACAAATGGATCACTAAAATGTCATTAATATGGACATACAGGAAAAGTGATAGTTTGTTACATCAGTGCCATATTATTTTCAGGGTTAGTATGAGAGTAGGTAATGATTACCAACCTTGGCTGTGGTACCAAATGTTGGATAATTGATTTTTGTGTATGTACATGGTTGATTCTAAGATACTGACAGAACAAGTGCCTGTCTTTCCTTTTTTTTTCATAGGGGTATTTTCAGCTAAAAGCAAATCCAGGTGCTTGGACACTGAGATTGCGTAAAGGAAGATCTGAAGACATTTATCGGGTTTATTCGTAAGTATTAATCTATCTTTTGGAAACGTACTTAAAAATTAATCTGAAAATGCAATCTGTTTTGAAAAGATTTGACAATATTGAAGGAAAAATGAGCAAAAGTGACAAGAAAAATAGAACAAGAAGAAATTATGATTTAAAGTTTATAAGAGAGACCTTATCTCCTGATAGTGTAAGTTGTTTGATCATTCCATGTATTCTGGAAGGTGTTTCGATGTGTTAACGCGTAGTAAGCCAAGCCTAAGCTGCTCAGCTAGGCTTGATGCTAGCAAAGTCTCTTACTATATAGCTACACAGCTACCAGGCACTTACACTATCAGTTCATAGAATTGTAGAATCTTAAGATTGGGAGAGACCTCCAAGATCATCAAGTCCAACTGTCAGCCCAACACACATGGTTAGCATTATCGTGCAACTACTTGCACCAGATCCTGTAGAAATGCAACTCCTGGTTTTGTTAATTAATATTTTGGCATTCCCAGCATACTTAACATGTAGTTCCAAAAATATGTCCACTAGAGCATTGCTAGCTCTCCAGCAGCGTCTTGATCAGCTGGAGGGAGTGCCATGAATTTCCCTCTCATATTTTTTTTCCAACCCTGAGAGTGCCTCTGAATACAGTGTTATTGATGGATGGCATCTTTTTTTAACAGGAGCATTATATTAATTTCAGTTCTAGGCTTTTTTTATTCAATCACTTCTGTGTGTTTCTTAGTCATCTGAGAATCACTGTGGTTACACCTTCACCTTAGAATATATAAGCACCCTTCAATTCTGTACCCTACCTGCATGTTGACTGCGCCACGTTACCTTCTCTTGGAAGAAACTCCTGTACATGGAAAAAAGTCGTGTTGAGTCACGTTGTACTTCAGTAACAGACATTTAGTTGCCACCTGCATGGCTTAAAGATCTGTAATTTCCATGGTTGTTCTTCATTGTTTTTCATGTGAGGAACATATTCTAGCTATCATTCCAACTATTCTTTGGAAGAATCATCTTTTTCTCATGTTTTATGTAACAGTATAGATCTGTAGTATATGAGGGCTGTTTCTTGAAGGGATTGGATCCAAAACTTCTAGAGGAATAGTAGTGTTTTATTTTATTTCAACTTCAGTTCTCTCTTCTTTCCCCCCGACTCCTTCCCTCCCCTCCCGTTCCCCATAATTCTGTTGGCTGAAACAGGTCTGATTCTTATAAAATATTAATTACTACTCGGAGTTCAGGAACACATAGTTCCATATGATGTTTAGTCATCAGCTGCTATAAAAAAAAATTTAAAAATTGATGAAAATCTTTAGTGTTTTGAATATTTAGTTAATGCATTGATTTCAGTGTTACAGGAAGAAATGTTAACGGGATATTAGGTTCATTCTATTTGTTTGCAATTTTCAATTTATTTTTTTCCAGAAAGCACTCACAGGCTGTTCAAGAAGCAGGAAAACATAGTCTTTATCCTAAAAAGTTCACTGAATCTCCACCAGCTGTAGCTATATAATTTGTGTAATTTAACATTCAATTCTTAAGAGATATAAAATCATTTATTGAAGATATCATGGTTAAAAGGTCTCCCCAGAGCCTTCTCTTCTCCAGGCTGAACAGCCCCAACTCTCTCAGCCTGTCCTCATAGGAGAGGTGGTCTGATCATCCTCATGGCCCTCCTCTGGACCCACTCCAACAGGTCCACGTCCTTCTTATGTTGGGTGCTCCAGAACTGGACGCAGTACTGCAGGTGGGGCCTCACAAGAGCAGAGTAGAGGGGCAGAATCACCTCCCTTGACCTGCTGGCCACGCTTCTCTTGATGCAGCCCAGGATGTGGTTGGCCTTCTGGCCTGTGAGTGCACATTGCCAGCTCAAGTTGAGCTTCTTGTCCACCAGCACACCCACGTCCTTCTCCTCAGGGCTGCTCACAATTTATTCTCTGCCCAGCCTGTATTTGTGCTTGGGATTGCCCTGACCCGTGTGCAGGACCTTGCACTTGGCCTTGTCGAACTTCACGAGGTTCACACAGGCCCACCTCTCCATCCTGTTAAGGACCCTCTGGATGACATCCCTTCCCTCCAGCGTGTCAACTGCACCACACAGCTTGGTGTTGTCAGTGAACTTGCTGAGGGTGCACTCTATCCCACTGTGCATATTGCTGACAAAGATGTTAAACAGGGCTGATCCAAATACCTGCTCGTCCTTTTTTCCCTTTTTACAAATGGAGGTTATGTTTCCCCTTTTCCCGTCGACAGGAACTTCAATAAACTGCCACGACTTCTCAAATATGGTAGACAGCAGCTTGGCAACTTTATCCGCCAATTCCCTCGGGACCTGCAGATGCATCTCATCAGGTCCCATAGACTTGGGCACTTTCAGGCTCCTTAAATGGTCCCAAACCTGTTCTTCTGCTACAATGGGCAGTTCATTCTGCCAGTCCCTGCTTTTACCTTCTGTGACTCGGGCGATGTGGCTAGAGCCCTCGCTGGTGAAGACTGAGGCAAAAGAAGTCATTGAGTGCCTCAGCCTTCTCCATGTCCCAGATAACGAGGTCTCCCATTTCTTTCTGGAGACTGCCCACATTCACCCTCTATCTTCCTTTTATCCCCAACATACCTGAAGAAGCTTTTCTTCTTGTCCTTGAAGTCCCTGGCCAGATTTAATTCTGTCAGGGCTTTAGCCTTCCTAACCTGGTCCCTGGCCACTCGGAAAATCTTTCTGTACTCCTCCCAGGCTCTCATCTATCCTTGCTTCCACCCTCTGTAGGCTTCTTTTTTGTTGTTCACTTGGTCCAGGGTCATCCATGCAGGCCTCCTAGCATTTTTGCCCACTTCAATATATGGACTGTTGAGGTATAAAAGCTACAGAATTTGAGAACTGTGGTATTATACTGTCTCACAGAGTGACAAACTTGTTACTCAGCAGACTGCAGTACAGTTTTGAGACGCTTGAATGGCTTTAAACTGATGTTCAGTAGGGCAGATGTTTATGTGGTGCCTTGCACAGCCATGTCTCCAGGGGTACAGTCACCAAAGACAGCCAGTTGAAAGCAGTCTTCACTGTCTCAGCACTGTGATGAAGCTTTCCCTAGACTTCTTAAAGCAGATTTGTTTTAAAAGTGCATTTAATGCCATCACACAGCAATTTTGAAGATGTTTTCCATATCTGAAAAATAAAACTTCATTTAATATTTGAATGTAATCTATACCTGTATAATACACAGTAACTTCTTCAGCTCTAGGTTGCTCCATTTTTTCTTTGGTTGATAAAGTTTCCTGTGAAAATCCAAATAAAAAATGGGATTGTCCACTACCACTGTGGACAATGCCTAGTGATGAATAAAACTCAGAAAGTTTCTGACGTCAAGATAATTAGGTGCAAGTGAAGAAATTTTATTTCTATAAATATCAGCAATCCTAAACCTTATACTCTAATTAAACCCAAGTAATAATGCATGTTTTAATGAGCCAGTACATTTGCATGCATTTTTTTTTCTCCTCACAGCCATGAAGGAACAGATTCTGTAGCTGACCGGACAGATGTTGTCGTGGTATTAAACAACTTCAGAAGCAAAATTATCAAAGTCCAAGTATGTAAAGATATACCTTTTTTGTCTGCAGTATTTCCTTTTATGAAATATGATTAATGCTTACATGTCTTAGGCTGTATTTAATTGGAAGATGTAGACTGAAATATATAATTTAGATTTTGTATAATTAAGAGAAGGGTGTGCAACTTAATGTAGTTAATTTGATCCAATCAGGTTATACTATTTGCATGGGAGATTGTTAAATAGCTGTTAAAATAATCCATCAGTGTGCGTAACATAAGATAGGATTTATCTCATCTAGCTTAAGGTGTCTAGGAATGTTGTTTAGGTCCCTTAAACTCCCTCTCTGAGTAGTAGAATGAGAGAGACAGTCGAAAGGACTGCTCATCCCAGCTTGCATATGTGTTTAAACCAAGGGGATGACCAGCTCTTGAGACATCCAGTTCTCTCCTGTGGCTGGGGGAGGATTTTACATGGAGTCCAAATACCAGAAAGGAAATTAAAATTATGTATGTTGAATTCTGCCCTAAGCGACCAAATCTGTGTAAATGAACTTACGTTACTTTCATTCTTAAAGATGTATCAAAAAGAGATAATGAAACCTAAGTTATGTTAAAGAGAAAGTACCTCACAGTATTATGTTTTCCGTTATTTTGTAGCTATAATTTTCTGTAGGTGTCCTTGGTACATTGTATCCTAATTTTAGACATTGAGAAGGAGAGAGAAGGATGTAAACATAAGTACAAAAGGAATTTTAAAAACCACATATATGAATCTCTTCCCCAGTCCTGTAACTGAAAGTTTTCAGAACCTGGAGAAAGTATGTAACGCTCTGGAGGGTGATGAGCCTGACTTTAAACCACAGTGAAATGGTAAAAAGGTGCCATTTGAGTCAAAATAGGAAAATTATTCTATGTGAAAGGTGGTATGTATTAAGCTTATAACTAGAATATGGAAGCTCTATCATTCAGTTGAACTGTAGAATCACTTCAGCGATACCTGGGATGTGGCTTCAGAAGCATTAGCTGAAAAGACACATCATTTAGTGTGAACAGAAATCTGTAAGTGTTAGCTTGATGGTATAAACATGTGAAAATAATATGGTTAGAGTTGAAAATATTCAAGCATTTAGTGTTTTAGAAGCTATTTGGATTTCAAGAACAATTAGGTTTCTTTTAATCAAGGAAATTAAGGTCAGCAAACAAAAATAATTTGGAGCCTTTATTAAGCATCTGGGTAAGACAGCAGATGTTGGTTAAGTTGGATGGGAGAGCTTATGTTTCAGCAACAAATTTGTCGCTTTCTCTTTGTGAAGGACGTAGGAGAATCAAAGTTTCACTTCAGGTGAGTTCTGTGCTTGGTGCGACACCCTGCTACCCTTCTTCTGCCGGCTAATGGCTGGATCACAAACTCCCGAGGGAAGAAAATGAGATACGATTCCCCACGCTTTTAGTTACTGTTTGCATAAAGGAGTACAGAGAGCTTGAACGTGCTCCTTGATTTATTAGTCACCATTTAATTTTTCATAATTGATTACTTTTCTTCTTATTACATTAAGCTCTGTACATAGTTTAAAAGTAGGAAATTACATTTTTACTGTTCACTTTAATGCAGTTCAGTAAGTATTTTACTGAAATAGAACTTGGTAAGATGTTGGTCCAGCTCTAGCCTGTAAGTACACTTGTTAGATATCACAACTGAAGGAGCAGTTATTATCAACTAACTTTCCAAACTACACTAATACATTTATTTTAATCACTAGGTACAGAAAAAGCCTGATAAAATGAATGAAGAGCTCCTCACTGATGGAACAACAGGAAAAAAAGGAAATCAGAAATCAGTTACAAGGTAATGCATCATTTGCTTATGCTTTAACTGTGCCAGGACATATTTATTATTTCTCACAGCAAGGAAGTGTTTCTTACTTGATAGTGATAGAAGTATGTAAAAAAGCTCCCCAAGGGATTTATAATATAAATAAAATGGGAGAAGAGACAAGCTATAATGTCTTACACACCTCATTATTTCCTTTTTAATCCCTCCTTTGCATTTCTAGTTCCTGTTCATGTTCTCCATTGGCACTATTTTTATTGCATTGCGGCAGGGAATCAATCTCAATGTGAAAAACTTGGCCAGTAGTGTGGTACTCGGGTATATCAAACCGAACCTCAAAAAGCAGACTGTGATGCTACTTGTCTGCTGCTAGTCATAACTTATGAAAGCTCAAGAAGGGGTTTTGTATTTGTCAATAAAATACCTTTTGCTTTAAAGTTTGAGTTTATAAATAATTGTAATAGATTTCTCAAGCTATATATTTGGAGCTAATAATATTGTACTATTTCTAGTTCGCTGTATACCATTGTAAAATTTTGTTTTCAGTTGCTGATAATGTTGCTCATAATTATGTTGTCTGAATGGTGTGTGGTTCAAGCTGATTTTTTAAAAAAATTTGAATTTAGTTTTTATTAATAAGGTACAGATTTCTATGAAATCGTTACATCTTTTTTGAGAATGAGATAAGGGCAAAAAAGAGTGTTTAATCTTTTCTTAGAAATTAATTTTAGAGGTTTTTTTAACAGACTAGTATATCTGTGCTGTGGATCAGAAAATGGGGTGTTGTATCAATTTCCAAGACATGTTAATTGCCCTTTTGAGAGCGTTTCAGTTGACCTTTGACCAATGTATTTTAGAAATGGTGGCCTGGATGCTCTACAAGCATTCTTTCCTTGTAGCACTTCAGAGACCTTTTTCAGAAGAAACCTCTCAAAAATATTATGTTCTCAAGTGTGAAAATTCAGGTGCTGGCAAAAGTATTTACTGAATTCTCAGTGACTTGATTTCTTAATGTCAAAGAAGAATGAGCTTGGGTCTTTAATCCGGAATGCTGGTAACACAGTAAATTCATTCACTCTTTCAAGGTGATAATTCCTCTTCTGGATCTTCAAGGCTGTTGTCGGGGAGACTTAATTTGCAATACACTGTTTCCATACTGGACTCCATCCACTTTGTAGGAAACACTCATGTTTGCTCTCAGGAAGTCTGATTTCCAGCACAGATTTTGTTTCTGTAGTATGCTACCAAGTGCTAAGCTGTCGTGGCTCTGTAATTGCAAAGGCAAAGAACTGAAGGTAATGCCTTCTGAAATAACCAATTCAGGGCTAGTGACTTGACTGTGTAAACAACTTCATCCAAGTAATCATAGCTCTCTTTGCCTTGAAAGAAAAAAAGAAATTGCAGTAGCTTTGTCCATAAGTACCTTTAAGCATTCAAGATTTACCGTGAAGTCTGGTTCCTCCATTGTTCAGGAGAACATCTTTGGACATTCAGCTAGTAAGAAAGGGATAATGTCTGTATGAGGGATTTAAAGAGAATGGTTTTTTCATCGCTATTTTCACCATACCCTAAAGACTTTCTGGCCCCAAATGACTGCTGCGACACTCAAAAAAAAAATTTTATTCTGTTTTCAGTAGCCTTGGCAATGGTTGTCAGTCACAAGAACTGTTAAAGAAGAAAAGGCATAGCAGTTCTAGTTTATCTAATAAACAGTTGACCCCCACTAATCCTCAGCACACACATTTCTTGGTAAATCCAGGACCAGCCTCCGTTTTCAGCTTTACCATCTCTCCTGACAAGGCCTCTTGTATCTCAAGTACCTGGACATTTTATTGAGTGTCTGTTGCTGATTTTGTGTTTATCATCATTTATCCACAGATGATTTTACTGTTACAATATTGACTAGATTCAGAAAGCTTTCCAGACTACTATACTACAGCTCCCAAAAATTTCTTTCTGAAGCCAGAGGTTAGGGAAGTAGACCCACATTTCTGCACAAAGATGGCCTCTTTTGCAGAATGACATTAGTTGAAATAATTTTTCATCATCTTCAGGCTTCCCACATCTAATTGGCTGCATCAAAGGATGTATGTGCAGTGGTCAAAATCTTAGCTCCCTCTAAGAAGTTTAGAAGGCCAGAGATCTCACCATCTTCAAAGTCTAGCCTTTTTTGGGTTGGTTCAACAATGTGCATCAGACTCAGAGCTTGGCTGCACTTGCCCCTCACCTGATAAAAGATTTTCTCTTCCTATTGATTCAAAGTCGTCGCTCAGGGGTCCTGCTCAGGCTTTGAGGCCTGCTGTTTGTCAGCTTCTTGCTATCTTGGAACTTCCCAAATATCCTTCCTCTTTGATATCCCAGAATGAAAAGCAGGTCCTGCCAGCCCACTGTTCGTTATAGTAATCCACGTGTGCTCTGACATGGGACATGCGTGCATACCACACCACCGAAGTAGTTTCATAAAAGAACTGCCCTTCTCCAATTGACTGTTTTTTCCCATGTGACCTTACAGGTCAACCCAGCCATCTTCAGAGCAACTTGTGTAATTTGGAAGATCTCTGCCTTATGTAAAGCTTTGCATAATCAGTATTTTCAAGATCCTTGCATCAAAACCTGATTTTCATTTTTCACATCTGTCTTCGTAGTCATGGTTCGTAGTGATGGTTGCATTATAAAGAGCTTGGCAGTCTTTCAGTCCTGCTGAAAGTAAAAGAAATGGGACAAAAAGGAAAAAAAAAGAAGATGGACTGCTTGGGACTCTGAACTGCAGTCTATTTAGCCTGTGAGAAGACAGTGCTAACTGGGGAGTTGTCTTCTTTGGAGATGCCACAGCATGCAGTCAATACCTCTCCACTGAGGTCCCTTTCTTTTGCATTTGCTATAGTCCTGATCGGATACAACTGTGCTGCCTCTTTTTACCATTGCTGAGTGAAAAGAACGTGAGTTTCTCAAAAGATTATTCACACCACTTACACACATTGCAGCCTTCTGAGATTTCAACTTTGTATTACTGGAGTGATGTGTATTATTTTAAATATGTTAGAGATCTGTCTCTAAGTCTTGTCTCATTTGTTCTTAAAGATTATGAGGGATACTTATTTTCATACTTTTCAAAGTATATTTTTAAAAGGGATCTACCCAGAAGAAGAACTAATAGGAGTGACTCACACAATTTAAGTGTAAGAGGAATGACTCACCTCAAAAATTGAGGTGAATCTCCAACAGTATCAGGCCATGCTGTAACCACTTGGGCTAAGGCAGTCTTTGCAGTTCCGAGATCTGGGAAGCAGTGCTCCGAGGGAGACTGCAGCCACCATCCCCTAGCTGTGTGTGCTGCAAGGCATACATGAAAAAAACAACCCTGGTAGACTTTGGCATTCAAAGCAAGCAAAGAATGCTGTGCAGCAGAAACAGAAAACCTCTGGACAATGTACCTCAACAATATAGGGCAGCTATAGGGAGAGTAATTGGATTAATTTAAGTATGAATTCAGCAAGTATTGTGAAAAATACTCAGGAAATGCCATCACCACAGACCACTGAATTTTACGAGTATTCTGGAAAGGCTACAACTCTTCAGCCTTGTCATTCGCTGTTGGTAAAGTACTGGGCTAAATATGTGGTTTTGTCTGGTGTGGCCTTCTTTATATTATGTTCAGTCTGTATTTTAGAGTATATATTCACCTCAACCACCTGTGTGGCTATGCTGACCTCCCTCACCTCAAGAATATGCATTGGTGTTTCCGATGTAGAATGTACGTGAATGAAGCTTGAAAAATAACTGTTGCTGATTTTAAAAATAACCAGTTCTCAAGATATTTTGGCTCTGTATTTCTGATTTTTGCTTTGATAAAACGTGAAGTTGTTGCCAAGTTTGGGTTCTGTTTGATTGAAAATATTGTGCCATCGTTTGTCCTGAGTGACTGGGTATGAGGTGTTGCTCCCAAAAGATAGTGGTATCATAGGCATGTGCAGTGGGAGTAGAATGTAAGTATATTCAGTTACTGTAGGATCAGTATTTCTTTTGTGTATTTTCTTACTTTTGATTCTTTATGAACTGAATGATAATGGAGTAGTATTTTATATCTACTGAATGTTTACTTTATGTAATAATTTGGGGTGCTTTTTCTTAGATTTTCAGAAGAAATTCCAACAGAAGAGAAGGAAAAGAAAAGTGATATTCTTAACATTTTTTCAGTTGCTTCAGGCCATTTATATGAACGTTTTTTAAGGTAAGGAAAAATAAAAGGGAAACAAGAATTTCATAGCGATACTTTAAACGTTCATCCTAAAACTAAGCAGCTTACAGAAACTTTTTTTAACAAGATGTAAAGTGTAAATTGTCAAAACATAGAAAAGTTGTATACAGTGAGGATTAACTTCATCTTTATTTGAGAACAAAGTGATTGAATGTGTAGGTGTTCAAAAAGACCGTTATTCTTTGAAGAAGAATGTTCTCCATGTCTTTCATGAGTGCGTGTGCAAAGTGTGAATGTTAAAGATAAAGTTTAGCCTCTCTTTATAAAGATATAACAGAAGTTACTTCATTGGAGTTGTATCTACTTATGTTTAGTCCAATCTGTGGATACCACTACATGCACATATGGCCTTACTTCTCTCAGTGTTCATTCAATAAGCAATGATTGCTTTTAAAGAATTCTTACAGTATTGCCTAATCTGTTCACAAGCATCTCTGCTACTTTTCTGGTTTGAGTACTTGTCTACAGGTGTCAGGTTTAGTGATTTTTTTCCTATCCTAAAAAGAAATTTCACAATTCTTTCATGCATATTTATTTGAAAAGTATTATGTATGGATTGATTTTTATTTCTTAGTAGTCTGATGCAGTTTGAACATCCACATTTCTTTCCTTCAACCTACAACAACCTGCATAAAAGGAAAGATTTGTTTATTTTAAAGGAGAAAAAAAAATTAAAACATCCTACATGCTTCTTTACCGTATTTTGAAGTTTATTATTTCTTGATTTTTAAGGCAGACCTGACCTCCTGCGAGGTTGTAATGTGTTGCTTATCTGTCCGGTTACACTAAACAAATGCCACAATAGTGAAAAAAAATTGACCCAAAATAGTGATTCTTACAGTTATCAAGGGTTTTCTGAAGAGGATCTTAACTTGAACTATGCTTTCTCTTTCCCACCGTTTTTCTTTTCAGCAGCCTATTAAACTCAACCAATGTATTTCTAAAATAAGTTGTCTCAGGAGCCAAGTTAATATTAGGTATTAATTGTTATTCTAATTTTGTCAGGCACCTCTCTTAGAATAAAAATTGTTAACAGATCTAACAATTAGAAATTGTTCCTTCTAATACTTCTTAGCCAATCTGGATTGAGTAAGTCTATCTCAAAGCAGTTTCAAACACTGAAACTGCTGTTTCAAACACTGAAACATGCTCTTTAAAGCTTCCAATTAGACAAATTTCTGCTTAACTGTGTTAAAGAAAACTACTTAGAAAGTTTTAGGACCTTTTAGGTACAGTTGAAATGTAATGACCTGTGCGTATTTGTTTGTTTATTATAGACTTATATTTCCACAGAATTATGATGCTTTCTGTCCTACGTAATACAAAAACACCAGTTAAATTTTGGTTTCTGAAAAACTATCTCTCCCCAACATTTAAGGTAGGAGAAACGTTTTCCTTTTATTATTTTTTTTTAATTTTAGTAGGTTTGGGTTTTTTTTTTTTAAATGAGAATTGAGTAATGATATAATTCAATGTGTAGCTGAGGATACTGCTAGAACTAAAGAAACATTTTAAAAGAATAAATTATGTGTCAGTAAGACCAACACAGCTGCAACTGTGTTGCAACATTCCCTCTTTTGCCTTTTGAGCCCTTCTGTGTCACATACATGCGCAACTAATAGCTTTTGTTCTTCTTCTAGGATGTTATTCCTCATATGGCTAAAAAGTATGGTTTCAAGTATGAATTAGTACAGTATAAGTGGCCTCGCTGGCTTTATCAACAGACAGAAAAACAAAGAATTATCTGGGGCTACAAAATTCTTTTTTTGGATGTTCTTTTCCCTTTGGCCGTGGATAAAATAATATTTGTTGATGCTGACCAGGTAAGAAAAAATAACGTTGTATAAATGTATGAGGAATTCAGTTTGGCTTAAATTGATCCAGTTTCATTCTCCGTGGCCATTTTATTCAGATGTTGGTCTCGTAAAACTATTGCAGTTGTACAAGCAGAACCAGTGATGTTGCAGAACATGAAATGCAATAATTTCACTTGTCTTTAGTCACGTCGAAATTAAGAGTCTCACCACACTGACTTGCCCTAAATTGCCTGTGGATATAGAAAGGCACCTGGAGAGGCATGTGTGGTCTTAAAGGTGCATTTCACCTGAGGCATATTCGAGTGATTGAGTCTCTGGGCTGATTGTGAAAGGACTCCTCCACTGTAGGAGGAGTCTGAGCTGATCAGTTTAGGCCATTTGAACAACTCCTAGATGGCTGAAATTTTTCAAGATTAATATTGTCTCTGTTTTTCTTAAATTTGTATGCAGTCTTTCACTCAGAAACAAATATTGTGTAATATACTGAAAGGTAACATGCTGTCTCAAATAGATGAGTCTGATGAAGAGTCTATCACATGGTTATTAAAAACCTCAGAACAAACATTAAATACTTTGTTCCTTTTCCAAAGCTTAAGAATAAATTAAATTTAGATGTAGCAATGCAGACTGCAACTCGCTGCAATTTCATTTGGATACAGTAGTAATACTGGTTGTCCGTCCTAACTACTGTAAGGATTTCTCTGTACTCTGAAACAGCTAAAACTTTTTTTTTTAACCACTGTTAAATTAGATTAGTGGAGTTTGATGGAAGAATGATTGATTAGTAAATAAAGGACACTTGTGAAATGTCCTTATAACCTGTTTTTAAAAGTACTTTACTACTAGCTACAAAGATTTTTCACATGATGCTATAATCTAGGAGTGCCCAAGTTATGTAACTAATAGGATTTTTTTAGAAGTGAGATGATCAGTAGATTTTGAAAATTATACTTCTGCATGAAGGGACTTAATATTGGGCAACCAGAAGCACTGGTCTATGAATTAAAAATACTTTCCTTGTTTTATTTAATTTATTTATTAAATGTGTTACACAGATGGCCATAGAATAAACACGTGTATTTTTTCCTTGAACAGTAATTTGGTAAATATAATTCCAGTGGAATACTTTATCTAAACTCCACTGTTGTAGTGTCTCAGGATTTTTTTTTTTAATTAAAATTAAACTTTGAGAAGCTTGCTGCGATACCCTCATGTGCACACCTTTAAAACAGTATTAAATCATAAAAATAAATATATTTTTATTTAGATTGTGAGAAGTGACCTAAAAGAACTCAGAGATCTAGATCTAAATGGAGCTCCCTATGGATACACACCTTTCTGTGACAGCCGTAAAGAAATGGATGGATACCGTTTCTGGAAATCAGGCTACTGGGCATCACATCTTGGCAAAAGGAAATACCATATTAGGTAGGATAACTCCTTAGGTATTTTTGTGCAGTTTGTGAATTTTATTAAAATCTGGGTCTTGGCATTGATCACTGAGGCATTCAAAAGCAATTGTCTATAGTCGTTCTCAGCAGGAGATGAATAACGCATGAATTCTGATTATGTATTGATTTCACTTTTTTTATTGTACCTTCAGCCATTTAATTAAAAAAAAACATTCCTTTAGGATGAGAGCAGGTTTTGGTTTCTTGGTACTTTTCTTAATGTTATTGCAAAGAAGGTGAAACGCCACAAAGCTTAATATTATTTTTTTTTTATCTTTGTAGTGCCTTATACGTTGTGGATCTTAAGAAGTTCAGAAAGATTGCAGCAGGAGATAGGCTTCGGGGCCAGTACCAGGGTCTTAGTAAAGATCCAGGCAGTCTGTCAAATCTAGATCAGGTATTGAAGCAATTTGGATTTGTTTTCTTTATCTTTCTCAACATGCATAGAATTGTTTTGTAGCGCAATCTCTGTTACGTAATTCTGAAACTATTTGCCCTTTACTGCTGTTTTAGCACATTTTCAAGTGTGCATGTGAGCACAGTTCAGAAAACTGAACAATAAATGATGATTACTTTAATTGTTTAATATGAAAAAATTAGGAAAAAACATAGAGGACTGCTGTCCTTTATTTGTAGTGGTTCTATGTGCATTTGCAGTTTTCTAATGATAACCCTATATTCTGGTAATGGTAATTATATTCTTATTTAGCAGGAACTTTTCCCTCTTTCTTCTTGTTTTCCATTAATGTAAATTTAATTGTTGTAAGCTAACTGCTAATGCACTAGTGGTTGCTGTTCATGGTCCCCCTGGGGTGACTGTAGTCTTCATTTATAGATCCACCAATTTTTAGAGCTAGGTGGGTAAGTCAGAGTGCAAGTCACAAGCGTGTAAGTAAATCCCAGATGTACAAAATGTACTTAAATTTATTATTTTCTTCTGTAGTAGAGGTTCTTTAACTCAGCAGAAGATTGATAATACAGTACATCCAATTTCTGACAGAGTAAATAATACTTTTTATTCATGTCTCTCTTGAATTGAACCTCAGAAGACTTCCTAAGTGAGATTTTCCCTGCTTTTGTAATTTTTGTTGTGGAACTACTAAAGCACAAAAGGTTTTTACCTGCCTGTAGCAGTAAAGGATTCCCACAGTAGCAAACCCGCATCTCCCAGTGCCTGCATTCCACCCCACTACTCTGCAAGCAGGTTTCTCTCTCTTTACATAAGTACATTATTGCCACTTGCATTTTTTTTCCAGAAATAAAACTAAAAATTAAAAATAGCAGTTCTTACCATACTGGACAAAGAAAAGAGGAAATCCGGCTAGACTACAAACTCGAACTAGACTGGGCACATGGAGCTGGAGCAGCCTTATGCTGTAACTGTTAAGAGCAAAAGATATAACAGCAACAGTCAGATTTTACTTCTCTTTTCTGGACAAGAGCGTGAATTATTGGCCCTGTATCACACACTTAGAGAGTCCTGATGTGACACAGCTGTATGTTTTTCAGACGTAGTCTTACACATATGTACCAGGTGTCTTTCACAAAGACCTTTAAGATTCAGCAGCTGGTTACAGGGCTTCCACCATAATGCTGCTTTTCAGAAACAGGCATTAGCTTTATGTAATGTTCTCAAAATATTGATAATGTATATCTTTCCATTTTAAGATTCTTATACTTTCAAGTATGCATTAATACATAATAGCATGTATCTCTTATAAGTCTCTTGGATCAAGTTGAAAGCCACTTAAGTGTCAGCTGCCCTTCCCTCAGCATGGCAGTGCTGAGAGCAGATGTTAAGGTAGCTAAATATTGTCAGAATGGCAGTGGAATTACTCTGGAAAGCGAAATATTTCAAAGTAAGATTTTCGTAGTAATCTGCTTTCTGTCTGTATTAATAGGAATCACTTTTCTGTCTTCATTGCTACTACAACAGCATTCCTAGAAATACAAAGCACAGTGCTATATGTTTTACAAGAGTCTTGGAGAGCTTTTATCTACTGATGAGGATGCTTTTTTTTTTTTTTTTTTTTTTAAATATCTGACTGGCGTGCTCACTGCCCTTCTCAAAGAAGCAGCAGTCTCAGCTCTTTGCTAATCTGCCAGCACTACTGCCTTCATGGGTGGTAGCTAAGGTTATGCTAATATAAACCACAAAGTAGAAGCAGATAGAGTGGAAAAAAACGTAATTTTAAATGCCAAGGAGAGTAAGTAAAGAACTTCCAGGGAGAAAAACTACACATGATAAAAACTAGACTTCCAGTACAGCATATTTGATTGTACTTTTAGAAAAGAAGCATGGAAATGCCTGTGTATAGATGACAAAACAAATACTTGACAAATATTTATACTAATAGCAATTAATTAAAAAATAGATAATTAACCATCTTGTTCTTTGCCTAAAGAATAAAAATCAGCAGAAAGGAATGTAAGCCTAATTACTTTATTAAGAGGCAACGTTTTTTATATTTTTAAATTGTGGTTTTATTTTCTAATAAAGATGCTGCTGTAGAGGAGTCCCTCTTTAAAATTGTGTAGGTTATCTGACTAAATGTGAAAACAGTTATATTGTAAAACAAATTGGAAGAACAACTTTTAAATGTTGTTTGTGAAAGTCTAGAAGACTCATTTCAGCAGTTCACATATTTTGAATGAACAAATGAACATTTCTGGCACTGACAGTTTAAAAAAAAATCCGTTCTTACGCTTGTTCATTTATTTTTCTGATTCAGGAATATTTCCTCTTCTATCTTCTAGATATATTTTAGTGTTTTTGAGGATAAATCACTTGATAAATTACTTTCCTCTGAAAATATAAGCTTTTTTTTTTTTGTTTAGAATTATTTTTTTAAATTTTATTCTATTTACTTTAAATCCTGGAACTAGCAACTGTCTTTCTACTCCTTATAAAAATTTGTAAATTCAGAACTTTGGGAGTTACTGCAGTAACTCAGGAACTGTGATTTCATTTAGAAACTCAGAGAGGCACAACAGAAAAACAATTATCTCTTTTCTTTTGAAATTGAGATTGTGATAAACCATTTATTTTATCTTCCAAAAATTCATAGAATTGAAGTTTTTCAAAAAATAAAGCATTTCAATTAATGTTTAATGTGTTGACTCTCAGTATAGTTATATTTAATGTAATTTTCCTGTACTAATGTCTGTATTTGAATTGTCATATGCCTTTCATAGTGCAGCTACATGTGCTGTTTTATTCTGTCACATTTAGCAATGTGAATTGGCAAAATAAGATGGTGACTAATACTTATTTGAGTACTGACATTTATTTTTTAAATATAATGTAGGGTTTGTGAAGGAATGGATTTATCAGTTACACCTGTTATTTTTACCTATGGCCAGAGCAGATGCAGTGTATGACTGCCTGAGGTTTTTCTCATTTGTAAATGCTGTTCCTTACATTCAGCAAGATATTGGTTCAGAGTTTCTTAATGAGAGTACTTGACTGTATAGTGAAGGTTAAAAAAAAAAAAAAAAAAGACATTTTAAGTGAAGTAAGGAAGATAACCAGAATAGCAGTTTAATAGCTTTTCCTTTTCACACTTGTGTTTCTGGAATCCATTTTCCAAGAAGTCTAAATTTAGAGTAGTGGCATAATCCTGGATTATGTGCTTTTGAGCTTTTTTTTTTTTTGGCAAATTTGAGGAATGGAATGATGGTTGTTTCACTTTAATAATTTCTCAATGTCTAATTCTACTTAGTGTTTATAGTATGACATGCATTATCTGAACCACGAGTACCAGACAGTAGTGCTGCTTATGTCAAGCTAAGGAACGACAGACGTAAGTACAAGAACAACTTGCTTGAGAAATGAGAGGTGGAATTGGCCATCAAAATGAGCTTGGCTAAGTTCTGAGTCTACTTGAAAAAGAACTAGGTGAGCACTTGGAAGGAAATGTAAGAAGCAGGAAACATAATAACAAATTGCAGAAATGGTAACAAGCAAAGATAGATAATCTGTTTTTAAGTAAGTAATTTGTGATAAGCAGTTACATTAAATTCAATGCTAATTTATGATTTCACAAAATTTGTACAGGATCTTCCCAATAATATGATTCATCAAGTAGCTATTAAGTCACTCCCTCAGGAATGGCTTTGGTGCGAAACCTGGTGTGATGATGAATCCAAGAAAAAGGCTAAAACAATAGACTTGGTGAGTTGATTTTGAGTTAAATCAGTTTTATAGACTAAAAACTTTGCTGTAATTTCTGTGACTTTTGAGATAACGCCTATGTGATGTCAGGGAGGCAGCCTTGCTGGAAGGCACTGGAACACTACTTCCCTCCCCTAGAATATAGCAACATTTCTCTTTTCCTCTGAGACCGCTTCACCTTGCTCTGTACCAAATGTACTAATGTTAAAGCTGAAAACTGTACCCTAAAATTAAATGTTGCTGTCTGTAACTGGAGAGGCATGGGGGTTTTCACACCTGTACATGTGTATTCCTTATCTTTTTTCCGTATTCAGTCAGGTTAGTGGAACTCTGATGAAGTACTGTTAACTGTCTGGGTATCCTGTGCTGCTGTTGCGCTCCCCACAACGAAGGTTCCTCCAGAACTCGCTGTGTAGGGAACTCAATATTACCATCACTTTCTCTGTCCATTTCACCAGTATAAACAGGAGATAAGCAGAGCTTAAAAAGTGTAATGCTGAGGAAATTATCCATATTTAGAAGAAAGTGTCTCTCTTTGGGAATTAAAACAAAGAGAGAAAATGTTCTTCTCTGTCATTATCATCCTCACCTCATTTTTTACCCCATTCTAATTTTCTGACCACCTCCACACAGTGTAAGTGATACTTCAGAGCTATCTCCTCATGTAACTTAGTCTAAATCTTAGTCTTGTGCTAGCTGTGTCTCTGCAATCCATACAGTCAGGAGCACATGGAACAACAAAAGTATTGACAATAAAATGTTAGTGAGTTATTTAAACAGGGTTTATTTACAATGTCCTTTGTGTGATTTTTTTTTTTTATTAATATCACAGTAACTGACGTTGCACAGTGTCTTTCAATGAAATTGTAAGTGCTGACAAAATTATTTTAGGTAAGTTCCTTGGACAGGTGATATTTTCACAATTGCTTTGTTGACATCTAGTATGTTTTAAACTTCCAGTGCAACAACCCCCAAACCAAAGAACCAAAATTAAAGGCTGCTGCTCGGATAGTTCCCGAATGGATTGAATATGACTCCGAGATACGGAAGTTGATACAGCAAATTGAAAAAGACAAGAAAAATCAAACATTGTTCTTTCAAAAAGGTAATTTATGTGTGTATTCATGTGTTAGCTTTTAAAAATGAAATATTAATATAGCTGAAATTAAGATCAGATCAGTAGGCACAGATATTGTATTTGTGTAACTTTCCCTGCTCTTAGAGAAACTGTGTGGGTTTTAAGAGTAGTATGATGCTTCTTTACATAGGAGGATAAAATCTTTTGTTTCATGCTAGGGTCTAAGAAAAAACTTAGTGATGTCCTATTCTTGGACCTTAAAACACAACCAACTGTGGCACATCATTCAAGCCACAACTATTAAATAAAGCACAGTAGCTTAGATCTCACTTAAAGAAGCTAAAGCTAATGACTATTAAGCAGTAGGTAATTGAGTCTCTTATTAATTTGTCTCCACATTTCACACTCTAGGCTTATCTATGCAGGGTGTTTTTGTACCAGGCTAAATGGTGTTCTAGTTTACAAATAGATTTGGGGCTAATTTTTTACTAAAGTTGTCTTAAATCAAGTTAGTTAAATAGCACAAGAAAAAAAAAAAAAACAACACTCTTCTAGGACTTCCCATAAGATTGCACTTCTTGGAGTAATGGGAAACGAAAAAAAGGTGATCTCAGCTCTTAAGGTTGAAGAAAAAACTTAGCAGATAAATATTTAAAAGTCTTGAATCAGGGAACAAATTAACTTTTCATTCTAAAGAATTCTCAGTAGTTTTTATTATTTGTGAAATCTTATGGTCAGCTTTTA
Source organism: Chlamydotis macqueenii (assembly GCF_036417535.1). Taxonomy (NCBI): domain Eukaryota; kingdom Metazoa; phylum Chordata; class Aves; order Otidiformes; family Otididae; genus Chlamydotis; species Chlamydotis macqueenii. Next base: position 160,374,552 of record NC_141556.1, read on the forward strand.
GCAAGGTTCTAAAAACAAAGTTCATGTCGCTGAACTGACTGACTAGCAGTGAATAGAAAGTAAAGGGCTTTTTCCACGTTTTACAAAACTAGTAATTAACTCCATGTAACTGTTCTTATCTTTTTTTTTTTTTCTATTGGTTACAGGTCTTAAGCACGATGAACTTTAGCAGAGTGTGCAACCAGCAATGGTGACAGCTCATTAGTCTTCCGTGGAAGACTGAAGGGAAGTTACGAAGTTACATTGGCGCTATTTGTGACATTTTTGGATGTGAAGTTAAATAACTTATAGTGTTTGTTATTTAAAATGTTTTAAATGAAATACAAAACCAGAACAGAAAGCCACAGGTACCTGATTTTTTTTTTTAACCAGTGTAGAGGAGCTTTCCTACTTTCTATGTTTTTCTTTTCCTTCACTAAAAGACAGTTTGCCCAGAGGATTTGACGATATAAAGAACAATGCATTAAACTCTTCAAAAATATATTGTGTCAGTGTGGGGAAGAACACACACACTAAATATGTACATGAAAACTGTTTGTGCATATTTCATGCGTTAAGCTAATGTATTTAAATATAAAGAATTTTGGTTACGTGTCCATAGTTTTGTCCCTGGAGAAATGCTGTGATCACAAGAAAAAAATCTCAGTGTAGCAAAGACAAGACATAAAAAAAATAGATTTGTGTGGTCTAAATAACACAAGCTAAGTCAATGTGGAAGCTTTGGAATGTCACTTTCCATTTATTATGCAGGATTGCTGCACTTTTACTAATTTTTGAAAAAATCATTTTTTTTTATTCTTAGGCTCCTTTTGGTCACTTAACTAGTATGTCATGAAATTCCATTATGGTTTTTTTTTTGGTTAAGATGATTTTTCAAGCAGCATATGTTGCATCAGAAGGTCAGTACCTGAGAGCTGTTTCCACTCAGTTTTGATTATCATCATCCTGTTTAGCACTGAAAATAAAATAATAAAACGCAAGTAGTTTTGACTACCAGTGGGGTGTCCTATGATTTTCTAAATACGTACTCAAAAAAATGTTTGCTTTAATGGGCTACTGACATTTTGATACCACAAAAATTGCAGTGAAAAGTTCTTGCAATGCATGCTTGAAAATAGGGATATTATTTTTTTTTTAACTGAAATTTAGTGCCTTAAATACACACTGTGTTATTTAGGCTGGGCTGAGATTATTAGAAGAACAGCTTAATGCAGTCTTTCAGTCTGAATGCTTGAAATTATAAAAGATAAAGTAATTGGCAAGAGCGGGTGAATCCATGATGAGCTGCGTAATATTTCCATACCAGCAAATAATTGAATAAATAATAAGAAAAGTGAAGCATATTTTGTATGTAGGCAGCACATCAAATATATTTGAACATGAAACTTTAAAAAGTTGGTATTTTTATAGCATATATATGGACTTATAATTGGCTTAGTCTGTGCACCTGCACCATTACTGTAAATTCAGTGTATAACAACTGCAGCTCCCTATCACAGAAGAAAACCAAACATTATTCAGCTCCCTCTTGCTTTTTTTTCCTTTAGCTGGTACTTCCATCCTGATGCTCTACTCTGCAGCAGCATTTCAGATTGATCTGCCTTGGAATTTCATGCTTGATGTGTACGTTGGGAAACTTTTTTTTAAGCCAGAGGTTAAAGGTTTTTTATCTTTAAGAAACCTTAATTCTCTTTAATTATGATTATCTGTGTGGGAAACTTTGGTTATGCAGTATTAGAAGTAGGTAACTTCTGCACCGACTTCATGTTCATTTTATCTGTAGCATCCTGTTCTTTTAAAAAGTGGATTACTTCTACAGGCTTTAAAAAAGAAATATATTTTAAAATACTGTTTCTTGAGATTACTTAAATGATTAAAATGTAGTTTTTAGAAGTGTAGTTTGCTGGAGATATTTTGAAGATTTAAAAGTATTAGTGTCATTTGCTACAGTATTGTATCTATTTGTAAAAAATGTTTTACAGCATTTTTTTCCTGTGTAATAATACTTTCAGTGAAAGCTCTTTTTTGAGATAATATATTGGTTTATAAAACAGAGTGGCCAGCAAATATATTCACTACTTGTCAAAGATCTCGTTAAAGCAGCACTTTAAATCATTAGCATCTCATTATATTTTTCAATACCAAACCAATGGATTGTATATGCTGTACAAAACATTAAAAGGTGCCACTGGAGGAAAAAAAAAAAAATCATTATTTTCTGTTCTTGTATTTAGTATTATACAATAACTGTTAAATACTTGGTTAATAGATCCAAGGCAAAGAAAAAAAATGCAGCAAGTTCTTAGATGAAGAAAGTGTTCTGGGAAGAGACAGCAATGGTCAAATCTAGGAATCTGCTGTAGAGTGAGAATTTAAGAGATGCAGAGAGAGCTTACTTCTAGCTTCCAAAAAAACCCATCCTGGATTACAGGAGTGTTACCAGAACCTGGTTCAAGTCAGTAAGTAAGCAAAGTAATATTTGAACTGTTCAAACGAAGCATTTATACTATTTATATTTATATTACTACTGCAGTGTCTTTTCTAGGTCTTACTCTTCTATATATGAACTATTAACAGAAAATGCACAAACCAGACATTAGTGCAGTATCGTTGCTGAGGCAAAGCTTTAGTACTGAAAATATTTCTCAGTAAGGTTCCTTTTCACCTTTTTCCTAAATCAAGCACTTGCCTTCACCCAGAGACTTTACCTTTCCAAGCCAGAGAGATGATTTCTTCTTTCCTGCTTGTGTTTTGTCATTATGATTTATTCCTTTGTTTAAAGTCTGGATTTAAACATAAAAAAGAACATTTGAGTGGAAGTATTGAAACAGTAACAGTTTCTGCAACTGTATCTTTTATTATATTAAAGCAAATCCTCAGTTGGTTTAATCCAGCAGATAATCTGTTTCCCAGAGTGACAGTGGGCTGCCATGCACTCTGTCCTCTCAAATGGATGTGCTGTACAGTAACACCCTGTTTTCTTTACCACCCTTAACAGGAGCTGTCCTGCATCTGGCATTCTCTAAAGCACATTGCACCTTGCAGTTACAACAGTAGGGAAATATGTTTCACCCATAGAAAAATTCTTCACATTTAAGAAGATGATGCGAGAGAGAGAGCACTCTCTGGTGTTCTGAAAACTGCCAGAACTTTGCAACGTTATTAGCTCTGACTAACAGCTGCTCAGCTGTGACTACCTGTAGCTTCTCCTGTTTCTCTACATTGTGTGTCCATCCTCTCCTTAGTGGTGTGGATACTCTGCTTACAGCAATGAGCCTAAAGAAGAAAAAAAAGAAAACCCACACACACAGAAAAAAACAACAAGAACACCCACAAAGACTGCTCAAAGCCCTTACTTCCAACCCCCCACCAAAAATCTCACCTCACCTGCTGCATGTTTTCACTTTCACCCATCTGGCAGCTGCAAGCCACGTAACTTTAAACTGACACCTTTGCTCTCACCAGCTGTGTGTGCAGCCGTGCCCTTCAGCACTGTAGAGACACACAAGCCCACATGTACAGTAAATTGCTTCCAGCCAGAAACTCCTAGAAGTTAACCGTTTCCAAGGAAGAGGCTAGGAAAAGAACACGCATGTTCTGACTACTGGTAAGGGGCCCACTTACTGATTCACATTGTCACTCATACGTGTGTACGTGCTCTGGCTGACTTCAGGTAGGGCTGTCACCTTTACAGATGCCATGGACGTGACTCCGCTTCATTTCTCATGTTGCGGCACAGGGCTGGTACTGGCGAGTAGATTGAGCCCTCAGCAGCACTTACAGCGGTGTGTGAATTGGTGCTTTCTTTGGGGAAGTCACCGATGAAGTTCAGGCTCTCCTGGAGTATGTTGAGAGTAGTCTGCTCAGAGGCCCGTGATACAGCTTCTGCTCCAGTCTCCTGCAGCCTCTGCAGAGCAGCACTGCTGCTTGTTCTCTTCAGCTGGCCTTGAAGTTCAGCTGAAGGAGGTGCTGCACAAGTAAATCCTGCAGGCTCAACAACTCACCTGCCTTCCAAGCTCTGGTACTTTTGTCAGCCCCACTGGAACATTTAGTGGATTAAAAATAAATTAAAATAATAATAATAAAAAAAATCATTTTGTGTCTTTAGAAGTAGTATTCATCATTGCCTAGAAATCACAACATGCTCATCTTACACCTCCCCTGTGCCCTCAGCCACCCACCTGCACATCCCAGCCTCAGGACAGTGGGATTCCTTCTCTCCCCTCTTTGTCACCAGCAACCGGGGGGGCCAGAGGCTTTCCCAGGACAGGCTGCTCTCCTGAAAAACTGGCTGCAATTTGGTTCTGCCCCCAGCCCTGAGTCAGGGACAGTCTGTCTAACACGGTCCTCCCTGTTCCGCACAACGCATCGCTCTGCTCCTGCTACCCGCTCAGCTACAAGGAGAGGGGGCTGCAACCACAGGCAGGAGCTCGCTGTGTCCGGCCTAACAGGAGGACAACTCAAGTGTGAAGTATCCAAATGCTGCTTCGCTCTGTACCTGACTTGTTCAAGCCTGACAACTTTTGCATTAGCTGCTTAAAAAATTTTAATTTAGCCCCCAAGAGTGTGTTTTGGCTGCCTTTTACTGCATTTCTGCACAGCGCTAACTTCAAACTTGGAGAGCAAGATGAGGAAAGAAGGGCAGACAAATACACTGCGGTGCTTTGTTGTCATCATAAATATCTTTATTGTGAAAAATACCATAAAATAATTCCCACAGTTCTAGAAAAAACAGTTCTTGCTTTTTAGATTTATGGTTTTATATAAAGACATTTTATAATTTGAAACATTTGATAAATCTCTGGCTAGCTTTACTTATCCTTCTTGGAACATGAAACTGCTACTTTGAGATTTGCTGAGGGCAAAAAAATTTTTTTTTTTAATAGTTTTATGGATTAAAGTGTATAACAGAGCAAACAAACAATACCTTATGGTAAGGCACTTTTAAATACAACTAACCTGCTATGCTATACTGGCAGATTTCCAGCAAAGCTCCTACAAATCACAGCCCTAAACAGAAGAATAATTCTTATTCCAAACACTGGTTTGAAAACCAAAACAGTAACAAGCTTTATTTTTTTTTTTTTAAAGTTTAAGCTGACACATTTTCTGCATATGTCACAAGTTTAAACTCTTCAGTTTATAATTCACTTGGAATCTGTTTTAATACTGATTTATTAATACATCAGTATTAAGCATGTATCAAGCAAAATACGCTCCCCCCACCTTCATTTTAAAACAAGTTGGAAACTATTTTATTAAAACGGAAAGAACTCAACAGAGAAAGTCTGCATCTACATATAGGCCAATTATTGTAAGGATGCTTCATGCACATCTCAGGGTTTACAAAATACCAAGACATTTACTTCAATGTTCAGTTATTGAACATTATTGCACTACAGACACCCACTAATAAATAAAAAGGCAAATTCTGCTTCCTTGTACGTTGCTTGCACCAGTAACACTCTGTGTTACCACTGCTTCATTTTCTAAAGTCACATCAGGAAATGCATCACCGTATCTGGAGATGCTTGAAACAATTTTTTTTTTTTTTTCTTTTCTTCAAACACAACTTTGTCTTTCTGTATTCTCAGGAGTACCTTGGAGCTAAAAGACAGCATCTGCTCCCGTAAAAACAGCACTGGGGTGATAACACTTCTTGCAATCAGCAGCTGCTTAATATCAGAAACCTTTAGTCTCTATTTTTGTTTGTTTGTTTTCAAGACACAGTCTTCCACAGAAGATATCTACAAACAGCATTCACGCATTAATCATCTTTCTTCTACTGACTACACTGGAGTCATTTTTTTTTCCTTGATATGTATTTTTCCTTTTCCCATTCATTCTCAAAATAAACATCATTTTTGTTCTGACTGCTTCCAGTGTACAGCAGAACTGTCCGTTGCTCAGAGAAACAAATACATACCGCTCGAACATCAGTGCCTTATATGATTATTATGTAATTGACCTACGAGGGGCTCTTATTCCCTCCCTTAAAAAAAAAAAAAATTAGAAACCAGGAAACAATTTTCTCAGCTACAGTTTTTAAAGAGGAAGGGAGAGGGATGAGAACAAAGTACCTGAAGAAGGGTAGTCGCTTAAGCGAAGATGTGTGATTTCTAGCACTTCCCTCACGCACAAACACAGCTGTAGTGTTTTATCCTGACTTCCTGACAGCAAACACCACTCCTGTATGTACAAAATGTGTCATATTGCTCACACCGCTCATTCAATAGTAATTTAAAAACCGCCCCTTCTGAAGTGAAGGAGGCAATACAAAAAGTGTTTATACAGAGCAACGGCTGGCACCCAAACACATACAACTGGGGACCCACACAGCAGCCACCGCACCCGCAGCAGGTGGGGTTCCGTCTGGCTCACCCCTCGGGGGCAGAGGGCTGACAACGGCCAAGAGAGGCCACTGTACGGGAAAAGCTACCTGCTGACCTACTTACTGCGGGCAAAAAGCAGGCGCGCGGAGAGCTGTCCGCGTCAGCTGATGCCGTGGGGTAACAGGTTATTTGTTGTGCCGTAAGGTCCTGTGTCTGAGTCCTAGAGGTCCTACGAGAAACATGCTAGCCTGGAATGGCCTGAACAGCGTCCTGAGCACCTTCTACAGAGTTTAAACAAAAAGCTTTCAGGCAGGTCAAAAGCAGAAGTCAAACTTCTAAAAAGTCATTCAGCTTGGAAAATATCTGACACTGGAGTTTAATAGGCTGCTGGGGAGTTTCTGTACTAGAAAGTGTCAGAAATCCCCACATAATGCTCTTCAGCCTGAATAAAAATTTTTGCTGAACAAACACTGACCTTTAAACCTTGAAAAACACTTTACCAAGCCACATGGCCCTCAATTATGTTCGTAAAGTACGTGAGGCAGGAGGCAAGGGTTATGCTTCAATAGCAACTCCGCTTACGGTAATAAAATCCCCGCTTCCAGACTGCAGGCCTTATTTGCAAATTTTATTTGTTTTACTGAGGCTGCTGATGCTTTCAAATGCCATGAGTTGAAGTGAGAGAACATTTCTACCAACTGATTATTGTCTTCCAGTTAAAAACCAATCAATAACATACTGATGAACTGTAATTCTTGCATTCTAAGAAAACGGCTGCTGCTGAAACTCATCAGCAATTATGATGTATTCAGTTACAGAATGAGAAGACTCACAGCAGCTACAGCCCCGGTAACGCCTCACATCGCAGTCACGCAGTTCCTTCAAGACACTAAACCAACTGTAGCTACCTGCATGTAGAAAAAACGAACCACGACTTGCGGCTAATGGAAAGTCAGCCCCTCTTTTTGCACACACGCCGTTTTTTCTGCAGTACTGTGGCTGTTACATAAACCAGAAAATTACTTCAAACAATTTCACACAGTATCAACTCACCCAGCAGAAAGGAACCTGTATGACAGCGGAAGGCTAGAGTTAATATCACGTTCCTACAGTCCGCAGTACGCTCAACCCCACAACCTGTACCAGTTCTGAGTTTAGGGACAGAGAAGTAATAAATTGCTGCGTAGTCGGCGAAGTGTCACATTAATTTTTTTGCTCAAATCTCAAGCAGGTATTTTGTTCAAGTGCAAACTACTCAGAAGTGATACCTAAGCATCCCAAATCACATTCAGAAAACACCTTTAAAAAAAAACCATCAGTGTTTTTTTTTTTTCTTTCACTTTCACATTTGACAATTATCAGCAAAGAAATCATCCCAATTCATTTCAGGTTAACGAATAAGTGAGTAGATGTTTTCAAAAACCGCTACTTACACAGGATCTTCTTTCAGAGTGATTGTTCAGACTCATTCAGCAGGCAGTCTCTCCACCCTACCCATGGCAGGGCCGACAGGAACGCAGCAGGTGGTCGCTAGGGTTTCCTTTTAAGAATACTGAGTTGGATCATTCTGCCGAGCACGAGGACTAACAATTTGTTAACGTAGAGACTACTGTAACTACCCTTTCCATGTTTATTAGGCCGCGATTCAGAAAAATATATACATGCATTTTTACCTCTAAGCATATACTTGAGTCCTAAATTTACGTTTAAGTGTTGTCCTAAGTACCCTCTCACTGTTTTTTCCATCCATCAGAGTAAACACGTCCTGCATATCCACAACAAATACACAGGCAGTAACAAACCCCCCCAACCAGCATGAGCTTGTCAAGTTCACCACAAAGCAAATTCTCTGAATACTAAAAGAAAGAAGAAGATTTCTTCTAGTGCAGTAAGACTCTGCGTTAAGGACAACATTAGAAATTAAGATTTTGGGTCTTGAACTGAGAGACTTTTTATTTTTCAACGAATTAAGTAAAAAACAGCAACAGCCACCAGAAACAGTCTTGGCTCTAACTGAAGTGAAATTTGAATGTAAACGGTCCTCCTCCAGAACCAAAGGGGTTGAATCCTTGCCACGTGTTCCAGTTCCTGTGGAAAGGGTTGCCCCCACCCTGCTGGCTTTCCGCATCTAGTGGGTCCTCTCCTGCATCAAATTTCCGCCTCATTTCTGAAAGAAACAAAACCGAGGTAGAATCACGGCACAGTACGTAGGGCAGTAACACCAAGCATCTTTGAGGACCAATAACCAACTCAGAATCCTCCCAGGCCAGAGAGCTGCATTTATCACTTGTACTGGCAGCATCTGTAGGACCTCATTACTGAGTTTTTCAAAGCTGTCCAGGAGACCGGCAGAGAAGAGACTAACTCCGTACAGCAAGCTTCAAACAAGTCATGTAGTTTAAAACAAAGCCAGACAGTAGCTGGCTGTCCAACAGGACAGGTATGAATTTCAACAGGTACAGGACAGTTGCCCTTTGACCAGCTGTGTCCCACAAATAACTGGGGATGAGCTTATTGGATCTATTCTCTCACAGCTGCACTCACTCGGGATGGTCTGAGGACAGACTATGCTGTATCCCACCAATTCTTCGCAACCAATAAATTCCAATGTTGACCAATCAGCAACAGCACAAAAGTCAGCATGCAGAGCCCCAAACGTTTTCAATCTTCTCCACATGCCACTCAGGCAGAGAGCTGTCTAGGGGATAGCAATTTGGAGGCAGAAAGCGGGTTCTTTAAGTAGTTTTGTCCAGAAGGGACAAAGTTGAAAGCTTTCCCCAAGACCCAGACAAGTCACAGGCTACACCACTACTCGGTTATTTTCACTCGCGTAACTTTCATGCGGCCTGCAAGAGCCACAAGGTTCTTCATAACCCGGCACTTTTTCCAGACACCCATTTTATGAAGGCAGAGAAGGGAAGCACAGGAGTGAGTTAGAGAGGAATCATGAGACGGGGTAAGGGAGGAATGTGGAAGGTAGTGCCAAATCACACCAGAGCCCTGTGACAATAAGCTTGCAAATCAAACACTCAGAGGCCTGCAGGCTTTACAGATTTTCCTTTACATAACCAACAGGACCAACCAACAGAGCCAGAAAATGACCTGGGAGAAGTATCTGGATGAAAGGAGAGAATGTCATTGCAGTAAGAAGAGACAGAAAGCAATACAGATGGCATTGCAAAGCCAAATACTATCGGTGTTACTTTTCTTGCCCAGCTCGTTTGACAGGAATGGTGGACATGACATAAGAAACAGTGTCAAGGAGAAAGCAGATGAACATGTCCTGGAGATGCTGACAGGGCAAACAGCATATCAAACACTTCTAATATATAAATCTCCCCACTTGTGTCCATAATTATAACCAAAGGTCACATTAACACAGAAAAAGGTTTTCTGACCAGAACTGCTTGTAATGCAGTTCATCACACTCAGATCTCTCCTTCTCCCAAGAAAGTCTGAGCCCATCTGCCTAATTACCACTTAGATGATCCTGAACAGCTCAAGATAAAAATGGGAGTCTGATATTTACATGTTTTATGTGCTTCTCTCTTTCCAGTGACCATACAGGAACAGTTTAAAGACAAGAACTTAACAGATGGCTTTGGTTGAGAGGTTTTTTTTTTTTCATGTGTTTGCTGTTTGGGTTGGTTTGTTTGCTCAGGTTTTTTAAAGGAGGTGAGAAAAACCACACCATCCTGTTTTTGTTATATTCTTGAGACTAAGTGGTCCAACCCATTCTGTCCATCTCTTGGCAAGACAGACATCAGATCTCACAGTCGCCACACCACAGGTCCTCCCGGGAGAGTGACCACATTCTTCACTTCTCTCCCCTTCTCCTGGGCTGACCAGCTGACAATCAGACCTGACAGGGCTTCCTGTTCCCAGGGACTGGGCCAGCCCCAGCAGCCTAGTCACAGACCAGCACAGAAGTCATCGTCTCCCTCAGGCAAACAGGAATGAGAACTCCATCCCTCTGCCCTCGGGGAAATGCTCTGTAGAGCATCTATTTGCACAACACATCTAGGCTTTGATACGCACAACAACAGCCGATTTTGAGCCCCCCTCTGGAGTACTTAACTTCCTGTTACAATCTAAACGTAGTCTGGAATAGAACTTTAGGCAGAAGGAGACACCCACATCCTTAAAGGAAGCATCTCCAGAGTTAATCAATCCTGGAAATCTCTACAAGATGCTATCCTAAAAAGGGACCTCTGAAATAACTTATTTTACTTAGCAGAAGCCATTGAAACAGAATAAATAATTCCAGATTTACACCTGACTTCATGCAACAGATTGCATGCAAGTATTAGTGCACTGCTTTCTCAAGACAAATAAGGGGAAAAAGGGAAGCTGTAATGCTCCCCATGACTTAACACTTGCTGCATTTTTACATTACTGCAAAAAAGTAAGTAAAAAAACCAGTCAGCCCATAAGAGCAATTGTTACCTGGGTCAGTGAGGACTTCTTTAGCAGCTGCTATATCAATGAATATTTTCTCTGCTTTCTTCTTTTCTTCCTCACTCTGGAAGTTATCAGGGTGCCACTGGGATGCTAGCTTTCTGTAAGCTTTTATGATTTCTTGCTTTCGAGCACTTCTGAATAGATAAAATTATAGATAATTTAAAATTTAACTGTTCCTATACCACACTACTGAAACTACAGGTTTCTTTTAAACACTGAGACAGTAATTAAGGACATCAGGAAAATTATGAGTTCGTTAACCTTCTGCAGATGGCCCTGAAGATTCTTCACACAAAAAGCAGAGGAAGCAGGTTGTAACTTTAAACAAAGATTACTCACTCTTTCCTTCACCACCCATTTACTTTCTTTGGAAAGATGCTACTGCCAGCTACTATGCAGAACACAGTTCCCAGCCTGAAGAATTTACAACCAGGTGAGTAACACAAAGCACAGAGTAGAGATCAAATTAGTTCACAATTGGAAGGATGACCAGCACTAGTTCAGAACTGGACATTTGTTTCATCCTTATTAGAAAGGGAAATCACTAAGTTTCTCAAGGTTAATAGCAGAAGTATTTTTGATACTTTTCAATTACTCCTTTCAAACTCTTCCAATCATGCTATCTGTCAGAGTTTTATTTTTTGTTGCTTTCAGTAATTCTTCCTAGTCTTCATTTCTTCCCCAATTCATTCACCTGACTCTTGATCATCTATACTAAGAATTTCTTGCCAAGGGATTTATTTCCTTCCTTCTCAGTGTTGTTTTTTTTCTAAAGAAATTGTAAACAAATGCTACTTAAATGCTGAACACTGCTGAACTGGTACAGTAGGAAAGTGAAGGTAACAACATACAGGAACAAAAAACTCTAACATTCAGCACAACAAATTCAAGTGATCAGCCCTAGATGTACTGGTTTAATAACTTTCTCATCATCATCTCACATATGAATATCTCACCTTTTCACTCCTAAGATTTTATAGTAATCCCTCTTCTGTGATTGCTTCAGCATCCTCTGGGCACGTTCCAGCCCCTCCCGGATCTGCTGGTCATTTTCACTAGTGGCTTGGGCAGTCTCATAGTCTTTAATAGCTTTTATTAAAAAAAAAAAAAAGTGAATGAAAAAGGATTAAACAAATCTTTACAAACTTTAAATTTAAGCCACTTTAAATTTAAACCACTCACCAAAACTGAAGTTTTGCTGTTACCATATGCAAATAGCAAAACTTTTACTTCAACTTAACAAGTTTTTTCAAAATTAGAAAACTTTAGAGTAGAGGAGATTCATTTTCACATATAAATTCAGTAATTTTCTTTAGGTTCACCACACTTTTTGGAAAGGAAGAAGGCAGGTTACACTCTACATGTTACAGCAGTCATAATAAGCAAGTAAGACTGGGACAAAACAGAAGCCAAGCAGCAAGTTTCAGTGACTGGTATTTGAAGAGCCCACTGCACAATGTTAGTCCCATACGTTGCTGTTCAACTGAAGAAGGATGCATTATATAGAATCTTTAAATTAATATTCCTCCTTCTCCCACAGTCTGCACTTAAATCAGCAGGATAGAAAGCTGCTTCCTTTTTAATGACAATAAATTACCAGTAAATTCATACTGTTAGTGAAAGACAAACACTCACTGTTTACACCTCTGCATAATATGCACAGTTATATTTTAGGGGTTTTTTCCCCCTGAAGGCATGCTCTCACTTTTATTTCAAGAGCTGCATTTCTCAGGAATGAAAGCAACAGAGGCACTGTAATGTTTTAATGAATTTAAGAAATTCCAAGTCTACACTTTTTTTTTTTAAGCAAACTGTATTATTATTTTAAGTGGTAACTGAATTCTTAAGACACCAAGTTCAAATATTCTTTGATATCAACATTTATCAAGGGAAGCAACTGTTGAAGTCTTTAATAAGATTGCTCTTCTTTCACTGTTCTAATCCTCAAAGTCTCATTTGCAGATCCAAGTCTCCTAGGCTTCTCAAGTTAGACAAAGTACTTCCATCAGATTATTTCCAAGCAGATGCTATTTCTCAGCAGGTGTTATATTTGTTTTTCACTGTTTCTGAGCAAGACAGCAGGAAGTGCTAATGAATTTGTATTACCCAGACATCTGATACCACTGCAAGTTTGTTTGGGTTATACAAAAAAAAATTCCAGAAAGTATTTCCAGTGCCCCAATGATTTAATATGCTATTACAAACAAAATTTCTATTCATTTTTCACATCACTGGACACTATCATTTACTGCTTCAATAAAGCATTTTGGTTTCTGCTGATATTTTTAATAATTTGTCCAGTCATTAAAAAAAAACCACAACAAACAGGAGTGTACATGAACGCGTGTGCCCAACAGATGCTGTCAAAACTGATAAAAAATGAAAATGCAGAGATATTATGCTGCTTTACTGCTCCAATAATTTTAAGCACCAGCGTACTTAATCTGCTTCATGTAATAATGGGAGGCCTCATTAAAACATCCTGCCAAACGCAGATCAGATTGCTCAACTTCACTGAGCACCACATCATCTACAGCACGCACCGCTGCTGGAAACCAAGCTGCTCGGGGGTCAAGTATCTGCAATGACAGTATTACATTTCTCTTTTTTAAAAACTGACTCCCTTATTGAAAGGGTGCAAGTATTAAGGCTTACGGGAAGGTATGTTTTTTAGTGCTGCACACTGCAGAGGGAATGTGCCCAGCACACCTGATCGCAAGTACATTTTGCGCTTTCAGTTGGAAGAGACTTCAACTTTGATGGTACTCTCCAGAGCAGAAATTTTCCTCTTTCAGAATGCTAATCACTCACCCCACCTGAGGGGGAAGGGCTGGAAGCAGGATGACAGTTTCCTGATCACAAGAAGTTTGCTACAAAACCAGAAGACTTATTACTCATTCACAGTATGTTGAGTGAGATATTTTATCAATTCTTCTCAGTTACTATTTCTAAAAGCACTAGTACCTCACAAACCAATCACTGCTGCTTCTTACTGGCCTGCTGTTTTGGAGAACATCATTTCTTCCTGTCCCATGACATGAAAGGAACAACCAGTTTCCAGTATCGCTTTCAATTTAAATACTTCAGTCAAATTTAACACTCCTTCTTTCAATATAAGAGTCTTCGCAATCTGTCAAAGAGTAATCAACACTGTATCTCTGAACACCTTAGCTGGCTTTCCTGTCTCGCCTGCCTCTTTAAAACAAAGTGATCAAGATCAGCCATTGTTCCATATGCAGAATTAATTTTCTATCCAACATGAGTAACTGCAGACAATCTAGGTATAACGGAACCAGTTACACTCTTACTGAAATAGGGATTGTTTCCTCTACAGTAATAGGGTGGAGAACGGGAGGAAAAAAAATTAAAAAAAAAAAAGTATGTCGATAAATTTTGAAGCAGCAAAGTGTTTTTTTGTTTTGCCCTTTTTTTTTCCTTCTTTCATAAAACCTGTGCTGTGTACTTTGGACAGACTCCTGTAGTTATGAGGTAAGCCAGAAAGGGAGTCATTCATTACACATCTGTCTCTGTAGACAAGCCCTGGATCCCATGTGATTATAAAGTAATTAAAACCATTTGATGGGAATCAGAACTCAGCTATACATACTGAAGTGCATCTTGAACATTTAACAATAATTGCCTTCAAAGTTCTGAATTAGAAGTACTTTGAAATTTCCTGTCTTTAAAACAGGACTTAACATTTTCTTGAGGGAAGAATGAGAATCGGTTTGCCCCTTTAAATATGAGACTACAATTTTAATTGCTCTGCTGTTCTACAGAAGAGAGATCAGCCGTTGTTTCATAGTTAAAACTGAAGGATAAGCAAAGACAGACTTCAGGCAGACTAGCACTCGTGGACTATAACACTGCTCATGGAGGCTCTGCTGGAAGGTAGAGTGGAACTACAACCATCTCACTGCTGCCAAGGGCAGCAGGATGGCAGGGGATAGGCAAAACAACAGGGATTTGGAGTAGTACGGTTCTACTCTAGCATGGTTGTCCACTCCGAACCGGGCTAGGCCGAGCCCAGCAGGCTCCAGCCCAGGAAATAAGCTCTCCCAGATGTGTCCTCTGTGTTTCCTCATGTCCCACCATAGGGAAGGCATTCACTCCAGCACAAGACCAAGCTGGCTCTGTGCATTTGCACAGGACCTTGTTACAAAACTACTTTTTTTTCCTCTAATTTACAAGAGTTGCCAGATTCTCTCACTCTAGAGGAACCAGAAATAGATGAGGATTTAATAGGAGATAATGTTAGAAAGATTCAAATTGAGATTCATCAGTTTCAAGAATACAAACACATCACTTCTGTCCACTAGTAAGAAGCAAAAAGTACATCTAAGAGAACTCACAGCAGGGCCTTCTTGGCCTGCCCCTCTCCGTACTCTCCTCTAAGATGAAGATTCAATACACCTTGAGGGGAAAAAACAATCCTAAATTTTCTTTGATTTCTCCTTTTGCTGACACTCCTTCCTCTTAAATAAAAGCCTTTGCAAAAGCCATAATCTAGGTAGGTTTGTATTCTGTACCTTCATCTATTTTTAGGGAAGTAGTGGGGTTTTTATTCATTTGTAAATCTACTTTTCCCAACACTGAGTTTACTTCCCCTGTTCTCAAGTATAGGAAAAAACAAGACAGGGATATGCCCAAACAGAGCCTCAGCACTGTGAAATCTTCCTGCCAACATTTAGGTTGACACTGCAGTTCTAAATAATCAAAAGACAGAAAAGCATTACCCTAAGAAAATGAGAAAGACAGTTCTTCCTCACACTTTGTGGATTTTTAAGCAATTCCCTTTGTACAAAGGTCATCAGTTCTCCAAAATGCTGTTGTCTTCCCCCCTTTTTCTTATAAGGAAGAAGAAGGCTTGCCAGCCTTAGCAAAGATGGACTAGGACTAGGTCACTCAAGTACAAAGTCTACAGGGCTGATGAAGAGGATTGCCTGAAACCACACCAGTCCTCTTGGTTTCATGTTTTAATTTGAGTCAAGGAGGCCAAAAGAGAGAGAACAAAATAGGTATTTAATTTTTTAAGCGAATGTCAAGAGGTGAGCAATACCACCTCTGAGTGATTAATTTCCCAAAAAGACAAAAAAAAAGTCTGTGTGCTATTAATGAGAACAGCTGCCTTCATGAATGTTTAAATTGAAAAGATTTTTTTAGTTGTACAGTGAAAGATCCAATACCAGAATACAGAAAAGGAAAATCGTTATATGAGTACTAAAATGAATGGAACTAGTTTTCTGCAGATTCAAAGCCTACAAGTCCTTTCCGTCATCACATTTGACTTAAACAGCCCAAAGCTTCAGAATCTGGTGTGAGACTTCAGAATCTGTTCCACGGCGGTGGAACAGACTGATTATCAAATTTCCTTCTTAAGCCTGGTTTCTTGTGGAAATGAGATTCACTAAATTAAAACGTGAAGATTTTTTTAATAGCATATTAGCACTTAGCACTCTTAAAGAAGCTATGCAACAACATAATAGTGTATTATGAGACATCCATTACTCAGAGACACCCATTACTCAGTCCCTACTTTTCAAGGCTGTAGACAAGACTATGTAACAGTATGCATTTTATCAAAACCTCGTAGGGAAAATGCAGCCTCAGGAGTAGAATCAGTCTACTGCTCTTAGCAGCACTACAGAGACCCATAGAGGGGAAGCAACAGGTGTTAATCTTCCTCTGCCCTCAACATATGCTAGGGGACAGAACAGCATCATTTCCCGCTGCCACCTAAATACATTAAAATGGAGTTCCTAAAATTGATTTACATCACCCTAACTATAATTACCTTTTATCTCTAAATGCAATTGTCTGACATTGCTGATGACATAAAATGTTTTTAAGTCAGCTGAGTAAGCTGTACAGTCTCATAAAACACCCAGAATGTACCTCACTGTTGTAAAGACAACTCTGCTGTAGATAAAACAACTGCATTCCACTTACACTCATCAAGACAAAATCACCAGCAGGTATTTTTGTAAATCTGCAACTACCAGTGATGGTTAGGGATAACAACAGAGGGCAGAATCAAACTGCATGTTAAAATTTATTGAAACACCAACTGCATTTTAAATGCCTACAAAAAAGTATGTGCAAACCACATGCAACTGTACCTTCTTCATACAGGTCTTCCAGCAAGTAAGCTTCTGCCCTGTCTTTCAGGGCGTTCACATTGTTTGGTTCCAGTTGCAGAACTTCCGAGCAAACTTTTATGGCTTCTGTAGCCTGCTGATTCTAGAGAAGAGAAAGTAAAACAAAATTCATGTAGTTGCGGGGTTTTTTGTGGGTTTTTTGCTTGTTTTAAAGAAGGTACAGAGGGAAACAGAAGCAGAATTACCTTTGATAAACAGTGGCAGATCCTTTCTTTGGCACGAGTAGCATAAACTGGCACTTCTGGCTCAGTTTTCATCACAGATTCATATTTATTGATAGCATCATTATACCTGTTTAAACCATAAAGATAAGCACAATATCATGAAATGTAATAACTGTTTCAGGGTGTTGTGATTTATTTACAAATTTTAAAGTTCAGATTTTCACATCCTTCTAGCAATGTACCTTAACTTTAATAGCCTTAAAGGTGTGGTGTGAGACAACAGTGTGCAGAAAACTGTCAGCCACTTCAAGAATTACACCCCCATTTCTTTTTCTGTACTATGAGACAGAAGAGCAGGGACTATGCCTGGCAGGCTTTTGCAGAAGCTAACAACTACCATCCCTCAGTGTGCACAGACAGTCTCTAGATTTGCCTCCTGTTCAAAATGCCACTCTACACTTGGAAAAAAGCCTCTGCCTGTCTGATATCTGAAACGGACTAACTCTGGAGTCTTGCTGTGACCACTGTACTAAATGCATTTCTTCATTAAAAAAGTTCTTTATGCCAGCTTGAATCGGGCAGTTGTTTTCTCCCTTCCATCTTCTCCACAAGTCAAATAGTAAAATGTTATTTTTGCTGTGAAGGTTTCAAAGACGCTGAAGTTCCACAGCCTGAGTAGGAAATTGATTAGAACATTCACCTAAAAATGCAAGTGTGTGATTGAATCCATGGGTTGGCACAAGCTAGGAGAAGTTTAAGCTCTCAGAGGACTCCCTGAAAATGTGCTGATACTAGATTAAATAGACTAAGGTGAAAAGAGTCCAAAAGGACTGCTGACTTAATAAAACTGTCCTCAAGTGCACTGATTCACATTCCTAATGTACTTCATTTAAAAAACCACACCTTAACAATGTTTAATGACTTGTTAGGGGTCCTTACAGTTTGCCATCAAACGTGTGCCTAGGAACACGTAGAACTGAAATAAAGTAGAAGAATACAGAGCCACTGTGCAGCATTTAACAGGATGCATAAAAGAAATCTATCAGTCAGATCCACCTTTGCTATCAAGGCACTGCAGTTACCAGGTGATTTTAGTCTAAAGATGTGGTCCTTTAATCACAGAATAGCTGAGGTTGGAAGCCACTTATGGAGGTCACCTGGTTCAATCCCCCTACTCAAGCAGGGCCATCTAGAGCAGGTTGCCCAGGACCATATCCAGATAGATTTTTAGTATCTCCACAACCTCTCTGCACAACCTGCACCAGTGCAAACAAGGGGGCAGTGGAAAGCATTTCCTTATGCTCAAACGGAATGTCCTGCTTCGGTTTTTGTCTCATCACTGGGCACCACTGGAAAGAGCGTGGCTCCACCGTCTTTGCAACCTTCCTTCAGGTGTTCATATATACTGATGAGACCATTCTGTAGCAGAGAAGTCTCAGCAGAAACAGTCCCAGCTATTTCAGCCTTTCTTCACAGGAGAGAGATGCTCCAGTCCCTGCATCATCTTGGTGGCACTTTGCTGGACTTTCTCTCCCAGTAGGTTCATCTCTCTTGTACTGGGAAGCCCAGCACCCCAGGCATGGCCTCACCAGTCCCGAGTAATAATATACCAGAGCTGACAAATGCTGTCCCCATCTTAGTCTTACTACCTGCTCCACAAATAAGTTAAGCATTCAAAGAGAGGGCAGTGGCATCGGAGAGAATCAGAATAGGACTGTCAGTATGTAAGTCAATATTTATTTTAATTGTAATTTGAGAGCTGTGCTCAGTTATCCACTTCAAATGACAGATGCAGAAAGCATCACTTAACTCCTCAATCAATAACAGGCTGGCGCCTCAGTAGTGATTTTTTTTTTTTTTTTTTAATGCAGCAGTGAACACTTACCTGCCTTCTCTGATTAATTCCTCTGCTGACTCAATCTGCTTATTGAGTTTCTTTACTTGCTTATAGAGAGAGAAGCATTGCTTATGGTCTTGGTCCAGTTTCAGACACTCCCGGACTTCACTTTTCACAGGTAGGTAGGGAGGAAAGAAACACAAAACAAAGACATCACCACACATTATGAAATTTCACCTAGAGAGACAATGCAACATCTATAAGCTGTCCAGAATAACAGCTGACTCTATACAATCTCTCCATTCATCCAAAAGAGAATTTAAAGTGAGACAAAAGAAAAAAAAAAAGGGCTTCCAGAACATACAGGGATATTTGTCTGGAGTTGTTTTTAGAATCATAGAATGGTTAGGGTTGGAAGGGACCTTCAAAGGTCATCTAGTCCAACCCCCCTGCAAGGAACAGGGACAGCCCCAACTAGATCAGGTTGCTCAGAGCCTCATCCAACCTGGCCTTGAACGTTTCCAGGGATGGGGCATCCACCACCTCTCTGGGCAACCTGTTCCAGTGTTCTATAACTTGCATTGTAAAAAATTTTTTCCTAATATCCAATCTAAATCTACCCCCCTCTATTTTAAAACCATTACTCCTTGTCCTATCGCAACAGGACCTACTGAACAGCCTCTCTTTAATTGTTTTGTATTGCCAAATATGCAAAGATTGAGAAGTGTTCCGTTAATAACGGACTAAATGGCAAAAGAAAAAATACTCTGGGAAAGAAATTATGTTCAGCAGTTATCAGATGCAATTGTTTGCAGCTTTCCTATATATTTAGTTCAGCTATATTACAAGACACCTATGCAGAAGTATATTTTCTACTGCTTGAAACAGATAAAGCTCAGCTAAGACCCAAACCTCCTCTTGATGCAATACCAGCCAAGCATGAGCCTGACTTTTTACTGTGAAGACTCTAATCAGACTGATTAGGGCAGATACCTCTTATAATAGTTTAAAGTCTTTAAGAAACCTCCAGAATGCAATCATACAAAGGAACAGAAGTTCTGTATCATATAAAGTCGCCATAGGACAACTAAGGTGTTATTTTCAGAAAGAGATCACAAAAATCTTATTTTGTCCCTAAGCACAGACAATATATATAAATTGAAAATCATTAAGCCTGTAAAGGTAAGAGAAAGAAACTAAGGGAAGGCAAAAAAAATCATACAGCAAGTTCAAGAGCTATAGAATTCTTTCTTAGTATATCTTATGATAAAAAAAAAGAAAGCAGAATCTGATAATAATAAAGAAGAGAGGCTTATCCCTTTATTCTGATACTAGTCTGTTCTTCAACAGCTCTCAACTGTACTTACAGAAATCTTAAGGTTTGGTTATTAACAGAGGAAGTCCAGGGGTGGATTTCAGAGAAAAGAAAAAAAAAAAACCACAAAACAAAAAAAAAACCAAAAGACACCCCAAAACCAAAAAACTATTCTTGAAATCACTAGGCTAAGTGATGGTCAGCTAACAAAACTCACAACAGAAATGACCTATGAGCTCCAGAGATTAACTGGTTTGCATTAGAGATCCCCTTTTTAGAATACACTTCATTATTTGGCATTTACTTTCGCTCAGCTGTAAAATTAAGTTTTGCAATTATAATCACATGCATTTTCCATCCACCAGCTTTTGTCATACACTGCCACAATAACAAACTCAGACTTTCTCAGTTTCCTTCAGCTCTTACTGAACAGATTTTGTGGCAGAAACCATACTGGAAGGAGCGTGGAAATGCAGGTAGCGCATCTGAGATGATGATCTGCACAGAAACCACTTGTGTGCAGAAAGGATTATATCATCTGTCCAGCTGAGCACAGAGTATGAAGTTACCAGTTCGGATTGGGCAAAGGCAGTTATCTGCAGCACTGACTAGAGATGTATGGGAATAACACCTTAAACTTAACTGAAGAAAAGGGTAGGGAGTCACAAAAAAAAAAAATAAATCCAAAATACTGGACACTGTCTGCAAGAATTGATAGCTCAGGATATCCAGCTCCTCATACTTGCATGCTTTTGTACTTTTTATTTATTCTTAAGCTTGCAAGCTTTTGTTTCCACTCTTGAAAATAAAAAAAAGTAGCCCTAAGACTTAATTAATACTTTTTTTTTTGTTTGCATTGTAAACTTAACTGGAATGGAGATTCAAGGTTAAAAAAGGCAGCAACAAAGTAAGTTTAAAGAAGCACTTTCCTCTAGGATGGAGAAGTGCCATAAAATCAGTAAATGTAAGCAACTCTGATGGACCTGCACTACGGCAAGATAAACAAGATGCTAGAAAGCATCGATGGCATATCTGCCAAGAATAAACATGGGTCTTCACTGCCAGCTCTTAGTGTCTGGAAAGGAGCTTCCTTTATTAGATTCAGATCAGAGTTGCTACTCCATCCAAAATCCAGATAACAGATATTTCACAGTTTATCATGACTTATATCATGACATTTTTTGTCTCAATCATAATGACTGCAGCAAACAGTAAAATTACCTGAGTGATAATTCATGGTCCCCCAGCTGATAATATATTCTGCTGATTTTATAGAAGGCTTCAGTGTTGTCATTCTTTAATTTGGCCGCAGCTTTCAAGTCACTAATGGCTTTGCTTGGTTCCCCTTCCTGTATATAACATTCAGCTCGAAGTTCCCGTAGCTCTGCATCCCAAACACAAACCTTGAGAAATCAAAATTAAAGCTTGGGTTTGGTCCATAATACTTCACTTTTTTTCTGCCCAACAAAAGAAAAATCACATTTAATTTCACTTTGCCAACTGCAACAGCATAAGGTTCAAGACGCATGCAGAGTACATGAAATTAGCATCTCTGCTTCCTGGTGGATGCTGTGATGCACCTGCCCAAATAGAAAACAAAGGCCTGAAAAATTTGTAAGTGATTCAATGAGCTCATGCAGGGAGATGAATTAAGTCAGGGACAGTTTGTTGAGTCTCCAGGGAAGGATATCAGAATCATAAATTATTCTATCTTCCCAAAAGAACAGGAGTAATGAACAGCAAGGACCAAGCTGTCAGTTGTCCTCTAGGAAGAAGCCTGTGGGTAAGATTCAGCTACACAAGATTTGACCTCAGTATCTTGATTTTAAAGATACATACAGAAGTTATGATATCACAGTATGGCAAGAATAATTAATAAAAAGGAACTGCATATCATAATTTGTTTTAGAGAATTTATTCTGGGTCTTATCATTTGTTTGTAAACCAATAAGGTTCATTTTAGAGAACGAGGCTTTTCTGCTTTTCCACATTCCCTCCCCATAAACAAACTGCCACACTTTGGCAGTGACTTCACCAAAAGCCAGAATGCTGTAAATGCCAAGTCGGTGTTCATGTGTACATGAAGAGTCATAACAGTCAACTGTCTTAATATATACTTCTAGATGACACAGAAAATGCCCACATGATCGAGTTATTTACACTTGTACTATCAGACTATCTACACTGATTAAGATTGAACAAATACAGATATCTACGGAACAAGCTGAAAATCTAGATAGCTAGGTATATCTTTAACTTCGTGATTTTTTTGATCTTTATTACTTCACTTTTTCAAGACAAAAATTACCTGCATACAGGCAACGAAGAGTCTAGATAAAAAAAACCTACGCCTCCTTTATCTGGCAAAACTTCATTGATTTGAGAACAACTTTTTTCCCAGCTTCCCCAAGAACAGTGAACTGTGTAAAAGTGGGAAAGTATAATCAAGAAAGTTATCTGTAACAGAAGTTTGTCTGAAATAGTATATTTAACCCTAACTACAATCTATTATTTTGATTTCGTTTTTGCAGCTAGTGCTCAGCATTCTCCATTCTCCAACTTCATTATGGACTCACGGTGCCCAGCAACACTGAGCCAATTACACTGAGTGTTTTTACATCGGTGACAAAGTTATTAAACAAAAATACACAGATGTCAGACAGGAGCTCTTACTTCTCTTTCACAGTACCATTTTACCTAACACTTACTGCCAAGATTTCATCAAGAAGAGAAATAGCAGCTTCATAATCCTCTTGCTGGTAGGCAGATAACGCTTGTGCATGCAGGCGCTGTAGCTCATCAGATTTTGTCAGCTGAGCTTGGGCTTCTTTTTCCTCATTATTGCTGGGATTGGATCTGAGCTGCAAACATCAACAAAGAGATAGACTGAAATGCTTGTTCAAGGATCTCTTTTTGTCCCATTAATAATCACATCAACAGAGAACTGACTAAAGCTGCAAATAAAGCAAAATTACTTTTAAAGCTCCACTGGAAACGTTTCCAGCTCCAAACTTCAGAAAAAGACAGACATTCTTACCTTCAATACAAGTTGGCAGAAGTCAAATAAATATAATTCCTCCCTCCACCATGCCTCATCATTTACCATTGGACACACTGTACACAACAGTCATCCTCACGTCACCCACTGGAAGTCATGGACCTCTCAATTATAACCTAGTTAATTCATCTCTCTGCAAACAGTCATTAAATACTGCAATCCTCAGTATCAGTAGAAAGTACATCCACATGATATATAATCACAAATCTCACTTTAAGCACAACACATATTTATAAATTCATGACAGAAACAAATGCAACACATCAGACAGTATTACTGTCAAGCTGTGTTTTTTATATTTTCCCCAGAAAGAGTGGCTACAGCAGCAAGCTAAGATCCTACAGGCTGGGGAAAGGCTTAACTGGCATCAGCTGGAAATTTATGCACTTTGCTTCATATGTAGTTTTAAGTAAGTCTAGAGTTTTGCCTGCAAAGACTAATTTCTCAAACCTTTCTCTCTGAGCAAGTAGAAGAGGGTACATTGTACTTGCTTTCATCTGCTTAAGCAGCTTTTTATTTTCAAAGAAAATTAGAAAAGCCAAAAATCTCTCACAGGCAGCTCTGCTACCACCCAGGAAGACAAATATGGGCCAGGAAGAATCTCAGCCACACTCTTGGCAAAGTCAAGAAGACACTTGTAAAATTAGTGTAGTTTGAATAAGGCACTGTCTTCACACTTGTTGCTGATCAGAACGTTGTCCAAAGTTTTAAAAGGGGAAGATCAGCAGGATTTGATTTTTTGTTTGTTTTAAAAATAAAAACTTGCACTACCTTACATGTTATACACAGGATGTTGACTATAGTTACTAAGTGCTCAAAGTAATCCAGTAGTTTTTCCTTCCTTCTTTATCTCAAAGTCGCCCCTTCCCTTTTTCTCATCACTAAGTTCTTCACTCATATTTTGTGCTTCGGTCTCTAATGTCATTCAACACCAGCCACTCCTTTAACAGTATTTCCTCTGGTTCTAATACTTCAGTATATGAAAGGAAAAAGCCTAAAAGCAACATTAAAAGTACACACAGGTCCCACCTCTGTCTTAGATTCTTTTTGAACATTACACAGTTGTTTAATTTCACTCAGGCTAAAATCAAGTTGTACTGGCTGACCTGAAAATTCTCCTTTATCCACTACATGGTCTTTCAGCAAGAGGAGAGGAATGTGATCAAAGAGTTTTCTTCTTTGTAGGCTGATTCCTAACATACGTCTCAAACATCTTCTTCTGGTTAGAACAGAAATGCTAACCCTGATGCTATGTACATCCTCTTCTCCCTTAAATCTGGAGCTTGTAATAGAGTCCAATTTCTGCACCTGTAATTGTAAGAGTTACAAGACTACAAAACACTCTGAAGTTCTTAACTCTTCAGCTCCAGCTGACTTAATTTCTCCTTCAATTTCTCAGCATTTTCCTCTCTTAAAAATTAAGAGCTTTTATGATGGACAAGCTTTATGCTTCCATTTAAACTTATTTCACAGTAACACTGTACTCCTTAGACACACAGAATGTTTCTTGTAGTTTATTTGGAGCAAAATGTCAGTGGAATATGAAAAGCAATGTTACAATCATACAGACAAGTCCAATAGTAATAAAGATCATGTGAGTGAAACATTCTAGATAATTTTAGGTAGTACAAACTGTCCAGTTAACAAAGGGAAACTCTTCAAGTTATCATTCAAACTAAAGCCATCAAGCATTTGTGTGCTATACTATGATGAAAACATACACTCAGAAGCTCTTAGTAAGTAATTAGTATATTGCTATGATGTTTTAATCAGCAGTGTTAATTTAAGTAAAAAGAAGCCTGCTCATTCAGCTTCCTGAAAAAAGCTGAAAATGTGATGCAGTTGTTTGATACTCTCATTTTGGTTTACCTCCCATTTTTTTTCCCCTGTCTTTTTGCCTTGTGATCTGAGGACCACCACATCACCATCAATAATAAATCACATTTAAATTATGCCTCCTCTTCCTGTGGAGTAGTAAGCTTGGGGGTGACAAGTCAGAACAACAACTACTTGCGCTAGCTGTGCTAGATTTCCAAGAAAGGAGCAAAGTATTAAAAATTCCTTCAGCTGAATTTAATACAGGTCTAAGGCAAACCTAACACTCCTCTACATGCTTCATCAACAGCCTCAAAGCACAAAGTCAGCAGCTATGCTCTGCTCAGGTCTGCTGGACAAGCACCTTGCTACCAGTGAACATGTTCTCAGCACAGTATCCTTTGCTGTCTTCAAGGTTTACTACATTTGGATTAGAACACAAAATCAATTGCAGTTTAAGTAGCAACAACAAGTGCTAGCCATCTGTTATGGCAGCTTTTGCTGACCCCCACCCCAACCTGCACCTAATTCCTTTAGGGAAAACAAAGGAATGGCTGTAAGTATTCTCTATCTTATATATATACACTACTATAGGTGCTGCTTTATTTTATAGCCTAGTTACAGTACAGTGGAGAAATACACCCTAGGCTAAGCAAAACTAAACTTCCCTCTCACCCTGGCTCCCCAAGCAAGCGAGATTAAAGGGAACAAAATAATCATCCCCACTCAATTTATCACGTCAAGGTTTAAAAGCATTTGCATGTCTATATCTTTCTCCTCATTACCCTCAGTGAGGAAGCTGGCTTCTTCCACAACTTAATCTCAAGGACTTGACTCAAAACTTTACAACATTATTTTGTTACACACAGGATAGTGGGAAAAGGTATTAGTAGTTCACTTCATGAAACTCAGCACTTTTTTGGCATCTAGCAAGTGCATTTATTTTCAAAGCAGGCAGCCTTGGAATGACTGCTTTAAATTTGTAGTCAAACATCAAGCATCTTAAAGTCTTCTGAAGGCAAAAGCATTTTAACAAGCTAAACAATTCATGCAGGTTTTCAAGAATCAACATAATCCCCCCTCCAAACCTGCCAGACTTCACTGTATTTCACAAGCCCATGAACGTAACCTTTCTAATCAACACCAGAAGTTATGCCAGCCACATACAAGGTTACATGAAAAATACAACACAGCACTACTTCAGAAAATACTGTTAACAAGAGGCCATTGATACAGCCAAACTGGCAGTGACAAAACACTTAAGAGAGACTAGTGTGAAACTACGCAAGATCCATTTGTATCTTGTGTTGGATGCTGCTATCCTGAAGGCACCACGTGCCAGTCTGAATTAACTAATCCTTGCAGCGGGGCTGGACTAGAAGACCTTCGAAGGTCCCTTCCAACTCTAACCATTCTATGAGTCTATAATATATTTCACATGTGTTGCATCTTACATGTATCTTACAATTATGCTTTTTAGATAATGCTGTAAAGCTTTGTTAAGTGTTACCATGCTAAAAAAAAAAAAAAAAAAAAAAAGATCCCCAAACATAGAAAACTTACAGGAGACAGAACTGGAAATCCTTAAGATGGAGCAAGTGCCTCTTGCCTATTAAGTTTAGTAAGGACTTTTCGCTTCATCGTGTTTTTTTCAGAAGTACAGGGGAGATTTACAAAACACAGCCAAGCTAATTCAATGGCTTGCCATGACCTGTAGGGCTGTGTAGTTGGAAAGCAGGACATCTTCCTTTGCCACAGTCCATTAATAATATAGCAAAAGGTTGAGCATTTAGTACAGGAATCCTAATGAAGAACAGTTACAGCCACCTTAAAAAACCCAACAACTCAATATCCATACTCTCAAAGACTACAGATTAAAGATATACAGGCAATTAATCTGTAGTACTTTAGTATCTTCGTATGTATTACAAACAAACACTATCAACTTGAAAAACTCTTACATACTGTTTTTTAAAAAAACCAAAATACTGTTAAAAAACCCCAAACGTTACATACACACTCGCTTACAGTGGTCCAGCACCACTAACATACGCATACACATTCTAAAGCTGGTTTATTTTCTTGGTTTTCATACTGGTAAATACAGAGACAACTAAAAGAAAATTATTAGGCTTGTGAAAAACATTCTGAGGGGAACTGAATGAACCTCCATGGTTCATCTAAGATCAAGACATCCATGCACTCAAGAGCAGTGCACAAAGGAAAGCTCTGCAGTGGCAGAGCAATGTAGTAGGTAACACAACTATGATGTTAGACAGATGGAAAAAAGCAAGGAAATATTTAAATACCTTTTATTTTTTACCCAGGAAGCTACAGATGATCATAGTACCACTGAGAAATGTATTTGGAAACAACCTAGTGTTAACTTTGATCTGGTTAACAGAGCTTCAAATACTCAACTCAAGCTTGCCTAGCAACGTATTCAAACCAGGTTAACTTACAGGGCTGTAAGACAGTCTCCTCCACCAGTATCCAAAATAGTATTATTACAGATAACTAACCATGGAAAACTATTGTCCAGGGAATTTTGCAACAGTAGAGGGCTTCTCTAGATTAGAAAACAAGAATTTGCAGATGTACAGTGCTCAGTCACTTGGTTTTGGCTGACATCTAGTGGAGCTCGGAGCAGCACCTTCAGCTTCCAGCTTTTAAGTGTTTATGCTTCCAGGGGAGATAGAATTGCACAGTTAGGATACCTCAGTTTATAGTATTTATTGCAACAAACTGCAACTGTGAACATTACAGTCAGTCTAAAAAAAATAAAAGAAATATGAAAATTTAGTCCTTTCTACACTTTCAGATAGACTAGGCAAAAGTTCTGTTCTATTTTTGTGCCTTCTACAGAATTCAGTAACTCAAATTCTTGTCATTTCCTCTGGGAGACAAGCAGGGCCACAGACAATATTACCAGGCATATATAAAGGCCTGCCCAGGCTTGCACTGCTTTTGTTGTCTTTTCAGAAGGTCTTCCATCAACCATAGTATACCAATATTCTTTTTATTTTCACTAAAAATCACATGCTTAAAGATAAAATAAATACTCCAAGGCTCTCATGGACTGAGGCCTTAGATATGAATGTTGATGTGCCCACAGATCTGTCCTGTTGACTTCTATTATTCAGAAGCTAACCGAAAAGAAAGAACTTGGTATTAAAGCATAGGAACACCAAACCAAAGTTGGAGCAGAAGTGTACTATTTATATACCACAAGCAATAACTTTATAAAGTCACCTAAGAACTTCTGCTTAATCCCTGTTACGTCCTGGGCACTCTGAACACAAGAATTAGACCCCTCTGCTAACATGTGTTGAAAGTTTTATTACCCTCTAGGTCTTACAATTTCCAAATTGGTAGCTGAGTTGCAAAGGAAAAAGCTAAAGAGCTTCTAAAGAATAATGAGCTGTGATTCTGTATCGTTAGACAGAAAAAAAAAAAAAACCTGGCCCATGTAAGGAACTTCATCAGCTCGGTGCATCTGTTGGCAAAAAGGAGAGGTTTCCAGAAATGTACTATCACTTAATATGTCAAGGCGTAAGTCTGAGTCACACATTTCAGCCAACAGGGAAGCACAGAGGAGAGGAAAAAAAGCAACCTAAAAATAAGGCATGAAGGCTGGGGTCTCAAGAGGCTCTGCTCCTGAAAGGAGTACTCCCATCCTTTCCAGTCAGGTGTTCCCACTGCCTGCTGTCACACTGACACCGCCTCATGAGACAGCCAGTACAGATATGCCACAGGCAGCAGAAACATCCAAACAGAGAAACGGCTCTGCTTAGCAATTGTATCACTTTAAAGAGGTTTAGGGTGCTCATTAAACTCTTCCCACATACTATAAAACTGTGTAGAAAGAGTTTAAAGGTATTACTTTTTTTTCCTTTCTACAAAGGATAGTTTTACTAGTACATGTAAAGAATAGTTTCAGTTACTCTTTTAAGGTCTACACAAAATTACTGCTGTTTCAAGCTGGAAAAGTGTACCTATCATCCTCCCCTCTGTTTAGACGGGTTGCATTTTTCTTACGCTTTCTCTCCCTCAAAAATGACAGCATCTCCTAAACTGCTGAGATTCCTTTCAAGGAGCATGACTCCAAAAGACAGTGGAGGAGGGATAGGAAGGAATAAAAGCTTTTCAGAGGCTCCACTGGGAATCAACAGACTTCCAGAACATGCTAGGAGAACACAGCATTTCTCAGATGGCTCAGTACATCAGTCACCTTGCAGTTCTGGTAGGCACAGAAAGCAACACTGGTGACACTGACTCTTAATGCACGTGTCATACAGCTAATTTCAAACCATCTCACTCCTACGTGTCTGTCCTTGAACAGTCCAAGTAAAATTACTCTCCTTAATTTCCACACCCTGACCTGGTTTCTCCAACTCAAGAGCGGGGATATTTTAAAATCTGATCTAGTCCCTCGAAGTCAACACCTGACACAAACTAGTATCTCTTGTGTGAAATCACATGACAGGTAACACATCTACTATAATTCAAGGGCACACAGTCTACTTCAAAGAAGGCTGACTTTACCAGAAGAAAGCCCATCTCATCTACATAACTATTTCCTCGGGGTGGGGTGGGGGGCAGGGGGTAGAAGAAAACCACAAAACCAACAAAAACACTGAAGGTAAAGACTCTTACATTTGACAGCTCATAATTCATTCCTGTAAGCATATGACATCCTCAGGACCACCTATTCTAAATAACGTCCTGAAACTCTGCACAGTAAAGAAAGTGGATTACTGCCCCCCCCCCAGCCCAATTTTAGATTACCCTTTCAGTGAAGAGGGATGGATGGGGTGGAGGTTTGTTTTGGTTTTTAAATACAGCATTTCCACCCCAGCTTCTGGGAAGAAACTCTGGTTTGCTTCAGATTTAAAACTTGACTGAAGACTGAAACTATTTGGCTGACCAAAGATATTAATCTAAATTTTGGCAGCTCGTTTGGAATAAAGGCAAACTACTTGACAGTTGATTGGAGAAGCATTTCCATACACAGTATTACACAATACTCCAAGAAACACTAACTGCAAAGAGACACATACACAAACTCAGAGTCAACACTGACATCACATAATTGCTGTTGCAGCAACTCTGTCCTCAGTTAATCAGAGCTGAACGACATTCCCTCACATTTGCAAACAGCAGGGCTGCACTGCAATCAGACGTGCAACTGAAGACCATACACTCCTAAGAAACTTAGTGAGGAAGCAGCAGCGGCCACAGAAGCCACTGCTACATGAATTTCAGAATAAGCTACTGCAGGTTTGCTACAAACACAAAGACTCTCTGGTGCATTTATACCTGCAAGAGCCACTCCTCCCAACTGCCCTGCAGAGCATACAGTGCAACTGTTCTGGTTTTGTTGTACATACTAGTACAGATGCTTAACAGAAATCTTAACCTACAACACAGAACTGCTTTCTCCATCATGCTCTTCAAAGAAGCCAATAAGAGTATCAGTTACACTTGCAAGTTCTATTTATTTTGGCATAAGGGACATGCAAGCTGTTCAAACTAGCAACTCTTGAAAAGTAAGCAAGAATAAGAATGAATCTTATTTATTCTTATGCTTACAGAAATTTTGTGCAACAGTGACAGAATCCAGTTTCACATGTTCTCTGAGAAATTTTGTTCTGGGGTTAGATCAGTTTATTTTTGCAGCATAAGGCCAAAATGCACAGAATACCCACTAAAAGAAAAAACAACCCAAGCAAGTTTTAGGTGAGTAATATCCAACTGTGTTTGAATGGAAAAACTCTGGGCACTTCCTGATCACAGAAAGTATTGTCAATACAT
Source organism: Chlamydotis macqueenii (assembly GCF_036417535.1). Taxonomy (NCBI): domain Eukaryota; kingdom Metazoa; phylum Chordata; class Aves; order Otidiformes; family Otididae; genus Chlamydotis; species Chlamydotis macqueenii. The sequence goes on from NC_141556.1 coordinate 160,405,506, forward strand.
TAATGAAAGATGGAGAACTCCTCTGCAGATGAGACACGCAGATGCATGCCACTGGAACTCATTTTTTAACAGCCTAGAGACTAAATTAAGAGCCCAGGATCCTTCTGCAATCAGTGAAAAGAGACAGGTACCTTCAAAGGTTGATTCATGAGGCCCCTAGTGATTTTCCAGGATGACTTGAATGTAGTGATGGAAAGCAGGGTTCAATTACATACTTTCAGTTCCATGTCACCTATCATTTCTTTCTGAAGGAAGATTGCTCCCTAGTATAGGCATCATCAAGCGGAGATCATGAAGTGTCAGGCATACAAAAAAAATAGACTTTTCAAAATGTTGTGCTACTTCATGCAACACTTTCTGATTTAGTCTTCATCACTGCACTGCAACTTCATCAGTCATTTATTCACAGAAGGTAGCTTAGCTACAATATCTTTAAAAACCAGGAAAGACAAACTCAGGTATACACACACATATGCTCTAGAGCAGAGCTGAGATGAAACCTTTGCTCAGAACCCAACCTTAAAAGCAGCGATGTAGTTCAACATAGGCTTCCAACTTACCACATTTTTAAAGTCATCCTCTGCTTCATCAAATTTTCCTTGCTTGAGCAGTAAGTGTCCTCTCTGTAGTCTTGCCTGAAACGAAACGTAAGATAATTTCTTTTGACTTACAAACTGGAATTCAGCAAAGTATGAAAATAAGCTTCATTTTCCTCTATTAGTAAAAAGTTTCATTTTACTACAGCTAACAAGTTGAAACAGAGATCACAACACCCACTCTTTGTCTTCTCAATTTGACAATGTTCTTATGAGGCCTCTGATGGTAAAGCATAACTCTACACCAGAACTGAGGGACAAAAAGCAGCCACAGTTTTTATGAACAGTTGCAACTCACAGAAAGAACTCATTTGAAGAGTTGCATAAAATAAAGTGAATGTTTTACCTTTCACCCCATTCCTGATCATAACCGCCTATAGATTTTAAGAAATTAGCAGAAATAATAAGCAGTCTCCATGGTTAATTCTTTCACGAAACTTTCAGAATAACAGAAGCTATGTAAAAAGACAAGTTAATGATTTAGGAGATTTTGATTTATGCTAAAAATATTTTCATACAACAATGAATTTAACATTTGCTCCTTTATTGTAAGCTATACAGGACATGTCACGGCCCATGGAAGAGGGAGGCAAGAGAATCACATGGAGATGACTCCAGCATCAGTTTCCAAGTAGCAAGGCAGTTTCCACATACAGCAAGCACAAGTCAGCAAGGGGTAAGTAAACCAGAACTTTCAACAATCCCATAAGAAGGCAGTGATATTAGGACAGTTCCTGAGAAGAGATCCCTCAACTCAAATCCTGATTAAGACAGAAGAAAAAGAGACATATGTGCGCTCTTTCTCTCACTCTCAGAGGGCATAGCCTTGGTAACTGAGAAGAGAGCAGGAAAGCATTTAGCACAAACTCATGAGGAACATGAACTTAATAAAACTACTATTAGTTGTTAGAATGACTAGCTAGACTGTACTCATACTTCCAAATTCAAGCACATACACCATTGCTATTATTTTACCCTATTTAAAGTCTTCTGAGTGATATTTTCTGTGTCTGTTTAGCCAGATCTGAAAAAACAACCTTCTTCGAAGTAGGTGATTTCTTTTTTTTTTACGCTTGAACAATTTTCAATTCCAATAATACTTACTGATGTGAAGTCCTGCTTTAATTCAACCACTTTACTTAAATCACGAATTGCTGCTTTAGATTTGCCCATGGCTAAGTACACTGTCGCTCTTCTGTAGTAAGCAATGTAGTTATCAGAGTCTCCCTCTGCAAGTGAACGGACAGTAATCAGAATACTACCTCAAAGCAACTGAAACTTCTGATATAGTGAAAGTGTAATAACTAGAAATACATTACCTGAGTTTTAAGCCACTGGAAATTGTATTTATCAATAAAACATAACATTTGTAACATTATCCAAGCAATATTTTCTATACAGTTTGATTACTTAACAGTTGATTACAGAAACACAGTAAATGTAAAAAAATTAAGAGTACTGAAGTTGAAATACGTACATGTTTTTCAGCTTTCTACAGGAACACTGCCACTACATACTAACCCTTTATCTCCAACTGCAGGCCTCCATTTGAAAGCATGGTAATTCATCATTCTCCACCCCAGTCCCCGGGATGCAAGCAAATAATTCCCAAACAACCGATACGTTAGTCCAATGTCATCACAGACGCATAAATCCTTTACATCATCCACGGAAACAGCAGCAACTTCTTTAGTATTCAAGTGGGCACCAATATCCCCTCTCAACAGCAGACAAACACACATACATTCTCAAAACCTGAAGACTAACTTCAAGGCCCACACATTCCATGTTGTCTGCCAGTCAAGCTTCCAAAATCCAGCAATTTTAACACACTCTAGGCTAGCACGTATACATACACCCTTACAGTAGGCAAACGTCAGTCTCTGAAACCAAGAAGAATTTCCTTAATATTCTTCTCCATGCAGTATTTCAAAGAAACAGATGACAGTTACTGTTGGCTCTCAAGTAAAGGCAACTTAGACCACCCAACCAACCATATGGAGTAGAAGATAGTAAGTGTTTTACTGTGCTATTAAAAAAAGAAGAAAAAAAGTCATCAATTCAGAATTTGTAGACAAGAACATCCACATCTGAGGCACAAACCAATCTCCTTCTCACCTCACTTTACATTAAAGTTGAGCTTTAAAATAAATGAATAAATATTACGGTCAGTAACCGAGCTTAGTAACTGGCCACTTCCATTACCAAAACACTAGCTCATTTCTCACTGGACAAGGGATCTGCAGCTCTCCTCTACCGTGTCTTGGCTGTAGAAATACTACAGTCCAGCACTGAAATTTAATAATAACTCCCAATCTTGTATGCCAGCATTACGGACATCAAGTAAATTTAAGTGTTACAACCTTTAAAAAAAAAAGTATTAAGTCCTACTGCATACAACTAAGTGTGTTGAGTAGGCATAAATCAATAGCAGAAATTAAGGAACTTTTTTAATACACACAGCGTGAAAGACAGGAAAGAGCTAAATCAGAAAGCACATTTCCAGCACCACATTGCGATGTTTCTGACAGTCAAAATATGGTTTTGCCTCAGTTCGCAGTAAGAGTAATGAACAGCAACTGACATTTACCCAGAGAGAAGGTATAAGTTGTCAACTTGACAGGACTGAAGGAGTTGAAAATTTAACTGAAGGGAGCAAAAATGGACAATAGCTTTCTTCTATTTTAGATGTTTGAAAAAAAAAAAAAAAAGAAAAATAGGCTGGCTGAGGCAAGACAAAAAGATCTATTTACCTCACAGTCTACAATAATGATGCAAGCAGTACAAGTCCCCTCCTCTACAAACACAGTAGGCAAATTGTGCTTAAAATCTTTTCAAAAAGGCAAAATACGAAGAAGTGTACTAAAAGGTTAGGCACTCAGGCTCACATCAACATCCAACTAAGAATTCCATCAAGGTCACAATGGAAGTGGTCACACCATAGCTCTGCCAGCTGCTCAAGCACTGCTGGCAAAGCAGAGGGTTTTACTCCACACAGGCACCTCACACTGCTGCTGCCTTTGCACCAGCACTTGCATGGCCAGAGACCGAACCGGACTCTTCACCAAATCCAAGTTAAAGCTTGTCAACCAATAACAAAGGAATAAACCTCATTGTAACGCTAATTCTGTCATGCTTTGGCAGCGACACATGAGACAAAAGGAGTAACAGATAGCCTCTTGGTGGAATGAGGAGCTTCCACAGTACAGAAAGAGGAATTTCTCCCCTCCACTCCCTTTATATAAGGGAAGTTGATCTTTGAGAACTCTCAGAAAACACGAATAGCTCAGAATCAGTAGATATTTCATTTACATATCTCTATTAGACCAAGGCATAAATAGAAAAGTCTCAATAGTATGACTCATTACTGTGTAACATCTTGATATTATTCTTCTCAAAGAAAATTACAAACTTGTACACATTATAACAAAGTCCAACAACTTAAAAATAAAAAAAACGTGTAATTGAGAAATTGCAGTGTTAATGGACAGAACTCCGTCCTGGTACTATCTGTCTCTATGCTTCAAGTCAAGGATTTTAACCAGCAAAGTTGCTTCAAAATTCACAGAAGCAAACACTTAACTCCTCAGTTCGTTGAAAATGCAGAACACCAAAACAGGAACTCATTCACTAGCTGAGTATAAAAGAGGGATAGTTTATATACTCTTTGCTACCATCTCAGTATCTCAAACTTGCAGTATCAGTTTCACTGAGGTGATCCACTTCAAGATTTAATTTTAAAAAAAAAAAAGTTACATGTTGAATTTTTTTTTTACAGTCCTGAAGAGAAGAAAGCATGGATAAAGTCAACCTTTCAAAGACATGCTTTGAAAATTTCATAAAGATAAAACCTAATCTTCATGGGATTAGACACAGGGAATACCTCAAACAATACCACAGTCAATTATAATTGCTTCCATACAGCTAGCTTGTAGAACAGCAGTGACTGAGTGTTCACATACCAAGTAGTTAATTTAGCAGTTTCTTTTATCAAAATCAAAGCATAAATATTCCACTGCCTCTCTGTTGCCTCCCGTCCAAGCTGCTGCGTGAAGGTGTTCCAAGTTCTGTGACTCATGGAACGCAATTTGCAAGAAAGCAGGACACTTAACAAAGCAAACAGTAGGGGAAAAAAACCCTCACCCAAAGCTATTTCAGTGTGAGCCACTTTCCTGAGATACGTACCAATAGCTGCATGAAAGTGAGACAAGGCATCTGCTAGCTGTCCAGCAGCCAATAACTTCTTTCCCATTTCAAGCTGTTTTTCTACTTCTGCATTTATTCCACATTCAGCTCCTTGAAAACAAAAAGATCAAGGTTTTGAATGACCAATTTGATTATACCAAACATATACAGTGATAATATAATACACACAACAGACAGTTATTGATACAGAGATCACATCTTCCTGTACTAAGACAACCTGAAGTCCAATAAACACGCAGCATGTCTTCCCGGCCCCCAAAAAAATGATGTCAAATTAAGTAGGTAAACACTGTAAAGCACTGCACTGTGAGAGGGCACTGAATATGCATTTCTACTCCTGTATACATGTTCAGTAACATACTTCAGCACATCAAGCTTCATACATCAACTATAAAACAGTTTGACAAAATACATTTCTATGTGGGCTTTTGATTTCAAAAGAATCTGGAAAAACACTCAATGCACACACAACAAATATTAAAAGGCTTTAAGTTAAATTTCATGACCCTACGGATAACTCAGGACTCAACTGAGAACTCTTAGCTGCTTCAGAAAATCAGCTTCTCATCTACTGGCCTTTTGTCTCATCTTTATCATCTCCAAGGTAAACTGTTTCCAGAGCAGAAGTTTTGACATAAATAAAATTCTCACTCTTTTCATTTAATCAGCGGTATGAAAGTCATATTAAAGTGGAACATTTTCAAAGTGCTAGTTTTAGTTTATAGCTAATGCATTGCTGCTGCTCAACCAACAGGGCAAGACCATTGTTGAGAAGAAATGAGCAGCTGAGTGCAAGTACATGCTGTATGTACACCAATTCAGCCACAGAGGTTTTTCGTTTGTACTGCTTCCAGCATTCTTCTAATTCAGGACAGAATTTCACTACAACTTACCAGTTTATGACTATTCAAACTTTCACACTATAAAAAGTTCTCTTTTACTAAAAGCACACCCTATGCATAAAGTTAAGCAAGGTAATATATTAAAATCCTGAATAAATACATTACATTAGAAAGTAACGAAGTACAACTACTATGAATCAATTTCTTTGACTCAAGTTTGTATCTACTTAATTTAGGCAGGCACTTGAATTAATCTTAAATACAAAAATGCAGTAATACTTTGAAGTTGTTTCTTAGACTCTGAATAAAAATGTTACACTACAGAGATAGTTTGAATGAAAGCACATCTAAACTTCTCACACTGAAAGGGGATTAAACAACAAAGTAATTACAACAGTAATTTCTGATCACCAAGTCATCAAGGTTTTAGAACCAGAACCTTTCAACACCTGGATCTTAATTTAATTTCGCTTTCCCACTCCTTAATACCATTTGTAATTCTTTCCACTTCACATTATAAGAAAACCATTGAGCTGTCTATATTAAAATGAACAAAATGCTCTCTGCATCCAGTGGAAAAAGCTCCGTCCGTTTGTCATAGTTCAGCCCCGACCGGGACCAGACCACGCAGTCTCTCTCTCGTTCCCCTCACCCCTCCCTCTTCCTGGGGTTAACATTATCTCTACTACCTTCCCCTCCAAGCGGCACAGGGGGGAAGAGGGAATGAGGGTTGCGGTCAGTTCATCACGTGTTGTTAAATGCCGCTACTTCGTCGTCAGGGGAAGAACTCCTCACACTTCTCCTCTGCTCCGTTGTGGGGTCCCACCCATACGCCACAGACCTTTGTGAAGCTGCTCCGGCATGGGTCATCTCTTCCACGGGGTGCAGTCCCTCCAGAACGGCTGCCCCAGCGGGCCCTCCATGGGCCACAACCTCCTTCAGGCCTCCACCTGCTCCAGCATGGGGTCCTCCAAGGGCTGCAGGAGAATCTCTGCCCCTCCATGGACCTCCATGGGCTGCAGGGGGACAGCCTGCCTCACCATGGTCATCACCACAGGCTGCAGGGGAATCTTGGCCAGGAGCCACATTACTCCTCCCCTCCTTCACTGACCTTGGCGTCTGCAGCCGTTCCTCACAACAGGCTGGCAGATGTCTGTCAGGATCCTTTTTACATCTTATTCACTTCTCCTCTCCACTTCTTGCAGCCGGGCTGGGCTGAGCTGGGCCCAGTCGGCCGCCTGGCGCGAGGCCAGAGGGTGAGGCCTGCAAGGCCCATGAGGCCTGCGCCTCCCCCTCTGCACCTCTGCCCCCGCTCAGCTTCTTCACATCTTCTCTTCTCTCTTTTTTTCCTGTTTTCCCCTTCTTAAATACGTTATCACAGAGGCGTTATCACGGGACATTCTGCTACCAATTGGCTCGGCCTTGGCCAGCAGCGGGTCCGCCCTAGGCCCGGTCGAGTCCACTGAACAAAGGGGAGCGACTTCTAACAGTTTCCTACAGAAGCTACCACCTTAGGCCCCCCCTACTAAACAAAACCACAACATCGTTCAAAGATTGATAATAGTTCAGGAAACTGGATACAACAGCTTCAGTTCAATTATTTGCTTTAGAACAATGACAGCAAACATTTTTTTTTTTAATTAACAGAAATGACTTCATAAAAATAAGGCCTGAATTTCCAGTCAGTAACTTTTTTTTTGTTTAAATAGATGGCATTAAAATAGAACATTACTTATCATATAGTCAATTTGGAGACCTTATTAAACAAGGCATTTTAAAATCAATTCTAGGTATTTATAGCTCTGAATAAAATAAAAGTAGCTCCACTCATAGTGGAGAAGTATTTCTTGACAGTAAGGTTTTCCACATACAGTATTCTACTTTGAGGTAGCTTTTATGTGAAGGTCCAATTTTCTGAAAAATTAACATTCTTTGCCATTTTGATCTCTTGCTTCTTCTCTAGCTTAAAGTTTTGATCACTGAGTAGTCCAATGTCCTCTAAAATGACAAAGCAAGCATTGCGGGGCGGAGGGGGGAAGAAACACAACACAAAAAAGCCAACAACTGAAGAAAAAAATCCAAAACAAAACTGTAAAACAAACCCACCACAAATTTCCCTGGCTTTGGAAGTATACTAGCAGCAAATCAGGTATCAAACCATAAACAGACTGAAGTATTTAACATGAACTAAAACAAATAAAAATTATAAAGCTTCATCCCTCCTGTCTCTCCCCGCATACGAATACTGAAATCTTTCAAAACTTAACAGTTTGGAGTGGTATCCTGTAAGTGGGCTGTAAATTACTCTTTGATGAGTTTTTCAGCCACCTAAACACAGCATTCAATTTCCACAGTCTCAAGCATCTGAAGGAGTGTCCTTGTTTCACATTTAGTCACATCAGGATAGCTCCAAGAATAGAATTTCCACAATAAGATGTACCCACACTACTCACGGTCTTTCACACACATTACGTTCAGTACAGCTTTACAGTTACATAATACTTTAGGCTGGAGAGCCACATTTTTCCTTGAAAATACTGAAGATAACAAATAAAGGAAACTAGAAAGGTGACCACTAATAGTAAACAAGTAACAAAAGCAGGAGCAACATGGATAGAGAGGTAAAGCATGACTGTAGATTTCCTGCAAAACAAGACTAATTACTAGACAGACATTAAAACTTGGCTCTGCAAGCTGCCAAACATCATAAATTAATGTGGAAATTTCCAGAAGCAGCCTCTATAGTCACTGTAACCACGATGAAAAGTGACATTTACCGTAACTACTCAGGAACACTGCACACTGCCCTGACAGTTGGGTTGTTTATTCATATATATCTATTGCTTATTCATTTTCTGGTTGTACGCAAACAATTGCTCTAAATAAACAACCCCACAGTAGACATCTGAAACATAGATACAGAAATCTAAGGAGTCAAATTCTGTGAACCTATTTGGGGACCTACTCTTTGGTCTGGGAATGAACAGAAGGACTCAAGTTCAACCTGAGGAAAAAACAAACCAAGCCCACAAGAGCTCTTTCCAACAGACAGATAGTCATTAGGAAGCTGGCTATCAAGGGCCCCGCGCTACAGCTGAAGAAGCTACACATGCTCCAGCAAGAAGCTAAATTTATGAAAGATAAATACAAGCACACTATTTTTAAAACTTCCAAGTATTTTGAGTATTATTTTTAAAGCCTGCCTAATTGTTCTCTATTCACCAACGACCTCAGACAACCACACACAAGAGCCTCAGCTGTCAAATCAAGTCAGATATTCTGGATAAATTCAGAGCCTGTAGTTCTGGCACTGCAGCAAGAGTTTAAAAAAAAAAAAACCACACAAAAAAAAATAACAAACACACCAAAAAACAAACCACCAAAAAACCAAACCACCACAAAAAAACCACACAAAAAACCCACAGAAAACCACCACCAACACCAAAAAAACCTACCATCCCCCCCCAACCCCAATCAAAAAAATAAAAAAAACAACCACCAAAATCTATTCCCAGATAAGAACTGGTATTTGCCAACTCAGAAGAAGTCAATGAGAAGGCACAACAAAGAAACAAAGATAAGCAGGTGCAGCTAACCTGTTTTTCCAGTTAAATACACTGACTTCAAATAAATTATACCTTCCTGGCAGGATTTTTTTTTTATTAAGAATAACTACTGCTACTATGTGGGTACCTAACTATATGAACTTCAAGTATATCCTCACAGAAACAAGCACATCCACAGTGTAAAAAGCTTAAGAAAGCCCTCTAACTTCAAAACAGTTTCAAGATTTCACATTCGTCTACACACTCTTCTTCCCCTGTGGAATTTCCATCCACTTTTAATTTTTTTTAATTTAGACTCCAAGCTGAATAATGGGACTATGAAAATAAACAGAATTAGTTCTGGCTATATACCAGAAACAGAACTGTTTCAAAGACAAAGAAGAAACATGCATGCTACTAACCTTAAGTACAATGATCTAAACTTTTTTTTTTAAAGAAAAAAAAAAGAAAAAAAAAAACAACATAAAAAAGCCTGATGATTCTCTTGTCATGCAAGTGGAAGATCCTGCTTTTGGGGCTTTGCTTTTATGTGTGTTTGTAAATGTGTTTTTCAAGGACAAGACTGAGCAAAGTAAAAACTGGACAAGCAATCACGGTTTCAGGAGCAATATGAAAATGCTCACAAGTAGACTCAGAACATCCAGTGGAGCAGAGTGTGTAACCTCCATTCATCAAGGTTTCACTCCCTCTGTTTGTAAAGAAAGTTGGTAAATATGACTACTATTGGCAAACCAGAAAGCCATCCTTCCCCACCTCCAGAAAGCTAGAGGCTTTCTTCCCCCTTCACATGACTATCCTTTGCAATTTGGGGTGAGAAAAAACACCTTCCAAATTCAGGACAGAAACATACGGTGTGGGAGGGTGGTGACAAGAGAAACAGTTAAGGTTAGAGGTCTGACAACAACAAACTGAGCCCTATATCCTTAAAGGCCGTTTCTTCTTCCCCTTATTACATTTCCTTTCTTTAATACTAAGAAGGAGAAGGGGAAGAGGAACAATACTCCGTCCTCCTCAGTTGCCTCTTTTTGTTGCCATTAGTGCAGACAAAAGCCATGAAGGGTGAATCTTGCCAAGAGGTGACTTGTGTCAAATGGGAGCTTATCCAGCACAAGTCAGGGCATTCAAGGAGGAGGAATGGAGGAAAAGATACAGTAAGGGTGAACTGCAGCCTGCCACACCACCAGATACTCCAAAACCTTTTTATTGAACTCATTTACCAGCCAGATGTAAATTAGTATTCACAGGTACTGCCGGCTAGATACAAAATTAATACAAGCCGACTGTTCCACTGATTCATGAATCAGGTGGCAGAAGGCAGACTTCTACAATTACGATATTAAGATGCAAATTTAAGCGTGAATATTAACACCTTTGAGTTCAAAGATCAGGAACATTGAGGGGGAGGTAAATCTGGATACTTAAATAATATAAAACCACCAAAATCTCTAACTACATATTCTAGAAAATGAACCCAGGAACTAAGAGGTTCGTAAGTTTAGTAAATAAGATCCAGAACCACCACTGTTCACCCTAATACTCTACTTCAAAGCATCTTTATTAACTGAAGTTAAGAAAATAAACCCCAAATTAGGAAACCATGGCTTTGGTACGTCCACACAGCCATTAAAATATATACTTGAAGTAGGTTGGCAACTTCAAATAAAGAAACCTCAGCAAGAGCATCACTGCCACAATCTCAGCTGGGGAAAAGAAAAAAAAAGAAGTATTACTTTGTCCACAATTACTGTTTTTCCCGCTAACACTACCAAAATACGCATGCAAAAAAGCAATTCAACACCGCAGTATGTAGCCTTACAATACAGAGCATCTTTGCCACACTATGGTTCTGCTGCTAGCTGAAGCATTCATTAGTTTAGTACGTAAACTGAGTTTCTAATGTCAAGCTCAGGTCAAGTCTTGGGTCTACACACTCATTCTCACTATAGAGCACTTCAGTTCCACCTCAATCTGCCACTGTCAGATAAAGAACGTTCCTCAAGTGAAACTCAGTTTTACAATTACACACACAGACAGTTATACATTTAACAGGAGCCTGTGAATATAAGCTTGACCACACAGGTGTTGCTGACAGTGTACTGAAAGCAAACAGGCCGTACAAAGTACAGATAAACTTCTATGCTGAACTTGAAATATGAAACGTGAGAGAAAAAAATCCAGAATAAAACAAAAACATAAACAAATGCAACACAACTGTCAAAGGTTTCAGCAAATTTGTAGGTCTGGCACTACGAATTGCTGTGGCCAAAAAAAAGCCTTTGAACTTGGAAACCGTGCAGGATTTGTACAGAAGTCAGAAATTCAGGGCCAGCGCGGAACCAGCCAATGCTGTCACACAGTTGCACTCCAGGATACCAGGACACTTTCCAGACCTCACAGTAGCTGGCACCCTGTCAGCAGGCCAAGGAAAACGAAGTGCACCTCAAACTACCTTAAACAGCACCGCCAGGAAGTCAGATAAACCCAAACAGGTTACAGGGAGTGACGGTGCCCTCATTACACACCCTTCCCAACAGCTTTGATGAGGTGGCACTTCAGCACCTCCTTCTTCCTCACACCCCTTCCAGAAATATTCCTCCTCCTCCCTCCCCGGAGGTCCAGCGGGGGCTGCCCCTCCGCCGCGGCAGTGGCGGCCCCAGGGCCTCCCCCCGGCCGGGCCCGGCCAGCCCCGCGCACCGCTTGGGCTCAGGCCCGCCGGCTCCCCACGGGCAGGCCGCAGCCCCGCCGGGCCCGCTCCGCCCTCCCTGAGCACTTCGGCCTGGCTACACCGGCTGCCCCACAGGCCGGCAGGACACCCGGACACCCCCCAACCGGCGGGACCGCTGACGGGAGAGCCGGGAAGGAGCAAGGGCGATCAGCCACCACCCTCCGGCTGGCCACTACCGCGGGCCCAGCCCCGCCTCAGGCTGGCTCGCCCCGACGGGCCGCGGAGAGAAGCGGCAGCCCCGCCGCCGCCACAGCCCCCGCGCCTCGGCCAGGCCGCGGCTCCCCCCGCGCCCCCTCACAAACCCCAAACGCCCCCCGGAGGCGCAGGCACCTCCCCCCCGGCCCTCACCCTGGTACTGCAGGTCGAAGAGGACGAGCAGGAAGGGCAGCGCGGAGCCCAGGCGGCCGGCGGAGGCCGCGGGTGACACCATCTCCGCCGCCCACCCCCCGTCCCGACGCCCGCGGCGACAGTGGCGGCGCCCCGCTCCGACGGCTCCAACTTCTCCGGCCTGGGTCGTGGGCGCCTCTGATTGGCCACCGCACACGCTCGTCTAACGTGGAAGCAGCGTAAAAACACCCGTCCGCGCAGCGCCGGGCCCCGCCTTAAGCGGGAGGGGGCGGGGCGCAGCTCCGCGCCTGCGCGGTACGGAGGCGGGGCGCTGCCTCCACTGAGCTTGCGCGAGTGGGCGGCTTCCCCGCTCCCGCGCGTGCGCAGGAAGGCGGAGCGACGCCGCTGCCCACAACGGGGTGCCCTCAGTGCAGATGGCGGGGCAGGCCTCCGACCTCCCGCAGAGAGATAAAGCCTGAGTGTTACCATCTGCCTCTGTATTTTATCTCCTGTCTCTTTGCCCGCCCCCTCCTACCGCAGCCAGGTTTCTCCTTTGTGCCAGGCCCGGGTTTAGCCCCTCTGAGGGTGCTCTGTAGGTGCTGGCGGGCCTGGAGAAGGACGTGGGCTGCTTGCCTCAGCCCAGCCGAGGGGTGAAAACGGCTGGCGTCGGGGCTGTTGGAGTGAGTTTAACATTGCGAATATACCCTTTTGGAGTGTGGTAGCTGCTTAATTGTTTTAAGTCTGTATCTCTGGACCACTGAAATTGTAAAAAACTCAGGCAGCAAGTCACAAGTAAATTGATCCTGGTTCTCTGTTGCTGTGCCTGACCTAGCCGTAGAGCTGAGAAAGGCAAGCGTGATTTCAAACTGTGCTTGATGGTCTTCTGGACAAAATCGTGTTTTCCACTGAGAGCAAAGCCAGGATAGTCAGCATGGCCTTAACTGTACGCTGACCTCCAGGCATGCCAAAAAAGTATTAAGGAACTGTCGTAGTTCAGCCCCAACGGGGACCAGACTACGCAGTCTCTCTCTCACTCCCCCACTCTCCGAGAGAATAGGAGGAGATTTGACAAACAAAAGAAAACCAGGAAAAAAAAAAACCAAACACGTGGGTTGAGATTGAACAAAAAGTAAATTTAACAGTAATGACAGAAGAAAACAATAGAGTGATGGAACACAAATACAGTATAATAGCTCACAACAGATCTCCACATCCAGTCTCTTCCAACTAGCAGGGCCTCCCTTCAGCCCCCTCCTCACTTATATACTGAGCATGATGTCAGATGGGATGGAATAGCCCTTTGGCTATGTGATGGTTTAGCCCAAATCACCACACAGCTTCTCGCTCACTCTCCCCCTCCCCAGGGGGATGGGGGAGAGAATTGGGAAGGAAGGAGAACTCGTGGGTTGAGATGAAGACAATTTACTAAAATAAAAGGGAAAACTACAATAATAACAGAATATAAGGATATTAAAAAATATACAAAGTGAACAATATGTGTTTTCTCACCACCCGATGTCCCAATGACCGATACAGCCCGTCCCGAGCAGCGATCACGGAAACAAACCCGAGCAGCAAGCAAAGGAGCAAAAGGGAGCCAGCAAGGTAGGGGGAACGATGCCAGCCAAAACAAGCAGGAAGGATGGATGCCAGGAAGGCAGATACCCACCCTCGCCTGCCCCCACTTATATACTGAGCATGACGTTTATGGCATGGAATACTCTCTTTGGCCAGTTTGGGTCAATTATTCTGTCTGTCTTTCTCCCAGCTTCCTGCATCTGCAAATTAGCGAGACTTGGAAAGCAGGACGGTGTCCTTGGTCTCATTCACAACAACTGGTATCATCAGGGTGTTTATGAACATTCTTCACACACAAAATCCAAAACATACCAGCTACTGAGAGGAAAAATTAACTCCATCCCTGCCAAAACCAGGACAGGCTAATTTGGGTAAATTAACCCCAGCTGTTAACTAATTAGTTAACTATCCCAGCCATAGGGGCTACCAGCTTCAGTTCTCCACCCAGCTCAGGTAAATATTAACTCTATCCTGGCCAGAACCAGGACAGGAACTTACCAGACTGCAGAAAAATGGGTGATAGGACTTCAACAGCGTTTTCATGCTAAAAGTTGGTATTGGATCTGTAAACTGAAAGCAAAGCTTATGTAAAATAGCCTGACATCTAATACGTATTTTTTGGAGACCTCTTTTCCTTTTTTTCATAATGAAAATAGAGAAAACCCTAATCTTGTATGTGCCTAGTTGTTCATTGCTTTGAATTATCTGCCTGGTGTTTTTGGATAAACATATTAGGGGTGTATTATATGTTATAGCCCATCAATGTAAAAAAAAATCTCAGGGTAAATCTGCCAAGAAAGTAAAAAACTTGAGGCTTGAAGTCTGATCTGGCAACCACAGACATCTTTTTTTTTTTGTGCAGGTACAGTCACATTACCTTTCTCACCCTAGATGATATAATTAACAAGCTTTCTTGAAAGATCTGACTGAAAGAAAGTTACCTCTCTTCAACATTTCATTTGGAAGATGATGCTGCAAAGGTATCACCTTGAAATTTGACCTGCAGAAGATACTCAGAAATAAGAACCTGAAATAATATAACAAGTGATAGATGTGAAATGAATAATTGATGACATTCTAAAGATGTCAACATGAAGAAGAACATGAGAACTCTAGACAAAATATGAAAGCCTAAAACTGAACTGAGTAGAATGCAATCACTGTTAGAGTAAATTAATCCCTTTGATTTTACCTGAGGGAAAACATGTTAGACCAAAGCCAGATAAAGTTGATATGAAAGAGGAATTTACATCTCCAACCCCCTAAGACAACTGAAAATAATACTAAGGATGATGTTATACTTAATGGACCCTTAATAACAAGATTAGGAGAAAACAATCTGGAGAAAACTTGGTACCTTATACTGGAACACCAAGCATAAAGGTTCAAGCATCAAATCCCTTAAAGCAAGGTGAAAGTAGTATGGTTAAAGTATTAAGTATCATTTTGAGTAGATGCTTGACAAGCCCTTGGTCCTTGACCTTGGCCCTGAAATACTTGGCTGAAGTCAGTATTTCAGGCTGACACGGTAATGTAGAGAACAGTGTATAATGCCAACACTACAAAATGATCTCAAAGACAAGGCATTTATCATTGTCACTCTGCTAGAAATGCCACCAGGTACACAGAATTACACAGTAATTTCTTGAAAGAGACCACAAACTGTGAAGGACCATTCTTGATTATCATAGATCCCCAAACATACATTATTTAGATATTAAATGTAAAGCTGGGAGAAATAGTTCTTTAACACATATTTCCTTGTGCAATTTCAGAAGCAGAGGAGGAGAAAGACTTGAAAGAACAAATGCATATTGCATGCCAACATTATATTTTGGAATTTAAAAAATAGCAAAGCAATACGGCTCAAATGCAGAAAGTCTTTCAAAGGGATTAATCAAAATTAGACTGGTATCAGAAACAAGTTTCTTCAGCAGTCCTGAGTGTCGGAGTGGAAAGGTGGATGGCAAAGACTCCAGTAATGTTCAAAGTGCTGAAAAGACAGAAAACCAAGGAATTTTCTCCGAGTTACTGCTGGTAATATAAATAGGAACAGCAGAGGGCGGCAATTAGCAAGGAATGACTCGTGAAACTACTCATTGCCTCTAATAGAGACCGTGAACTGAGTATGCTGAACTATGGTGAAGAGGGTAGTTAAATCTGTAGTTTCTATTTAGTAACTGACAAACGTTCTCAAATATGATGCAGTAAGAAGTCTGGATTAGACATGACCACACAAGGTCCCGGAAGGACTCTGGTGTCCTTGGCCATATGCTTTAATCCATAATCTTGGTTCCAAAACCACCCAAACAAATCAAGTTTCCTGATACAAGAAAAGAAGCAAGGCAGCAGAGTGTTTTGTGCACAGTTTAGTATGAAAATAAAGGAGGTGGTGAAAGAGGATGATAACTCAGAGACAGTGTTCTCAGGGCTTCTTCTTGGAAGAGGTCTCTCAGACTTTACACTGTGTTTTTATTCTCACCCACGTACATACCTGTCAGAAACTTAGCTGTGTTGGAGCTAAATGAAACAGAAGTGTACATCTGGTTAACACGGGATTAATGCTTATGTAACCACGTCTTTTGGTAATTTCACATTTGGATTGGTGTTCCAGAGGAGGCCACAAAGATGATCAGAGGGCTGGAGCACCTCTCCTACGAGGACAGGCTGAGAGAGTTGGAGCTGTTCAGCCTGGAGAAGAGGAGGTTCCGGGGAGACCTTATAGCGACCTTCCAGTACCTCAAGGGGACCTACAGGAAAGATGGGAAGAAACTCTTTAGCAGGGCCTGTTGTGAAAGGACGGGGGGTAATGGTTTTAAAATAGAGGGAGGTAGATTTAGATTAGATATTAGGAAAAAAGTTTTCACAATGGGCGTAGTGGAACACTGGAACAGGTTGCCCAGAGAGGTGGTGGATGCCCCATCCCTGGAAACATTCAAGGCCAGGTTGAGTGGGGCTCTGAGCAACCTGATCTGGTTGGAGATGTCCCTGCTTCTTGTAGGGGGGTTGAACTAAATGACCTTTGAAGGTCCCTTTCAACCCTAACCATTCTATGATTCTATGATTCATAGGAGAGGACTTCAGGGAAATCCCTTTTTCTGGGCTCCTTTTGCAGTAAATGGAAGCAGAAAGGCTCCTACAACCTGCAGTCCAGCACAAGAACTTAATTTACGTGCTCTTGCACTGGGAAAAGCTGATCTTCATCCATGAACTTGAAAAGGAGTGTGAGGGACCAGGCTTGTTTAGGGCAAGGCTAGCCTCCGTTAACACTTCCTCCTCCGTAACAAACTTCTGCACATATGTCTTTGTCATATCTATAATGGGAGAAGTACATTTCTGGTGTGGAATTATTTAGCCCTCTGTGCTATGACATTGTATGTAGATGCTACATAAAAATACTAGCTACTACCTGCTATTTATACTGCCATAAATACGCTTTACCTAGCCCATTTGGTCTCATTTATTTTAAGCTTGTTATAATACAGGTCCTTGAGTTTGCTTTATTCACTAAGCTGCATCACTAGCTAGTTTAGCAGTAGGGCTGTGTTATATGTAGGACAGAAGTTGGAAAAGATAAACTGGACATCACTGTTTCCTTACACTTAAATTTATTTTAAATTTATTTTAATCAGGGGAATTATACTATGTCTGCAACTTTTCTCACTAGCCATGCTGGCAACAGCAAACTCTAAATATCTCAAACACATCCACTATCTCCCACCTAACTTAACCTTCTGGTATAACAATGTGTCAAGCAGGGAAGTAGATATTAGGAACCCCAATTTTATGCTTTACCTGGACATTTTAGTCCCAATTACAGTTAGCTGAGTAGCAGATACTTTGGGGATTTTTTGTTTGAACCAGAAAAAGTCTAGAAATAATTTAAATTAAAACCTAATTTCGGTTTGAAATAATGCAACAAAACCAGTATTTTTTCAAGTATTTTTATTTAGGATAAAACTTCACTTTTGTTGATTTTTGTTAGGGGGAAGTCTTGACAGAAAGCAAAATAGTTCATTTATTATGAAAACACACTCCTTTTAAAACATTTATTTTCCTTTTTTAAGGCACAGAACATTTTTCAAGTAAAATGTTACCGAGAGTCAAAAAACTTTGCTTCAAATGTTAAAATGTGGTTATATTTTTGAAATAAAGCATTCTGTTTTGAAAATGTTAACATTAATGAATTCTCCTCTTTTTTGATTGAAGCAATTTATGAAATTCAGCCTGTTTTCATAACTAGTTTTGATTCCCCTGAAACTTTTTTGTTTACATGTCATTTATTACAAGTATTCTTCTCAGCTCAGCTGAGTTTCAAGCCTACATGATAACTGGAAGCTGTTTGTTTCTCTCAAATGTCTCTTTGATTTTTAAAAACGTAAAAAATATCAGTGACAAACTATTGTGCCATCACTTGAGGTGTTCATTCCTATGTTACGTCCTGCCAAAACACCAAAGTCAGCAAATTTCACACTTCCAAGAATTTTGACTAGAAAGTGTGTATGTGTGAGCCTGACCCCTGCCTGCTCTAGCAGACACCTCCATATTCTTCTTTCGTAAGTGGGAGTTTCCTGTATCTCTTAAGCAATTCAAATTCAAGACATTTGGTAAAACAATACCCTACCCCTCAAGCACATTTTTAGAAGCATGTAAGCCACAGCCATGCGATGCTGTCTAGCATCCTTTTTTATGGGCCCGCCTCCAAATCAAGGCTCCATTTATCCTCTAACTGCTAACAATCCAAAAGGCAACAAATTCGCCTTGCTGACGCAGCAGTGATGGCCTGGGGAAATGAGACATCCAGCATCTCTCTTACGACCAGGTATCCAGAGGCCAAGCAGAGGAGATATTCTATATACATTGCCCCTCTTCACACTCCTGGGTTTGCTCCAGCTAATTCTTTTTGCCAGGCAGTACAGCAATCTGCAGGCAAGTGCAACATAAGGAAGACAACAAAGAGCTCATGTGCATCCTGCAGATGGTATGTTGATTGACTCTTCATTTTCTTGTTCTCAGAAATTAGAGTTTTGCTGAATCAAGGACTCTGAAAAGTCCTGAAGGGGCACAAAGTCCTAAGGCATATCAAGATTGACAACATCTGAAAAAGAAAGGAAAAGGGGAACAGATTGCCCTAGTATGCTTTGTGACTCAGGTTCTGAGAGATGGTGGTTCATTTTCCTTTTTCATACAGTTTTCTTGCCCACAAAAGTGACTGTGTCCCAGTCAGTGTAGAAGTGCAATGCGGTTGCTAGAAAAAGAACAAATATCTAATGTGTCCCATTACAAATTCACCTAGAGGTTGCTAAGTGTTAAAAACTAAGAAGTCCTTTATTTGGTTTCAGTGTTCAGTGACTTTCCTATTGCTCCAGTTACATCAACGGTTTCTAAATACAAAGAAGTTAAATACCACACATGTCAGACAATGGACAGTGGATGTTTTTCGGAGTGCAAACATGAGGTTGGCTGAGTGGAGCTCAGTGGTTGAACCCCATGGGCTGGAAGGAGGGATATCTACTCTGCTTGGAGCTGCAGACCACCTGAGAGCAGTGCAAATACAATTCCTGTTTCAGCGCTGCTTCCCAAGCTCAACAAGGCTGTGGGGTATGCAGGCTGCTGAGTTACCGCAGACAGCGAGCCAGGCTAAGGCTGACATCACCTGAGCTGCTCTGCTGAGTATCCACAGAGGCTGCTGGTCAAACTCCGCTTGGCGAAGGAATGGCCGGAGCCAAGGGGAATCGCAGTCATCCTGCCTGAGGTCCTGCCTGCAGCCTTCCCTCTCCTCATCGCACAGAGGGACATAATGCATGCCCTGAGACTCTTGGCCATATGGGAATTATGACAGGAAAAGAAAGGGGTTTGAATGGTCAATAAAGTATCCCTGTGCTAAAACCATGGTACCTGCAGTTACCTTATTGTTCACATACTGGGAAATAAGTTAACAAGAAGGCAAAAAGTCATCAGAAATGAGAAAGAAATTTCAGGTTACACTCACCCAAGGAGAAGTGTCCTGTTCTGCTTCACGGTCCTGTTCTCAGCATATGAATTAGGTGTTTCACCACAAATAAGACAGACAGGGCTCTATTACAATAATGCCCATGTGTAAAGTAGATGAAACTCAGAATCAGTGTGTCTGCAGACATTTCTTTAGAGTTAAGTCAAATTCCGTGTTTGGGAGGAAGTATGATAAATGAATTGTGTGGCTGTCTCAGTAAAATCCAGCTACTCTTGTTATGTGAAGATAAACCTTTTAGAGAAACCGCTTTTTTTTTAAGAAAATAAGATTTAGTTGGAGAAGAGTCAGAAGTACCCATACTTGAAAATGAAATTTGTTAAACTACATGGGGCAGTGTCTCTTCAAAGTGCTTAATCACAGCTGGTGCTGTGTGTTGGAGGCACGACACCGGCTCATCCTACCTTTATTTTCTTTAAAATGTTTTGTTTTCCTGTGATAAAAAGATATATTTAAATTATTTCCTCAGGTCAACTAAGTGATGGAAAGATTGAATGGATGGAAGTATTACAGGCATTAAAATTGAAAAATGTGCTGTGGAGGGAGTTGGCAGGAAGGAAAAGATTAAATAAACTGAGAATCTGGCTAGACTCATTATTATACCTGTACTGTGCTACTCAAGTCAACTTTCCACCGGAGTTAATGATTACTGGTATGCGTCACTCTGAGAGTGCTGTAGGAGAAAGATTACTGAAGAGTCTATTTCTCAGTTCCCAGAACAGTTTTTCCACTGCCCTCTCAAATTAAAACATCTTGCAGAACATGTATGGCATTCTTCTCCATTCCACAAAACATGCAGATAATGTTTTCACTTAAGCTATTATTGTGTCAGGGTCCTGAGGGCACCACCAGGCCTGGCATTCCCTGCCCAGCCTCCCCCCACCTCTCCAGGGCCCAGGACCCCCTGTCGTCTCCCCTGGGATCCTCAGCCCCTGCCCCAGTAACACCACAGCAGGGCCAGTCTCCAGCTCCTAATGGCCCTGCCCGGCCATGGGCCCTGCCAAGCCTTGGCCCATCCCTCTCCCCAGGGAAGTGCCCAATGCCGGGGGCTGGGGCTGCCCCTGTGCCCCTGGCTGCCTGCTTCTGGCTGGGGGGGGTGGGCTGGGTCCTGGCTGCCAGGTCCTGCCTGGAAACCCCATAAGAAGCAGTCAGCCCAACACTGTGCCCTGACACCTTCCACAGCTACCCAGGACATTTCCCAAACAGCCATGGCCAAGATTCTATCCCCCAGAGTAGCCGGGCAGGCGGAAAATAATGTGTTAGTGCACAATAAGGAGATGTACAGGCTAGAACAGGAAAAGTGTGCAAAATTTGAAGTGTGACTGAGTAGAAGAAGCTTGGACTAAAACAATACAAGGGGAAGAAAAGGCTTTGAGTTATGACTTTAGAATGTCTTAAGTGCTTCAGTGCAAATTTAAGTTCCTAAAATTCCCTTTCAGCTATCTTCTATTATGGTAAAAAAAGGTCAGTAGCTAACTGGAGAAGCTGGTATTTCACCGTCTCCTAAGCACCTAAAGAAGAAAATACAACACTTTGTCTGGAAACGCCCAAAGCACCACAGAGGAGCATATCCCACACGTTCTCACAGTACGTCTGTTAAACATGACGATGACTGAACTTCAGAAGGCGGCCAATGGAGAAAGTGAACCACCTCTCAAGGCAGCAATTCAGAGGGTACATCACTTGTGCAGCTGGGTATCAGCCAAAACCTTCTTGGCAGCTGTAGGTGCACGTTGGATTTATGGTGGTTGTGGACCACTGCCTGTTTGTGCAGGAACCGTAATTGCCTATCTGCTCCAGCTGGACCTCTGGCTGTCCTCAACCTTCTGCGTCAAGTCATGCTGATGGGGAAAAGCTAAAATGCTCTTGGTCCTCTCCTAGTAAATTCATGCATGTTTTAGGAGAGTACTTTTGTCACCAAGCTATATGATACAAGGTGAGGAAGGGGGAACCAGGCATTAATGTGGGTTAAAGAATACCTGCTCTTGCCAAGTGAGGCTTGCAGCAAGTAATTAAACATTAATCAAGCTCTGGAAGAGCCAACAGGGAAAGAATGACTCTGTCTAGCTGACAAGGTGATACCTGCATCTTCACAGATTAGAAAACTTGGTTCTAGCTCTCTCTAGTTCCAGGGGCTGCTTGTGTATTTTATATTCAACAGACACTAGAAAAAGCGACCAAGTGTTTCACACACTCCATACACACCTCCCCTAATCAACTGATAAGAATCTCCATCATTTTCTCACCCAGTTAGCATTTACTTTGATAAAATAAACAGCTTCAGCGAGACATCCTTAGAAGGCAGGCTGTGGCCGTTAGGGCATTTTAAGAAGAGCATGGGGTATAAAACTTATTGGGCACAGAAGGGATGGCACTTGCACATCTCGCTTTCTAAGCGAGTGCTCCAACCATTCACATAATGTGCTCATCAAATTGTATTGCATATTGGCCTCTAGGCCTGACCCACAGAGGCTGTGACTGTCGCATTGCTAGTTTTAAATCTTCTCTTATTAGTGTTAAGGAAGGTTTACCACACTAAGCCTTGATATCCCCTCTGGCAATGCCTGGTTTAGCAATTAGTGCAGCCCAACAGGAGCAG
Organism: Chlamydotis macqueenii; assembly: GCF_036417535.1. Lineage (NCBI taxonomy): Eukaryota > Metazoa > Chordata > Aves > Otidiformes > Otididae > Chlamydotis > Chlamydotis macqueenii. The sequence goes on from NC_141556.1 coordinate 160,427,955, forward strand.
ATCTGCAGAAGGACAAGTCACTACTGAGGATATGACAACTACATTTTACAAGCGCTCAGGTTTTCCTTCAGAGTACCTCTAGCCTGATCCTATGGATTGAAGACCCATTAGCAGCTGGACCACACTGAGGTATCTTTAGGACACTAAAAACTGGAGCATCCAAATGACCACTTATTTTCTTAAATCTGATGTACACAACATGTGTGCCCCGTCAACACAACAACAGAATGTCATGGTTCAGGAAGGAAAGTTGGCATCGTGGCAAGTCCCTCAGCACGCATGTTGAGAGACAAGAGTTTTCCAGATCTTACTGCCTATGTACTTTGGAAAAAAAAATGGTGTCTCCCTGTCCGAACGGAACTCCTCAATGACGATGAGGTGTTGTAATGTGCGATGGTCATCTCCTCCGCTTTATTTTGGAAAAAAAAGCACTAATCAAAACCTTGCAGGGAAGAGGAATAAAGTTGAGAGGCTCTGATGTAGCCTGTAGCCATTGTACCGATTCCACCTGCACGGTGGGATGCGTATTTTCGCTGATCCCAACCTCTCCACCTAAGACACCTTCAGGAAAGCGTCCTACCGCCTTACCTTCTCGCTGGAACTCAGTGTCCTCTTGTTTTGGGCACACTTCTGAAAAACGCTGAGGACAAGGCCTCCCCCGCAGGCCCCCCACGTCCCCCTTCCCGCTGCGGGGGTCGGCAGGGTGCTGGCTCTTCCCGCCCCGCCCCGCGGCGGCTCCGGCTCCCCCCTCTCGCTGAGGGGTACGTTTAAACGCAAAAAGTGCCCCGCAGCAGCAGCGTCGGCCCTCAGCCCCCCTCCCCGCTCCGCCTCTCCCCCCGCGGCCTCGGGGAAGGGAAGGGGGGAGGCGAGGAGGAGGAGTGGGGGAGCTGCCTCCCTCCCTCTGCGGCACACACCAGTAACCGCCCGGGTCGGGGGCGGGGAGCGGCGAGCGGCGGCAGGCCCCGCCACCGCTCCGCGCCCGGCTACGGGGAACCGCGCTGCGCGGAGCGCCGGGAAGGACCCCCCCCCCCCAGCCCCGCCACGCCGCCGCAGAGCCACAGCCTGAGGTGAGCGGAGGGTTCCCCCGCGGGGCCGGGCAGCCGTTGGGGCGCGGGAGGGTGAGGGGAGGGAAGCGCTCGGCGGGGCCTCTCAGGAGAAGGCGGGAGGGGGGTCGCTCTCCGAAGCGGAGCCGGAGATTTTGGCTGGGAGATGGAGCCCGGCTTCGGGCCTCCCGCAGGCTCGGCCCTGCTCGGCCGGCTCCCGCAGCACCCCGCCCAGCGCCCCGCTGCCTGCCCGCCCGTCGGGCCCGGGCCTGGCTTACGGGCCCCACCGGGGTAAAGGCCGGTTTTCCCCGCTGGGAAGGGGTGTCCGGGGGAGCGGGCCTCCACCCGCCACCACCCTCGAGTGACGGCGGTGGCACCCCTGACCGAGAGGGCCCCGCGGGTGGATGCAGCCCTAACTTCTGGGTGGGCACAGCGCCGAGGATGGAGGACATCTGACAGGAGAGAAAAAAAAAAAATAAATAAAGGAAAAAAGTGATGGAAAAGGGCTGCTTCGGCCCGTACGTACTCTTTCTGCCTCCATTGAGATGCGTGGGTAGCTTGTGCCTCTCAGTTTCGTGATGCACCACGGCGGGGTTGCATTTGGTTAAAGCAGCTTTTGTTGGAGCAGCATGAAACTCTGTGTGGATATTCGGTGTATGCAGGGGTTTGGTTTAACTTGGCTGGTTTTAAGTCACATGGGTTGTTTTTTTTTCATTAAACCCGTGCATCTGCGAGTTAAAAGATCCGTATTGCACGTGTGCTTTTTCAGGCCCCTTCTGCCTGAGACACACAGATTGGCAGTTTACACCATTCCTGTGTTTTCCATGTAAAGAAATTTCTCCTATGTCAAACAGAGCATGTGTTAGGCTCGGATCTGTGGGAGATAGATTTAATTATGTACAACTTAATGGTTCTTTTGACTAGGAGGAATATCTAAATCTAAGTTTTCAAGGTCTTTTAAGGAATCCGAGGCATGAACATTTTGGACAGTAGTCAGTGTTTGAGCATTTTGTAAAAATATAGCCACTTATAAATGAAAGTGTATTTATACATTGTAAATTGAAGTGAGACTGCGGTATATTAGAAATAGCTCTAAAGGAGATTAGTGATGTATTTTCTTACTATTTAAGGAGTCAGAGCAGTGCAAGGTTCAGTGGTAAACCAGGCAGATCTATATTTGATATATATAAAAAGTGTTAAATAGATTTATTTGAAGGTAGCAGTTGCTGGAGACCCTGTGTGTAGAAAATGAGGTGGCAAAAATTTCTTCCTTGCAGGAGAAGACTGCAGTGTTACAAACACCACACAGTATCTTTCTAAATCAAGAAAATGTGGCAAGTGATGGAAGAATCTGGGGCGAGATGTAGTATTGCAGTAAAGTCTGGCCAGTAAGCTTAAGGGTAAAGGTCCAAAAAGCAAGTTGTAGTGCCAAGTATTTTGGAAGATTGCCTGCCAGGGTGGCTCGAGCCAACAGGCAGGAGGGCTCACTGTCCTTTGTTGTTGTTTTTAACTTCTCTGTTCAACCTTCCAACATACTGAAATTAGTTTTCTAGATCAGTGAAACTTTGTGCTGGGCCTCGATACATCCTTGGAAGGTTGATTTTCAACCTTTTTACAGAAGTGGGAAGGCAGAAGGGTGTAACTTTTCCGTATGTGGATAAAGTAAGAGAGAAGTCCTCGTCTCTCTTATGGGAATTTTTCCAGCTTTCCCTTTATGCAGGGGTAGGTGTGGGTGTGAAGAATGGGAGAGGCTGGTAAGAGTTGAACTCTGGGTTGCTGAAGTGAGAGATCTGAGACTGAGCTGGGTCTCTCTGACACTGAGTGGGGTAGCGTTTTGGTAGCCAGGGGCTGGAGGAAATGCTTGGGTCTGTGTGTCCTGCAGTTGTGGTTTCGGGGTGCATGCTGTGTTCTCTGAGTGAGAGGGAAGACAGCTCTGCTGTGGCTGTTCAGTACCTGACCCCCGTTCTCCTTGTCAGAGGTCCATCTTTTTGGAGTGTCTGCTAATACGAAGGGAATTAAATGAAGCCAAGTTTGTAGGAAGATCCATTGTGGTTTTTTACATAATTTCATATATAAAGGAAAAGCAGACAAGCTTTTTGGCACAACAGCCAGCATAAAAACCTACATAAAACTGAGAGCTTGTAGTTTGTGAGGGAAACACCGTGCATGTAACAAGGTTATTGATATTTGCATGAAAGTAGACGTATATTGTGATTAGTGGTAGACATATTGCCACTTCTGTTGGAAAAGGCAATGTTAAAAATGCAGGTAAGACGTGAAGTTCATTGCAAGTTCCTAGGAGTGAATGGAGGAAAATATTGAGGGGGAGCCTGAGGGGTGTGAAGAAACTGCAAGTGGACAGAGAAGGTCTCACAAGATGGTTAGGAGTCTACAGCATGGTATCTACAAGAAGAGGTTGAGGGGTCTGGGCTTGTTTAGTGTGGTGAGGAGAAGGCAAAGGGGCACTCGAGTAGTGGCCTACAGTTACTTGGAGAATAGTCACAAAAATGTCAGAATCAATTTTTGCTTGGTAATAGCAGATACTTGGTGAAATACTAGGAAAAATGTTGTCACCAGGAGGAGAGCACAGCCACACAGCAGGCTGGCCAGAGAGATCATGGGCTGTTCATCTTAGAGCCAAGCAAAAGCCACAGGTGATGTCAGCTAATGTTGGCGAAAGCTCTGCATTGGGCAGAAAGTTGGGCTAGGTGGTAACCAGAGGTCCCCTGTGAACAACATTTCTGTGAGTCTGTGATGGATGATGTAGAGGAACCTATGGAATGGGGTGTGTGATCAAGTGTATGTTGTTCTTTGAGAGGTATGTATCTAGGAATGACCAGGAAGATGAGAAACTGAAGCGTGTGTAGAAGGGACCAAAAAGCCAGGCAGGTATAAACATGGAACATGGCGGTAAGGCATACGCAGCGTAGGGGACTGAAATATTAAGAAATGGTAACAGAAAGAACAGATTTTTGGAGATGAGTCATAAGGATGAGCGAGGGGATAGGATAATTTTATGTGACGGAGGGGAAGGATGCGCGTGCCTGGGGACAGAGTTTGAAGCAACTGAGCAGGAGCAGGGAAATGGGAAACACCGAGCTGGGGAGTACTGGGAATTGCGGTGAGGCAGGGAGGTAGGCACCAGTTGTTGGTTGCCTTGGAGAAAAGTATTTGGGTGTGAATGGTGGAGTAGGCGATGGACACAGGCTGTGAGGTAGAGTGCAGCCAGGCGAAGTGCAAGGTCCTGCACCTGGGTCATGGCAATCCCAGGCACAAACACAGGCTGGGTGGGGAATGGATTGAGAGCAGCCCTGAGGAGAAGGACTTGGGAGTGCTGGTGGATGAGAAGCTTAACATGAGCAGGCAATGCACCCTTGCGGCCCAGAAGGCCAACCGCATCCTGGGCTGCATCAAGAGAAGCATGGCCAGCAGGTCAAGGGAGGTGATTCTCCCCCTCTACTCTGCCCTGGTGAGACCCCACCTGGAGTACTGTGTCCAGTACTGGAGCCCCCAACACAAGAAGGACATGGACCAATTGGAGAAGGTCCAGAGGAGGGCCATGAAGATGATAAAAGGGCTGGAGCACCTCTCTTATGAGGACAGGCTGAGAGAGTTGGGGCTGTTCAGCCTGGAGAAGAGGAGGCTCCGGGGAGACCTGATAGCGGTCTTCCAGTACCTCAAGGGGCCCTACAAGAAAGATGGGGAGAGGCTGTTTAGTAGGGCCTGTTGCGATAGGACAAGGAGTAATGGTTTCAAAATAGAGGGGGGTAGATTTAGATTGGATATTAGGAAAAAAAAATTTACACTGAGGGTGGTAGAACACTGGAACAGGTTGCCCAGAGAGGTGGTGGATGCCCCATCCCTGGAGACGTTCAAGGCCAGGCTGGATGAGGCTCTGAGCAACCTGATCTGGTTGGGGATGTCCCTGCTCCTTGCAGAGGGGGGTTGGACTAGATGACCTTTGAAGGTCCCTTCCAACCCGAACCATTCTGTGATTCTATGATTCTAGGTGCTTCACAGGGATGACGTGTTTGGGGTTGGTAAAGGCGGAGGTTGCAGGGTTGTGTGGCTGTAAGAGGTGGTTTGGTGTGCGGCGACAGCGGGCGGAGGTGTATGGGTGTGATGAGAGAGGAGAGCGTCCGAAAGCAGCGTGCGAAGGGTGTATGACTGTGTTTGGGTGAGGGAGGAGTGTGAGAGGGCCTGGCCGTCGGCCGGGGTGCTGGGGACGGTATGGAGGTGCCGTGCGCTGACGGGTGTCGCCCCATCTGGGAGGTGAGGAGGCGGGAAGGGCAGGAGGAGCGAGAGAGCGGGCATGGCTGTGCCGGGAGGGTACGGAGGTACTGGGGGACGAGGGTACCGGGGCAGGGAAGCGGGCGGGGTTTGTGCCGGGGCGGGCCGCTCGGTGTGGCGGAGGGGAGCGGCGGGGCCGGAGCGGGCGGGCCTCACTCCCGCCTCTCTCGCGCGCAGGCCACCGTTGCCATAGCAACGCGGAGGACGCGGGTGCCCGACGGACGGAGCCCGGACATGGTGAGCGCCGGGCAGGGCGGGCGGCGGGGCGGGGCGGGTGCGGGCCGGCCCGGTCTGAGCCGTATCTCTCTCCCGCAGCCCTTCACCGAGCGCGCCTACTACCCGCCGGCGGCGGGGGGAGCCGGGGCCGGCGCGGGGCCGACGCCGTTTCCTGCCTTCCAGTTCCGCGGCCGCCATGAGGGCCCGGACTGGCGGCGGCTGAGCGCCGTGGACGTGGGCCGGGTGTCGCGGGAAGGGGACGTGGCGGTCCTGCAGGAGCACCTGGAGCACGTCACCTTCTGCAGCGCCGAGCGGGAGCGCTGCCCCCACTGCCAGGGCCCCGCCGACCCGCTGCTGCTCAAGCTGCTGCGCCTGGCCCAGCTGTGCACCGAGTACCTGCTGCACTCCCAGGAGTACCTCAGCGCCCAGCTCAGCAGCCTGGAGGAGGCCCTGCGGACGACCCAGGCCCAGCGCGACCAGCTGGGGAAGGAGGTGGCCAACCGCTCGCAGGAGATCAAGGGGCTGAAGGAGGAGTGCCGCCGGAGGAAGAAGATGATCAGCACCCAGCAGATGATGCTGGAGGCCCGAGCCAGCTACCACCAGGTGAGAGGAGAGGTCATGGCGGTATGGTCACCCACTCCTTGCCAGCTTTGAGCCTGCTGGGGACAGGCAGCAGAGCAGTCTTGCTCTGTTAGGGTGCAGTTGCTTGCAGGGTGAGAGGCTGGAGCTGCAGGGACCAACCGGTGACCCTGCAAAAAGGGAGTGCATTGCTTGCAGGTGCTTCACTTCCCATCTGTGTTTCACAGACGTTTGGCTGTTGTCACAGACAGTTGGGAGAGTGCTACATAATCTTTAACAAATCCTCTTTTTACTAATGAGTGCTCTTTGTTCTTGGATTTGCTTTTGATGTGCTTGAGGTGTCCAGTACACACACATACAAAACCTGCGATAAATGTGGTACTGCTTTCTGTTGCTGTCTCCCCTTGCCTATCAGCTACACAGTTTGAAAACACACAGGGCAAGTACATTGGAACTGGTGCTAAGCAGTAACCTGCCTATCTGCAAGTTGTCACTTCCCTGCAGTTGCATCTTCCAGGCACAGTTTTTACTTGTGTATGTGACTCAGAGGTGACTCAGGCATAATGGTAAAGAGCCCCAGTGAAGTAGCTCATCCCTAACTCCACAACAATCTGTTCCTTAAAGGTCTTCCCTAAGAGCCTTAGTGCGTTACTGTTCTGACTGAATGTGTCATGGCACTATGTTTTTTTTGGGAGGGGTTTTTGTGTTCTCAGTGTAATAGTTTGATTTAAATAGTAAATAGTTTGATTGCGGCTTCAGCAGTTTTCAACAGGTTTCAGGAATGCAGACTGCAGCTTCAAATGTAGTCTGAAGTCTAGAGAGTACACTGGACACAGACTTGACCTGATTTCATGTGGGCTCTTTGTGTCTGTGTATTTGAAGCTATAGTTTTCTTCTTTTTTTTTTTTTTTTTTTTTAATTCTTCGGTTACTAGCAGCCCTGATTGTTGAAATTCACCTTAATCATGGAATAGTTGCAGTGCAGAACTAATACAAGTTTTCCTATCGTATGTACAATCTTATCTCAAAGTATAATACCAATTTCAGCAGTGATGGCAAAGTTTAATTTTTTAAATTAAAAGCTAAGTTGGCTCAAGTGTTTCTGTAAGGGAAACGGTACCTTATGCCCCAAGAGCTATATTTGTGGTAGACTTCATGGGAACCTTGTCTCAGTGTGTTCATTTGGGCGTTAGTCTTAAGGATAAGCTGTTGTTGTGATATCATTTTAAGAAGACTTTTTGCAACTTACAGAGCAGTTTGTCTGTCCTGTGTTGCAAAAGAAAACTGATTGCATGCATCATTTTATATGTAAACTTAAATAATTCTCATACTGTGATTGCCAGCTAAATATTTCAAAGTTTTGCTGGAATATTTGTAGAATACAACTGTCTCAGTGGAAGCTGAAGAACTTGGTAGTGAACTTGGCTTGTCACTAATCTATTCAGTCACTAATTCTATCAGCATTTGCGATAAAGCAGAGATGGAAAGCTATTTCCTATTTTTAATATAATTTCATATAAAGTGAATGTCTACCCTCCCCTCTCTTTTCCTTTCTGTCAGTGGATTACTGTCTCTAGAGGTTATTTAGGTTCACATGGGAAAGGTGAGTTCAGGGAGTGACGTTAAACAGTTCCTACAGTGTCTTTGGGATTCTTAGTGTGAATGCCAGAGCTAAACTCTTCCTAGGGTTTGTAAATGCAAGACATCAGTGTGATCAGTAAATGATAATTATATGTTGTTTGTGTCTGCCATGATCTTAGCTGATCTGTAGTGCCAGATAATACAAGGTTTGCTGGAGTTCCTCAGAGGATAGTTTAGATTTCATTCCCGCAGAGTCTTGACTGTTTTGCAGACAAGCCTGTAAATAGTTACTTGCCTTTTTTGGTGGAGGCATGCCTTATGTCTAATGTAACCATTCTTTGGTGAATTAATTTAATGCCTTCAATCCACCACCAATGGGTGGCTCAATCATGAGGCACTACTATAAAATGGTACTGATACCTACAAGTCATAAAATTGGAACTCATTGGTCAATACCTTAAACTAATGTTGCTGGGGCAGGGGAAGCACAGTCCATCCCACTACTGTCAGTATGGTGCCAGTGCCATCAAGAGGTGCCCGGAACCTGGGGAAGGATTGCAGGTAAGTAGGAGAGGATTACATAACCCCCCTTTTTAAAAAGGGAAACAAGGAAGACCTGGGGACTATAGGCCAGTCAGTCTCATCTCTGTGCCTGGCAAGGTCATGGGGCAGATTCTCCATGCTAAGGCACATGGAAAATAACGGTTGATTGGTGACAGCCAACACGGCTTCACTAAGGGCGGATAGTGCCTGACCAATTTGGTGGCCTTCTATGATGAGGTTACAGCATCTGTGGACAAGGGACAAGCAACTGATTTCATCTGTCTGGACTTGTGCAAAGCATTTGACACTGTCCTGCACGACACTCTTGTCTCTAAACTGGAGAGACGTGGGTTTGACAGGCAGACCACTTGGTGGATAAGGAGTTGGCTGGATGGCCCACTCCAAGAGTTGTCGTCAATGGCTCAATGCCCAAGTGGAGACCGGTCATGAGTGGCTTTCCTCAGGGGTCCGTGTTGGGCCCAGCCCTGTTTAACATCTTAGTTGGTGGGGACGTGGACAGTGGGTTAGAGTGCACCCTCAGCAAGTTCACAGACAACACCAAGTTGTGTGGTGCGGTCGACACTCTGGAGGGAAGGGATGTCATCCAGAGGGACCTTGACAGGCTGGAGAGGTGGGCTCGTGCCAACCTCATGAAGTTCAACCAGGCCAAGTGCAAGGTCCTGCACCTGAGTCAGGGCAGTCCCAGGCACAAATACATGCTGGGCAGAGAATGGATTAACAGCAACTCTGAGGAGAAGGACTTGGGAGTGCTGGTGGACAAGAACCTCAACATGAGCTGGCTATGTGTGCTTGCAGCCCAGAAAGCCAACTGCATCCTGGGCTGCATCAACACGAGTGTGGCCAGCAGGTCAAGGGAGGTGATTCTGCCCCTCCACTCTGCTCTCGTGAGACCCCACCTGCAGTACTGCGTCCAGTTCTGGAGCCCCCAAGATAAGAAGGATGTGGACCTGTTGGAGCCAGTCCAGAGGAGGCCACGAAGATGATCAGAGGAATGGAGCATCTCTCCTACGAGGACAGGCTGAGAGAGTTGGGGCTGTTCAGCCTGGAGAAGAGAAGGCTCCGAGGAGACCTTATAGTGGCCTTCCAGTACCTCAAGGGGGCTTATAGGAAAGATGGGGAGAAACTCTTCAGCAGGGTGTGTTGTGATAGGACAAGGTGTAATGGTTCTAAAATAGAGGGAGGTAGATGCAGACTGGACATAAGGAAATAATTTTTTACACTGAGGGTGGTGGAACACAGGCACAGGTTGCCAAGAGAGGTGGTAGACGCCCCGTCCCTAGAAACATTCAAGGCCAGGTTGGAGGGGTCTCTGAGCAACCAGATCTGGTTGGAGATGTTCCTGCTCCTTGCAGAGGGGTTGGACTGGATGACCTTTAAAGTCTCTTCCAAGCCAAACTATTCTATGATTCTGTAATTCCAAACCTAAATATCCCCTGTGCTTATCCTGTCTCCTGCAGTAAGAGCTTTCTTTCACTACCAGTGAGTCAAACAGACATGAAGTTTGTGCTTGAATGGATAACATTATTTCACAGCCAATTTAATTCCATAAATCATGAGCAGTCTGTTACACTGTAAGCTCCCTCTGGGTTAGCAGCAGTGCTTTGCTACCATACTGTGTCTTTACTTTGGTTTTTTGTTAGTACTTTTTTGCATTTGTCCAACAAAATTTGTCTTAATAATTCATTGCTGTAGTGTTTGCTGAAAGATATTTATATTTAATAGGATACTTGACTATCAGTGGCAGTATTTTAAATATTAGATGAAATCTATGAATTTGATTATGGTGACAAGATCTTGAGTCTATTAAGTCAGTCTCTTACAATCATATCACAGTGATGAGGAAAAAGGACTCAGCTGAGTATTTGTGGCTTGTTAAACTATCTTTATTTTTTTAAAAAGTATGAGAAAGAGATATCAAGCAACCCTGCCTACAGCGATTAGGAGCTTTGATTCACAGTGTTACTACTGTGTTACAGAATCTGTAGATGTTGCTTCTGTCCATGTAATATCCATCTGGTTTTAATATTCTGAATATTAGTGGAGTGTACTTTGAGGGTAAACAAAAAAAAATTCTTTTAAAATGGATAGGATCCAAATTTGACTTAAAATATGACTTAAAATTCAAATTAAAAAATAATAAGAAAATTATTGGAATGGTAATTGAAACAGCTTTATGCTTCAGAAGGATGCTAGGTAGCATATGAATATATGTACCTTTTCTTGCAAAATTGTGTGTTGTTACCTTATTTTGGTTGAAATGGTTGACCTTTTTACATATTGTCATCTCGCAATTCATTTATGTATACTCAAACCCATCTTTATTGGTTTTTTTCCAACTGTATGATGCTCTCCTTTGCACAAGACAAGAGTCTTAAGAGTACCTGAGCTCCTAGTTAGCTGCAGTCAGCATGTATTTCCCTGAAGAGTGTTGTCTTATTTTTTACTTATACTTCTCTACCTCTCTGTATTCATCTCTCATCTGTGATTTATATCTGAATTTTAACTTACTTCGTTAGTCTTTTTTCTTCAGAGTTTGTACAGTGCCTAACACAAGGGGTTCTTGCCCATGGCCATCACTGCAAGACATTAAATAGCACAAATAACTACAGAAATGAGGTGCTGTGAGAATTTTAGTCGCTGTTACCTACTTTTGATGTCCGGGCAAAATGTAATAACCTGTTTAAACCTTAACCGCTATACTTACCAAACAGATGTTACTAATAATAACTAAAATGTTTTTATCTGTTTTTTGTAGTGTCAGTTTTGTGAAAAGGCTTTTATGAACTATTCCTTTTTACAAAGTCACATGCAGAGGCGCCATCCGGAAGAATCTCAGATTGGTATGTACTTTAATGTAATAAAAAAAAATTGAGATAAATAGTTTAGAAAAGTGTAAATATAGTGAGGATGTGCAGTCCATGATTTTGTGTAACTGGGAAGAATGACTTTCAAATTCCATTTTTAGGTGGCAGATACCAATTTGTGTGAATGCAGGCAACACTGACTGACAAAATCTGTTGGGTGAACTATGTTTCAGTCTCTGGAAAATAATTATCAGAAAATTGTATGCCATATTTACAGTACCTTTTCAAACTAGCTTTCCCACTGAATACTGAGTCAGTGGCAGACTTCAGAGCACTGTTTCTTTTTAGGCATGTGTGTTATGAAGGTATGGGTAAACTGAATAAGTTGCACTAAGGCAAATACATTTTTGTGAATACATATGAATTATCAGTACAGAAGTAATGCAGGTCACCTGAAACCAGTTTGAATAGGATCAGGCTCTCCTGAACTAAAATGACTGTAAAATATAGTGAGAAAAAGAAACTGTCAGTAATAATCTAGCTTCGTGTATCTGTGATAATGTTGGTTGCTATACCACTAAGTTATATATTTTTGCCCCTCTTCATTGAAAAATGTTTAGTTTGAAAAACGTTGCTCTCAAAGTTGGTCTAATTCAGCTCTAAATCCTCTCCTTCCTGTTAGGTTGCATACTTAAAGATTTATTGCTAAGGACTAACAAGTATTGACAAATGTCAGTGATTAGAAATGAGTTACAGAAAAAGAGCATTTGGGAGAAGAAAAAGTGGGAAGAACCTAGTGAGGTCTGAACTGTAGCTTGTCAGGCAAATAAAACAGCAGGAACAGTGAGAAGGGTCTGAGTAAGTGTCTGAGGAAGCATTCCTGTACTGGAAGAAGAAAGAAGCTGTTGTACACTTTACACTTGATAAAAATGATAGTGGAAGATGCTGCAGAACTGGCATTCGTCTGAAATGGCTGTATAAGGGAAATACTCCAGGCAATTATTTCTGAAATAATATTCTGCATTGTGCTCAGATTCCCAGATGGTGGGCTAGTAAATCCTTGTGTATTTTAACATGTTTTATTACAGTGACATTCCCTCTGACTCATTCCAGATAAATAATGAAAGTCCGAATGGACTCCTTACAGAAGTTATTTAGAATAAATTAAACCTAACAGAATTGCGTAATTGAAGTTCACTTTGTCCTTCATGCACCCTTTTTTAAGCCTCTGTTGCTTAGATTCCTTTGAAATTAGATTATATAATACTTTTTCTTGTAAATATTTTGTAAACTATTTCACATGTAAGTAATATCAGTATTTTTCAGTCTTGGGGGATAATGTTAGTAGTTCAGAGAACATACATATTTAAAAACATCTTTGGAGAATCATGGTAGTGGGAGGGAAAAAGGTCTATGAGAGTCACACTTCATTAAAATGTTATTGAAATGTTCTAGAAACACATTTGCAGTAAGTGTCACATTTCCAGAAATTACAACAAACATTTTTTAAATCTGTGTTTCTTTCAAACAGAACAGAAGAGGAAAGCAAAGACAGACAAATTGCAGGATGAGATTGATAAACTGAAAGAGCAATTGCAGCTCACCAAGTCCCAGCTAGAGGCTGAACAACAGGCTAATATGGTCAGGTTTTCTAAGGTAATATGTACTAAAAAATAAGAATCTCTCAAATTAATTAGTACTTTGAACTGTGCTCACCCATTTTGTAACTGGAAGAGAACAAAAATGTATCTACAGGTTGCATGTCTGGCAGCAATGGTGCTTGGATATTAGAGCATATCTCCCCCTCACCCCTCCATAATTTTCAACATCTGCTTTCTCCTTACTTTTGTTTTAGACATACTCTAAATTAATACTTAAGACAACACTTCTGTTAGCACTTGCCTGTTCCTAAGTCTGGCCTGTTATTGAAGCAATAAGATTGCCTTGCTATGGTTAAATATAAGCTATTTTTAATATTATGATATTTTGTGATGATTAAACATTTCTTCTATATGACTGTCTTTTTATATGTGACTTTATAAACTGAGTAAGATTTATTCTTTGCTTTGAAGAACTTTACTGTCTAACAGAGGTGTAAAGCAGTCGAGCATGAGAGATTGAGAGGAAACAAAGCAATCTAGATCTTGCATGTTGATCTTTAAATGCTTAGAATTTGGTTGACCAGAGAGACAAAGCAGAAAATAATCTTAGATACTGCTGTGTGAGTAAAAAACCTTAAAACGGAATGATTTAAAAGCAGTAATTATCTGTTTGTAATCATATGCAAGGCTTTATTTAGGATGATATTGAGTCTTGTGGTAGTGCTTACTAGCTCATAAAGTGAAAAAAAAGTCTCTAATTTACCTGTTTCTGTTTTTTTAAAAGCTTGGTAATTTCATCTCACAGTTTTCATTTCAGTTCAGGTAAATACAATCAGATAATTTGCTATTGAAATAAGGATGGAATTTTTTTTAAAGGGAGGACTCGGTGATTCACTAAGGAGCAAATTCTTGGCACAAGAGACAAGATACCTGTAATAATTCATTTAGATGTTGATCTTGGTATTGCAGTTTGCCCCGTATCACGTTCAAAAGCAGGGTTTTGTGGTTGTTAACATAACCTGTGAGAATCTTGTCTTGATCTATCATCCAGTATTCATAACTTCTTAATGGAGTTTGAGGACCTTCAAACATAAAACCAACCATTAGGTTTGGAAAGAAACACTACGTTTTTAATTTAAAGAGGAAAAGCTGGTCTTTTCTAAAACATGCAGTGTTTCTTTTCCTGAAAACAGCCTCAGACTCTCCTTTCTTTGGTCTTCCTTTTCCCCTTCTTCCAGGAACATTCAGCTTCCTGGTTTTCTTCCATTTTCAAAAGTGACTGGATGATCAAAGTAAGAGTGTGGGTAGAGTTTCAACTAGGAGTGCAAGCAGGGTCAGAATAATGAGTCTTGGCCCTGTGTGGACATCTGCTAGGCATTCTACTCATCTATTCTGTGCCTCACTTTTGAGAGGTACATCTATAATATATTTCTCCTGCCACTGAAGCATTGTTTTTCTTATGAGATGGACCTTGGAGTATTCATAACAGTGCAGCGTAGATTTTTTTTTTTGGTGCCTTAGGGGCCTATTTTAAAGTCACTTGTCTTAGCTGAGACTCCTAACTACAAGGGGACTGCCTGAAATGTCCTGAAGCTACAGCCTGCAGTGTTACACAACAAGAAGCTTTCAAAGCTTCTATGTTTTTCTAGGATGTCAGGGAACATAGAAATGTGACGTGTGACTGATTGCAGTTTGTCTGCCGTGACTGACATCCACTGTCAATTCAGGTATCATTATGTTGTTGTCTTTTGATTGAAAGATCGGATCTTCCCTCTGTGTTTTTTTAGGAGAACCACTACTGGAGAGAATTTGGATAAAAAACTGTCATACTTGCAATTCTTGGTCCCTTCTACTCCTTTGAGGTGGAAGGATACAAAAGAACCCATTCTTCTTAATTGTACAGTGATTGCTTGTTATAGTTAAGAGAACAAAGTCAGAGTGAATGCTGTGATGGAAAGATGTAGAGGTTGCCTAAAAAGTGTGGATATTCTGGACAGTGAAATGCAGGACTTCAAAGAAATTGAGGACTATACAAAAATGAGTGACTAGGCAATGGAATAGTAAAATTAATTCAACAGATAAAGTGGGGTAAAGGTACATGGGGAAAATATTTCTAACTTCATCTACAAAATGGTGGGTTCTCAGCTCAGTGTTGTTGCTGAAGGGTAAGATATTAAAGTTGTGATACATAGTTCCAGGGAAATGTCAGCCCAGTGGTTCGTGGCAGCCAGCAAGCAAAATCAAATATTACAAATTATTCTGAAAAATCACTGTGCAAACCACAGCCCAAGTGCTGTGTGTAGGTCTGGTCCCTTCATCTCAGAAAGGAAGCAATAGAATTGTGAAAGTTAGGAAGATGTGCTACAAGGATGATCAGTCTGTATTTAGAATAACTGAGCATGCTGCATTGTCAGTCTGAAGAAGAGACAGCAGCTTGGTGGGGGTGGAGGGTGAGATACAGATGTCTGTGAAGTCATGAGTTACACAGAGTTAATGTTTATCAGTCATACACTGTCTTTTCCAGTTCATGACCTAGCATCCATCAAATGAGCCTAGCAGGAGTCAGATTCAAACGAAAAAAAACCTACTTGGCTCTTCATGCAACTTGTAGTAGACCTGTGGAACTGATTGGCAAAAGATGTTGCAGTTGCTAAAAGCTGGCACAGCCACAAGGGATGACTGCGAAAGTATATGAGGAAAAATGTCTCAAAGGTTACTAAGTTTACAAAACTATATCAAACTGAGGAAGTCCTCTGAGCTGCAAACAGTTGACAGCTTGGAGACTATTGAGGAGAATGTGTGTATTTGCTTGCCCTGGTGTATTCCTTTCCCACTTACGGCCTCTATGAGAAACAGGATGCTGAACTAGGTGGATCTTTGATATGACCAAGTAGGGTCATTCATCTGTTAGTCAATGGAAAATAACAAACTAACAAAACTTCTTGAAGCGTACATGTTTTGCTAGCAAAATTTATAGTTTGCTATCCAGAATTCTTCAGAAATTCATGGTTTTTTTGTGTTTTTCGGATGTCACAGTGTTGCCCATTGAAAGTAACTGCTTCCCACACATAGTTTAGGTGCTTGAATTAGTATTGCTTGTGGGGAAAAAGTAACAAATAAAGCTTTTAAAATAATTTCAGGAATGTGAACAGCAAAAATCAAAAGAAGAAGAAATTCTACAATCATTTTATAAATGGAAAGAGGAGGAAAAAGAGAAATTGGTTGATGAAATAGAAAAAGTGAAAGAGATGTTTATGAAAGAGCTTAAGGAGTTATCTTCAAGAAATTCAACATTAGAAAATGTAAGTGATCTGAATTTTCCAGCATTTTAAGGCATTAATCCCTTGCAGTATATGGTAGTGAACTTCACATATTTGAAATGTGATGTAGTCATCTTAGAGGTCTTCTTACAAAACTTTAAAAATAATGTTTGAATGATAGCCGTAATTGTGTATTTGTATACTGGTACTTTATTAGCATAATTTCAGTTCATTTTTTTAATAGCATTATTTTCAATTAATGAATTGTGCCTTCAGCAACTATGCCATTTTTTCTTACTGCTCAACTTTTAAGTTCCTATTTACAGATTAGTAGATATTTTTATGATTTCTGTCTGTTAATTATCCTTACCTTAATATTCTTAAACTGGCATGGAGAGGACTAACCTCTGCATTACAGTCCTGACAGCAGAACTGCATGTGTTTCAATAGATGCTCTGGAAATGCTTTTGAGAGTTTTGACTAGAAAGAGAATTGTAAAAGTATACGTGGGTCAAAAAACAAATATGCACAGCATTACCAGAGAAGCTTAATTTTTGTAGCTGCTAGTTCCTGTGTATATTTGCAAGGTATATTTATGTTAGAAGTATATATTAATTATTACATTAAATTTGATAAATGCTGTAAATTTGATAAATGCTGAGAACTGTAAGAAGTGTCTGATACAATATCTATGTAGTTACATCTAAAGTAAATTTTGTATTAAATGACAGTTTTATAAAACAGAATCGGTATACATATTTGAGTCTTAATTTCCCTTTGCCCATCTTTTAGCAACTGTTAGAATTACAGAAGTCCAATATGCAACAAAAGTCCAATTTAGGGACGCTGAAAGATAGCCAAGAATTTACCGAAGAGAAACCTCAGAGTCCTCAGGATTATAACAATGTGGTTAAACTTCTTGAAAAACAGGTAACACTGTAACTTAATGTATTGCTGTTGACAGACTACTTGTGTTCTTTTCATATTTGTACATCTCAGAGTAAGATTTTAAATCCATAAGTAAAATTCTCATTCCTCTCAATGTCTAAAATAGCTATTTTTAAAGATTTACTACTACTACTATTTAGTACAATCTCTGTAATGGAAATCAAGGGATTATTTCCCTTATACTTTTAAAATAAATTGTTATTTATTTATTTATATTCTCTTATTCTTTATTATCAAATATATCTACCTTTACCAATTATGGTCGCAGTTCAATTCCAGAAGACTCTAATAAACCATTTATATCTACTATTTATGTAAAAATTGGACTTTTCCATTTTCCAAGATGAAAAAAAAATCTTAAGAAACTTTCTGACAGGATTTGTCAACTTGCAGCTTTTGAGCCATATGAAACACTTGAGCTTGTCAGGTGCAACTTCTGTACCAGGACTATCATCTGACCAGCACAGATGCTGGTGCTGGTGCCAATCTGTTGGACAATCCAAAGTCCCACCTATAGGAAAGATTGAGCTAGGAAGGGCCACTGAGGCCAAGGTCATTGTATTGCTGTGAGTCTCACCTGCATGTCCAGATTGTTCCTATTTAAAAAAAAATAGTTGTGAGGCCTTTGGAAATACCCACAAACCCTTTTACTCTTTTTTTTTTTTTTTTGACACTTTGAGACATGCATTTAATGGTTCTTGGAATGTGAAGGTCTTTGTATACTGCTGGTATCATCCAGAAGTTTGGTCACTTCTGCTCAAAGATGTGGAAAACTTAATGAGTTTTACTTTATGTTTTTTATTTAATCAAAGAAAATTCAGTTTGCTCTAGAAGTTATATATTAACATTGGGTTTTAGAATGATTACACAAAATACATTGTTAATAAGTGCTTGAAATTACGTTCTTTTGGTGGGAAACCCTACTCTTACTACTCTTACTGTTAACACACAGAGACGTATCAAAATACTTGTTTATATCTCAGTCATAGTCACTATATATACAAATTAAAGAGCAGATATGTAGTTTCTACAGGGATCGGTATTTAGGAAAATAAAGCTGCATGTATCAAACTAAACCGTAACGCATTATTAACAAGAAATAAAGCTGAATATATTGAACTAAATGCTAATGTGTTATTAACAGGAATTAATACTGATTTCCTCTATGCAGGAAAGTAAGTGGACGTCTAGAATACAAGCCCTTCATCATGACCATGAGACAGAAAAGTCCCTGGTAAGTGGCACAGCAAACCACTTAAAGTAAAATGAGACTTTTTTCTTACTTTCTTACCCTTTCAGTAATTCTTGATATTCTGTAATGCATGTATTGGATTAGGAAGCCTAGATCTCAAGAGTTTATGAAAAGGTGTCCTCTTAGATGTATTTATTATGTATTTATTATCTCTATTGAAATGGGATTTGTCATTTAAGAATCTGACAGACACTTGAAACTGTATCTCTCTTTTGAAGAGCTTACAACTAATTCTATGAGCACTGTATTATACAATGTTTTCTGTGTTGTGTGGATGTGCTGGATAGTTGAGATATAACTTGCCAACATGTAGCTTTCATCTACCTTGTACCTTTTGCTACCATGGACCTATGGCATATGTCTCAATCTTTTTTTTTCTCTTTTCTGTCACTTCTCTGCTGCTTTTTCTGTTGCAGCTTTCTAACGCAGAATCTGTTCAGCTTTTCCAGGAAAAAACACCATGGCATTTTATTTTGCGTCACTTTATGTATTTTACTATGCAAAGCTTTATTCCTCAATTTTTTTTTATGTCTGCATTTCTTTTTAATCTCTTTACTGCTTTGTTTCTCTTGCTTCTTTTCCTTTCATTTTCCTTTCATCTGCGTGACCATGTAAGAACTGAGCAGATCATAGTGGTCTGACCAATGCTTCTCCTCCTCTGACAAGAAAGCAGTGGGGAGGAACCATGGAACATTCCCCAAAAAGGATGTAGTTAATGATACTCCCACATACAATGCAAGAATAGAATAAGGGAGGAGTAATGTAAGTATTATTTTTGGGATGGTGCACCTAAAATATTGTTCCCTTTCTTCTACATTCAGAGCTAATATATTAGGTTTATCATGCAAATTCTCATCTCATCTCTTTAAAATATCATTATTTGACACTATTTATAACCAAACCGTTTTTACAGAGTTGTATGTTTTTCCCTGCAGTCTTATTTTTAGGCAATTTCAGAAATGTATTTGTATGTCCCTTTCTTTCTATTGAGATTTTGGTAGTCATCCTTGTGTAAATGAAAAGTAATCCAGAAAACTGTTTCATAATATAAGCAAGTCCCAATGAAATCACAGGCGATATTATGGTTTTGCTCAAAAAAAAAAGTATTCAAAATATTTAAGCATGACACTTGCTTGTTTAAACTTTATAGCATTAGAATATTTTATATAATATTAATATGCAGTTACTTTTCTGCTGATTGCTTTCTAGCTACTGTCACAGATTGAGAAGCTTAAATCATCAGTGAGAGAAGACCTGAATAAAAATAACACCTTTTACAAGAGGAGGATAGAAGAATTGGGGCAGAGGCTTCAGGAGCAGAATGATCTGATTATTACTCAGAAGAAGCAGGTCTGTTTTGTAAAGCACTGTATGTTTCAGAGAGCACAGGATGTAGAGAAACATTTTACCAGCATTTGGTCTTTGATATATCTCTGTTGCATAGTTAATATTCCAAATCTGTAGAAGTATTGCTGTAGTATTTTGGTTACACTTTGGAAATTATGTGGATAAATAAGAATAGATCTGGAAAAGAGACACAGGAATGTAAACCAGGAATTAAAACAGAATTTAGAAGGAAAGGATTAATAATCCAGATGTTTTTAATAAGTTCAACACAAAGTTAAAAGCTTACTAGGTCACCGTCACCAAAGACCTCTACAGATGAAAAAATTGATAGTGAACAGGATTTAATCTGCCACAGAATAATAGTAATGAAATGTCTGAAATCTGAAAACACATGACTTCTCACATTAAAAATTAAGTATCGTATTTATAACTGGATAATAATGTCCTAAATTATTCCCATATGAAAATTAACAGCAAGTGCCAGATTCTTCACCTGAGACAGGGTAATCCTAGCTATACGTACAAACTGGGGGATGAGAGGCTAGAGAGCAGCCTCACAGAAAGAGATCTACAGGTTTGGGTTGATGCCAAGTTGAATATGAGTCAACAGTGTGCCCTGGCAGCCAAAAGAGCCAACCATGTCCTGGGGAGCACCAAGCCTGTCAGAGTTCAAGGAGTGTCTGGATGACACTCTTGTCATACAGTTTATTTTTAAGTAGTCCTGCGAGGAGCAGGGAGTTGGACTCGATAATCTTTATTGGGCCCCTTCCAATTTGAGATAGTCTATGATCCTATGAAATTACTTGTTTGGAAATTAATTGTTTTTTCTTAAAAATATACTTTTGTTCAAACATAAGTATAGATTTTTTTTGAGGAGATCAGTGGGTGAAGATCTGGGTGGTCTGGAGTTTAGGCTGTGTCGTGATTATGCAGTCCTTACAACCTATTGGTCTATTAGATGGTGCATTCTTTGCAAATCAACATCTGATTTTACACATTTTTCTTGAGATTAATGTTTAACCTATATTTAAGTGCTTAAAGAATTGGAAAGACAAATAATAGCTTTTGCATCTCTATCTTAACGAATTTGATAGCTGGAGCAATAGAGGACTTAATCCTACACAAATTACTTGCCGTAAAGTGACCTTTTAAAACAAAACAGTGTGACCACAGATGTAACATAGTTTCAGAGGAATCTGAGTTTGGTGTTTGTGAAATACAGTTGTGAAGATCTACATTCTCAATACCTGGAAACTAGACAGGCTTGAAAAATAGTTAACACTTTCATAGAATCCGAACTGAATGGACAATGAATCGAGGCACTACCGGCTATAGCCAAACAGATAAATAGAAGAGGACCAGGGTCCAACATCTTGTGCCAGCTCCAGCTGACATTTGATTGTGTGTCTCTGTGGTTTGGGTTTAGCTTCTGTTTTGGGAATTGGACTGCTGAACATTGTTTTAATGATACAGGATTCACAAGTTTCCTATTTTCTTTAGGTCAAATTACTGCCAGCTTGTTTCCTCCACATTCTCAGTTTTGTTCAGGCATGTCTTGGGTGTCAAATAGACAAAACTGTAGAGCAGACAGGAGAACTGTTTGTGTATTTAAAACCTATGTGTAATTAAGGCTCTCCCTGGAGTGGAGCTAGACTTGCAAAATTGAACATGAATTGTTGAAGGAGAAAGTATTGAAACTGTAAGTGCTGAAGTGGCCCGTAAGCCCACTCTCATTTCACTTTATAGCTTGTAATAACAGTGTACAAAGCATGAATTCACGTAAGACAGCAAACACAAATTTCAGCATTCATTAAGCATGAAAGAAATATGCATCAGGCAGTAGAATGGAGTTCCACAAAAGTAGTATTTTTCTCCCCAAATCACAAACAATAATTTCTGTTATAGAATATTACTGAAACTAGGTATTTTGTACTAAATGTTCATTTCTGAATACTGATCATTTACATTTGTAACTATTCATGTATCTGTCTTCTCTCTTTTAGATAAAAGAATTGTCCACAAGATCAGTTGCAAGCATCAAACCGTATGATGGTAAGTACAAACTGTAAGAAAAAGGAGATTTTGTTCCTGATTTCAGCAGCTTGTCTGAAACAAATGTTACAATTCATTAAAAAATATAGTCATTAACTTTACTAACTAAATATTGAAATCAAATTGTTACTGGCAGTTTGCTTGTGTTTCATAGGGTACCTACCTGTTTCCATGCCATGATTTTCAGACTTGATTTTCTGCTGCTGTAAGGACTTCTAATGTACAAAGTTGATCACTTGAGTAGTAAAGAGATGTGACATATAGGAACTCTATTTTGTATTGTGTAAATAACTTTTGGCTTCGCTTTATAAAGTCTAATTTATTTTTTTATTTTCATGCTTGACTCTCCTTAGGCTGCAGAACTCACGAAAGGGAAAATACTGGAAAAGTAAACAAAATTGATTAATTTGTCGGTTAAGATACAGATGTTCAAAGAGTTTTAAGAACTCTAATCTTTTTGTCCATTCAATGCTTTAACAACTGAAGTCCATTACAAATAGCAAAACCTGATAATACTGTTTTAGGATGTAGCCCTGCACCACAAGCACCTCTGTAGATGATGCTGCAGTTGCAGTGACCTGTAATAGGTTTATTGCGGTAGATGATGACAGCTGGATTGGTTCTAATCCTGATTTGGAAACCATCTTGCTTTATTAGCAAGACATTGGCTTGAATGGAATCTAACTGCAGGGAGTAGGTTGGTTTCAGGAGAGTGTAGTAATAGTGTGGCTGTATGGCTTCTCAGCTGAAGCTGGTCATATTCAGCCACACTGACACACAGACAAATACAAGACCATGGTCCACAACTGAATTAATTTGCTCCTAGGCCCCAAACTGATCTGAGGAATGTAGTGCTGATGTGCTCACTCTAAGGCTACATTCTATACATGATATAGATAGAGTTTGAGCTAATTGATGTGAAGCGTGGATTCTGCAGATCCTCCTCCAGGAATACAGTCACAGAATTGTTTAGGTTGGAAAAGACCTTTAAGATCTTCAAGTCCAATTGTTAACCTAACACTGCCACGTCCACCACTAAACCATGTCCCTGAGCACTATATCGACACGTCTTACATACCTCCAGGGATGGTGACTCAGACACTTTCCTGGGGTAGTCTGTTTCAACGCTTGATAACCCTTTTGCGAATAAATTTTTTCTAATATCCAATCTCAACCTCCCCTGCCACAACTTGAGGCCATTTCCTCTTGTCCTTGGGACAAGAGGACTTATTCCTTCGGAGAAGAGTCCAGCATCCACCTCACTACAGCCTCCTTTCAGGTAGTTTTAGAGAGCAATAATGTCTCCCCTCAGCCTCACTTTCTGCAGACTAAACAGCCTCAGTTCCCTCAGCTGCTCCTCATAAGACTCATTCTCTAGGCCCTTCACCAGCTTTATTGCCCTTTTTTGGACATGCTGCAGCACCTCAATGTCTTTCTTGTAGTGAGGGGCCCAAAACTGAACACAGTGTTCAAGGTGTGGCTTCGCCAGTGCCAAGTACAGGGGGACAATCACTTCCCTAGTCCTGCTGGCCACACTATTTCTGATATCAGCCAGGGTGCTATTGGCCTTCTTGGCCACCTGGGCACACTGCTGGCTCATGTTCAGCTGGCTGTTGATCAACACTCCCAGGTCTGTTTCTGCCAGGCAGCTTTCCAGCCACTCTTCCCCAAGCCTGTAGCGTTCCACGGAGCTGTTGCGACCCAGGTGCAGGACCCAGCACTTGGCATTGTTGAACCCCATACAGTTGTCCTCAACCCATTGATCCAACCTGTCCGGATCCCTTTAAAGAGCCTTCCTACCCTCAAGCAGATCAATGTTCCCACCCAGGCTGGTGTTGTCTGCAAACTTACTGAGGGTGCACTCAAACCCTTCGTCCAAGTGTTGATCAGGCTAGACTTGACTATGTAGCTTTGGGCCAGAGCTTCTTCCCTGGGACACAAAGACAGCATACAGACATGATCAAAGAGGTGATCTACTTAGTGCATGTTCACATTGCAGTTCAGTGACAATTTAGTTAACTAGTTTCTTTTCCTGGTTCTGGAAGAATTAAAGATGTTAAGCATATTTAGAGATGTACTTTTATGTTATGAAGGGCCAATTTTTACTTTATAAACTATTTGTTTATTTTTCCTCCATTAAAGCAAAAATATAAATATGATGAAATATTGCTACATTTCTGAATCTGTATTTGTCTGTTATTGTTTACTATAATACATTTACATTATTTTTTACTTTTATGCTATTTTAGTGAACACTACTGTAGAGATTCTTGAAGAATCTAAACCAAGTCTACCAGTGATGCATGGTAAGTCTTTTTTTTTAATAGGTCCAGATCCAGTACTTTCAAATCTAATACTCCTTCTTCTCAGGTGTGTTGCTTGTCAGATCATAGCTCTAAGAGGAGTTACCTTGAAAGAATTTGAATTGCTTTGCTATATGCCAGCATTGAGAATTCCCATGAAGTAATTGTAAAGATGCACTACTGAAAAGAATAAAGGAAAAACAAAATAAAATAATCTGAGTATATTTCCTAGCACATGTATACATTGGAGCACTTTAAGGTAAAAACTAATTGAGGAAATAAGATTGTTTTCTAGAAAATATGCTTATTTTATGGTATATGCATATAATGGAATTCGTATAGAGAAAAATATGGAGAAGTTTGTTTGTAAGTCTTGAAATTGTCTTTTTTTGTGTGACTTCAAACGTCAAGGAGGAAAAATACAGAAGACATAATCAAAGTAGACAATCATCCCATCCAGCTAGAAAAGTAATAATATATTAAGTATAGATAATTAATAATAGTATTTTAAATAATTCACTTATTTTGCATTGAAACCAGCTTCATTGCACCAACACAGTAGTGCTGGTTCTAGCCAAGAGATCTCACAGCAAGTAGCCTAGCTATTGCCTTGAAATTAAGAGACAAGCTTTATGAAGAACATTGCTGCTTACACACCAGGCTTGTCAAGCATTGCTCTTTTAGTACATTTACTTTCATTTGGTCTGAAGAGGAGAACAGTTCTGTGAACATTAGTATTTTCTGAACTCTGACAATTTATATCAGCTCATTCAGATCTTTCCTGATTTCTTGCTGCTCCAAATATGAAGTTTGTGACACCTTATGAAACTTGTCAAGATAGAGAAGGCTGTTCCTGCCATTGATATCCGTTTGTTATAAAACCTCAAAGAAGGTGTTTCCTTCTGAATCCTTTGCTGATGATTATTCTCTTTATCTCTGCAGGTCTCTCTGTCTGTCCCCTTTCTTCCCTTCTGGATTTTTTTAAACTTACCCTTCCTAATTTCTGGATATAAGGGTTAGCAGAAATAGTGTCTTATCCCTCAAGGGATTGACTTACATACTCAATTAAGACATCATAGCTGCATCTCATGCCATTATGAAAATGAAGGTGCTTGCTGGTAACTTCTGTACAGACATTTATTTAGCACAGAGCATCTCTGAAATCACAGGAGCTATCGTTTTCCTACCCAAAAAATTGCCTGCATATGGAATATCTTCTTTTTCTTTCTTTTTTTTCTGTTTGAAAGAAAATTAATTCTGAAAAAGGCTCTCTTATGTGAACTTAAGTACACTTTTCACAGTTGCCTGGAAGCTTTTGCAGTGTTAGATTAGTTCTGCACATCTTAAATCTGTGCTATGAAAAGATACCTAAATTACAGATGAGGTATCTTATGTGTAAAATAGTGGAATAACTGTGTTAGCCTGCTGCTTTTGTGTTCATGTTCCTGATTTCTTGTGGAAGCTAATAGTCTGCCTTGAATGCCATCCTGGCTGACCATTCTTCTCTTAGTTTCTGAGCTAGCCGTAGGGTTTTGTGCAAATGTAAGTTAAGTCTTATCTTCAAAGATTACTTAAGTCTCACAAAAAGGCAACGGATTAATTACGATTTTTAAAATCATATTTTAAAATCAGACTTTGGATTCTATATTATTCTTGAAATGTTGATACTTCTTCAATATTTAATCTTTGTTAGGTCAGTAATAGTAGGTGGAATTGAAGACAGTAGTTAAAATGCAAATATATTAATTACATCCATTAAAATCTATGACTTAGTCTTCCAACATGGTATGGACTAAAGCCCAGCTATCGTTAGGGACATAACTGAAGCATCTGAGGAAAATTTAGTCAAAGTAGTCTTCCTAGACAGTTAACAGAGAAAAGGGGCACCTTCAGAGTTTAGTTTGGCTGAACTAAGATCTGAATTGCTCTTCGAAGTTGCTTGTGTCTCTTCATTGACTGTAGAAGGAGTCTGAGATGACTAGGCCTCTAACTTAGAGGCCTCAGGTAAGTATCAAAAATTTATAATATTTAAGAATATTGGTTAAAAATTAATATTTATGCTGCTTATGTGCAGTATCTGGCTTCCCATTGATTAGTTAGGAGAAAAATACATGAAATGCATTGATTCAGAGATGACGGTCAAAATTACAGGTGTCACAGATGAAGTCTGGCAGCTCTTCGGATGTGAAATTTTGAGTATAATTTAAAGGAGTAGATAATGACTATAGCCGTGGCTTGCATTCCTTACATCTTTAAGAAGTGCAGCAATTTATAAGAAACAAGTTTTACATTTCATCCTTGGTTTTCATATTGCAAGTGCTGAGTGCTTACTGTAGGTGATACTCCGCTATAGATAATTGTAACCCTTCTGTTTGGGCTAAAAGTACTTCAGCATTTTGTATTTCAGAGTAAATAGACAGGATTTCTTCTTTAAGTATTGGCCAGAATACTGCTTTTCCAATACTACTGTCAGAAGAGTAGAGTTTTTCTAAACTCGTATATAAGAACAGACAAATAATATATGATACGCTTGAAATATACACAGCTTGAAATCTTCATTATTGTTAGATATATTTTCATATCCCACCTGCATAGAAATTGTCTTCAAATACTGTTTAAAGCTGATATTTAATGATTTGTCAAAGTATGCCAGGCACTTAATTTTTCAGTAGTATAATTATCCACTGAAGAAATTAAGGCAACCTGTACTTTTGATACATCTTATCTATCTCTCCGCACACATTACTTGGCAGAAAAGATATTCTGGAAGATGTGGGAAGACACACACATCATTGTGGAGGTCATCTTTAGGTTGCTGGCCTTAATGATGGCTAGTATTAATATGGCTGAGTTCAGGCCAGTGAGCTGTGAATATGACCAGCCTTCATTAAGACTGGTGTTGGTAGCTGCCGTTTAGCTCAGTTCAAGCCTGAGGCTGACAGGAACTGTTCTTGTGAGGATAAAGCTAGGTTAGCTAGTTAGGTTTTGGACTGAGGCTAGCTTATGACATACGGTGAGGATGTGCCCAGAAATTGCCACTGGGCTAGGTATAGCATTTAGCAGTCGTACTGTTTGGTTAGGGTCAGGTGTGGGACTGTTGGGGTGGAGCAACTTCATTAGGTGTGGAGTTCAGGTGGTTCATGCCAGCATAAGAAGCTGATTTATGGCAGGGTCTGCAAAGCACTGATATCACCCAGAGACATCTGGTTATAGGGGATGTGATATACCCACTCGATGCCGTGCTCTTTGGCCCAGGTGTCTATGAGGTTGTTTCGGAAATGAGTCCTGTTGGCTGACTCAGTTCTTTCTGGATTGCCATGCTGCAAGAGAACTTGCTTCTCAAGGCCCAGGAAGGTGTTTCGGGCGGTGGCATGTGGTACGGGATATGTCTCTAGCCACCCAGTGGTTGCTTCCAGCATTGTGAGCACATGGTGCTTGCCTTGGCGAGTTTGTGGGAGTGTGATGTAATCAATCTGCCAGGCCTGTCCGTATTTATATTTCAACCATCATCCTCCATACCAAAGAGGCTTTAATCACTTGGCTTGCTTAACTGCAGCACATGTTTCACATTCATTAATAACCTGTGCAATAGTGTCCATGGTTAAATCCACCCCTCAATCACGAGCCCATTTGTATGTTGCGTCTGTTCCTTGGTGGCCCGAGGTGTCCTGGGCCCACTGAGCTGAAAATAGCTCACCTCTTCATTGCCAGTCTAGGTCCACTTGGGAAACTTTGATCTTAGCAGCCTGATCCACCTGCTGGTTGTTTTGATGTCCTTCTGTGGCTCGACTCTTGGGTACATGGGCATCTACGTGACGTACTTTTACAACCAGCTTCTCTAGCCGGGCAGCAATATCTTGCCACAATGCGGCAGCCGAGATGGGTTTGCCTCTGCGCTGCCAGTTGCTCTGTTTCCATTGCTTTAACCACCCCTATTGGACATTTGCCACCATGCGTGAGTCAGTGTAGAGATAAAGTACTGGCCATTTTTCCCGTTCAGCGGTGTCTAAAGCCAGCTGGATGGCTTTCACCTCTGCAAACTGACTTGATTCACCTTGGCCTTCATTAGCTTCTGCAACTCGTCGTGTAGGACTCCACACAGCAGCTTTCCACTTTCAGTGTTTTCCTACAATATGACAGTGAACAAGGCATATCTCTTCTCATTTTCTGGTAGATTATTATCCAGTGGGGCTTCTTCAGCACATCACCTCTTCCTCTGGTGGCATTCCAAAATCTTTGCCTTCTGGCCAATCTGTGATTACTTCTAAGTTTCCTGGATGATTGGGGTTTCCTATTCAAGCCTGCTGTGTGATCAGTGCAACCCATTTACTCCATGTAGCATCGATTGCATGATGTGTAGAGGGGACTTTTCCTTTGAACTTCCAGCCTAGCACTGGCAGTCGGGGTGCCAGGAGGAGCTGTGTTTCAGTACCAACCACCTCTGAAGCAGCTCAAACTCTTTCATATGCTGCCAGTATTTCTTTTTCAGTTGGAGTATAGCAGGCCTCAGATCCTCTATATCTCTGCCTCCAAAAGCCTAGGGGTCGACCTCGAGTCTCTCCTGGTGTTCTCTGCCAGAGACTCCAGCTAGGGCCATTCTCCCGGGCTGCAGTGTAGAGGATGCTTTTAACATCTTATCCTGTTTGGACCGGCCCAAGGGCTACTGCATGAACAATCTCCTGTTTAATTTCTTCAAAGGCTTGTCATTGCTCAGGGCCCCATTTAAAATCATTCCTTTTTCGGGTCACTTCATAGAGAGGGCTTACAACCATACTGTAATTTGGAATACGCATTCTCCAGAAACCCACAACGCTCAAGAAGGCTTGTGTTTCTTTTTTGTTTGTTGGTGGAGCCATAGCTGTTATTTTGTTGACCACATCCATTGGAATGTGATTATGTCCACCTTGCCATTTTACTCCTAAAAACTGGATCTCTTGTGCAGGCCCCTTGAATTTGCTTTGTTTTATTGCAAAACCGGCTTTCAGAAGGATTTGGATTATTTTCTCCCCTTTTTCAAAAACTTCTGCTGCTGTGTTGCCCCATACAATGATGTCATCAATGTACTGCAAGTGTTCTGGAGCTTCACCCTTTTCCAATGCAGTCTGGATCAATCTATGGCAAATGGTGGGGCTGTGTTTCCACCTCTGGGGCAATCAATTCCACATGTACTGGACGCCCCTCCAAGTGAAAGCAAAGTGTGGCCTGCATTTTGCTTCCAAAGGGAAGGAGAAGAATGCATTGGTGATATCAGTGGTGCCGTACCACTTGGCTGCCTGTCGTAGTTCAGCCCTGATCGGGACCAGACTACGAGTCTCTCTCTCACTCCCCCCACCCTCCGAGAGAATAGCGGGAAATAAGAAAAACGGCTCGAGGTTTGAGATAAGGACAGGGAGAAATCCTTAAAGTTACCATTATGGGCAAAACAGACTCAACTTGGGTAAAACTATTTATTTATTTCTAAAACTAGCAGGATAATGAGACAGAGAACAAGATAACCTTCCCCCACCCCTCCCTGTTCCCAAGCTTAACATTATCTCTACCACCTTCCCCTCCCGAGCGGCACAGGGGGGAAGAGGGAATGGGGGTTGCAGTCAGTTCATCACGCGTTGTTTTACGCCGCTGCTTCATGGTCGGGGGAAGAACTCCTCGCATTCCTCCCCTGCTCTGTTGTGGGGTCCCACCCATACGCCACAGTCCTTCATGAAACTGCTCCAGCGTGGGTCATCTCTTCCACGGGGTGCAGTCTCTCCAGAATGGCTGTCCCAGCGGGCCCTCCACGGGCCACAGCCTCCTTCAGGCATCCACCTCCCCCAGTGTGGGGTCTTTCACGGGTTCCAAGTGGATCTCTGCTCCACCGTGGGCCTCCATGGGCTGAGGGGGACAACCAGCTCCACCATGTTCATCACCACAGGCTACAGGGAAATCTTGGCCAGAAGCCGCATTACTCCTCCCCCTCCTTCTGAACTGACCTTGGTGTCTGCAGCTGTTTCTCTCACAAGACAAGTTCTTCACAACAGGCTGGCAGGCGCCTCTCAGAATCTCTTCACATCATCCATCTCATCCCCTCTCCACTTCTTGCAGCCGGGCCAGGCCAAGTCAGGCCCAGTCGGCTGCCTGGCAAGAGGCCAGAGGGTGAGGCCTGCAAGGCCCATGAGGCCCGCGCCTCCCCCTCTACGCCTCTGCCCCTGCTCAGCTTCTTCACATCTTCTCTTCTCTTTTATTTTTTCCTATTATCCCCTTCTTAAATATGTTATCGCAGAGGCGTTATCCCGGAACATTCTGCTACCAATCGGCTCAGCCTTGGCCAGCAGCGGGTCCGCCCTAGGCCCGGCCGAGTCCACTGAACAAAGGGGAGCGACTTCTAGCAGTTTCCTACAGAAGCTACCACCTTAGGCCCCCCCCTCATTAAACAAAACCACAACACTGCCTTTGACTCTAGTTCATACTGAAGTTCTAACGTGTCTGGCATGGCAGCATTCAGTGGTGGTCTAACTTCATTCAGGCCACAATAGTCCACTGTTAGTCTCCATTCTCCACTTGATTTTCGCACTGGCCGTATGGGACTGTTAAAGGGCGAGTGAGTCTTACAGAGCACTCCCTGGCTCTGCAGTTGACAAATCAGCTTATGGATGGGGATCAGGGAGTCTTGGTTGGTGCGATATTGCTGTCGGTGCACCGTGGTGGTAGCGATTGGTACCTGTTGTTCCTCAACCTTCAGCAACCCCACAACAGAAGGGTCCTTTGAGAGTTTGGGCAAGGTGGACAGTTGTTTATGTTCCTCAGTCTCCGCAGTGGCTATACCAAAAGCCCACTGGTGCCCTTTTGGGTCTTTGAAATACCCGCTCCTGAGGTAATCTATACCAGGAATGCATGGAGCATCTGGGCCAGTCACTATGGGGTGCTTTTGCCACTCATTCCCAGTTAGACTCACTTTGGCCTCCAATACAGTCAGCTGTTGGGATCCTCCTGTCACTCCAGAAATACAAACGGGTTCTGCCCCTTTATAGCTTGGTGGCGTTAGGGTCCATTGTGCACCAGTGTCCACTAGAGCTTTATACTCTTGTGGGTGTGATGTACCAGGCCATTTAATCCATACAGTCCAGTAAACTCAGTTGTCCCTCTCCTCCACCTGGCTGGAGGCAGGACCCCTCTAGTCCTGTTCATAGTATTCGCTGCTTACTTCTTGTGAATGTGAACTGGAATTCCCTTCCATAGCATCAGAGGTAAGATCAGCCCTTCTGTTCTGTCTGGGTAACTGTCCATTGGAGACTGGAGCAGCAATTTTCTGGGGAGAACCTTTATTTGCAATTGTTTTTCCCTGCAGCTCCCACACCCGTGTCTCTAGGGCTGGGGTAGGTTTCCCATCCCACTCCCTCATGTCCTCTCCTTGGTCATGCAAGGTAAACCACAGGGTACCTCGCCACATGTACCATCTCTCTTGAGCAGGGAAGTGTTTACTCCTAATAGCTGAAATACTGGTCGGTATGGGTGGGGAGTAGGACCTATCCTCTTTTAATTGCTGGACCTCCCAAGACAGTTTCTCCACAGCCGAGATGAGGGAGGAAGAGAGAGTTTCTTCATATTGCCAGAGCTGACTAGCCAATTCATCTATTGTTGGTCCCTCTCCATCTTTCCAATTCAGTACTGCCAATGAATTGGCATGTGATGAAGGTATGCTCCGTAGTAACTTCAGCCACATGAGCTGTGCGCACTGGATTTCACCTGGATCTTTGTATGGTTCCTCACAATCTAGGTCGCTATAAATGATTTCCAGCACGGCTAATTCTCTTAGGTACTGGATACCTCTCTCTATGGTGGTCCACTTGCCTGGGTGATAGGTGACATCTTCCTTGAAGGGATATCTTTCCTTCATACTTGACAGGAGTTGCCTCCAGAGGCTGAGAGCTTGTCCACCTCTTCCAATGGCTTTGTCGATGCTCCCATCCCTAGAAAGAGATCTCAGCTGTTTAGCTTCCTTACCTTCTAATTCCAGGCTACTGGCCCCATTATCCCAGCACTGAAGCAGCCAGGTGACAAGGTGCTCGCCTGGATGCTGGCCGAAATCTTTTCGTATGTCACGCAGCTCACTCAGGGATAGAGATCGGGTGTTTTCAGTCTCGTTTATGAGTTCCTCTTCTTCCTCCTCTGCTCATGATGGTCCTGGTTTTTCCTCATCCCTTACTAAACAAGCTGACTTTTGCTTCTAAGATTTCTTCTTCTATATAGGGGCGACCGATACCGACACAGGTTGGTTCTCTGATTTGGTCGCAGTGCCAGTAGCTGGGCCTGGAGTAGCCGCAGTGCCTGTCACTGGAGCTGGAATAGCCGCAGTGCTGGCAGCTGGGGTTGGAGTAGCTGTGGTGTCTCTCCCAGGGGCTGGAGTAGCCACAGTATCTGTTGGTTGGTTTTCCCTCCCTTCTTCTTGAAGGTGCTGCAAAACACTGAGCAGTGTTTGGTAGATACTAGCCAGTGCCCAGCACAAAGTGTTAAGTTGTGCTTCTTTGGAATAGCCATGGCATTTTCCTTTCAAATACTCAGTCACTTCATCAGGATTCTGTAGTTATTTGGGAGTGAAGTTCCAGACCATTGGAGGTGAGAAGCTCTCTAGATACCTGCCCATATTCTCCCATGTGCCCCTCCAACCTCGAGGCAGATATTTGGGTGATTCTTTTCAAAGAATTGTTTAATCCTAAACAAAATTTGAAACACATTTAGGAGACATAGCAATAGGAGTATGCTGGCTTGCACATCCCTAGGATATTCAGAATTCTTGAAAGCTGATGTGACTAGCTTGAAGGAGAAAGGGAAGGTAAAAGAGTAGGGAAAAGTATCCTCTTCTGACTTCCCCATAAATTGGTTCTCCAGGGAGAAAAAGAAAAATGTGCGATTATTAATAATTCTTGCAAAATGGCGCCCGAAGTACAGAGTTGCCGGCAATGCCAAAAAAAAAGGCCAGACTGATTTAATGAGCAGTGATGGTATCATATCATAAGCCAGTAGTGCCCAGTACAACAAAATGAGAAGTCTCATCCATTTCCGAGAGGTGATAAACAGGATCAAAGGAAATATGTGATGCAATTTAGGATTTACATAACACAACCATGCGAACACGTAATACAACATTGTGACCAGGGACTCTTAAATAAAAACAATGAGCACTTGTAACAGCTTTGACACATTCTAGTCAGATCTGTCGTTACCTCAACCCTTCTAGCCCCACGCTGGGCACCAAAAAGATTGTGATGGTTTAGCACAAATTACCATAGTTTCTCACTCACCCTCCCCCTCCCCAGCAGGGTAGGGGAGAGAATTGGGAAGGAAGGAAAACTTGTGGGTTGAGATGAAAACAATTTACTAAAATAATGATGGAAAATTACAATAATAATAGAATATAAGGATATTAAAATATACAAAATGAACAATGTATGTTTTCTCACCACCTGATGTCCCAATGACTGATACAGCCTGTACCAAGCAGCGATCCCAGAAACAAAACCGAGCGGCGAGTGAGGAAGTGAACAGGAGCCAGCAAGGTAGAGGGAACGATACCAGCGAACGAGAGAGAAAGATGGATGCCAGGAAGGCAGATACCGCCAACCCCCACTTACACACTGAGCATGACGTTTATAGTATGGAATACTCTCTTTGGCCAGTTTGGGTCAATTATTCTGTCTGTATTTCTCCCAGCTTCCTGCATCTGCAAATTAGTGAGACTTGGAAAGCAGGACAGTGTCCTTGGTCTCATTCACAACAACTCATATCATCAGGGTGTTTTATCAACATTCTTACATACAAATCCAAAACACACCAGAGGAAAATTAACTCCATCCCTACTGAAACCAGGACACTGGGCCAAGGTTTTACAGGGATCAGTGAGCTTGGGTTAGTGTTAGGATTAGGCTTCGGCAGATATTGATTGGCAAACAAGAGTTATGGTTGAGTTAAGAAGGATCAGTTATGCAAGGTAGCAGCAGCAGAGCCTGACTGAATAGGTGTGAGTATGAAGTTGAAATGTATCTCTGTTTCATCGCCAAGAAAGAGGTGGAGATGAGAGCCAGGGTTCAAGTCGTGTCAATGAACAAAGTGTAATTAAAGTTGCATCTGAGCTGCAAGACTGATGTAATCTCCAGTTCTACCAGTACTCTGGTAGTCCAGAGCAGGCGATATGCTGGCTCCTGCCTTGCTTCAGCCTCGTGGGATCCACTTCCAGTAAGGCGAGCACACAGTTTGTCTGTTCATCTGGAAGGGGGAGCATAGAAGTGGCTAGGAGCAAGTCATTTGTATCTAGTTGTGAAGCCAAAAGGGAAGATAGCAGTCTGTCTAAGTTCAACACTCAGACTAAGATGAAAGCTAGGAGTAAGATCCTGACTAGCAAGGTCTGATGTTTAAGAGACTGATGTAGAGCAGCATCCACTAGGGTCAGCTGGACTAGATTTAGGGCTGATACTTGACAGGAAGGTAACAGGCTCTCCTGAAGTTAGAAGCTGTAGTGATTACTTGTTTGAGGCTAACATTAGTTTGTGGGTTGGTGATATTTTGGGCAAAAAGGTCAGATGAACTAGAGAAAGTTACAGTAATTCAGAGTAGTTAGGATTTCAGTCTGCATCAGCAGGATTGGTTTAGATACGAAATTAGCAAAGACTGCTTTGTACAGATTTGAGGTTTAGCTGGGTAGTCAGACTTAAATGATTCCTAAAAATAAGCTTGCTAATATTTAGATGCTGCTGATTTCAAGGATGTGCATTAAGGTAAGAGCTGAGAGGTCTGATCAGATGGCTAGAGGCAGCACATCTCTGGTAAACATAGGAGAGGGCTCCTTAGGGGAGTGTTCTTCACACATGGCTATAAACCAGAGAAGTGGTGAACCAAGCTACTTTTTCTTACATTGTATTCCAATGTGTTATTTAATAAATATCTCTTAGAATGAGAGTACAGTAAAGAAAAAAAAAACACCCACTTAAATTAGAGAAGTTGCTGTTTCCAGGTGTTGCACTCCCTCATGTCTTAGCTTTCGATCTCTGTCATCATGCAGTGAACAATATTCTACAGAGCAAGTAATACATTTTGGTTTTGCTCTTGCAGCTCTTCTTTTACTTGTTTTAACTTCCTCTGTTTCTAGTATACTGAGGAAGAGAAGCACAGTTTTCAGCTCTGAGTTCCGGGACCTGGGCTTTTCCTGTTAAATTAAGTTACTTGACAAGGGCTTGTCCAGAGATGAGTCAGCTC
The DNA here is from genome assembly GCF_036417535.1 of Chlamydotis macqueenii. Taxonomy (NCBI): domain Eukaryota; kingdom Metazoa; phylum Chordata; class Aves; order Otidiformes; family Otididae; genus Chlamydotis; species Chlamydotis macqueenii. The sequence goes on from NC_141556.1 coordinate 160,463,020, forward strand.
CTTTAAGGAGATTGCATTTGAGTAAAGTACAGGTAAAACAAGTATGGATTAAATCCAATTACGCAGCAACTGGCTTACTGTCTAGTAGTTCTAGCCAAGAAAGTCAGAGGCCTTGATGTCCATGAAGCTAAATTAATTCCCCCCAGAACATCTCATCTGTGCTTCAGGCTCTGTCCTCCGAAACAGGCTCACTGCAGGCTTTTGGGAATGATCCCAGACTGTGCCTGAATGTTGTTTTGGAGAACGTTAGTTGGTGCAGGGCAACAGTGTGCCAGGAGCAGTAGTGTGGAGGATCATGTTCTAGTGCCCAGTAGTGCTCTGGCCACTGTTAAATTTTACAGCCTTAGAGACCGAAAGACCAGAAGCCTATTTATCAGTCAGTCTCTCAGAGTTTTGCTTTTAAGTGTTTCTATAAAATATATTGAAATTTGCATCTTGTTAGCATCATGTGATGGTGTAAGAAGAATTTTTTAAGAATTTCTTATGTAGTGCGAATTATATGGTAGCAAATCATAAGTCTTGTAACCTGCTTGGAAAAGCAGGTGAGAGGCTGAATAGAACTGCAGGTATGGAAAATGTGGAGAGAGCAGCAGCCAAACCCAAGCATTTACACCACCAGTTTCAGTTTTAGTCCCCTTCACATGGGGAATATTGGAGATGTGACAGTAAGTGTCACCTAGCTCCAAGTGCTCATTTCATAGTGATTGCCCATCACAATGCATCCATGTTTGTACCTAATTGTATGAGAAATGCTGGAGAGCAGGCATCTTTACTGCAACGTCACTTCCTCCCCTTCTACTCATACAGTGTAACAACCATGTATAGTGCCAAAGGTTTCTTTTGAAGGCTGGGGCAAATGTACATTGGCCCAAAATATTGGCCAATAAATTGTTTTCTCCTATACTACCAGTAGTTGAATGCTGAAGGTATAGTTTGCATGTTTCTCAGTTTTTATCATAAACCCTAGAATAAGCTAGAATTCTAGTTTTTATTTAAATGAATTTATTTATGGAAGGTGAATATTAACATTTTAAAAATGTACATTTTCATTAGTCTACAGAAAAGCATTTTCATGCATCTCTTCTATCTGAAGTCTATAAAGTTGTAAATAAACTGTACACTGGCTTCATTTATATAAAGCAAATTGTACCTGACAGCCTATAGAATGATAATTTAAATGTGTCTAGGAAGCTGTTCTCAGCAGAGGACATTTCAAGATTTCTTTAAAGCACATGCTAATACTGAATCTCACTATATTGGAATGATTGAAGAGTTTAAAAATTTATTTTATTGGAAATTATCACATATATCTATAATTTCTCTATGCCTTGCATGTATAGACTCAGTGCTTAATAGTTCTCTGGAATTATGAGTTAACATATTTTTTCCATATATTTTTGAGGATTTCTATATCTATTTTAAAATATTTGTAAACTTTTAATACCAAATTGCACAAAATATTTCAAAATAAATTTAAGAGTTGAAATGTGTTTTATGAGAAATGAATGACAGTGTTCATTTACTTAATCCTAAATGGCATTGTCATTGTAGGTGCCCAAAAACATCTCACCTGGCCTCTGAGTGCCATTCCAGAAGGGCACGAGTTTTTCTGTAGTTGTATCACTTATCAGCCAGCCCTGTGCTGGTGTCTTAAAACTCTGATATATCCGAGATAACAGTAGACACTCACATTTGGGCAACTGAATCGCTCCTGAAGTGACTACTGTATCAGGGTCTCCTTCACAAAAATGTACCACCAAGACAGTGAAGAGTCACGTTGCGTTGGGTTTTTGATTGTTAAGCAGTTTGTCAGCAATCAGGAAAATTGACATCAGTGTGTTTTTTTGCCTAACTTTCTCACTCTGGACCTTGACCACCTCCTGTCCTGTTTTTCTGGTGTTCCTGTTCTTCCTCGTTATTAGAGCAGGCACCCTTGGTGCATATGCTGGAGCCTATAGAGGAGCTTTCAGAAGAGGAAAAAGGTAATGGTTGGTTCAGCTCAAAATGTAGTGGCATGTGGGTTTTTTTTAAATAAAAATGTAAATATTATTTTACACCTACAGTATTTTTCATTGTATTTGAGTATGCTCATGTCATTTGGGTGGGCACAGTCCTTGTTTATGTCAGCCTGTCTGCTATTGGTGTTTGTAAATATTATGATTTCCTCATCCAAGTTCAATGTTTAATGGAAAGCTGGCTAACTCTTTAAAGCAGGCATATTCCATATGTCTAAAGGCACTTGAGCTAAGCAGAGGAAAAACATTTGATGGGGAATAGCACCTCCTTACTAGGAAATTTTTCGTGCTGACACTATTGCCATGTATGCTCACTTCTGTTTCAAACTCCGCATAAGAGGATAGAGAGTTCAGATAGAAGACGGAAGCTGGTGGTGGAAGTTGAAGCTGTCTGCTTTCATAGATGCACCAGAGATACTTTGCAAGTGATCTGAGTTACACCTATCTCTGAGCAGCCACAGCTCCAGACAGAGTTGCGCAATTCTGAATGAAATTACATAGCCCAGTGTTGGTAGCTGTTCTTCTGCTTCATCTGAGGAAAACTTGGAGACAGCCATATTTACAGTGACAGAAGAGAAAGCATTGGTTCATCCTGCATGGTATTCTTCTCCTGAAGAAGGCTAACGTACTTTAGATGAAACACCAAATAGCTGAATAGCATAATAATCTGTACTATGTACAAAAATCAAAATCAGTCTTGAACCTTACAGCGAATGAGTTTGAATTTTGAGGGAATGATGCTGTTTTGAAAACAAAATTGTTATTTGAATACATCTGCCTGTGAGAGGTTTCCCCAGGGAAAACCCAGCAACTCTGAAAATCTAAAATAAAGATTGCTCACATTTTTGCCATTCTTTCTGCTATTTCTCTTGCTTGCCATCTTCTCTCTTGATGGATTGTCTTTAATTCTTCTGCTGTCCCTAAAGGCATGGCCTGCAGTTTGAAAGAGAGAAAGAAAGAATGCAGTCTGAAAAAATAGACCAAGATTTTTTTTATGTTCGGTGACAGCCGTTTGTAAGGGAGAGTGTGAAAATTCTTGACTTGGCAAATTACTTCGTGGGATTATGTAGGAGTGGAAACAGTGGACCAGGCTCAAGGTCCCTTGTTTCCAAAGTATTCAAACCAAGTGTTTAGGGTTTTTTTTTTTAAAAAAAAAAAACAAAATTAATAATAGAACAGTTCCTTAAATAGTTGGCTCTGGCCAACTATTTGGATTGAGTTAATGAGCAAGAATTAATAGTCATTAATCAGGATAATGCTGAATAGTCTTGTTACCCATATTAGTAGGTAGTAATTATGAATTTTTAAATTATTTTAGATGGATCTATTTTATTGTAAGGATTAACATCTGAAATGGGATAGAATTTTCAGAAGGCTCCCTGGAGCCTTCCAGTTTACAAAGTCTCATATCTGGATTTCTAGGAGGATTTCATACTAGATAATGTACCTTTTCCTGACTGAGGATAGTCTGGTAACCCTGTGCTTCCACACCAGCCGATAGTTTGCCTCTTCTAGGACTGAGCTCTCCAGTCAAATCGCTTTTAATCCCCACCTCTGTCAGGGACTGAGTTGTCTACATAGTCCCCAAAGCCAGTTAAGATTTCAGCCAGATTCTGTCCTCTTCAACACAGATCTCTTAGCCTGCTAGCTGAACTCTTTTTCAGTTTTCATTACATGCATCTCTTTCCAGGATCCATCGGAAGCCACTTTCTCAAACAACCTGAATATCATTTGTGTATCTTGAGGCTTTTTGGGGTCCTCTTCAGGATGCTTATCTTTCCCTTAAAGAAAAATGAAAACTAAATGGAACTGCTTTTTAAGCAATCATTGTTTAAAAATAGGAAAAGTGTCACATTTGTTTGGAAAGAAAACATTTGAAAGTCACAATACAGAATTATTCCTTCATTTTACCCTTGTCTGCAGGCTGGCGAATGACTCTACTGCCCTGTAAGTCACATGGGAAAGAGACAAACTCCTGCCCAAGATTTAAATTTTATTTCAGGGAGTGTGGTTAACAGCATGCTTTCCTGGGGTGTTGTATACCCCTCTAGGTATGCTTTGCCGACTACTGCCAGACAGAAGCAGCTACCATGGTCCCACAGGTTATTGGTTCACTTTGTCTAAGTGGCATTCAGTAAAACTTTGCCTTACCAGAGACACTTCATAGGCAGGCTCCAAATGTTTTGCATCTTTACTCCCTTGTATGACTCTATAATACTTTGGCCTAACTTAAATATCATTCTTTAATTTAGATGGAAGAATCTGTCTCGATGATTCTTTATTACTTGCATAAAAGTTCGTGTCATTACTGACACTTAAAGCAAGAGATAGAAACTTCTTTGTCTGCTTTTAAGTATGTATGATGTCATAGACCTGCATAGAAGAAAACACGATGCTGAACTTTGTCCTTGAAAGAGTTTTGAAGATAATTATTATCCGTCATGTATTTTATGTGAAATGATCTGTCTCAGACTAAGGTTTTGTCTTTACCAAGACTTTTGGAAGTGTTACAGCTTTCCAAGATTTTATTTCAGTAGGTGTTCTCTATCAGAGAATATTATGCTGCTTGAAGATTTTCTTGAGAACAAGTTTGCCATATTCCTGTTTTAATTCCTGCTAGAGTTCAGCTTTGATTTGAAATATCACTGTGAGAGAACTTAAGTATCAGAAGATAGTCTTTCTTTGTCAGAAGTTTCCAAGTACAGTTCTGAAAGTAAAGATCTTTGTTGCTGAATATGCAGGCATATATCTTTATAGAGATTCCATAACAAGAAAAATAAAAGATACTTATTATGGTGAGTATGAGGTGCTGAGGCATAGATTCCAATCAAGCTGACTTTTGTAAGCTAGCCCAAGATTTTAAAAAGAATACAACTCCATGTAGACAAAAAGTGCACATATATCTTTAGTGTTTCTAAAAAATGCATGCTTCAGTGCAGTTTTTTTGTCTCACGTTCTGTGAATTTTTCAAATCTCTCTTAAATGCTTTTTTCCATTTTTATTTCAGAAATTGAGAAAGATGATTATAAAATAAGTAGAAGTAATCACTATTTAGCAAATGCTTTGAAGACTGATCCTTCTTTAACTAAAGAATTACGAGTTGTTTTTGAGCAAGCCTTGGAGGAGAAGCTGGAATCCTTGGGAATTAAAGCAGTAAGATTATTTTCAGTTGTTTAAGAGAGGAAAAATCTTTGTCCCACTTTTTTGCTTTTCTCTTTCAGTCTTTTACCACAACCCTCAACCTATAAAATCCAAAGTTAAATTTTCACATGTTATAAATAAGTGTCATTCCTTACCCTGAAAGAATGTCCGTCAGATTACAGCTGTGGAGGATGTGGCTACACCTATGAGCAGTGTTACCAACTTTTGTGATTTTTCTACAAGCTTTGTGGTATTTGAAGTTTAAAAGAGTGTGTATAATTGTAGCATATAAATCCCAGAAATAATAGCCCCTGTGTTTATAATATAATTTGTTTCCTTAGGGTGTTCGTGGTATCCCAAATGATAGTTTAAGTAAAATTCTGCGTGCTATTAAATCTGCTAGAGAATGCAAACAGAAGGAAAAGCCTGACATCCAGAAAATCCGAGAGCATCTTGAACGCCAAGTTAGCTGTAGGGCTGAAGAGAAATCATCATCTTGTTATAGACCTGGTTCCTGTCCTCAGCTTCTTCCAGAAGGTTAAAATGTTTGGATTTTTTTTTTCGTTCTCTTACATTATATAATTGCTATTTAAGGTTTTATTTAGCAACATTTCTGTTATAGCTGCTTTCATAATTTTTCATATAAATATTCTATATAGTTATGGCCAGCTAAACAGGTTCCTTTAAAGGGTGACATTGTGTTTAACTGCAGAAATCTTAGCTCTTGTATTGGCAAGATAACATGGTAACTCTATACCGCTTTGAAGAAAAAAATTACTTTTTTCTTCTTTTTTGTAAAACTATAATCTGCAACAGAGACATCTTTAATTTTAGAAATTAAATATAAAAGATACCGAACATTGTTTCTAATAATGAGATAGGTAATTTCTCTTGTAGATGAACAGAAGTTTGAACAAGCGGGAATCTCCCCATCTGCCACACCACGAAAACCAGTAAAACGGTCTTCAGCAGCTGTCTGCCCAGCTGAAAAAAGAACAGCCATTGCTGAGAATACATCTACACCAAAGTAAGAGATGCTGTTCTCATAGTACTCATATCTCAGGTAACAATACGATGGGTTTGGGGTTTTATGACCGATGTGAACATTTCCCGCTAATACTGTAAGAATTTAGCAAAGAATTCACACTACCTCTGTACAACCTTTATGCTTACTTAGTTGACTGTCAGTCTTGAAATAACTTGTCTCGTTATTTTTAGATCCAGGAAGCTTTTTGAAAATGGGTTTTCCAGAAAGACATCTAGTATCACGTATGTTTTATTCCCTTGTATTTTTGAAGAAAATATTTTCTGTGATTGAATATTCACATGCTTGCCCTGCAAAAGCTATTATTAAGCTGAAATTATAAACACTTTGTGGACTACATATTTCATATTTTGTTTTAAAGTATTATTCCATTTGAGTTTGTTTTTATGACCCCTGAAAGACATGTTCTTCTTTCAGCTGAACCAGAGAGGGACATTCAGTAAAAACTGGTAGTATCACTTCCTTTAGTTTCATTCTCAGATGCTTTTTCTGAGCTACTTAAAAGCATTTAAAGACTTTGATGACCTTACTTTTCAATTTATTGATATTTTCTTGTTATGACCAAAATGAAACACAGTATTCCAGATTCTATTGACATCAGGCACATTACTTTGTAATTTCCTGCACTGAAAAATTCCTAAATTATTTTCATCTAACAGAATATCAGAACAGAATTTCTGTGGTGCAGATTCCTTGAACCTGAATTTTTCTCTCCCTGCTGATCTATGAAAGACTATCTTTTGTTTGCCTGGCAAGACTTGTTATATATTGGTCTGTAGTTTTGTAAAGCTAGTTGCATAGATGGAAATAATCATGTGTATATAAGAGATCATTTTGTGATAACTTTCTGAGTTTACTTAGCAGCATGATTTCTTTTAAATAGTTTTATGAATAGTTAGAATTTGTGGGAACTCCTGTTTTTATCACGTCAGAAAAATTCACATGTTACTGGAAAGGAAAATACAAGGAAGCTTAAATACACAGCTTATCAATGCAGTCGCTGAAACCCATTAAGTCCTTGGGTTGTATGTGTTTTTTGATTAGAACTTCACCATTCAGTTCAGAGGAAGAAGCAGATGAAGATGATACTAGGCATTCTTGCATATCACCAGAATTGGTCCAAAAGCAGTCAAAACCATCAAGCAGCAAAGTCAGTGATTTTCAGAAGGCTTCTGGCAAAAGCGATATGGATGGGAGGGAGGAAAGTAAAATTGAAGAAACTGGAACACCTGCGAAAACTTCAAAAGGTTTTTTCACTGGTTTTGTATATGCATGTTGGAACAGCTGTGCATGATTCTGCATTTCCTGGTAATATTTCTGGGTTAGAAAACATAATGAAGGCAGACTGTCTAGTCTTGAGTGTGTGTATATTTCTGTGCATTTTTTTGCTATTGTGTTTATAGTAATACAGTACTTAGAGATGTCAGTTCAAATTAGATGTGTATCATGCTGTTTTATATAAATGCAGAAAAAGAGACAGTCTGTGTCTTGGAGAGACTTCTGCCTAAAACAGTTTTTCTCAGCCTTTTACTTATTTTTACTTTGTGGAAGATTTCTAGAGGGTTTACAGTAAAGCCCCTTGCTTGTGAATTGAAATGGTTAATATAATTTTTTATGAACTTTAGGAACAGTTATTCAAAAACTGGCCGAACAAGTTGGAAAGAGTCTTTCTAACCATGGAGATAAGAACAAACCAGCTGGAGGCATTAATGTTGCACAGGCATTTATTAAGAAAGAAGAGGTGCAAGAACTGAAGGTATCACTTTTAATGGCAATTATTATTTCATTAAGTAATTGAACTAGATATATATATCTGTTACTCCTTTTTTTCATGCTGAAGCCAATTTGATGCAGATTCTCAAAGACAGTTTTGGAATTAGAGCTAAGTAGTCTTTTTAGGTGCGTCTGCACTAGTGTATAGAAAAGTCCTAGTGAGTGAGCTGTGGCAAGTGACCTCTTCCTCCACACTGCTTATCAGTTTATGCCATGACTGTTTTGGCTCACTACAGCTAGCCCAAAGTTTGGGCACAATTGGTATCATTTTTTTCCCTATTCTAGCACTGTAAAGACAGTCCTTCTTGACTTGCTTTCCTAGTGTCTTGTTTTGATGGAGGAAAAAAAAATGAATTTACTTATCTAATATTTTCAAATATTTTTATTTCTAGAGCTTTATCTGATATGGAACTTTTAAATACATTTTAATGAGGGGACAAATTCCCTTTCTGAGTTTGGTCTTTGTTCTGCTGTGTCTGTTTACAACCGTACAGTTTTCAAACTACATCAGATCTATCACTGATGTCTGCCTATTGAGTATGCCATGTGTTCACAATCAGAACACTATCACAACTTATTCTTTACCCCTTAGGCTCCTAAGGTCCCTGTCTTCCCCTCAGTTTAGAGTTTTATAATTGGTAAGCCACTTTGATGCAAATTGATCTTTGCCTGAACATTTTTTTTAAAAAGAAGAAAAGTTACTCCAAATCAGAAGTCAACATTAGATAGTGCTATTTATTTCAGTTTTGGCAGCTGTTATTAGATTGAAGTAGACAGGCAGATACCAGTAGCTTTCAAGAAAATATTTTTTCACTAAATAAACAAATAATAATTAGTGAAAATCCTATAATCCGTAATAAAATTGATACCTTAGGGCTTCCTGAGTAACAGTTAAGTTTGAAATTTATCACTGCTCCCAGAAACAGTGACACATCTATTTCAGTTTCTAAAAAGGGGTGACTGTCTTAATCAACTTTAACTGTAATGGTAGGGTAATCACATTTAGCCTATGTGCTTTTAATTGCCACTGGTGACACCTAACTTGTCCATTGACTGTGTGGGAGCTGCAAATTATACCAGACTCAAAATTAGCAACTCAGACATGACTATTACAGTGTAATTTTCTGTCAAAATGTTACTTTCAAATTCTCTGCGATGTCAGATGATACAAGACTGTAAAAAGTTCAGAGTTACTTTAGGGGTTGTCACATTTTTTAAAGATCTGTAGATAGTTGGCCAATGTGTTACAGAATTTCTGCTTCAAGAGCAAAATAAGCCTAAAAATCTGTGTTTTGAAGATGCCTTAGTTTTCTCCCGGTAACCTCTCTTCCCACATCTGTGAAGCCCCTGAACCTCAAGGCAGGGACTGGGGGAATGAAGTCCCTCCCATCATGGGAGAAGATCAGGTTTGAGACCACCTGAGGAACCTGAAAATACATAAGTCCATGGGACCTGACAAGATTCCACGCAGAGTCCTAAGGAAATTGGCTGATGTAGTTGCCAAGCCACTCTCCATCATATTTGAGAAGTCATCGCAGTCAGGTGAAAAAAGACTGAAAAAAGGGAACCATCAAACTCATTTTTGAAAAGGATAAAAAGGAGGACCAAGGGAGCTACTGACCAGTCAGCCTCACCTCTGTGCCAGATAAGATGGTGGAACAGATCCTCCTGGAAGATATGTCAAAACATATGGAAGATGGAGAGGTGATTAGAGACTTCCAATATGGCTTCACCAAGGGCACATTGTGCCTGACTAATCTGGTGGCCTTCTACGATGGAATGACTGCATCAGTGGACGAGGGAAGAGCTATGGATCTCAGCTACCTGGACTTAGTACTGTCCCCCACAACATTCTTACCTCTAAATTGAAGACACATGGGTTTGATGGATGGACTGTTAGATGGATAAGGAACTGGCTGGATGGCTGCATCCAAGGAGTTACTCTCAATGGCTCAATGTCCAAGTGGAAACGAGGACTGAGGCTGTCCCTCAAGGGTCTGTACTGGGACCAGTACTGGTCAATATCTCTGTTAATGACATAGTGGGATAGAGTGCACATTCAGCAAGTTTGCGGATGACACCAAGCTGTGTGGTGCAGCTGGTACGCTTGAGGGAAGGGATGCCATCCAGAGAGACCTGGACAAGCTTGAGGAGTGGGCCCAGGTGAACTTCCTGAAGTTCAGCTAGGCCAACGTGAAGTTCAGCAAGGCCCTGCACATGAGTTGGGGTAATTCCCGATATCGGTACAGACTGGGCAATGAATACATCGAGAGCAGCCCTGTGGAGAAGGACTTGGGGATACTGGTGGATGAAAAATTGGACATGACCTGGCCATGTCTGCTTACAGCCCAGAAAAACAATCACATCCTGGACTGCATCAGTAGAAGCACGGCTAGCAGGTCGAGGGAGGAGATTCTCCCCCTCTACTCCACTCTCATGAGACCCCACCTGGAGTACTGCGTCCAGCTCTCGAGCCCCCAACATAAGAAGGACCTGGACCTGTTGGAGAGGGTCCAGAGGAGGGCCATGAAGATGATCAGAGGGCTGGAGCACCTTTCCTATGAGGACAGGCTGAGAGAGTTGGGCCTGTTCAGCCTGGAGAAGAGAAGGCTCCGAGGAGACCTTATAGCGGCCTTTCAAAATAGAAAGGGGGCTCATAAGAAAGATGGAGAAAGACTTTTTACCAAGGCCTGTAGTGACAGGACTAAGGGGCAATGGTTTTAAACTGAGAGTACATTTAGATTGGATATAAGCAGGAAATTTTTTATGATGAGGATGGTGAGACACTGGAACAGGTTGCCTGTAGAAGTTGTGGATGCCCCATCATTGGAAGTGTTTAAGGTAAAGTTGGACAGGGCTCTGAGCAGTCTGATCTAGTGAAAGATGTCCCTGCCCACGGCGGAGGGGTTGGACTAAATGATCTCTAAAGATCTCTTCCACCCCAAACCATTCCATGATTCCATGAAAAATGTTTTTGCTATAATTCATTTGGAATGCATCCTGCGCGTGATGTATTAAGTCTTTGTGTTAATAAAAGTGCATAGCAGTTTTGATTGGTGCTGTGTATTTACACTTGATCAAAACTGAATTCTGTTTGAAGTTGACATTTTTGTACTTTAAAAATCAGTTGGGACTTAGTGACTGTTTGAGGAAACTCATCCTCCAGCTCTTCTCAGTATATATGACTGACTTTCCCATTACCACACCCTCCAAATGCAGATAATTTAAAACAGCAAAATGTTGAATCCTGGTATGTTAATAATACAGCACACTGAGCAGATCTGTCAGTTTTTGAAAAACAGTTTGCAATGTTAAAATTGAATTATGTTGCAAGGTAGAGCATTACTGCAGTCTTTTCCCTCATTTCGAGACACACAACACGTTCATATTTGTTGATTTTTCTTTAGTATGTACATACCTTGCATTGTTTTCTAAGAGCATCTGAACCTTTCTTCTGTGCAATAGAAGGGCATTCTGTCTCTTACTGTGATACTGAGAGACTCCTGTGAAATGAGGTTTTAGCTTTGTGAGAAACCGTCTTTCGCTTTCCCCGGTTAAGCTCTCTAATAACGGCGCCATTCCATTGAACCACATCTGATTGTCAAACAGGGAAATGCTGTATCTCTTCTTTCAAAAGCTGCATTAAGATATTTAGTTCTCAGGCAGATGAGATAAGAAAGACCACGGACTCCCTGCCTTCAGGTTCATCTATTTGACTTGACTCATTTTGGGAACCATTAAGCAAATCCATCACTTAATTAAAAATATATTTGTACATGCTGATGGTGAGTCTTAAGAGGAATACATACATTAACTTTGAGCACCATGTGTTTTTTTTTAAACTTTCATTACTGAATGTTCTCTTTAAATAAATTAGTTTTAAATTGAAAGGGCTTTTATTGCAATATTAAATTTTTCCAGTGTGAATACAGAATGCTTATATAGCAAACTGCCGACTTGCATAACATGTCATGTCTTTATTTTCATGAAAGGAATATACGTCCTCATGCTTAAAGTACTTTCTACCTCATTGGAATAGCTAATATCTCAGAAAAGATGATTTTTTTTTTTTTAGTTAGACACGTCATACCTGAAAATACAGGTTTTTTTAACTGTATTTAACTTTTAACTTTTGCAGTTCCTGACTTCAAAAAAAAAAAAAAAACCAAACTACTTTTAGCTTTGGAACTATAGTAGTGAATTAACACAATTTAGGTAAATGAATTATGTTGATTTTAAAACTGTGATGATAAATGACATGCAGGCCGTGCGCTGGTGCGTTTTTCTTTAGCAGTTTCACATTCTTGAGTTTATGGAAGATCTCAGTACAACTGGAACAGACAGAGGAGAAATGCATGTTTTTTCTTCTCCCTATTAGTTCACAGAAGCTGATGAAGATGATTGGGATATATCATCAATAGAAGAAGAATTTTTATTGATGAAAGATGATAGAGGTCAGAAGGCATTGAGAGTTCAGAAAAAGGAGTCAAGTGCTACATCTGTGGTACATGCATGGGGTTTTCCGAAGAGAAGTGTACCAAAGGAGGAAGGTAATACATTCACACTTCTGCATTAAAAGCCTTAAGCGGTGGACACACCTAGAGGAGAGCTTAAGTACAGTGTACTACACATTGTAATTCAATATATAGTATTTTGTAAGAAAAACTGTGTGCTTGGTTTTATGTCATATAAATATCATATATGATATTTACGATACATATTTACACCTACACAACACGCTCACATAAATACCCAGAGATGTCAAGAAACTTCAGTTTGAGATTTTAAAACATATCGTACTGCCACGCTTCAGCTTCCTCTTAAAAATTAATCATCCAGGATTTTTTTTCATCCCTTCCCAAATTTAAAGGAGGAGGGAAACTTTCTTACTTTATCTTAAGAATGAAAATAAAATTTCAAGTTTGTTCAAGATAGCTAAGTGACCTACCAGGCTGAGATAAATATTTGAGCTACTGGTAAAATAATAGCCTCAGTCTTACATAGAACTTACCTAGCAGTTTGTAGCCCTAACATTTCAGTATTCTTAAAGGTTAAAGCTGTGTCAGTTACGTAAAGATACTTCAGGTTACTTTTAAAGGGAAAGTAATGTTGACACTGACTGCTGCTGTGCATTGTATTCTGTGACAGAAGTAGCCTTCATATTATCAACACTTTTAAGTTCCTCCCGTTGAAATTCTGGACTTCCTGAAGTCCACAGGTGTTTGCTCACATAGCATGTAATTTTATCTCACAGGTAAATACAAAGTAAAAATACCCCCAAAATATTACTAATATTTCTTAATAATTTTTTTGTTATTTTAACAGGACTTCATGAAGCTGATAATACAAGCACATTAAAAAGCAGCTTAGTCACTGTTACAGACTGGAGTGATTCTTCAGATATGTAATTATTGCATTCCTGATGGGAGGCGCTGCTGTCAGGTTCTGTTGGGGTTGAAAAGGTAGTTGAAAACATCAAGTGTCTCCTATTAATTTCTCATATTGGTCATGTAATAACAAGGAATACTGTTTACAGAGCTCTTGTGTCTTTCAGTCCTGAATTTGAAACAAGAATATTCATATGCGCATCACTGGCCATGCCTGTTTGGAAATGGAGAGTCAATTCCTTTTTCTCGTGAACTCAGTGGTGAACATCTCTTTGATTTCAATGAGGTGAAGATTTTGCCTCTAATGTTTACATTAAAGATTGAAACTGGTCTTGCAAGAAAGCCTGTTAACCAATGCACAGAATTTACTCCAGAGTATTACTTTATAAAATTTTAAATGCACATTTTCTTGTATTTTATCATAAACTTTGTATAAAATCGTGAACATTTTAAATAAAATATTTCCATGTATTAAAATGTTATGTTTCTATCATGATTTACAATAAACACCAAATGAAAAGAAAATAATGCCTCAGCTATGTAACTACTTATTATTAAATGCCTTCTATTTGGGGAAGTTATTATTTTATTTTTTTTTATTAGAGTCAAGTCTTAGTTAACATAAAAGCACAAAAATTTGAAAAAAAAATTCAAACGTCAAGCTAAGGTGAGAAGAGTACTGACCTGCCATTGCCAAGTACATCCGTATTTCTGATTTGTCCATATTGGCTGCCTTCTTAAAAAAACACAATGGTATTTTGACTTAAATGAAATACAAAAATAAAGTAAAATAAAAAGAAACTTGAAAGGCTTTGTAGTTCTGATGTATTTTAAATGGCATCAGATGCAAAACCCTTTCTATTATACTGTGCCTATTAATGAATAGGACTATTCATTTTTTATGTTTACATCTTTGTCCCAAAGTAACCAATGTACTGAAACTCCAAGAGTCCATCAGTTCAAGCCGCAAGACAGATCTGAATGTGTGTCTGATTTTCAGGTCTCAGTCCAGAAAGCACTTTGTGGTTATTCATAATCTCTGATCTCATTTATTGACTCATTTTACAAATATTCCCTCAAAAGCCATCACATTTCTATGGACAGATAAAAAAAAAAAAAACACAACATTTTGAACTGTTGTAACTAATTCAGGATTATCTAAAAAGTGCTGTTAAGTATTGCCTGCTTTTCTTTGGTCAGCCTCTCAGGAATGTCATTGGCAGAGCAGCCAGGCTGGAATTGCCTGGGGTTTTTCCTTCGCTTTCCCAACCCAGGGGCTTGGGGCCATTCTGGAGCTGAAGGGGACCCAGCACCCTGCTCAGCAGGAAGGAAGGAAAACAACCCCTGGAAGTGACTTGTCACCAGCAGAGGTGAGTGCCAAGGCAGGGCGGGAGCCCAGCGGCACAAAGCAAATGCAGAATGTAGGAACTGGCTCCAAGCCTTGTCTTGCCTGCCACAAAAACTCCCCACAGGCTGCAGCTTCGACCTTTCTCTCCCTGCCACACACACAACGGACACGATCAGAGGTCCATTCTTCTTGCTCATGCATTCTTCCCAGGCTGTGCCAAACCCTGTCTAATGACCATTTTCTTAACAGCTGGCCCTGACTCTCCTTAGCACCTGCTCCTGCCTCCCCAGATCCCATACTTATTTTCACTTCACCCAGTCTCTTCCTCTTATTCCTGTGGCGCTGAACTGACCAAGGCGCATGTTCGTCCACCTGGCAATGCAATGAGGAGGGAAGAGCCTGCTCCTTCCCACCGACTGTCATCATCTGGCCGTGCAGTTATGATGTGCTCTGCAATTCCCATGTCGCAGCTGAGCAGGGGTGAGGTATTTTACACAGTAACCTGCACAGAGTATGGCTGTCTTGCTCAGTTCTGAACCCATTTCAGAAAGAGTTGCAATGATGCACTGCAGCCAGTGCGATGCGCGTGATGCCATTCCCATAAGCGACTGACATAACTGAGTTGGTACATACCTCATTTATTTTTTTTCAAGAAAGCAACATCAGCTCATGATTTTCAGGTGTAAACTTTACAATACCAACATCAATCTTAAAATATTATATAATAAAATTTACATCAATATGTAAAAAGCTGCAAGTTAAATGTTTTAAAAAGTCATTGTCTTAGTGGTAATTACATTGGGGTTGGCAGGAAAATCACTCTGAAACGTACAAACTCATTTTTAAAACGCTTTGAATCTTCCAACAGTACAATAATTAAACATAAGCGTTCTTGTCAAAGTGCTTTGGTGGGGTTTTGTCTGGGACACTGTTGTGGACCTTTGTACGAGAAGACATTATAGATGCGGCTCCGTTATATGCATACCCCCTCCTGAAAAGAAAAGAGAATCAATAATTTACAGCTCATCCCACAGACAGGTAACATCTCTCTATCCAAGCATTATGGCAATATAAAACTCGGAGAAATGTATAGGAACATACCTATACATTTCAGGAGAGGGGGCAGGAGGGACACCTTCCTTGCCTCTCTGGTGTCATTCTGGTTTTGGCATTTCCCCTTCAGCATCTCTCTGTGCAATTCACTTCATATAAACTTGTATCCCTTCTCCACAACCAAGTAAATTAGGGCCAAATCATGAAATATTTAGGCTGTTGGCAGATCATAGGCGAACACCTACTCCCTCCAGCCGTGCCTCTTCAGTATCACCCCTCTGCTGCTGCTGTAGGTCCCACTGCCACCACTGCTGTCCTTCACCTCTCTCACTTTTGATCTGATCATTTGTGATTTAAGAAACTTGTCTATTCACATCTGTAAGGTGACCTGACCACTTTTCCTACATCAGTGAATGCACTTGCATTTTTTTCAGCTGCAGTAAATTTATCCAGTATATATAACACAAGAATTTGTTCTGAGTCAATAGGTTTTCTTAATTACGTTAACAACGGACAGAGTATTATGCTTAAATCCCATTATCTTCTTTCACCCACACAATCCTTTTCTGAACCTCACTTCAAAGTGTTTTGGAAAAGTAATCAAGCCACATACGTATAGCAGGTACAGACGCGCTAGTATTGATTTCTTTCAATTTGTGTTTTACCTTGGAGAATTACTGTTTTCAGCTATTGAGAAGCAGAATATACTGCCACCAATTATGCAGAGTGAAGCTCCAGCCCATCCAATGAACAAAGCTGCTCCTAATTCATACCTACAGGAAGTTAACACATGGGTTTAACAAAAGAGAGCAAGCACTTAACAGTTTTTCAGAATAAAAGAACTACATTTTATTTTTTCCTGAGTAACTTTCCATTGACACACACGTTATTCATCGCAAAATCAGCAGCTCTGCTGTTCACCCATGTTCTTCTCATTATTTCCCTCTTGCTCAGGAGGCAAACTCTGTCCCTGTGATACGCTTGGGCAACGCTTATCTCCCCATGCCACCAGCTGGGATGCCTGGCTTTTCCACATCTCCTCCTGGATTGCTTGGCTGCAGGGTTATGTGATTCTCTGACCCGTTTACGGTGCACAGCTCCTGACCCCTTGGATCATTTCAGGTTTGTTCCTACTGGCTCCCAAGCTGGACCGGGGCTTTCACTGAGCCGACATCTGAGGCTGCTGCCTGCAACTCTCCTTAATCCTCACCCCTCTGGCTCTCAGGATCTCTCTCCCTCCCTATTCACACTCCAGCCTGCTTAAAACATGAGGGTTTTATATGTATATATTATATGCATACACAATATGTATACACACACATAGGGAACATACGCATATACATACACAGACATAGCTGTCTGCTTCCCTAGTCCCAGTGGCTGGATTCAGGCTGGAAGACACCACTCCTCTCCGAGCCCTTGGGCACAGCTCCAGGTCACCAGCAACCGTCCCCTCTGCCACCGGCAGCAGCCACCATTTGTTTGCAGCCAGAAACGGCTCCGTTTGACTCCAAGAGGAGACAAGTGGTGCTTCAGGAGCATTATCACACAAGGCCATGTCCAAGTTTCTACAGCAACAGCAGTAAACGAAGGAGAAGAAGGGCATGGGAAGACATTTTTTTTCCTCCCACTGCTTGAGCTCAGCGCCCACAACCTGAGCTCCGGAGCTTGAAGACGAGCAGCAAGCCACGGCTGCTACTCATCTGCTCCAGTCCCCAGCTCTTTGCCCGAGGTGCCACTCTTCACAGCACTTTCAGGATGACCTGCATTAGACTGCAGGCCCAACAGTCTTGAGAGTCTCCTGTTCCTCACTATTAGGACAATGTCTTCTGCTCCTTCTTCTCCACTCCAGTTCCTCCTTGAGGAAACCCTTATCTCCTCCTGACTACTAGGATCCTGTGTTGAAAACACAGCCCCCTGTCCACCATCTGGCCGTGGTTATCAGTCAGTGGCTGTGCCGTAGTAAGTTTGTTTATTTATCGTTAAGCTCTGATGAGACAACAGAATGAAAGCCTCTGCCGGACAGCCCGCCTGTACAACTGACAGACTGTGCAGCTGATGCCACGTGAACAGATTCCAGTTTAACATAGCTGAAACATGTAACAGTAAACATCTGTAAGCTGCTCTACAAAACTCATGGAAACACTCAAAAATTGCCAGTGAGCCTGGACACACAGAAAATGGTATCGTGACTTCTGTAATGGGTCACAAGGGGGCAAATGGTGGCCAGAGAACAAAAAGTTGCTTGTCCGTGTTTTCTTGCGATTCTACCCTGAGGTAAAGCCCAAACTCTTTAAAAAAAAAAAGTCACACAGGGAGAAAAAGCCACAATCAGGATGTCAGTATGAGATGCTATGGACACCTAGGTTCAAGTCATTTCTGACTTGGGGACTTACTGTCAAAAAGAGATGGAGCCGTTAGAGCTCAGATGTAGGACACTTGGTGAGGGCTTGCACTTGACTCTTCATGGCCCTGCTAGCGCTCTAACTTCTATGCTTCTTTTTCATTTTCTGTTCACATCATGCTAGGCAGAGTTCTTGTTTATCATCCCTTGCTAAAAAAGGATTAAATTCCTCCAGACAGTCTCACATACAGTGTGGGACTTAGGCACCCAACTCCCAAATTAAACTGCTGGAAACTACCTCAGCTGCCTTTCACCCTGGAAAACTCTGCACCCAGCCCTATTCGACTTCAAAATCTGCCAAACATGTAAAGCTCTAATTCTAACTCACATTTCCAACCATTTGCTATGGTTTTCAGAAGATTTGAGCAGATTTCTGTCTGTTCAAGGACTGGGAGTTCTCTGATAAGAAGCAGGTGTCTGTATCAGAGCTCATCACCCGATCCCGTTATAGTCAATGCACAAGAAACACACACGAAGTACACTGCTAAAATACGCACGCCACATCACATCCTCAAGGCGCCTCTTTAACGAGCTGTAAAGGCAGATCACAGTGATTAACTCTGATGTCAAGTGACACGAGGTAAGTCCCACCCGGGGGATCCCTCCATCCCCACAGGTACTGCCAGAGCACACCTACGGCACATGGATCGGGGTTAGGCTCCCCGCAAAAGTCAGTGCAGACCACCGTGGTGCTGGAGACCACAGCTGGACCAAGGCCCTAAAGGCTGTGGCTGTAGCAACTTATGCATCAAGGCCATTTGCCTAGAAAGTGGGAAACACAAGTTCATTTCCATGTGTCCATCTAACAACATTAAATGGTTGGCCAGAGGCCAAGGTGGGAGAGATAAGGAGACCAATTGCCACCTCCCCTCCTGAAGCTCTTCGGTTATACAGAAATCAAGATTACATTGGGTTTAATTGGGTAGGAAAGGGTTACCTGACTGTTGCCTGCTAGTTGGGAAAGAAGATATGGGGTCTGGCCTTTGCCTTTGGGTTTGGTTGTATTTTTTATACATTTGTTACTATAGCATATATAAACAGATTGCATTTATGGACACTTCTCAGGTGACTGCCATACTGCTACAGTAATGAGTTGCAGAGCTGGCCTACTTGGTCTTTCCTCCACATCTTTAAACAGATAAAAGACTTTTTGATTTACACTGGTGTTTATGAGGAAACTTTACATTTTCAATTGCCTATCAGCCTGTGCAGGGCTCCCTAGTTTTTACCCAATCCAAATTTCCAGCATTCAAAAAGCCAACCCTAACCTCCCATCAAAATCCAGTATGTAAAAAAACCTTGCCGTATGAAAAAAAAACCTTACATACATTAGCACCTCCAGAAAAAAAAAAAAAGGAAAAAAGAAAAAAAAAAAAGAAAGGCTTTTTTTAGAAGAAATTTCTGCACTTGCTGTTTTTCCTCCCCATCTTTATCATCCAAGTCTTTGCAGGAAACACGCTCTTCTGTTCTTACAATTCTTGGTTGCAAGAATCAAAGCAGCCATTCTCTGAAGTCTGTGGCTGCGTATCCAGTGTCTCTGAGGGATCACTTAGAGATCACTGGCAGCTTGGTGGGGAGGAGGACATTGATGAACAGGCTAGAGGTGGTGACCTCTGAAGACTAAGAGAACCCAACTGCAGTGAACTGAAAGCCACCTTCAACTACATTGACCAAGCAGGCTAAGAACAGATTTTTTTACTGTAATCCAAGGAGGCAGAATTCAGTGAAATGAAAAAAAGTATAAAATCAGTACAGAAGAAAAATATGCTAGTTGGTACATAGGACCATGAAGCAAACTCCCAAGGAAACCAGTGGAAGCTTCATTGGATGTCGGCGTACGTAAAGGACATAACTACCTACTCAATGAATCTACACAACCGCCCAAGGGAAATGCGCATTTTTCATGTCTAATTCTTACGATCCTTGGAAAATGAAAAGTAGATTCAAATGTCACAGTGGAAAAGTGGGAAGAGGGCCTGTGTGAACCGAGCATGATCTGTTCAGAGACAAGAAAGGCGAAGGGAAACAATTCTCTATAAATAAGAACAGAAAGTTAGTCGGATAATTCGGATAAACTAACCCCACGCAGCAGTTAAGAATGATCATGATTACAGTGTTCTAACTGTGGTGAGGGACAAAAGGGATAGACTATGAGAGGGGTTGTTTTTAAATTATAAGTAGTAAAGTGACAAAATAGTTTCCTAAAAGCAGCTGTGGTAGCAGCATTAGCAAGACAGCGACGCAGAAGCACAGGTTTTCTCCCATTAGAGGTGTCTGAAGAAAAATGAAAACCATCTTGGCTGCAAGCACCAAGGCATCCCATGCTGTCCCAAAGACACTGCGTACGTTATTACGCAGGGTTAAATAATTACTTTGGAGCTGTTTTAAATCACCAACACAAACTGTCACATCTTCGGCATCCAGCCCAAGATGCCCTGAGTAAGGCAGGTTTCAGGGTGTCCCTGCGGTGCCTGCCTGTCTCGCGAGCAACAGCTTTAGGCAGGTCTCTGATTTCTTCTGCACCCATTCATATTCAGGGTGCGTCTTCCAAATGCAGAAGGTTGGAGGGAAATTGTGATGGCTGAGATGATGCTAAATGTCTTGTGTAGTTCACTTTCCGCTAACGGTATGTCAAGCTTGTCTTGGACGCCACCAGAGTAATTTCAGGAGAGAAATGCGCAGCAAAAGGTGAAAGGTTGAAACCCAAAGCAGCACCCTCTCTCAGTGAGCCAAATTTCCATGCTATACCCTCAAAGCACAATAAATGTTTCTGCAAAGTGTATCAAAGTAAGAGTTCAGAGAAGGCAACGAAACACATCACTGACATATTTTACACCGGTTGAGAGAGAAAGGAGTCGAAAGCCACCATTAGCTTAAGCTGACACGAGGTCATTGCATGAGCTACACCGTGCATAACTCAAATTACAACTTCTGGCTCTCCTCTCTGCCTTTACCTTTGTAGTTACAATTTTGTGTGCATGCAGTGGAGCTGTCCTGGTTGTTCAGGAAAAAGGTAACTTCTGCAGAGGATGTGTTACTCCCTTTATTTCAATATTTAAACTGAACTTCTCATTTGCTCGCAGTAAAAGTCCACTTTGAGGTTTGCCTGCTCTTCTGCAGCAGAACGGTGTAGGAACACAGCATAGGAA
The DNA here is from genome assembly GCF_036417535.1 of Chlamydotis macqueenii. Taxonomy (NCBI): domain Eukaryota; kingdom Metazoa; phylum Chordata; class Aves; order Otidiformes; family Otididae; genus Chlamydotis; species Chlamydotis macqueenii. Next base: position 160,484,335 of record NC_141556.1, read on the forward strand.
AGGGACTTCTGGCAACAACCATGGTATTTTTCACTAGGAACAGTAAGCCTGATGAATAATTAACTTCTGGCTATATAGCCAGGCTCCATTTTCTTCACAGTACTTCACATCTTTGTTTCTTTTGGAGGCCTTTGGATCCTGTCCTCACCACATCAAACAAGCAGAAACTATAGCAGAATTATGGAGGAAACTAATATGAACTTGTTTTCAAGATAGGAGAGGCAATGTCAGCCCTATCGCAAATGTGGACCCAGTTAGTGTTATTTATTCAGACTATTTTATTTCTATCAAGAATAAACAGAAAGGCTCAGTGAGCCCTTACTTGGGTCTCAGGGAAATTTATACCTAATGCTTGACATATTCTGGAATCACCACCAAGAAAACTTTGAAACTCTTGTTTTTAAAGATAATTTTACATTATGTAAGAGGCCAAACCAAGAAAGTCTACGACGGTACAATTTACAACCAATGTTTTCAGACTTGTTGTATAAGATGTGAATCCAACATCGAAGCACTGGTTCGTGAATTGCTGCCTTTGTAGATCCTGAGAACTTGCACAGCTTTAAAGGGAGTTTTTAGGGATGCTCATAATTTCTGCTACAGATCTTACAAGTCTATGAACACTCGCTCCCTTAAATTTAGTAACATGTATCGTCAAAGCATTTATGTTAGTGCTTATATGATCACAGGTTACAATAAGGTTTATGATCCAAATTTCAGTCATGTGAATTTGAAAATTTGTCAGCAAAAATTCCACAGAGCCTGCCAAAACCTCTCTTCAAAAGGAGTCAAGGTTGCGTAGCACCCAACACCTTTATGGAAACCACCTTGTATCAAAAGCTTAAGGAAAGAATTTTCTTCCTTTCCTATCGAATGATGCACCTAATGAGCACCTCTGTCTTGTGAAATCTGTTTGCTTCACCTCTGACATAAACACCATCTTCACTCCTGATTAATCCCATTTGCTCCATGGCAAGCGAGGCAGAACCCTCCCAAGCCACGGTAAACCTGGTCCCAAAGATTACAGAGCAATCACTCTACAGGAAGGTATTTGCTGGTTAAATTTCAGCACACGGTTACTAGAGTTGGAAAATATTATTAAATAAAACTGCAGCCCACTCTCCTCCTCTTCCCAACAGGAGAAGCACCTGCTCTCTGTTTAAATGGGTTCTGGTGCTCAGCATGAAACTTAAGGTCTACTTCTTTGAAAGATTTATGGGTATAGGAAAGTACTTACTTTTGTGCAACAAAAGAAGGATCAAAGAACTCAGACGTAATCCTGTTTGCATACAGGGAACAACTAGTCATAGAGCACAACCCTGAAAAGCATAAGACAAACCATTCAGTGGAGCCAGCAGAAGAGCTTTGGGCCTGACCCTGAAGACAATGAAGTCACGGAGAATTGTGCGCGGATTTCTGCAGAAAAGAAGCAGCTCTCAAACACCCAGACTTAGAGAAATAAGGTATATTTACCAGAGAGTATGAAAATCAGTCCGGCTAAACAAGCTATTTTTGCTTTAGTCTGATCGGAGCCTCCGACTTTTGTACACTTCATCCCAACCAGTCCAAAAACGGCACCGAAGAAGCCCAGGCAGACGGCGGAGATCATCAGTCCTCTGCAGGCTTGGATGTAACCTGTGGAGAGAAAGAGGAAGGCTAATGTGAGAACTGGAACCGCAACAGCTTTTGCTGTAGCTCCTCTCCCTCCGCGTGTTAGACCTTCAGTATCGCAAACCGAATCAGACCTTGGCTGGAGTAGTGCCACTTTACCATTGAGCGTACTCTCCTAGGTGATGTACGCCCTTCAAGGGGCATCACCAAGTCAGCCCAGCTCCTCAGAAACACATGGTATTCAGGGCTGCAAAAAATAATCCTGGGCTATTGGGTACAGTATCTGCAAGAGGTTGTACCCGTGAGGTTTTGAAGAGCAACACGATGTGGTCCGCGCAGTGGCCTGGGTCAAGGGTTGCAGAGCCACTCTGCACACACAAAGCAAGCCTCACACGCCAGTCATCTTGTGCGCGTGTGTCGCAGATGCAATATGACCGGCAGCAAATTGGCAGCACTGACCCTAGCTGGGGTCCTGGGCCTGCCTGGACACACCACCAGTTTGGTTTGGATTCAAGAAGGAGGAAGGAAGGAAGCTCTCAAAGAAGAACTTCTCAAGGAAGTTCTTCAAGGAAGTCAAACATGCGCAGCAGTAACCCCTTGAGATAAAATGACCTATGGCCATACTTAAGCCTGGACAAATGTGGCTGCCTTCAGCCATGTACAATTTTGCTGTGCTGGCTGAGGCTGCTCTGAGCTGGACCTCCCAGGGGCAGGGCCTTTCAGCAGGACAATGGGTTGCTTGGCCTCTTCTCCCTTCTGAGAACTTCTTGCACTTGAAAGACTGTGACAATCTCACACCACGGTTTGCAGGGTGGAACACTGCAACCTTACACAACTGAATAACCACCACAAGATGTTTTTCTTCATAACCTGCTGTTACATCTCATTTAAAATGAAAATGTACTTCCGCTATTAGAGTATTCATTCTTTTCACTTTGATCTCCAGTGGGTGGAAATGTTGAGGGCTAAACCATGTTTTCATTGCTTATTACACCAGATTTTAAATAAAAACTAAACAAAAAAAAACCCACCACCCTGCATAAAAGTCATTAGTATATGGAAATTAATATATTAAAACAGGAACTAGAGGACATCTAATGAAAACAGAAGGCAGCAGATTCAACACTAAAGTGCGCTTGTTCATATAACAAAGTTGTGGAACTCCTTTCCTCAGGATATGTGGATGCTAAACATTTAGAGAGGTTCAAAAAGAGACTGGATATGTTAATTTAAATAAAAATCTGTGTCTGGCTGGCAGGCCCTGGAGCTGCAGATGGCTATGACTGATTCTTGGCCACCTTCTACTCTCCTTACTGCCACCCACTTTGGCCACTGCTGAAGAGATATCAGCTCCAGGACGGCCGCTCTATGTTTGGGCAATATTTTTTGAAAACCCATTGATTCACAGCTTTGAACAACAAGTAGGACACAAGAAGCAATCTGTCCCATCTAACACCCCATTTCCTCAGTCCTAACGAATTTGGGTGCTGTGCCACACATCTTGAACACAACCTACTGCCATTTACCTACATCTGCTGGCACTTGTATAGACGTCTTCCATTTGCAACACGCTTCTAGAGCTCCTCTGCTGAAGAAATACAACAATCAATGAAATAACCATAACTGTCGTATGCCTCTCATATTGGAACACAAGAGAGCGAGCCACTTGTGCCTGTTGAGGTGTCTATCATTGTAATTAGGTATGTGACACCTGAACTATAGGGTAGACTCCTCTGGAGAAACCTCCCTTCCTCCATTCATGATAAATGAAGCAGAAAGCCTAGGGTGACTCAGTGAAGAGCCAGATTGTGGTTACCTAAAAGGCAGCAAGATGACCACCATTCTTATCTAATTGGGCTGAGCAAAATTTTCTCAACAGCGATGTAAAACTGCACCCAAAACTGGTTCAGTTCAGACTCGGGTGACAGGTCCACCTCTGCTTTTGAGTCAAATCCCCTGTTCTTATTCCTTTTTCTTCACTTGGGCAAAACCCAAGGGGCATCTGTAGGACGAACATTGCAAAAGGTGGTTCTTAGTTTATAAAACCCAAGTCCAAAGAAAGCAGTCTTGCTCTGTTAATTTTTGCTACAGGCATGGAAAAGCTGTTTTTTCCTCCTTTTGATGGTGTGTAACGTGTTTCTCGTAGCACACAGGTAAAGCAGGAGATGAAGACTGGCAAGGAAGCTATTATTTTTGACAGGTCCAATTTATTGACACTGTTAGTTGCTAATTGACACATTAAAGTGCTGAACCATGAACATATTTACCCAGAGGTCCTCTAAACCTTTATTTATGTCTGAACCTCCTAGGAGAAACAGTAAATATTCACCTCAACAAAAATAACCAGCATATGCGAGGAACCAGAGGGCTGAAATTCAGCTGTTCCTGAAGGTCAATACACAGTTTTAGAATAGGTAGAGGGTAGTGAGACATCAAGAAATAATTAACTCACTCACCCTGAAATCATTTTCAATTATAAACAGCATGAGCTGGAGGACTGCTCAGTTCTGCTGAATGAGTAACCTTCCTCACTAAATATTTCACCAAATTGGGCAGGCCAGCCGCAACGGGACCTGCTTCAGTTCACCACAACAATCACCCAACTGGCACACGTTTTTAAAACAGAACACATGAAAAAACCCCACAATCTACACCAGTTACATAGAAGAGCAGAAGGCTCCGTTAGTCCCACTAGCTTGACTGGAACATTAGGAAACACGAAAAGATGAAATCAACCTTTTCACCAAATCCAGCCTCCTATTGCTACGTTAAAACTACATCTAGCATTTGGCTGCAAGAGTAATTAAACTTTTTCTTTGCCTCCTAGAAAGCAAGAACATTACATGGCTTACCAAAGCTTGTAAGGCAGACAAGTGTAAGGGGGAGCTGTTTATTTCTTGACCCTCCTCCACTCAAGACCAAAGACCATTCCCTTTCCAAGTATTTATTGCCTGTACTTGCACCAGCTCCTGCAGGAAGCTCCCCATGTACACGTGGACCACCCAAAGGAAGCTCCCACGCGACAAAAAGCCATATGTTTTAAACAGAGAAGCAGACAAACACGCATTACTCATAAAGTCATGTTTAGCAGCATTCCAAGAGAAACCTATTTCAAGGTGGCTTTTTTTTTTTTAAACAAATGTGTTTTGTCTTGCATTCAAATTAATCTTGTTAGATCTTCATCTTTCTTGCCTCACTGCTCTCACGCTTGCCTCTCATGCTGACAGAGTTAGGAGGAATTCATATATTCATACCATATGACACTTAAAAAAAAAAAAACCACAAACCACAAATGCAAGGTTCTGGGGACTGTCACTTTCACAATAAATGCCTCCGGTGGCATCTTGGAGCCTGCATCACGTGAAGCGTAAGAGGTTGCATTACAGATACGGCACGGATTCCTTCTAAAAGCACACACCCATTGCTTTTGTATGTTTTTCTAAGCTCAAATACCCTCTTTTAGCTCATAAGTAAATTTTTGTTCAGCTCTATTCTTGCAAAAGGTCATCAGATCCACCGGTGGAGACACAGAAACCGATACGTCCTCTTTCGGGGAGGTGGTTTCATCGCTAAGTTTCCACCTGTGAGCAGTAGTGCACAGAAGTAAACCCCAAATGATTTTAAGTCCCACAGACAGCAAGAATAGTTTTGCTTGCATACAGAATGTGGGGCTGAGCCCTTAATGAGGGCTGGCCAAATTTATTTCTTGCACAGGAATGCATAAAGGTGGAAAGGCATCGCATGCCATTTTCTCTGGCCGCTCATGTGGAGTGATGGCCTGAAAGCCACGGGGGCAGCCCTGTTGCCATGCTACCCTATGGCAATCCGGGGGGGGACCGTCCAAGACCACTCCATGATGCAAACCCAAAGAAGGGTAACAGGGAACCATCTCCGGATCACTCCTGGCCCAACCTATGACATTGCTTCTGAAGGATGGACTTCAGCACCCCACAGGAGTGCCCCCAGCAGCCAGCATGGTGATACCCCAAACTTCTTACCCCCCTCATTTTGCCTCTGGTAGACCTGAGCGATCTCTCCAGACAAGAAGTCCAGCTAAATTCAGAAGTTTCTGATTTGACAAAAATCCATTTCTGTAGAAGAGGGACTGCTCTGCGAGGCAAATCCTCTCCAGCTATGTGAGAAAGGAGCGGGGCAAAGCCACCTTTCCCTGGAAAAACACAAATATTTCTGGTAGTTTCCCAGTCCTGCCCTACCATTTTGAGGAAAGCAAGATGTTATCCCTACGTGTATTGGGATAGGGTAATTATTTCTGCTCACAAACACGTCAAGGAAAACGGGAAACCAGATCTGCCCTTTTTTTGTGTCTTCCGAGTCCCCACCTGAGGACGGAGTGAGGAAGTTCCCAGGTTCCTGGTCACAGGGAATGGGATCCGGCTTAGCCATGTAAGTCTGTGCAGAGAGGAAGCAAGAGGCTACCAGAAGGCCGAGGCCGATTTGGCTTCATGCTGACAGGCAAATCCTTCTACACCATGCATGATGCACTGCACACCCGAAGTACGCACCTGCACCAGGGAAGGGTTAGGGCAAAAAGGGGGCGTACCCATCCACTGTCAGGAGGTTAACGGGTTCCCAGAAGAGCGTGAGGAGGGAAGCGTGGGCTCGGCTTGGTACTGAAAGCACTCCTGACTGCGGTGGCCCCTCTGTCCCATCCCAACTTGCCTGGCCGGTGTTGGGGTAGGGTTACGTTAACTCTGGCTCCAGCCTGCCTTTCCTTCTCATTGTGCCTGGGTACCAGGATCCAGCCCCACAGCATTTAGAGATGTTACGGAGAAATGCGGAAGCCAAGAACCTTCCACTAGTGATAAACAGTCTGGCCAGGAGGATGAGACAAAGCCCTTCCAGATGTGTGTTTCGGATTAACTTCTGTCCAAAATGACTCCTGCTGGCTGTTTCACTGGCAGCAGGTACCTCAGAAACTCCTTCCCTAAGCAAGTGGAACGCGTTACCCAACGCACAAGAGTCTGGAGTAACGGGTGGTAAGGACTTTGCTGTGAAGTTTCTTCTTCTTTTTGGCATTTTACATGTTCCCAGTTCTGTGCACTTGGTTTGTAACTATGCCTTTCTTACTCTGAAAACAGATTAACCCACAACTAAAAAAACAGCTAAACAGATTGGGTGGATCCCAAAGGTTACGCACTGGCGATCACTCCAGGCACGCAGACCACAGCTCCTTGCCCAAGCCTGGAGACCACGTTCTCAGCTGCTACACTTGGCCACAGGGTGACTGACGCCAATGGAGGCCAGTCAGCTCTCCCACCCCTTCAGAGGGCCCGGCAGACCTCTCTGCCGCCACGGGGCTGGGTCAAAAAAAGGTCTGGGGAACGGTGCTTCTCCATCCAAGGGAAGCATCCCGCAAGAGCGACGCTTGAGGGTTGTCTGCGTTACCTCTTTTTAGAATCTTGGCCTCTTTCAGCCATTTGTACATAGAGGGGTTAAAGGTTTGCTGATATCGGTATTAACTGGCTTCATGATAATGTTAAATCCCTGTTACAATAATATTAATCTCTGTTAGTGATTTGATTAACAGACCTCCTTTTCCTTTCAAACAAACCTTTCACACCAAAATCCACTCGCAGCCTCCAGTGCAAAGGGAGTGTCTGGCCAGACCGGGACCAGCAGGCCTGATTTTTTCTGAGTATCAAAGCCACGGGGACGCTGTACATTGTATTCGTTTATGACTTGGAAAAGGTGCTGCAATTTTAAAAACCTTTCCTCCCTTGGTTTACAGTCACTCCTGAGGAAGTGCCATCTGCACTTCCATGGCTCCTACGAGCCGTAATCAGTGCGGATTCATCAACTAAAAGTTTAGTTGTAAAGACTTCCCGAAGCGACCTGGTTTCCCTTAAAAGGGAAAAAAGGGCAAAAAGGGCAAAAAACATTTCCCCTTAAGAATTCAGCTTTTGGTGTCAGGCATTACAGCAAAATGCTCTTCAGCTTTGCTTCAAAATAACACCACCCGAAAACGACACCAAGCTATGCGCTGCCGTTGCATACCTTCGCATCCCTGACTGCCCCGAGCTTTTACGCTGTCATTTGTCAACGAGGGAATTGCATCCACGCTAATAACCGCGGAGCCAAAAAAGCCAAGGAACATGAATTAAACCAAAATGATGCAAAGGCTTGTTCTTCTCCACCGCCTGTTGCACAGCCGGCAAAACCATAAAAAAAAAAAATAAAAAGAGGAATGTCATGGCAGTTGGAAAATAAATCGGCAAGAGAAATTTTCCTCCATTCCTCATGTCAAACCCACACGTGTGGGGTCTCCCGACAGGACGGGAGGGGAAGCGGGCAGTGACAGCAAGAAAGGCTGAAGTGGGCACTTAGGCACCAAACATCATCTCAGCGGGTTTTGGGGGGAAAACCCCCACTTCCACGGGCACGCACAAGCAGTGCACTGCCACCTGCTCGGGGAGGCGAGGGCACTCGCCCACGATCCCGCATGGGAGCCGCCCCCACTGGGGTCCCCGCGGCTCCCTTGACCCCCCCCGCCCAGCTGCCTGCCAGCCCCGTCGAGGGGTAATGCCCACCCCCCGCCCCCACTGCGGGGCCTGCCCGGGAGGAGTCCCGGAGCCCCCGACTCCCACCGACCGGCACGGGGAGGGGGGGCGTGGAATTGGGATGGTGTTCGACGGGAGCCTGACCGTCCAGCGCCAGCATGGATGGGAAGTCCTTGCAGTTGGAGACGCCGGTGGAGTCGGTCACGCAGGTCTTCCAGAGGTTGGCCCAGAAGGTGGCGGTGGTGATGACCGTGCCGTCGATGGTGGACACCTTCCAGTAGTCGGTGGGCAGCGTGGAGGAGACCAGCACCCAGCCCGAGATGGTCAGCAGGAAGGCGATGATCTCCGCCGAGGTGCTCGCCATGGGCCCGGCGGGCAGGCAGCGGGCGGGCGGGCGACCGGTAGCGGAGCCCGGTAGCCCAGCAGCGCCCGATTCCCGGCGGCGGCCAGCGGGGCGGGGGCGGGGCAGGGGGCGGGGCCGGGGGAGCGGCGCAGCCCAATCAGCAGCCGCATCTCCCCCGGCGGCCCCGCCCCCGCCGCGCCCCCGCGGCCCCGCCGTGGAAACCAGAACCCGCAAAGGAGCGGCGGGGTGGGGGTGTGGGTTTGGGGTCTCCGTCCCGCGTGGGTCAGCGCCGCGGGGCGTGGGAGAGGGCGCCCGTGGCGTGGCGTCGCAGGCGCTGCCTCGGCGCTTTCAGATTTGCAGCTCGTCCTGCAAAATCCTCCCAATTTTGGCTGCCCTGCCGGTAACCGTCCGGCCACGGGGGATGCGGCTTTTAAGAGCCGGTTGTGCAATGCGAGGTGATGAACTTGGGGTTTTTTTTTTTGTTGGTTTTTTTTTTCCTCCCTCGGTCATAAAGCGCTGGCGCTCGGGCCTGCAGCTCGCAGGGGTGAAGTTATTTATCCACGGCGGCTTCTCCCCTTGTTTGAAGCTGTTTGCTTTCCACATCAGTAGCGTATTTGCCAGCGATGTGGAAAGTACACTGCCGGTCTTTACTTTCCTCCTATTTATTTCCAAAGTATTGTTACCTTTTCTAAACCTTTTTGCCAGGAGGAAAAGCGCTGGAGGATAAGACGCCACGTTTACATCGTTATTCTTCAAAGAGTGCTCTTTGGTTTTGCTGTGTGGACACAAACCCGGATGCAATCACCTTATAGACATAAAAAAAAAAAAAAAAAAAAAAAGGGAAAAAAAACCCCTAAACCAGCTAGAGTTAGGTGCACCCTTGGATGCGTGTCAGAGCTCAGTGGGAACAGGCTGTTTGTTAATGCCCCAGCAGGACAAAATGGGGGTCTGCAGCCACGTTTACTGGTGCGGTGGCTCTCTGCCTGCTCTCTGCCTCCTTGGTACCCCCCGAATTGCAGGTGACACACAGAGGCACTGGCAGGGAACAGAGAGAGAGGGGAAAGCAGGCAGTGGGCTTGTTTGCACAGCAGCATCGGGCATGGAGGATGCTACAGCTCCCGTTCAACCTCTGTTCCAAGATACTTCCTCTCCTCTCGAAAGAAAGAAAGAAAGAAAGAAAGAGAGAGAGAAAGAGAGAAAGAAAGAGAGAAAGAGAGAAAAAAGAAAGAAAGAAAGAGAGAAAGAAAGAAAGAAAGAGAGAAAAAAGAGAGAAAGAAAGAAAGAGAAAAAGAAAGAAAGAAAGAAAGAAAAGAGAGAAAGAAAGAAAGAAAAGAGAGAGAAAGGACCTGGATGTGGGTGAGCCACACTGGCTATGGTGTTGGGCCATAGCCAGAGCTCATTTGGCACACAGAGAAGTACTTCAGAAACAAGGAATAGGAGCATGATCCTAGATCCAAGTCTCATCTACATGACATTATGATCTACTTACTGTAGGGCATGGCAGCAGAAAGGAAAAAAAAAAAGTTTTTTTGAATATTTTCCCCCATCATAGCACTTTCAGTTCTTGAAGACTGGATTTCTCCTGGTGGTGGAAAGCCAGGTCAATCCAAGCAGCTATCAGCTGGGATCTAATCCAGCTGAGGCCGGAGACTTGAGTCCAAGTCCGGGTCATGGTGTTTTCTTGACGTGGGGAGCTCGCCTGTTCTTCTGTTGATAACGCCACTTTGGTTGGTGTAAAGCTTGTTGAATCCAGGGACTCGTGTCTGGGTAAATTTTGGCCAGGACCCACCAGCAGTTTTCCGTGTGCTGCCACGCTGTAACCAGAAGGCTAGAGTGGGTGTTGAAGGATCGGGCTGCAGCCTGGGGACTTCTAGGTCTGAGTCTGAGCCCTGGCGAAGAGGAGGAGGAGGAAGAGGAGCTTCCTGACACTGAGGGGCTGTCCCAGACCACTCTGCTTTCAACAGAGCTGGACTTTGGCTGAGATATGCAGTGTGGATCCTTGTCTCTGACAGGCACCTGCCAGGGGCTTTGGAGGGAGTCCATGCAGGTGGCTTAAGACAGATGAAGTTAGTTCCACCTCAAACCCACTCTCTTCCTGTGAGCAAGGACCCTTCAAGGCGGGCTAATGTACACATTCATTCCCTTGTAAACCCCGTTTGATCCAGGATGGTGTAAAGCAGCCTCAGAGTACAGGAGAGCCAGGCTCACTTCGGCTTCAGGGAAAGGCTCCTCTTTTCTGCTCCTCATGATGCTGCTTCTGAGGGTGTGTATGGTACTAATCCAGTTGTTACCATCTTTCTCATCTGGAATCAAAGCGAGAGGTTGAGCTTCTGATTGGGTCTGTGGTGGTGTAAACCCAAAATTATGTCATGCACAGCTGAGCATTCACCCCAGGTTGAAGACTAAGGGAAGTTGCAAGAGGTGCTCTTCCTTTGTGGCATTTTCTTTGTGTTGGCTGGGATCTGCCAGGATTAGATGTTGGAAAACATTCATCTGTGAGGCTGTGTTTCTCCCTTGATTACATTTGGCGCTTCTCTCTCTTGTGCAATGGCAGGTCCCTCTGTTGTGAGTTTAATTCACACATCTTCCAGCTTCCAGTTTTCCAGAAAACAATGGTCCCTTTTCTCCCTGTTACTGTGGTAAGAACTTAATATCCATATGAAGACATGCCTATGACTTCCTTCAACCTCTGTCTTCCTGCCACCATAGCTATGATTTTGGCTTTCTTAGCTGTTTTAACTTGTGTAGTAGGGTGAAAGACTTGGCTTTTGCTTTGTTTCTTGTTCCTGTGTTTTGGGAGAAGCTATGGCTTAGGAATTTTTTTGAGGTTCCTCACCACTGTGGGATGGATTTCTGTGCTTTTCTGTATGTTAATTGATCAGATCACTGCATTAACACACTTTTGTGCTGGGTCATTTGAAAGAGTGTGGGTTTATTCCCTCGGACTGGGAAAGAAAGGTGCTCACACCTTTTTGTAAGAAAAACGACCTTTGTGGTTCATTTTTGATGGCAAGTCTCATTGGCTCTTGGGCATAAAAATGACATTGGGGGGGGGGAACTATTAGCAAGTGTTTAGAACAGACTATTTCAGTTGGAAGGAACCTACAACGATCATCTAGCCTGACCACTTCAGGGCTGACCAAAAGTTAAAGCATGTTGTCCAAATGCCTCCTAAACACTGACAGGCTTGGGGCACCAACCACCTCTCTAGGAAGCCTGTTGCAGTGTTTGACCACCCTCTCGGTAAGTAAATGCTTCCTAATGTCCAGCCTAATCCTCTGGTGCAGCTTTGAACCATTCACACACATCCTATCACTGGATACCAGGGACAAGATATCAGCACCTCTCTCTCCACTTCCCCTCCTCAGGAAGCTGTGGAGAGAAATGAAGTTGCCCTTCAGCCTCCTTTTTTCTGAGCTAGACAAGTCCAAAGTCCTCAGCTGCTTCTCACAGGACATGCCTTCCAGCCTTTTTACCAGCTTTGTTGCTCTTCTCTGCATGCATTTGAGGACCTTCACATCCTTCTTAAATTTTGGGGCGCAAAACTGCACACGATACTCCAGATGAGGCCTCACCAATGCCGAATACAATGGGAAAATCACCTCTTTTGACCGGCTGGTTATGCTGTGTTTGATGCACCCCAGGATGTGGTTTGCCCTCTTGGCTACCAAGGTGCACTGCTGACTCATAGTGAGCCCGTTGTTGACCAGCACCCCCAGATCCCTTTCTACAGGGCTGCTCTCCAGCCACTCCTCTCCCAATTTATGCTTGTGCCCAGCGTTACTGTGTCTCAGGTGGAGAATCCGGCATTTCGACTTGTTAAATTTCATCCCATTTATGATTCTGCAATACTCCAATCTATCTAGATCCCTCTGCAAGGCATCTTGTCCCTCAGGACAGTCAACAGCACCTCCCAGTTTGGTATCGTCAGCAGACTTGCTAATGGTGCATTTAACTCCTACATCCAGATCATTGATAAATCTATTGAACAGGACTGGCCCTAGAACTGAACCCTGAGGAACACCACTGGTCACCAGCCAGATGTAGCCCCATTCACTACAACCCTTTGAGCTCTGCCCTTCAACCAGTTCTTCACCCCACGTGCCATGAACCTGCTCATCCCACAGCTGGATAACTTGTGCAGAAGGATGCTCTGAGGGACAGTATCAAAAGCTTTACTAAAATCCAGAAAAACTACACCCACCGCCTTCCCTTCACCCACTGGGCTGGTGACTTTGTCAGAGAAGGATGTCAAATGAGTTAAACAGGACTTTCCCTTTGTGAACCCATGTTGACTGAGCCTGATGATTGCATTATTCTTTAAATACCTTTCAATAGTACCCAGAATGATCTTCTCCATAATTTTTCCAGGAACTGGAGGTTAGACTAACAGGTCTGTAGTTTCCTGGGTCTTCCCTTACGCCCTTCTTGTAAACTGGAATAACACTGGCTAGCTTCCAGCTAGCAGGGACCTCCCCAGGCTCCCGAGATTTTTAAGCTACATGTATTTTACGAATCCGAACAGAATATTATTCAATAGCTGGATTTTTATAAGGTACAAATGTTTATTGTATTACTATGTATAGGAGAGTCCTTCAGAAACGGTTTTGCTCTGAAGTCTGAAATACAGGATATTATTTTAGCTCTTGTGGGATCAAAATCACAAGCAATCGTTATTGCCTCATAAGTTAAACACTGGATGACAACAGCATTTGTTCTGCAGCCAGGATAAGCAGGCTAGGGTCGTCATGCCTTTGTCCCAGAGTAATTTTTCTTGTAATTTTACCATGCATAGGTTGGGTAACTTGAGATTCTTTCCTGGCTCTGCCGTGCTATGATTTCCAGGGTGCCTAGAGCACTTGTGCAAAAGAAAAAAACCCCAACTTTATTTTTCTAAGGCTGAAGGACAACTTCCTTGTTTGCTAGTGTTTCCCTGAGAATTTCAGTATTGAAAAGGAAAGGCAGACGTACGGGGAGTATGGACAGGCTTGTCAGAGCGTCATCGCCTGGGCAAGGTCAGGTCTACTGCCAGTGACGGATCTGGGGAATACACCGCAAACTGGCGCGTGCACTCGAGGAGATGAACACAGCTGTAAAATCAGGAGGCTTGCACGGTGTTTGGCACTGTGCAGAACAAAAAGTGCCGCCCTGAAAATGAGCAACCAGATCAGTTTCTCCAAAGGAGAGTAGTCAAAGGAATGTTTCTGTTTATCACCTAAAAAAGAGCCGTTGGAGTGGGAACATCAGTTAATAAACACCAGTCCTTGCTGGGGTCGCCACCGTTGTTTTCTTTAGTCTATCAGAAGTGGAATTAAATTAAATTACTGCACGTCTTTTGTAAGCTGCCGGGACAAGAATTATTTTAAGCTATGCAGTTCATATATTACGTAACAAAAAGTAAAAAATTAATAGGAAGTGACAACCCAGAGCATTTTAAAGGAGTGAAAAATTGCATTCCATGAGCCAATAAACTTTCCCCTTTCCCACTCTGTGCAGCGCATTTGGACATTACAGACTTTGTTTCTTGACACTGAGATTAATGCATTATTTCTTTCTTTTTTTTTTTTCCCCAGCTCAGCTTAATTTTGTTGAAAAAAGCCTGTGTTGTTCCCTGAAAGTTTGTAATACAATGCTTTTAAAAATAGATATAACCTGTTTAACAAACTGAGCAGGAAATGTGAAGAAGTGCATCTCTTTCTTTACTGGAGGTGCATTCCACCTGGCCAACAGCACAGGTGCAGCTCTTGGCATTCAGAAGTTGCCTCCACATCAAATTAAGTTTTGCTAAGCCCGAGTAGGTCACAGTGGAAAGCGGGGGGAAACTTTTGGACTGATTTTTAGAGCATGCGGCCCTATGTGATGCAATTTAGAAAGTATTTGCAAAATAGAAGAATAGTTTATCTAATGGAATTTTAAAGGATTTAATCAAGGTGGGAGACAGATAAGCGATTGTCTTTCCAAAGCAGCCAGCGTTCAGAAGTGATCCTTGCGGTGAACCATAAAGATGAAGAGGTTGAGTCTGGACCGCTGGCTGAGCTGCAGGCCAAGGTTGAGACCTTGGTGTTCCCGGAGTGGGAATGCTTTCCCACCGAGCCCCTGTCCTCTGCCCTCATGTGCCACAGCCGGTCTCTGCTGTTTCCTGAGCACTTGGTAGTTCTGGGCATGAGGAGTCTGTCATCTTTTACAGACACCAGGATGGCTTCCAGTCGGAGGACTTGAAGAAGCTGGAGCTCTCTGGGAGGAGTACAGCAACAGGACAAGGGGCCTGAGTTGGAACATGGAACATCCCTAATACCCCATTAGGTATTAGGAAAAAAAATTGTTTACCATGAGGATGGCCAACCAGGCCAGAGCAGGCTGCCCAGAGAGGCTGTGGGATCTCCCTCCGTCAAAGTGTTCAAGACTTAACCGGACGTGGCCCTGAACAAGCCCATCTGATTAGACATGTTTTGGACTAGATGACCTCTGGAGGTCCCTTCTGACCTGAATTATTCTGTTACCCTACCATTTTGTTACCTCACTGAAGCAAACAGAATGGTGCTGGGATGCATTTGGTTTATTATAGCTCTACATGGCAGTGCAGTAATGCACACCAGTGCACTGATGATTGCACAATGAACATGATTGCACGTGGTCCCTGCTACGCTGTTATTTAGCCCACATGCAGAAATCTTCTTTTCACAGATATGTGTATTTCAGTTGCTAACAGTGGTACATTTAACTGTTTTTCCAGCTGTTTTACACATAGGGAAATTTTTCCAATCGTCATCCTTTCTTTTTTTGAGGGTGCCTATGGATATGCTAAAGAAAACCCAAAGCGGGGACCATGGCACGGAGGCCTTTAGCTCTGCCAGTGTAATACCCTTCCTAGGACAGCGGAGCGAGGATGAAGAGAAGAGAGGAGCCTCTGAAAAGAAGCTCCATGTTTCCCGAGTGGATGCAAGGAGCAAAGATAATAGGCGTCTGCTTCAGCTGGAGGCAAAGTGGGAGCGACTGATGGCAGCAGTGGAGGAGATGACATGGTGTGAGGTGAGTGGCAGGCATGGCAAAAGCCTTGGAGGAGACAGAAATAAGCCACAGGAGATCGTGAGTGAGGGGTGCCCTCAACACAAATTTGTCCCAGTTTCCAGTTGGGAGCAACAGGAGACAGGTGAAGGTGAGGGTCTGCTTTATGCCTTCCCAGCAGTATCTCTATCTGCAAGGAAGCTCTTCCCCATGCCCTCCTCCGGTTCCTCTCCCCAGTTCCCACAGCAGCCCCATATTTACCCAGAGAAGGGTTGGGTCATGGAGAGGGTGCTGTGTTTTACCATCTCCGGCCCCACTGTTTATCAGGCACCAGTTGTCCCGGCTGGTGGCACAGAAAGATTTCATTTAACTAAGAGCATGAAAACCACAACCTGGAGCAAAGCAGCTTCTGTAGCGTGACTTAATCTGAAAGCAAACGGGCTGGGATCAAAAAAGGTCACGGTGACAAAGCGGAGTTAAAAGCTGACTTAGATCAACATGCTCAAGCAACTCAGAAACAAAAGGAATAAGGAAATAATGTGTGACTTTTTGGATCAATACAGATTCAAAAAATTGATAAGCTGAGGTTGACATTAACGTGCATTCGATCCATCAGCAGTACTCCTCCTGGTCTGATTTAGTTTCTAAAGAGAGGTGTGTATTTAAAACAGAAGTGATAGCCAGATTGATTTGACAGAAGTGGATAAAACTCTCCAGCAAAGAGGAGGGGTTGCCTGCAGAAAGAGAAGCTCTTGGATAAAGAAGACAGATTTAAAATCAAATTTAAACTTGCTAAGCTTAAGGAACCACAAATAAAACTGACAGTTATGAGATCTGAAGAGAAAAAAAAAACCTTAAAACCAGACACCAATGGGAGTGTGTGTGCGCTGGGAGATGTGGTCAGGTTCCCCCTGTCTTCCCATCCTCCGAGAGCACTGCCTTGTCAAAAATCAAAGGGATCAAATGTACTTGGAAGTTTTTCAGTGTACCAAGCGGGGCTTTGGCCCAATTTGTGTGCAATCTGTGGGCAGCATGAGGTCTTCCCATTCCTCAGTGCAGTGGCATGCCCCCACGCTCGCTCTGGAGAAAACCGTCTGACAGCGTCTACTGCGTGTAGTAAATGAAGCAGTATATTACTTAGGAGAAAATTAATTTGGACTGCTTATTTTTGACTGGGTCACAGTCTAGAGTAGCCAACAAGACATTTGCCAAGGGCAGGACACAATGTGCTCTGCCTGCTATGTTAATGCTTTCACGTTCCCATGCTGAAAATATTTTGCTTTCATTATGTTGCATTAGTCCTACCTTGCCATTGCCCTTGTAAAGAAATAAAGGGTTTTCCATTGATAACAGAGATTCAGGTATGCACTGTGTTCTTCTGTTTTCCTCTTTGTTCAAGTGTCTTTTCTCGGCTATTTATTCCCATGGCTCATTTAGATGTTCATTCTAGCTTTTTAATTCATGTTAGCTGCAAGCCAGGTGAAGAAAGGTAGAATCACTCTTGAGAATTTAGTGTTAAAACTATGTTTAAGTTTTTTTTTCAGGTCAGAAATGTATTTCAACTTTTAGAAAACGAGAAATTCTTAAACAATTTTTACTAAGTCCAGTTTGTAAGGAAAGTTTGCAGCACGGAATGATGCCTCGTGCACAGGGTCAATGTCTCTGATTTTGGTGGTAAGGCTTTTATGTGGATTTTGATAATGCACCACGCTTTTTTTTCAGTAAGCAAAGTTGTAAAGTGGCAGAAAATGGGATAATGTGCCAGCTCTGGGAAAACTCAGTTTCTTTTCCCGCCTTTCTTTCTGGTGTAGTTATCTTCTGTGTTACATATAGGTAGGAGTCAGAAAACCTTCCAACAGCACATTCAAAAATTTCAGAAGTCTCCATGTGACAAAGTGGTGGCTTTTGATTGTAAATTGCCTGACAAATACCAACAAAATAAAAATGCCAAGAGATGCCAAACAGTGAGGTAGGAGACACCAGTGCTTATTGTAGTGACTACTCTGTTTTTCTATGGGATGGTGCACTATTGACAAAAATGACTTTCAGTGATGTCCAAGGATTAAGGGTTTATTTGGAAAGATGGCCCACAGCACTTTTTTCATGTGGTATTCTGGGAAGTATTAGCTTTTCTATGTACATATGGGAAAATCCTGATTTGGTAAGAGAGAGTTAGGCCATAACCCACCATGCCAAAGCTACATGGTAAAAAGGTTTGCTGCATCCCTTGAAGAACCTGAGGCAAATGTTAACATTCAGCTGGAGGAAGTGTTTGTGTTATTGCTGGATAGACTGTTAATGCAAAATCCTGTATGTTAGTATGAAATGCAAAACATAATCGTGCATGAAATTAAATTCCTAGTCATAAATTCGTCCCTCCCCCCTCCAGTCCCATTAAATGCAGGACACCTCTGGAAGATGTGCAGATTTATGAGAGGAATTTTCTTGCCTGTAAAGGAAACCTAGAGGGACTGCCTTAGGCGTAGGCATCAGCTTATAGATGCCTGTGCGCAGGCTGGTCAGTGGCGGAGCGTGCTAAAGCCTTGTGGAGTTGTGGTCCTGTGCCAGCCATTGTCCTTGCTGGGCATTTTCCAGTGACACGTCACATGCCCTGAGCTGTGAAAATATTGGTTTTGGGATCATGTGCCTGAACCAGTTTCAGTTTTCCTCCCATCCCAAACAGGAGCTAACTTCAAGCTGGGATCCTCATCAAGCCAACGTAATGCCCTGGAGGTTGTTCTAAGCCCTTTTGCTGCCTATACTTTGCAGGAGGTTTTACACACCTCTGTCACAACTGTTTTCCAGCTCTGGCAGCACAAACCCCAGCGCCGGACACCTCTGTAGGTGGTGTGACCCAAGGCTCAAGGCCCTCTCGCCTGCCTGCGAGCTCTCTCTGCAGAGCCCCATAGCAGCTCTGTTTCAAGCCACTGCTTCTGGGGCGGATGCTGGCTGAAGGGCACCAGCCTCAGGCAGGTATTACACCCCAGCTCTACACAGGGTAGCCAGAGAAATTAAAGAAATTATGGTTTTTGAGGATTGAATTTAAAGTATAGAAAGGAAAAGCCACAGCTAAAACAAAGGGAAAGTGCAATCCTCCCGTGTTCAACAGGAAAGTTATTTCTTGTATTTTTCTAGCAAGCCTCACTGCTGGAGTGCTGACCAAGCAGCCTCCACTCACTCACTCCACCAGCCCAATATTGTCCCAGGCTCTTCCAGGCCTTCCACGTCACCATAGCCATTGGCTGCCTGCTCTCATCCCGACAAGTTGCAGCACACGTGGCTCAGCAAACGGGCATCCTCACGTTTTGAGCCCTCGTTCCTCTGCCCCTCTCACATCTCCAAAAGCAGCTCCCACAAGCAAGCATCTTTGCGCACACCGAAACTGCCCGGTGAACCCCACGGGCACCAGTGTGTTTCTTGGCTTTCGGCAGGGACCAGCGGCATCCTTGGACACAGGCCTAGCGGCTGACGGGCTCTTTGCCCAGCTGCATTTCAGTGATTAACCTGGTGCCTCCGTCTCTCAGCTTAAGGGTTTCTAGGCCACACTAGAAAGACAAGGAAGTTAAAGATTTGCTTGAAATCCCTGGAGCTGGAATGATGCCCCAAGGGTGGGCATCCGTCTGGATATTCAGCTGGGTCATCTGGATACTCAACTGGGTATCTACGCTGCGGTCAGTGCAATGTGGACAGCTATACATAAAGCCCATTACAGCTCGTGTTGTGGACCTTGGTCTCCAAGCAAGCCTCGGAGAAGCCAAGCGGCCATGTTTTCCAAGGCAGGACTCTAAAAGGTCACTCTCCTCTTTGTGCTGCCCCTGAACTCGCCCCCCACTTCTGCGAGACTCGTCTCGATACGCTGGTGTGTGCTGGCTTGTGAGAAGGGCCCCTGCCAAGTTCTTCAGGCGTGGAGTAGGTTGTTCCCTTCTCATTTTTAAAGCGTTGTGGTTAATTTCTAATGAGAAGTGCCTTTGAACCTCTGAACTTTAAACCCAGCGGAGGAAGCCTTTCCTTGAGAACATCAAAACCTGTAGCTGTGCTTAGGGGAACGATTCATGCCGTGTACTCTTCATGCCAAGAAATTATCCCTAGCCCTTTATGTGGCACAGGCATCACTGAATTTACTTATATACAGGAGTAAATAAAATAAAGCCATTCAACTAGGATGCGCATCCCTGAGAGCAGGATTTGCTCTGCAGGTTATCAAATGGACTGAAATACAAATCACTGATCTTTCACAGAGAAAATCTTCCATACCTTAAAACAAAGCAAACAAGCACACTCATACATATATTTATTTTTGGTGTATATGGAAAGAATGTGACACAAATACTTTTTTATATCCCTGCCTTGTGTTATTTATAAGAGTAGGAAAGACAGATCAAGCTCTTATCAAAACTGCTATTTCCTTGATACAGGAGCAAAATTATTAGCCAGCAACCCCACCAACCACTTCTTCATCTTTTCTTAATAAAATTAAATGCCTGTATGACTCAATAAGTAAGCACTACCACTGCAAACTGGTGAAACCAAATCATAAAATAGCTAGAGAGAAAGAAAGATTTAGAATAACTAGAGGAGACTAGAGTAACCCAACTTCCCCTTTGCAGATAAAAATGTTCTTTTCTCTCTTCTTACACAACCAGGGACCACAAATCATGTCTGATCACAGGGCTCCTCTTTATTTACAGAATTTCTTCTGCATTAGATATTCCTACATACTATTATGTAGTAATAGTTACACATACCTGTGTAACCTTGGGATTTTTATTACTAGAAGTGGGATGAGGATGTATAATTAAAGCAATTTATTAGTGTTATCATGAATAATCTAGATCTACTTGCAAAACAGAGAGGTCCTTCCTTTGGAGTTTTACCTTAAAACCTCCTGGCCTAAAATACTCATCAGGACATTAATTTCATTAGAATTTTTCTTTTCGTGCTTTTTCTTTTTTTTTTCCTTTCTACACTATTTGTGTTCTTGCTCCATCAGAGTAGGTTTCCCAAATGAGCCAGCTGTGAATCTCAGGTCATTACCTTTCATCAGCTCCGCTCAAACAGCGGGTTATGATGAGGTAGGACATTCTGGCTTGGTTTGCTTGTGCAACAGCTGGGATTTTTGTAACGGGGAAGTGAGGTACTCGAGTAATCGCCATCTGTTTTCAGTAGGGCTGCTGTAGCTTTGGATGGAGAGGTATTTCTGAGGTTCTTTCCCTGTTGGTTTCCAGCATTTGATGCCGATTTAACTTTTTTTTTTCTTTTATGGCAGCAGTCATAGATAATCTGTCTCAAGCCCTTCCTGATACTCAGGTGGGCAATAAGGATGGTGTTCAGCATTTCTGTGGGCATGCTCTGTGCCATTGCAACGCAGTAGTTTTAGAGTCCTATCACCTTCAGTGACTTTAGCTTTACTGTCCCAATATATTTGTGAGCTCGGGAGTGCCCAGAGCTTTGATGGTGGCCCTGTCTAATCACTCTCTCACGAGTATAATTGTGAAGCAATTTGTACTGATCAGTAGAGCCTGCCAGATTTTGTATTAAAGTTGGTAGCTCATCTAAATTTGTTGTAGTCCTACTCTGCCTAGCGTCTTTCTTCAGAACAGCACAATTATTTCTGCACTGTGCATCCAGTAACTTATGGTCTTATTTGAATGATTTCTGCTCGTGACCAACTCCCTAAGTAGTTCATATCCAAAACCAATTGCCAATAGTTGTTCCTTCATTATGAGCCTGATCCTGGTGGGTCTTATTAGTATTTTGGGAAGCAGTGAGGGATCAACACCATGAGGCAAGTCAGTGAGGGATTTACTTTGTTATTATGTGAATACATTTTAATGTAGGTGTGAGGCAGCTGTGAATGCTGTTTCTGCAGCTCCAAAGCCCTTTTCTGACACCCATTTCAGGAAGGATCCCTAATTGTGATAGTAAGGGTTGACCTTGCCTTCTGTATTAGCATGTTTATTAGTTTCTCTTAGACTTACTTTTGTTGCTTCTTAAACTAAGACAATGCTACCACATAAATATTAGCTGTAATAATTATATAGAGGTGAGGTTAAAATGCATTTGTGCCTGGGAAGCAATCTTCAGAGGGAAAACCCCAGAGAAATGCAAAATTTTCCCCACCTTTGTGAGCTGAGACAACAGGAGGGCACACTGGGCAACCTCCACATTTGGCTGGACCACGGCTAGAAATGCGACGCTGGCTTTGCACCTGAGCATGCAGAGACAGCTGAACAGAAGCGGTTTTGTGTGGTGACTGCTGTATATATGCTTAAGGGGCAGGGTTGCTGAGAGCAACTCTGAAAGCAACTCTCTGGGAATACATAAATCATAAAAGGATTGTGTTTGAAGATTTTATCATATTCTACACAGCATGTACATCTCTGAAATGAGTCGTTGTTTTGAATAATGATCTACACTTTTTAATTTTCTTATGAACAGTTATGAGGAAGGCTTAGCAGGAAGGGCTTACTTCAAGCTTTCAATGCTTCCTCAAGATCCGCCAGTCTATGAAGCTTAAAGAGCACTGGCAAAGGCCATGTGAAACGGTAACAGGGATTGATGACACATGAATAAACAGAGCTATTGATCTGTGCGACAGCTGGCATAAGGAACAATGTGGTCTAACCACAGTGACGCTTCTCTTCCTCTCCTTTCCCTTTCCAGCTATTTTCATTTTTTTAGCGTCTCTGCAACCTTCTGCCTGGTCTCTATTGCAATGTTGATAACAGCCCCACAAACAAGTTCATCAGAACTTAAGTTCACTTAAATTTACAATGAATATGATGTAATATGACAACTGGCATTTGGCAATGAGCACAGTATGGGCAGCCCTGTCCCAGCCTGTCACTACAGAGCATTACCTGTCAAATGCAAGAGGCAAGATTCTCTCTGAGATGTTTGAAGTCTAGATGTCCACATCTGGGCTAGTCACCCTTGTTTCTATCTAAAATAGATGAGGTGAATCCTACCCCACATGTAGGATTCTGTTCCGGATTGTAGACACCAGGCATCTCTCGTGAGACCCCACCTAGAATACAGCTCTGGATCCCCCAGCATAAGATGGACAGTTGGAGCAGGTGCTCCAGTTGGAGCAGGTCCAGAGGAGGGCTATGAAGATGATCAGAAGGCTGGAACACCTCTCCTTTGAGGACAGGCTGAGAGAGCTGGGGCTGTTCAGCCTGGAGAAGAGAAGGCTCCAAGGAGACCTTATCACGGCCTTCAAGTACCTAAAGGAGGCTTACAGGAAAGACAGGGAGAAACTCTTTAGCAGGGACTGTTGTGAAAGGATGAGGGGTAAAGTTTTTAAAATAGAAAGAGGTAGATTCAGTTTAGACATAAGGAAAACATTTTTTACACTGAGGGTGGTGGAACACTGGAACAGGTTGCCCAGAGAGGTGGTGGATGCCCCATCCCTGGAAACATTCAAGGCCAGGTTGGATGAGGCTCTGAGCAACCTGATCTGGTTGGAGATGTCCCTGCTCCTTGCATGGGGGTTGGACTAGATGACCTTTGAAGGTCCCTTCTAACCCTAACCATTCTGTGATTTTATGATTCGCTCTAGTTGTAGGTGTCCGCATGTTAGATAGATATCCAGGCTCCAGAGTGGCCATTGGAGCTCCAGGCAATATAATCAAAGGAGTCTGGAGAACTACTCAGCAGATGAAATACAAGGTGAAATGGGATGAGCAGTGTCCTTGAAGTGCCTGCTTCATTTTACTGACTGTAAAAGGAACCAAGACTGACAGATTCATATGTAGCCATCAATATTACAAATGTCACAAGATGAGATTTTTGCTATGTTTAATGTTGAATCCCATATTTACGAATGGAGATAGAAACAGTCTGAAAAGTTTTCAGCACGCACAAGTACGAGCTGGCAGCAACGTAGTTCTTTTGTATCGCTGGAGATAAATTTTGCGCCCTCTTCTGGAAAAAAAAATGTTTGGCACATTGATGTACTAAAATAGTTTTAAAAAAAGATATCTGTACAAGTGAAGTCCTCTGTTCATTTTTCTTAGAGCAGACCTGGCACAATGAACAACCTGCTAGATGCTGGCTCGTCCTTCAATTCTGATCACTTACAAGTACTGGTACATACGGCTCCTGGATTGTGAATTTATCTGCTGATGAAGTTAATAAGCAGACTGTGGTCTCTTGTGAAATATGACTTCCAAGTGAATACACTGAAGCTCAGTGAAAACAAAGATTTAAAAATTTTTTTTTAAATGTCTATTGGTATCTTTTCACCTGGAAAATCCAGAGCAGAAAACGGCCTGACAAGTCTGAATACGATCTCAACCATGGCAGTTTTACAGCGGTATCACTCAATTAGCATCTACACTGTTAAGATTTATGCAGCTCTGAGTTCATAATCAGATCCTATATCCAGTCACAGGAAAGCAAACAGCAATTATTATTTCACTTGTAAGAAGAAATGGCACTTTTCAGGGCTAAATCACATGCCTTATCTCCCTGAACAAGCTGAAATTTGGCAGACGGATAATGCAAGCAAAAGAAATGGTTGGACCTCGCAAGTCTGACCTGGGGAGAATGGTAATTTTGACTATCAAAAAAGAGACCTACCAGTTTGCCCACTTACGTGGTAGATTCATTGTCTGAAACTCGAAACATGTTATGAAAAGGGGCATGAGAGAGTATGGACAGATTTCCAGATGGGATCTGCACATTTCTGTCTCTGAGTGGTTTTGTCCAGTTCAGCTGAATGATGCCTTCTCATTTAAATGGGATAAACTAAAATGGAGCAGAGTCCCCAGTCTGTATGATCTCAGCAGAAGTTTTTGCAAGGTACCTGCAAAACTGCTTTTGTGCCCTTGATAGATCAATAATGTATATTGATCCTGGTCATAACATCTTTGGCAGAGCCTTAGCCAACGGTCTGAAAAGGGTGACTGGAATTATCAGCTCCCTCCAGTCGTTTGGAGATCTGTTTTGTGAAATCAGCTATCCTTCAGGCCAGTTCTCTTCTCCAGTCTGGATAAGGCAGGATCAAGTCAGAGACCGGCATGACTGTTAGCTCTGCTTTGCTGAGCTGTTAGGTGTTAGCTTTGCTCACTGTCCTTGAAAAATGACAAAGGCTGAGGAAAAGGTGGAGGTACGTAATGCCTTTTTTTGCCTCAGTCTTTAATAGTAAAACCTGTTGTTCTCAGGGTACCCAGCCCCGAGCTGGAAGACAGGAATGGGGAGCAGAATGAAGCCCCAATAATCCAAGGGGAAATGGTTAGTGACCTGCTACATCACTTAGACACACACAAGTCTGTGGGACTGGATGGGATCCACCCAAGGGTACTGAGGGAGCTGGTGGAAGTGCTCACCAAGCCACTTTCCATCATTTAAATGTGACGCCCATCTACAAGAAGGGCTGCAAGGAGGATCCAGGGAGCTACAGGCCTCTCAGTCTGACCTCAGTGCCAGGGAAGATCATGGAGCACATCATCTTGAGTGCCATCATGCAGCATGTGTAGGGCCACCAGGTGATCAGGCCCAGTTAGCATGGATTTATGAAAGGCAGGTCCTGCTTGACTAACCTGATCTCAAGATGACCTGCTTAGTGGATGAGGGAAAGGCTGTGGGTGTTGTCTACCTGGACTTTAGTAAAGCCTTTGACACCATTTCCCACAACATTCTCCTGATGAAACTGACTGCTCATGGCTTGGATGGGTGTACTCTTCACTGAATAAAGAACTGGTTGGATGTCCGGGCCCAAAGAGCTGTGGTGAATGGAGTTCAATCCAGCTTGTGGCTGGTCACAAGTGGTGTTCCCCAGGCCACAGTGTTGGGGCCAGTTCTGTTTAATATCTTTATCAATAACCTGGACAAGGGGATCAAGTGCTCCCTCAGTTATTTTGCAGATGACACCAAGTTGGGCAGGAGCATTGATCTGCTTGAGGGTAGAAAGGCTCTGCAGAGGGATCTGGACAGGCTGGATCAATGGGCTGAGGCCAGTTGTATGGGATTGAACAAGGCTGAGTGCCAGGTCCTGCACCTGAGTCACAACAACCCCATTCAATGGTACAGGCTTGGGGAAGAGTGGCTGGAAACCTGCCTGTCAGAAAAGGACCTGGGGATGTTGGTTGACAGCCAGCTGAACATGAGCCAGCAGTGTGCTCAGATGGCCAAGAAGGCCAATAGCACCGTGGCTTGTATCAGAAATGGTGTGGCCAGCAGGACTACGGAAGTGATTGTCCCCCTGTACTTGGCACTGGTGAGGCCACACCTGGAATACTGTGTTCAGTTTTGGGCCTCTCACTGCAAGAAAGACATTGAGGTGCTGCAGCATGTCCAGAGAAGAGCAATGAAGCTGGTGAATGGTCTAGAGAATAAGTCTTACGAGGAGCAGCTGAAGGAACTGGGGTTGTTTAGTCCGGAGAAAAGGATACTGAGAGGAGATCTTATCACTCCCTACAACTACCTGAAAGCAGATTCTAGCGAGATGGGTGTCGGTCAAGAGGAAATAGCCTCAAGTTGCACCAAGGGAGATTTAGATAGTATATTAGGAAAAATTTCTTCACTGAAAGTATTATCAAGCGTTTAAACAGGCTGCCCTGGGAAGTGGTTGAGTCACCATCCCTGGAGATATTTAAAAGACACGTAGACACGGCACTTAGGCACACAGTTTAGTGGTGGACTTGGCAGTGTTACATTTACATTTGGACTCGATGATCTTAAAGGTCATTTCCAACCTAAATGATTCTATGATTTTGTAGAAAGATATGGACCCACCACCTCTTCTAGTGGAAAGGACTAACATTGGAGTATATATAAAAATTTTGTTTCCAATCCTTTTGCCATTTCACAAAGAGCAGGCTGGGTCTGAGGCTGCTCTTAACCACAACTGCACAAAAATTACTCATTAAAAATGCCCATATTTTACATCAGGAAAGGTCTGGGGTCCTACCACGGAACTCCTGCTCAGTGCTGGGCATTGCAGCAACCACCAGCCTTCCCTGTGAGGCAAGCAGAGTCACGCAGGATTAGCAAATCCTCAGCATCCCTTTCTTTTTCCACAGTCATCATCCAATCCCTTGAAATGAAAACCTTGCAGCTCTGGCCAAACTCTGCACCCCAGGAGCCCCAGAGAGTCCAGAAGCTCCCCAGTCCCAGCCTTGCCCATGCAAATTGGTGGTGGCTCCCATCTCCTGAATGGCAGTTCAGCTTCCTGCACTCTAGCTGATTTTGGACCTGAACACATTTTCCTACTGAGACCTCACAGCGACAGGGCACCTAGGCTTTCCAAGGATGGGAAAAACCTGATCTTTGGGAACTGAATTTCCTGTGAGGTCCCAATCTCTCACTAGGTCTGTTTGCACTTTGATAACTCTGTAAGAGCAACGTGGAAACATGGGGATGCAGAGGCTGCAACAGGAGTGGAAGGTGAGAAAGCAGAAGAAAGAAACTTCTGTGGACTCAGGAGACATGGAAATTGTAGCACTTCAGAATATGCTGCCCTCAGACAGGGAAAACACAGGCATGAAAAGTAGCAGCAAGCCCTGAGCAAGAACCTCTCAGCACTTGGGAGTGTTTTGGCATGGAGTTAGAAAGGCACAGCAAAATGAGATATATCGTCATTTTGTAAGAAAGACTTACTCTGCACGTGAGGGGAGGGGTCCATGATGAATCTGTAATAAACAAACCACAGGTCTCACCTATGAGCCATGAGCCTGAGACACCTACTCCTTTTGGATGAGTACTCTCTTAAGTTAACTGTTTAAAGTTTAGGAGTTAGCCTAAGCCACTAACTCTAAATTCTGTGTCTAGTGGATGGACACTTCCAGAAGGTGATCTATCCCATTGACCTCATACACATTGCCCTCTGGGGACACCTGTCTGTTTTCACTTGCTGCAGAAGGAGTTTAAGCTGACTACCTTAGACATCCCCTTTAGACCGCTAACATTCATGAGGTGAATCCCATCTCCTAAGCACTGCTCAACTCAAGAGGTAGCACTGTTGAAATGAGTGACTGTGTCTGTGAGTCTCTGGAAGAGCAACTTTCTGGACCAGTGATAAACTTCATCTACTGCCCACAGTTCGGCGCCTGTCTGCATCATCTCCTGTCTGTGGACAGACCCTGTTGTCACACTTGGGAAGGATTTCTCTCCTCTTAGATGATGCCTGCTCCAGTCATGGTTGGATAAGCCTGGCTGTTGACTAATAAGGTGTGGATACAACTAAAAAATCTGCTTTCACCATTACAAGTGAGTTGGCTTTTACATGTGTCGAAGGGTATGGCCTCAAATTACGGTGGAATCGAGGTATCGTACTGTGGATGGCTTGAACACAGCAGAAAGGTCACATCGGGAAAGGGGAAGGAATACACCTTTGTTCTTTGTCTTCTCAGGAGCTCCTGGTATTTATGTAATTCGCTGCCTGTGTGTGCCCTGGCTGCCAGAGTACACAGCTTTTGAAGCATCTTTCTTTATCCAGGCAGACAGCAGATGGGATCCATGGGCAATGCAGTCATCCTTGCAGCAGGAATCCCTCCAATCTGCCTTTCAGGGGTAAGGAGCAGAGATGCTACATTTCCTCCACGTCTGCTCCTTAGGGAAAACGATGTGTCTGACCAGTACCTTGGGAAATACAATGTTCGCATTTACTGTGTTATTTATGATAGGGTGAAATTTCACACAGTGTTGCAAGTCACCTGGAATGTGTTTGCCTTGGCACGTCCTCTCACTGCCCTCAGTTGAATTACGGCCACCTCTTCAGGTATCTGTTCATGGAGATCTTGTTCATCGAGTCGTTCACTACCTCTGGGAGGAAGACATGGCAGCCTGCTGCTGCTCTGGTCCCTGGTACTGGGTCCTTCTGGCACTCCATGGGAGGCCACAGAGGGAGGCAAGGGAGGGCTTGACCACTCAGCACTTGGAGAATTGTGGTCTGATTAACATAAACCTCTAAGGTGCCTGCTGGCAATAGCTCTGGACCTGTTCTTGCCTCTTGTTAAGAGACTGCTATTTTTTTTTTTTGGTGTGGAATGGGAGGAGTCGATGTGAGATCTTAAGATAAACACATTCTGTGCAAAGTGATCTGTATGGAAAGATCTGTGTTTTTCCTGTCCTTCGGCATTCAGTGGGGTAGTAGGGAAGCTCTAGTGTGAATGATTTTGTCCTAAAAATGATGATTTTTCCCAGGTAAGGTTTAATGCTACAAACTTTGCTGTGTGAGCAGGCGTGGCTTTTTAATGCGTGCTTGTTGGTCGAACCATCGTGATGCTCTTCAGCTAAGTTACCTGGCGGGCTTTACATGTATTTGTTTGCACTTCATGGCATCTCTGTGAGGGAGGGAATGGCTTTTCACCCACCTCATTTCTTACCTGAAGTCCTTCACTACATTTTTACTCTCTGTCATCACTTTCATTTTTCTTGAGTTTGTCTTTTTTTTCCTCTTTCACACCCCTAGGCCAAGAATATGGATCACTCCTTCCCTGTGTACTGACTCGTTTAACTTTACCCCACCTAGATACTCTTTATTTTTTCTCTTTTAGGTGCCTCGGCTGTCTTCATGTTGTGTTGAAGAGTTTCAGATGTTACAGGGCAAATTATATATCCCCTATGATAATGCCACTTATATTTCAAGGAACATTATTTTAGGTTTTTGAGAATTCATTTGTCTTCGCAGCACTGTAATTGTACAATGACTGCAAGAGTTTTCTGGACAAAAGGATTCATTCATTCACAGGAAAGAACCACATAAAATGGCCATCTGCCTGCCTCTTACGAGGTCCCATAAAGCTGTCCCTCACCGTCACTTCACAGCAGCAGTGGGTTGGTTCCTCGGCAAGAGGCATGCCTTCGCTCTTGCAAGGGAGAGACCTGTCTATGTAGGAGATGTTCTGCCGCTTTTCTCCTGCCATTGTAAAAAGCTGAGCCAACATGGTATTGATTTGTTACACCTGCTCGTTTTTCCCTATATATTTGCCTGATCCTCTTGATGGTAGTTTGTAAATGCTACTTTTATTATGGTGAATGAGTCTGCTTGACCTCCCAAGCATCAGTTCTCCAGGTATCACTTCTTACATTTCAGCCTTGCAGCAGAATTAAAAGTAGATCATAGTCAGTGACCTGGCTGGTTGTCCTTTTGAGCACATGAAAGTATTTGTTTTCCTCATACCATATAATTTTTCTTCCCACATCTGAGCCTTGCAGTATTTGAAACACAATTTTATATCTTTTCTCAATGGCTTCTGTATTTATCTTTTTTTTTTTTTTTTTACTTATGAGTAGATCTTTCTCTCCATTGCCCCAATATACTGTATTTTCCCTTTCTTAAACCTTCCCTCACTTTATCTAGGATTTGACATCTACCAGACAGTGCATAACAGGCCGGACTTGAAGATCCACAAGAATCCCATGTTTGAACATGCCAGCACCAGTGTGTGGAGCTACTCCAGCCTTCTGCTCAGCCCTTCTAATGGATGGTCTCTGTAGGCACTGAGGGGAACAAGGCAAAGCTGCAGAGCAATGCCTGTGTAAAACGGCTGAAGTTCAAAGCCGGGGCAGTGTTACAGATTCATTTCTCTAACCTTGAGCACTTCATGGAGACACACTCCTGTAAGGAACATTTAAACCTTTATTTAAGCTCAGACTTTTCCCCAGATAATGGAGGGGAGCCCCACTAGTGGGATAACGTCTGTAGCCTTGTGCTATCTAAAGGGCTTAGCAGAGGCAAGGGTCTTGGTGGCCCTGACTTGATAGTGCTTCAGCAGTTCTCAACTGAGGCACTTGGGTAACTGATAGAGTACCAACTGCTCCTAAGATAACCAAACTGTGCCTCAGTGAGCTTTCTCAATTTACTCCCTGGAAACCTTTACTAAAATTAGGCTTTGTGACTCCTTTGTATCCCACGCTCCTGAGATGCAAACTGTCTGGGAACATCACACACAGACTCTACAGCTGGTGCTTTCAGATTATCGAGATAAAATTATCTGCATGGGCAGCTACAGCTACGGAAGGTGCACAGCTACCAAATTACCATTACAAATAGCACACATTGACCATCACAGATAAAATCATAGAATCATAGAATAGTTTGGGTTGGAAGGGACCTTTAAAGGTCATCTAGTCCAACCCCTGTGCAAGGAGCAGGGACATCTCCAACCAGATCAGGTTGCTCAGCCTGGCCTTGAATGTTTCCAGAGATGGGACATCAACCACTTCTCTGGGCAACCTATTCCAGTGTTCTACCACCCTCAGTGTAAAAAAAAATTTCCTAATATCTAATCTAAATCTACCTCCCTCTATTTTGAAACCATTACCCCTTGTCCTGTCACAACAGGCCCTACTGAAGAGTTTGTCCCCATCTTTCTTGTAGGCCCCCTTTAGGTATTGGAAGGCCACTATAAGGTCTCCCCAGAGCCTTCTCTTCTCCAGGCTGAACAGCCCCAACTGTCTCAGCCTGTGCTCATAGGAGAGGTGCTCCAGCCCTCTGATCATCTTTGCGGCTCTACTCTGGACCTGCTCCAACTGGTCCATGTCCTTATTATATTGGGGGTTCCAGAACCTCCTTTTCAAGTGCTGGTCTTCCTAGCTCGTGGATGAAGCACTGCTGAAGAAACTTGCACTGTTAAGATGTGTCTCATCTAGCCCAGCTTGAGCAGACTAAAATTTCAGGAGGTAGTTTATGGCAGTTCTCTAGGCTCTCTCTACAGGCAAGACAGAGACAACAGAGGGGAAGGGTCATCGTATCCAAAAATAGTTGTCTGAGATAGATGAGGTGAATTGCCTCTTTCTTTCTCTTGACAGTAGGGAGAGTGGAAACTAGTTATTTAATTCTTATTTGCATCCATTTTTTGGACATTAGAGGATTTTCATCTTCAGCTGTGACAACCTGATACCTCGAATCATACAGTATTTGAAAGAAGGTGGCATCTTTTTCTTTATGTTTGAAGAATAGTGATCTACCTGACTGGGGAGATATAGGATTAGTTATTTGCACTTTCTGCACTCTTACATGAACAAGAAATCCCTGATATTCAGTGACATTGAGGTCTGTTATATATCTTTGAGAACATTTTTTTGCCAAGCCAACCATACTCTGAACAGTGCTTTCTAATGAACCTAATTACTAAGCTGTTTATCTCATTATTCCACTGCACTGAGCTACTGTTGTAGACAGCTTTGGGTCTATAAGTGATAAAATCTTACTGGTTTCATATAACTTATTTTTGTAAGCAACTTCTTGGTAGAAGATTTATCTTACAACCTTGCCAATTTTAACACCTCTTTGTGCCCCCATCACCTGCTGAAGAACATGTTTTCTGCAAATAATACTTACCTCTATTCAGGATATCTCCTTTTACTGTACATTGTTCTCTGTTCTCACAGAAGTGTCTCACAGAGGTTTGGACTCTGCAGATACTCTGGACACAGTTCTTGCAAAACTGGTTATGTCTAATGTTTTGTAGCTGTTCCAAAACACCTTCGGCAATATCTCCTCTCTCACCTCTTTTAACAATTTCTCATTTATTAAGTTTGAGCATTCTGTTGCTTGCATGGGCTTTATATTTTTGGGCTGACCTTGGAAAGTGTGAGGCATGGGGCAGCACAGAAGTGAGCGCATGGAGGAAAGCACAGAAGATTGCAGGGCAGGCTGCCTGGATCCATAAAGCAAAGACGAGCGATCTTAAGAAACTGGATTCAGGCTCAACTCGAAGAGCAAAGGAGGTGCACCCTTATAAAACGATACAGTAGCTCAGGATTCAGGTCTAGTTCAAAGTACCTAAATGACCAAGGCAGCTTCTTGAATTTGTTCTGTCTGCCTTGAAGAAGGGCAAGATGTGGAGAGGATTTCCTTTGCAATACCTTTGTGACTAATACCTTTGGCAGGTCCCTAGTAGCAATGGCTTTGCTATCAACTGAGAGAGTGTTGCTGTGAGCTGCGAAGTCAGCTGGGCTGGCCGCTGTGAACCCTGCGTTCACCCAAGCTTTGGTACCTTCCTAAAGGTGTCAGAATTACAGGTTTCCCCTGCGTAACTAAAGGCAATCCTGCGGATGAGACAGTGCTCTCAGGCCAAACTTGCAAGGTGGCTTACATCTACCTGCTAGCTATCGCCAAAGCAAATTGTCTGGGATCTCATTGTGTGGTTTGGACCTCTTCCAGATCCTAAGTGATTTCTCTAAGATGTAATTATGAATTTTGAGGTAGGGGTTTTTTTCAGTATTTTTATATCATGAAACTGAATTTAAAGTTTTACATCCCAGTATAGCATGTCAACATGTGTGGGAGGTGTTGCCTATTGGTAAAGCCAATCTGTGGATCCTGCTGTCCTCAGAATTACATCCCAGTTCATGTTTTGGTCAAATTAATTAGTTATCTCTAAAAGAGATCTGTCCACTAAATGACATAGTGTGGACAATGATAGTGAGGATGATGAAGGGCCTGGTGAAGACCCAGTGGCAGTGTGGGCAACTCTGCACCTGGAGACTTTGGTCTCTAAGAACAGGGCCTCAAACAGCCAGGAGCCACTTGGAGTCACTGCGTTGCATCTGGAGGGGGCTAAAACACTAATAAGCCCTACTGCTGGTTCCTTATAGTAGAGCAGGGTGCTGCTCAGCCAGATTTAGCTAGAAGATTTACCCCAGATTTGTCATGCACATTCTTATAGTTTGCAGAGAGAGAAAGAGGAAATCCCAAAGGACAATCCCTTCTCTGGCTGGGGCAATTACAGTAGACAAAACAACTAAGGAGCGATGCGGGTACATAAGCACATGTGGCTAGTGCCCTTTTAATTGCCCTAACGTGCCCTCCAGAGCCCTGACTGCAGGATGTGGGTCTCTATCATATCTACCAGGCCTGTGGAAAGTCTCAGATATTTTAAGGGCTTTTAAGATGGTCTATGTTTAAACACCTCAGCTGTTCCCTTCTCTCTAAGTTAGATGAGCCCTCCTCTCAGACTCCGACTCATCTGATTTAATTCAGGAGTGTAACTGCCCTGTGCTCCCCGGGGGAGAGAACGGGAGAGAGGTACTCAATTTACCTAAAATTTGATCCTCTCCCCTCCGGTGGTGTCTATACAGTGCTGAAACTGAGCATAAATGCTGGTTGACAATATTTATTACTCAGATTACAAGCATGCTTAGCGATTATCCTATTTCTCACGGTCTGCCCAAATAACAAACAGGTAAGCTTTGAACTCTTCCTTTCTTTTTTTTTTTTTTTTTTTCTAACTAAGCAGACAAAATGGCCAGCTTCACAGCGTGCTACTCCAGCTTGGGCTTCTCTTTATCCACTGAGTGCAGTGGGAGTTCCACACCTGAATTAAAGGTTCTTAATTTCATGGCACATCTGAGCCTCTCAGCTGAAGGAGCAATTCACCCTTTGAGATAAGACACAGTCTACCCAAACTCTACTACACCAGAATGTTCCTTACCTGGGATCACAGGGAACTGCAGCAATACTGCGCTACGCCTGAGAGGTCGAACAGCCCAGCGTGTTTGGAGAGAATCATTTACTCCTCTGAGCACAGGGCTGGGAGCAAGGATGGCCAGATCCCGGTTTCTGCCTGGGACAAGCCAGTGCACATTTGGAGTTTGCTTTACTGTGCAATAAGGCACTACTACAAAAGCATGCAGGCTTCAGACTCCATTTTAGATAAAATTTATCGTTAAAACCTCTGCTTGCTGATAAAAACTATGACTTTACTTAAATCTTGTTTCTTTTAGGGTCTCTCAGAAGCAACCCTTACAGTATTTATTCCTCTCCTTCACAGAGCTCAAACACCTCTCCAGATAAGAAATACAGCTGATAATTGATTTTGTTGTAAGACTTGATTGACATTCAGGGCAGTACTCGAATTCACTGAATGGCCTTTAGAGGGAAGCAGATCCAAAGAATCTATGGAGAGAGAGGCAAATATTTTGCAAGAGCAGACTGCCAGGTCTTGGTAAACCAAATCCGAATCTGAGACCTCTTCTTTTTGGCCTTGCATAGTACTGGGTGAGATTTGAACAGCCCTCACATTATTCCAGTCTGAAAGGTCTCATAGAGCAAAGGAAGCCAGGGCTGAGTTATTATCTTAATCTGCTCGTGTCAGGAGACCTTGCTGCTGTCATCTGGGAAGCCTTCCTTTTGCCTTCAAAACCTCCCTTGAGAGTAGGATTTGGGGATGACAGAGAACCAAAGGAGCACCCAGGGCACTCATCAAGTCTGGAAAGAGGTGCCTTCCTGCGTGACACTATAAGGCATAATTTGAAGTAAATCTGTGACCTGAAGCTTCCTGACTTCTCTCTGCTCTTCTGTGAGGTATTGGGCAACAATCTTGTCTGAAAAATACCTAGATACAGATTTAGAGCCGAAATCTTAGAGGGTAATTTTAAATACTTCATATTTGATATGTGTGACACTGTAATTGTACCTGTTTGAAGCATTCCATTTGCCCTAAAAAGAGTTTTAAAGACAGAAAACTACTTTAAAGATCTTTAAAGATCAGAAGCAGCAGCAAAATCTCTATGGGTGAAGCTCTCTGCTCTTGCTATGTCCTCTTTATGTCTCAGTGGCACATTGATGGGGCAGGAATTCCCCAGCGGGCCTTCAGCCGGGGCAGCGCGCCTGGGTGCCGCACTTCTGGCAAGGCAGAGCTCTTGTTTTGTGGGGAGAAGGCAGATGTCCTATACATAGCCTGGAACAAGATAATGAGTTTGCAGCGGTCTTAGAGAGGTCGATGTGATTTTCGGTACACGCATACTTCTGAATAAAGAAAATCCAAGTAATGAGCTCTGGTGTCGGACCTTGGTTGCCAATTGTACAACTTAATGGCCACACCGACTCTCCTCAAGAGATATCTGCTCTGGAGCATGCCCTGAGTAATCCTGAAAACCAGTCTGGACTGTTTTATTTCATGCTATAGACAGAGCCTTCACAGGCTCATGGAAGATTTATAAAGTAGCAGAAGCCTGGAAAAGGACAAAGAGGGCCAAACTGAAAATCCCACACAACAGAAACATCAAGGAACTAAAAATTCACACGCCTAATGTCAATTGTTGGAATTTTGGGGAACGGGTAGTGAAATAAACTATTTGTAAGTACCCGTAAGACAATGAAGAGATGTGTAACAGCCAGTACAGATAAGTCATTTCAAATCAATCTAATTTCTTCCCTGACAGAGCAGAAGGCTGCCTGTGTTGGAAGCTGTACTTAAATGTTGTATACCTTGAGGTTTTTTTACCCTCAATAAAAACAATATGAAGTTTGCTGAAATCACACTAAAGCAGAAACCCCAAACATCCTCTGAATCATCGGTGACTTTCTGCCCAGGATGCCCTCAGAAGGGGTCTGCAAGGATCCATGCTGAACCTGCTACTTTTCAGTCCTGCCTTAGCATAGATAGCAAATAGGAACTCTGTGGTTGCTGACAGAGCTACAGTGTGAGCTACTGAAACAACGTTCCTGTAAATTAAAGTATTCCCAATTCTGTCACATTAGTTGCAAGATTATCTTTAGACTTGTGCCTAGCTCCCTGCCCTCTCCGAGTGTGGGTGCTGCTCTAGCCGACATACCAACACTGCTCTCAGCTAAGGCTTCTCTGGAGTTCCCAGGCTTACAAAAGGAGGTGCCAGCCCCCTTTTAAATGAGATGTCATGCCCCAGACTTACATAAACCCAGGTTAATTACATCAGTCCTGGTGTATACCTTTTCACTGATATTGCTGAGGGAAGCTGTAAGCGGATTAACGAGTGTAAGTTTAAACTTTAATCACATATGTTAACGTCCAAGGGTTGTGCAAGACAGCATTTCCAATTAAACGTGTAAACAATGTTTGATAAGGTTTTCTACACTGTGGAAACCTTACCAGGTTTGTATACTCTTACATGTCTTAGTCATTATTGGACTGAACATCCTAACTGACTGATTTTACGTTTTTACTGGTGAACTTTTGAATCTCTACAAATAAGAGTGGAATTCGTAGGAAAAAAAAAAGATAAACAAGAAGGTTCACATTTTTGGGCATTTCAAGGACAAAAAAAAAGATTATCCACTGTAAAACCTCTCCTCCTTCCAAGTGAAGTACAGTTGAACATGTCAGCATAAAGAGCAAGAGGAACTGGAGAATGCAGAAACACCTGTGCCTGGGTAGTGTGACACTCTCCTTTTTGTCTGTAGGTGAGAAAGATTTGTTCTTCTGCGTGCACAGTAATTTCGGGATCCCAAAATCAAATTTTTAGGCATGTTTATGCCAAAGGATCACATTAACATTTTAAATCCTGCCCACCAAACCAATTCTTCATGCATTTCCATAAATTTCTTCCCCTAACCGTTGTTTCTTGGACACTAGTTTCAGCTGTAGCTGACTATGTAAGAACTTCTGTCATATACATGTTAATGGCCAACGCTAAATGAATTATTAGCACAAAAGCAAGACACAAACTTAAAGAAACCATCTCTTTCTTCTCAGATATAAAACAGAAGCTCAGATAAGTGGCCAAGTTATTCCTACTCAGATGGTTAGGACCAGACCGGTGTCTACATTGAAACCTACTTCCTGTGCTTGCAGATTAATTTCCCCCGACACGTAAAAAAAAAAGAAGAGCACAGTTTGAGATACATGAACTATACCGAAGGGGAAAAATCCAGATTGTTTTATGGGATAAAGGTTTCAAACCATGCAATTAAGAGCACATGTCAATCAACCACCCAAAATGCTCTCTCACCATATAGACTATGTTTTACCCTAAGATGCATTGAGGCTTTGTGTGAAACTCAAGACCTGGAGAGGACTGGATCCAATTTCCCATCTCTCATGCTCTGCCATTCACATGCTGGCCACCTGCACAGTCCAGCCAAGGAAGGTGCCCTCCATACTCTGCGCTGAGGAGCTGGCAGGGGCCCCCAAGCCCCCAGCTGCCACTATTGTCAACATGGTTTCCTATCTGGCAGTCATGCTGCGATGAATGGTTCTGGCTCCTGTCTCATTTCTGGGTGTGGTCTAACTGGACATTTTGATCCTTTTCTTCAAGATGCTGAAGAACTATAAACTATAAAACATTTCAAAGAGAGAGACAGGGTGCTGTGCCTTCTCCATTTTGACAGAAATTATTCCAAGCTGGAAAACACAGCAGTGACTGGTGGAGTAACTCCCAGCACCCCGGAGGAACAGCCTGACAAAAAGCCTACAAACCCCATCAATACAAATAATTTTTTCCTTTTGCTTTTTGTGAAGCAGCGTGATCAAACAAGCTTGATCTTCTTCCACCTTCTTCTTCCTCCTCCTTTATGGCATAAACCTACCCGCTTCTTTTGAAGTTTACTCCCTAGATTATAAACGCTTTGGGACAGAGCTGTCCTTTGTGTTCTGTGTTTGCACAGTGCCAATTACAAGATGTACTCCTAGAAGCCAATAATAATAATAATAATAAATAATAAACATTTGTTCTGGTTTCAGTGGTTCCTGATAAATGCAAGCAGAGCACAATGCCTGTGTTTGGTTCCTTTGTGGAGCACTGCATGAGAGAGATGTAATCCCCAAAATATGTGAATATTGCTGACCATCAGCAGGGCAGTGAAAATATCTCATGAAGCAGAATCAGATTCACAAATGCCCTAAGCACCCTATTGAGCAATATTTTCCTTCTAGTCATTGTCAGTTCTAAAATCTCTGTGGTTTATGGTAATAATGACAGTGGCACAGCCTTTCTGATGCAAATGCAGTATTGGCTTCAGTTTGATCCTTCAAGAGAAAGAACACAACGTTACGGCTGGAATTAAAATGCAGATATGGAATTCAATAGTACACAGGCTACTGGAAAAGGGAAGTAATGTACATCAAATTTTAGCACTACTATTGGCCACATCGCCAAATCTCAACAAGGCTCCTACATTTCCATGAGGAAATGTGAACTTTCTCTGCTTTGAGGATATTCCACCAAAGAATATAAATCTGAAGGTTGTTCCTAGTCTCCTTTCAGTGGAATTTGGTGGGTGCGCACAGAGGTGATGGCCTGTCCTTTCTGTGTAAGCATATTGAATAAAACATCAGTGAATAAATGTGATAAAGGCTGTTACTTTTAGGATATGTCCTACTAAAAGACTTGGTAAGTGAGGAGTATTTTTAGTTTTTGGGAGAGGTATCTCATGGAAACAAATACTCAGGAAATCCTACCTCTGAGAGACCTCTCTGTACTGCTGCTGTTAGGAATCCAGTCACCAACCTGAGCTGAAATGCATTAATTGCCTTAATATTTGGGTATAGCTCATCCATACTCAAGCCTTCCCTTTGCAGGTCTCCTTGCCTGAAGACATGATCATCAGCTGCACTTGGGCAGGGAGGATCGGAGCAGGATAGAGGTGGCCGCAGCTGCACAGCGGGAGAGCACTGCTGCTGGCATGGGGAATGGTTAATCTATGAGTTAAATATAAGGATAACTGGAATAATTATAAAGGTATCACTGTTGTTATTTTGTCTGTATTTTAGGACAAGAAAAATTTAAAATAGTTCAGAATGTTTGTGTGTTTTAGACCTAGTAATGTAGATTACTTAAGGCAACGTGTTTGGGATAAGGCAGTCAAATTGCTAGTATTACACTCTTTTTGTTGTAGAACGTGATTTCTATAAACTTACCCTGACATTGTCTTTTAAAAATATTTTACAATACATTTTTAAGAGGACTAGGTTCTGAGGGCCTGATTCAGTCTGAGTCTGGTGTAACTCCATCAAAATCTCTGGAGTTTCCCTGGCATCAAAACTGCAGTAATTTAGGAATGACTCAGGCTTTGAATTTCTTGGATTTTGCCAGTAGGAACTTGGAACTGGCAATTCAAAAATTACTTTTAATCACATCCGGAGATCCCCATTTACTTTCAAAGATACAATCTTCATCGTCACATACTCTGGAACAGCGCTCTTGCATTCATGTTTAGAAGCTTATTTATGCATCAATTACACGGGGGAATTTTAAATAAGATTTGCTGAACCATTTGTTTCATGGATTTGACTAAAACATTCTGTTTATTTTGGTATTGCTCTCATAGCTGGCATGACTGATTTTATCTGATGACTAATTTATTTGACTGCAGCTGGAGATATACTGCCAAAATTTTAACAAAGGGCTCCTTTGGAAAGGGTTTATATTGTCTCAGTGCATTCTAACTATTAAACACTTTATGAAAATGTCCATTGATTCCCAAAAGTTGTCTGGCAATGATATAGCCTTAAACAACTGAGCTTAACCAGCCCTTGCTCTTGATTAGACTTTTTGCCCCCTGTAACTGCTTCTCCACCAGCCTGGTATTAGTGAAGCATCTTTCAAGAAGGACAGCTTTATTTTTGCACAAGGAAAATGAGGGACAGCTTGACTTTGTGTATGCACACAGAGCATCTTTTATGTAAAACGCTTGATCAAAAGAATAAATGGCAGGCTGGCTTAGTTTTTGAAATAACTGGTGTTATCTCTTGTGTGAGTGAGATCCAGGCTGTCAGTGAATGCCTGTCAGAGACTTGTTTTCCGTACTCATGCCCATCACTGCACTATGGCTAAAGAAGAACGTGGATTTCATTGAGGCATCCAGGCTGTGTGGAAAGAGGGAGAGACAGGGCTTTGCACATCGATGACAGTGTGAGTCCTGGTCAGCTGAAGGTCTATTCAATTAAGACTGAATAATGTGGGATGGTGAGGGGGTCCTCAATCTGAGGCCAGGTTGGATGGGGCTCTGAACAACCTGATCTGGTTGGAGATGTCCTTGCTGTTTGTAGGGGCATTGGACTAGATGACATTTGAAGGTCCCTTCCAACTCTAACGATTCTATTATTCTATGATCCAGCACAGCAATTTTAGCACCTTATCTGTGCCCAACTTCAGGTGCTTGATGAAGCAGGACAACATCTTCTAGGTGGGAAGAAAGGAGAACTATGGGACCCACGATTACTAATGTGTGGCTCTCAGTTCTGTGCTCAAGATTGCAATCTCATGGCAAATCTGAGCTCTTACAGAGGACATGAAGCTCATTCAAAGCACTGCCTCTCCCTGCCAACCTCGCTTGATTCTTCCCTGATCTAGCCATTAACTGGGTGGGTTTTGTTCACATTCCAGTCTAAATGCTGTTTAACTTTGATAGAAAGAAGATAATGTACAGCTTGAGTACTTCAAGTATTCTGGCCTATGTTGTCTCCCTGCCTCCTCCATTTTGGGCGGTTTCAGATGTATTAGGAGAATATTGTTTGGCAGCGAAAATAGCACGGAGGAGTGAAATGGGATGAATGCGAGCGTGCTGCCTCTCAGCAATATCTAGGCCAAACTGTGGGCATCACATGTGCTACACAGAGCTACGTGCTCTGCAAGCACCGAGCAAAATGCCTTCTCAAAATTCAGACAAAAAGGTAGGAAATGTGTATATAAAAGCACAAGAGGATTTGATACCAGCCAACTTTTGCAAACCA
Organism: Chlamydotis macqueenii; assembly: GCF_036417535.1. Lineage (NCBI taxonomy): Eukaryota > Metazoa > Chordata > Aves > Otidiformes > Otididae > Chlamydotis > Chlamydotis macqueenii. Next base: position 160,525,197 of record NC_141556.1, read on the forward strand.
GAAGTCCACTAGAAGACCTTTGTAGACCAAAGGCTACTAACCAGTGGACCTTAGATACCTTATAAATTATATTTTCTGAATTACAGCTTTCCACCTAAGCAGGCTGCAAGAAGGGAGTCAGAGAGAGGAGAGGGGAGGACTTCAAGGGGCACATTTCATTTCTGACAACTAGAACTGACCAGGGCCTGTAAGGCTGAGCTGATTCAGGTAATCGGAGAGTAAAACAACCACAGAGTAACAAAATTAAGCTAAGGGTTAATAAAATTAAGCCAAGGTAGGCTGTCCTTAGACAGACAAAAAAAAGGACAGTTGTTTTAGGTTAGAAAACTGCTAACCGTCTGTGGTAATCCAGGCTCGCCGTTTCCTGTGGTGTTGCCACTGGACATGGGGAACTGATTATTCTCTTCCTGTTTGCAGCCACTTTTTACGTATCTGAAGGCTATTTTTTTGTGCCTACAGTCAGTCTACTCTTCTTTAGACTAAACAGTCTTAACTCTTCCACTCTTTCCTCATAGGTCATGTTTTGTAAACCTGAGAGGTTCTAGTTGCTCTTGTCTGCGTGCTCTTTCCCAGCGCTCTGCATCTTGCTGCAAGTGTAGTACCCAAACTGGACACAGTACCGCAGCAGAGGCTTTGCTTGGGACAAGCAGAAGCCATCTCACATCTTACAGACAAGCTATTTTTAATAAAAACTTGCCTTTTTTTTTTTTTTTTTGGACAACACAGTACAATCTAAATGTCGTGCATTGCCTGATCCCAGCCGAGAAGATCCTGGATATTGGATTGATCCCTGCTAGTCCATCTACACAGACCTGGTAGCTGACCAGAGCTTGTGGGAATTTTTTTTAATATTCCAGTAAGTTATTTAGAAAGGAGAAGGTAGATATTTAGAGACAAAGGAGGGGATAGAGGATAAAAACTCAACATTATTTGAGCAACAGTACCAGCTCAGACATAGCACTGAACTAATTTATGATCCCGTCTCTGCTAGGGGTATGAAGGAGACAGTAAGGCTGCAAAGATGTTGAGAGAAAAGGAAAAAAAAAGAAATAAAACCATTTAGAAAATATTGTTGTTGGTAGAATTGAGTGAAAGCAGCTGTGACCCAGTGAACTTCAGACCTTGAAGTAATGTTATTTCTTTCGCTTACAGAGAAAAGCGAGCAATGCCAGTGAAGAAATCTCTGGCTCTAAAAATCACTTTGTATGACTCATGCATAATAGAAATGAGTCTTGTTTGAGAGATGAGACTTCTTCTCATCATTCCTTCTTCTTTTAAAGAGCTACTCAGGAACCTTGCACACCTGAAATACATTTCTTTGCTTCCTAGTTCCTCTCCCTTGTTTGGCAGTGCTTTTCCCTTCAGTATCCCCATCTTGCGGCAAGGCTGTGTGAGCAAGCAGGCACAACATGGAACTCTGTTACTGGACACAGATTTTTATTTGAAATGATCCAAGGTGGTAAAAATGTAAAGAACAACTGGTTGAAGGCACTCAGATTCCTTAAATAAGACCTCTCTCTCATTCTTTTGATCAAAATGCTAGACATTTCTGAAAATTATCTATTTTCTCCCAGTTGAGTGGTTAGCCTTCGCTGAGATTGCGGAAAACTTGGGCCCTCTTGTACTGAAAGCGGTGGCTGAATTGTCACCATCAGGTCAAGGCAGAGCCTTGCATCTCTCAAGCTCACTTTCTGCTTTCCTCATGATCTGCTTCTGTCAAGACATCTGATGTATTTTGGGTGGCTGTGGCCTATGTGTTTTGTCAAGAGCTCTCTCCCTGCCCCATGCCCCAGCTGTCGTACACCAGACTCACTTTCCTTGGCCCCTTGCAACTGTTCCCAGCAAAGAGGAGTGCAAGAGAAAGCCGCTCCTATCTCCCTGACTCTCCTTTCCCTGGGGCGCGTTTCAGTTTTGCACACTTAGATCTTGCTGGATCTTGCAAATCCTATCAGCTGGCCCAGACAACCCGTCGTGACTTACTCTGCCCTTAGGTCTCTGCGGTAACCGGAGCAGTCGCCACACTGCAGCACAACTAGCGAGTGACCTTAAGAAACACTCAAACATTTACATATTATTACAAACATTAAAATAATAATAAAAATTGGTGGGACGTGGGATGGTGTGGAGTATCTCTTATCAACAGGCTCCACAAAAGCTCCTTCTTTTGTTTATAAGGAACTGCAGACCAGAGATGCTTGGATTTGCAGACAGGAAGGGTGAGGGTGGAAAACACCTCCAGTTGTTTTCTCCTTTGAGCAACAACATTTCTCTTAACCTTAACCAAAGGAGGTAGTGAAGCCATTTGGCAAACAGACTTGTGTTAAGTACCTTCACTGGAAATGTTTACGCTTGTTCCTGTTAACACACAGAGCGCTCGCTTCATGTGTGCCATGGGGAGGGAGGGGAAGGACTCACCACCCCACGTAGCCATCCCCCTTGCAGCCCACCGCACCCCTGAGCCGTGTGCGTGGGCAGGAGTTCACCTGCCGATGGTAACTGCTGTCTGCAGGGAGGGGTGCTGGCTTCGGCTGCCCAGCTCTCCTCCTGCCTCTTTCCCTCCCTGTGCCAAGCACGGCCCCTCGAGGTGTAGCACCACCACCAGCCAGGGCAGGGGAGCTTTGCTGCTCGGAATGAAGCTAGCTGAGCCATGGGTTGGGGGTGTCTGCACCTCCAGTTGAAGCCCAGGCCAAAATATGGCTATGGCAGTGCAAGATGTCCTAGCCACAGAGACCCAACTGGCCATTGCCCCTCTGAGAGTGAGCCCTGTACCACAGTCTGGCAAGTGGCTGAGTTGCACAGAGCTGGAGAAGCATGACCCCTTTGGTCCCTGCTATACCCCTGCTCTGAACCTCACCGTCTCCACCACGCTACATCTCAGTTGCTTTAGGGGAAGGTGGCTTTACCATAATGTGGCCTCCTGCTCCCTCAGGGACACTCATTTCCAGCTGTAGATTACTTCTTTGCCTTTGAGGATCCCACCTTCTGCCTCAGCTGAGCTCCCTGCACCTCCTGGAGGGGTGTGCCCATCTCAAACACCTACACAGAGGCAGCGGTAATGTGATGGTCCCCCTGCAGCCTGTGCTGTCGGACTCCAGTGTGGGACAGAAACACAAAAGGAGCCCTGTGGTGGTCTCAGCGGGAGACATCCTTGGGAGAAAAGGGCTGAGGGAGAAAAGCAAAGAAGATGAAGGCTGTGGGGCTGGTAAGAGATGTGCAGGAGGGCTGTGCTGTGGGGAAGTGCTGGTGTCTGCAGCGCCGTGAGCAGTGACCTTCCTAGCAGAGCTTGGTGAGCAGTGCCAGCCTGCAGTGCCTGCTCAGCCTCTGGGGCTGCGGGGCGAGAAGCCCTGGCTGCCGTCAGTTGGCTGGGATGGCAGCGAGTCCTTCTGACTCAGCAGGAATTGACCCAAATCCCTGCCAGGGAGGAAAACAAATTTTCTACCTTCTACTCATATCCTGTCCCTGACTGTGGTGCGTGCGCTTGTTTTAAAAGTCGAGGTCGAAGGGTCTGACTAGGACACCGAGTGACTTCTCAGCTGGTCGGGCTTTTTGGTCAGGTCACATCACCTTGGGATTTCAACAAATCACACCTTACTGGTAAAGGTGATGTGGAGATTTTGTAGCCTAGCAAGGTGAGACTCAGCTCATCAGGAATGCCGAAGCAGCTTTAGCTTTTGTACTGAAAGGACATCTTTGCAGAGAGCTTCGATCTGAACGGGGATGCCCTCATGAGGGTCAAAAGCCCTCCACCAAGCCAGGCAAACAGGTCTGCTCGAAGGGGACCTGAGCCTTGCTGCACACAGAGGCACAAAAGCTACCAACACTTTAAAGTGCTGAATTTCTGTGAAGACTAAATGCAAACCACTGCTTTTCTGGAAAGAATATTAAATAACCACAATATTGGAGGTTTCATAATAGCCACTGAGCAAAGCGAAACTACCTGCGGTATGAAGATGTTGAAAGGTGGTGTAAATTAAATTAAAATTGTCTATTGCGTTGGTTTTGCTGGAATATAATGGTATCATCTATTTTGTAAGGGGGAACGTTTCCATTAAAATTATGCTGTGGAAAAGCCAGATGCCGTTAACGATTATTTAGTTAATTAAATCACCCCTTTTCCCCACTTTGTGAGATAACAACTCCTGTTATTAACAAAAGGTGGCTGACTCAGGGCCCAGTATGTGGTGTGATGCTTGCCTGGGACGGGTTGCCAGCCCGGGGCAGCAACCTGGGCTCATGGTGGGCTTGCAGTGGAGAAGCTGTTTGTCTCTCTGGAGAGTCCTGTTTTCCTGGTTTTCCAATTAAAGCCTGCACTGAGATACGGTTAGTGAGTCACTTTCACTGTTTCTCGGTCGCTGGGGTTTGGTTTCTGCTTTTGCTGTTTACAGGATGAAATATCAATAGAGAGGCTTTTATGTGACATTCTGTGTTATTGTTTAGAAATTCATTTGTGAAGAAGGAAAAGGCAGTCTCCAAATAACAGAAGATTTTGGCAGATTTCCATCTGCAGTGGAAATTTAGAACTTCTGAGCGCTCATTTCCTTTGGAAATATGAATCGGTGCGCGTTGCCCTGAATATGAGCCCAAGACACACCTTTGTGTCTGACTGGTATCTGCAGAAGAGTCTATCTTGGCTAGAAACAAAAATAATAGCAAGTATAAAAATTGGTAGAGTGGACCTGGTAGACAACCAGTATATATTATTATGAAAGCAAATTGTGAGAAACTTGAAGTATTCAGTTTTCCTTCCCATTTTGACTGTCAGGTTATGTAATTGTACTCATTCAAATACTAGTAGAGTCTGTGTAACTAACTTTTGGGAAAATGATGGACTAGAAGGGAAATTTTGGAGTCTAACCTAAAATAATCTTATAAAAGAAGATTAATGATATATCCCGTTGATGGTGTACAGTATTAAAATCTACCACATGGAAGTCTTGATTTATGGAAAACTGTTCAATAGTACAACATAAATCTTAGCTCAAGATGTAAGATTTAAAAATTCTATCTTTAAGCAGGTTAATCCTGAGGATGTGTTTTACTAGAGCTGGGTTAATTACCCTCAGACTAACATACATCTTCTTTAGCAAAGTTAACACACGAAAAAAGAAACATAACTGCAAAGTGATCACATCAGGAGACTCATGGGCATGGTCTTTAGAAGTCTTCAATGCCTCTTATTTTTTAACTGTTTCAGATCCTTTTTTTAAGAAATTTAAAGGGCAAATGTCTGGGTGATCAGTATTAAAGGTGAGAGATGAATGAAATGTTCTCAGGAGACTTTGCATGTGCCTGAATTTCAATGTATGCTTTGCCAAATTAAGACTATAAATGTTTAAGTTCTAGATTTGTTAATATTTGAGCAGTCAACAGTGTCTCCCAGCATCCCATTAAAGGTCATTGTAGGGGCAGAACAAGAATCTGGCTTTCCAGCTTTCTCTCCAGCCCAGCATGTTCGCTCATCCCCTGTTAGTCCTGCGCCTGGCACGAAGCAGATATAAGGCCATCTTGTTCTACGGGGCCATCTTTTTTTAGCCACCGTCCTTGTCCCTGTGTGACCTCAGCTAGCTAAATGCCAGTTCGTAGGCTCTGCACTAACAGATTCTGGTAGACGTCTGCTCAGTGTTGTTAGCTATCTGTGCCACTTCATCAAGTGACTCTTTTTAACATCTCTTGTTCCGTTTCCTTTGACCCTGGTTTTATGCCTTGCCGCTCATTTCTCTCTGACAGAAAGCATCCCTTGGAACAGAAAGACTTTTCTGTTTTATGATTAACAGTGAAACTAATGAAGGTTTGAATGCTTGGCTTTGTGACCTGAATTTTGTTTTGAATATGTATGTGTCTTAAAAACAGAAAAGTAATAAAATCTAGAAGATTTTAATGTCACAAAATCATTATTAAAACCTGAATACCATCAAAAGGGAGGTGCTGCTTCTTCACTTTAATAGCAAAATGTCATCAGAAGTGCCCCTTTCCTTGCCAGGTACCCCACTGCCAGGCCTGTCCATCTCATACATTCAGCTTGAGACCCTTCTCAGCTGCCCAACTTCCAGGCCTCTGCCTCATCTCCTGCACCCCTGGCTTCTCACCCCCATGATAAGATCATTTGGTCAGCAGGTCCATGAGCTGCTGCATGGCTGTGCTGGGCAAATGAGGCCAGGGACTGAGAGACATGGCCCTTGCACGTAACAAAGCTCTGCTTTAAGGCACAGCCATCTGAGCTGACGTGCTCTCTCCTGTGCTAAGAAATGCATCCCTGGAGAGGAAAGCCATGCAGGAGCCCTGGGCTTCAATGTCTGGTCTGTAGAGAGAAGACTGAGTGGATTGCAGGTATGTGCTGGGCACAGCCAGAGGTCCCTCACCGTACTGGCACCAGAACTGAGTTAAAGACTAAAAGTGCCCTGAAAAAGTGGGGATCTGAAGCCCTCAGTAACACCACTGGTAACATCTCTGCTCCAAGTATTTGATTTCATTTGAATCAGCAAAACACCCAAGAGGATACTTCAATCCACCTCTAAACCACCCATTCCAAGGAAGGCTTGTAAGGATAACCAGACACTGTAGGACTTGATGGATGTGGGATATGGAGAGGAATCCCGTGTGCACAGCTCTGTTGAAATGGCTGTGATCAACTGGCATCTTGCTTGACATTGTAAAACTATGTGTAAGTACCACGAGACATAGAATAACACCTGCACTGAGGGATTTAATACCCCTATTGTCTGTGTAGCGATTTGTTTTCTCTGCTAAATTGGCATTTAATTCACCCTTGCCCAGCCAACTCCACATGGTATCTACAGCAGAGATTTTTATGTACATAGATTTTTTTCTCCACGGTTTCTCATCTCATGACCATTTGCTACACTAATTCCCCCATACACAGTCCCAAACTATTTGCTGCTCAGCCTCTCCCCTTCCCCTTGCACTGCTCCCTGGAAATGTCATATGTGCTAGAACACTAAAGATTTTAAATCTTAAATCTCAGCAGTGTGAAATACACAGTCATCAGCTTTAATGATTTGTACTTCAGTCTCCTTCTCTCACCCATTTACTAAGGCTGGTTTTGCCAGGTTTCCCTCCCCTCCCACTGCAGGGACTTGTAAAAAAATGAAATGGATTGTATCTCTGCGACTTTGAATGAAGCTCTGGTTGTAGCACGACTGCTAAAAAGATTAGAAGAGGTACATTGGCCCTAGGCTCCTCAGCACATGCTACAGGGAAGCTCCCCTCACCCACCTCAGTGCTCACAAGGCAGACCAGGGTCCGAAACTTGTTTGAACAGAGGTATTTTAAGACATTGGCTGCATACCAATTGCTGCTGAGTCCTATTCATTTTGCAGTACACTCTCTGCTGCTATGTAGGAGTAATCAAAGAAAGCTAAAAGCAAAGCAGAGATAACAATCTATCCTGGCGTGAGTATGAGAAGATGAAAGAGCTTTCTTATTAATGCCCCAATAACAAGCTTTGCATTCCCATCCTTGCACCAGCTGCGTGGGAACCACGCTGGCAAACAGCAGCGCTTTGCACCTTCCAGATTTCCTCACTGATTTTGTGGAAATGAAGACCACCTCTGAGGGACAGTCCACCAGGAAAAAATCTGTAAGGAGGACTGAAGAGTAACGCACAAGCAGCATCACTCTTGTCCAGGCCTTGACAAAAGTGAAAAAGACCTCAGCACCGTAAAGTGGTGTACCCTTGTACAGCGGTGGGAAGGCAGAAGGTTTATAGCACAAAAAGAGGATTGCAGAGATGCTGTCAAATTGCCAGGTGTAAACAAGAGCGAAAAAAGGAGGGCTGGCCTGCAATGCTTTATGTTTTCCTGGAGTCCTGCAGATTTTAAAGCAGTGTCAGAGCCTGTCAGTTGTAACCCACCATTAGTTTCTCCTTCAAAAGTGGCAGCTGGCTGTGAAAGCCTCCACCCTCGGTGTTTTCCAGCTGGCCCCGTGCAGTCTAGTCCTGCAGTTCTTGGGCTCCCTTTGGGTATCTTTGTGGCTGCAGATCCCCCAGTAGGCACACCTCTTTTCAGTCTGCCCCATAGCTCTGGACTGTTCTGGTTCAAGTAATTGGCCAGAGTCAGACAGTCTTCATGGTAAACAGCAGTAAACAGTGATTCATTGTGGTTTAGATTCATGGCTTTTCAGAGCTTATAGATTAAAATCTTGGAAACAAAGAACTCGAAGAGAAAACAAAATTTGGCAGCAGGATTCCTTGTGAACCACTTCAAAATCTCTAACCTGTGTTTCAGCTGTGAGATCCAAAACCCCACATTTCACAGAGTTGTCCTGCCTCTTGGGGGATTCCTGGGCTCTGGATGCTTCCTCTGGAACTTACTACCCCCACAGAAGCCCTGCGTTTTGCTTTGGATCTACTGCAAAGCTGCTGCTGGAACTCCCCGGGAGAAAATCTCTTGGATACTTGGGAGTTAGCTCCCTTCTTCTGTTTACATCTGTTCTGCCAGGGGCTGCTGCGTCAACCATGGCTCTCTGCTTTGTGAATGGCTCTGCTGCATATGAATCCATTCATTTCTTTACTTGAAACTACCCTAGTAAGACCCGTTATGCCTTAGACTACCTCCTACCTAGGCTGAACTGTTTAATTTGCTTCCTTCTTTCACTTTTGGAGGTGGAGGATGGGCAATAATATGCGATATAACAGATTCCAAAAATATTTGCTGTGTATTGTCATGACATCTCATGACCTCTAGTGCATTACCAGCTTCCTCTTGGGACCAAACACGTGTTTCAGGCTGTCTTGTTTGAGCAGAGAGCAGACTTACTCATCTAATGTCAGAACGGAGGCCATGCGCTTGCTACAAGGAGGCTTGCTACAACAGAGAGGCAAACTGTGAGACTGGAGACCCTTTCATTACCAAGATTTAACACCCTACTTCTCTACGTACACCAAAGTCCTTGCACTGTAATCAACATTTAATCAATCCAAATGGGGACCTTTCTGCCTGCGGAGAAATCAAGAATACTTTAGAATTAAGACATAAAACTCTGAGAGGAATCCTGGCCATATGTCATGGTCACCATTTCCAAATTTGTGCTATTGCTCCTAGTGTATATTTCTTTTAACATTGACACAACTTTGCCAGTGCTGTTTGCCTTTGTTTTTCTAAAGCAGCAAATGGATATTGTACTCCTTGGGCAGAAAAACTCAACAGAGGGCAGGCTCAGTCTATCAAACATGAATCAACCCTACCTCCCTCCCTTCCAAGGGCCATGAAGATGATCAGAGGACTGGAGCACCTCTCCTACGAGGACAGGCTGAGAGAGTTGGGAATGTTCAGCCTGGAGAAGAGGAGGCTCCAGGGAGACCTTATAGCAGCCTTTCAGTACCTCAACGGGGCCTACAGGAAAGATGGGGAGAAACTCTTCAGCAGGGCCTGTTGTGATAGGACGAGCGGTAATGATTTTTAACTAGAAGGAGGTAGTTTTAGACTGGATATAAGGAAAAAATGTTTTACAGTGAGGGTGGTGGAGCAGGTTGCCCAGAGAGGTGGTGGATGCTCCATCCCTAGAAACATTCAAGGCCAGGTTGGAGGGGTCTCTGAGCAACCTGATCTGGTTGGAGATGTCCCTGCTTCTTGCAGGGGGGTTGGACTAGAAGACCTTTGAAGGTCCCAATGGCTGTGTCCATTCTCCCCTGGCAGGTGGCCCAGCCTGCTCCCTTCCTTTGACCTCCCCAAAGCACTCTCTGCTGCTGCTGCAGCACAGCTCTGGGTGCAGTTAAACCGCTCACCCAGGGGAAGCCGGGGCCGAGGTACGGTCCCTTTCCAGGACGGGAGGGAGCCCGTTGTCCCCACCCGGGCGGCGCGGCCCTCGCCCCGGGGCGCGGCCGGTGTTGCCCCGGGGCCGCGCCTGCAGCACCATGGAGAGAGGAGCGCGCGGGCCTCCCGCCGGCGGGAAGCGCGCGGCGGGCGGGAAAAGGGCTGAGGGCGGGAAAAGGGCCGGGAGCAAGGAGGGGGCTGAGAGCGGGAAGGGAGCGGGCAGCCGGCCACGGGGGTCTGGCAGGCAGCGGGGAGGGATCCAGCTGCGCTCAGCCTGCCCCCCTGTGCAACCCCACTTGTGAGGAGTGCGGAGCGAGCAATGGCAGTGGCTGCTGGGGGATTTAGCAGGAAGTTGCCTCCTCGTAGGTTCAGGAGAAGCCTGGCCCCGTCTGCCACACGGCTGTCTTGCTGTCGATGGCAATAACCAAATGACCAAATGGATACTATGTTTTCCCTGGCAGGAAGTTTCCGTCTAGCGAGGGAAACTCTCAGGTCAGTCCTTTCCTGCTCTAGGCTGAGCGCTCTGGGAAAGTTGCTAGTGTCACCCTGAAGCATGGCTGGAATTGTTCTCCACACCCCAATGAACTCAAATGGTGTTCGACTAAGCAAGGCTGCTCTGGGTACAGGTGCTGCGACAGCAGTTGCCTTGTTTCAGCGTCCTTTGCTGTGATTTAGCCCAAGTCACCACGCAGTTGTTCGCTCACCATCCCTCTCCCCAGTGGGATAGGGGAGAGACAGGAAGAAAGGAAAACTTGTGAAGTTGAGATGAAGACAGTTTACTAGAATAGCAAAGGAAAATGACAATAATAACAAAATGTAGGGATTCTAAAATATATAAAATTAACAATGCACAACTTCTCACCACCTGATGTCCCAATGATCCATACAGCCTGTCTTGAGCAGTGATCATGGAAACATCAGCAAGCAAAGGAGCAAAAGAGAGAGATGCTCCACCAGGCAACCCCCACTTATATACTGAGCATGACGTTTATGGTTTGGAATACCATAAACACTCTTTGGCCAGTTTGGGTCAACTCTTCTGGCTATATCTCTCCCAGCTTCCTGCATCTGCACATTAGCGAGACCTGGGAAGTGTCCTCAGTCTCTTTAGCAACAACTCGTAACATCAGTGTGTTTATCAACATTCTTCACATACTAAATCCAAAACACAGCGGCTACTGAAAGGAAAATTAGCTCCTTCCCAGCCAAAACCGGGACACCTTCCACCCCGTAGCTGCATTACAGCGGCAGCTTCATGAAATGGCAGCTCTGAATCCATCTGCCGATGTGATCCAGACTGCCTGGCCATTGCCCTTTCCATATTGGCTACCATCGGGATAGCACTACTTGCCCCATCTGGGTCCATCAAAACAGGCACTAGCAAGACCAAGATGCCGGCAGGAGATCTGAGGCGCAAACAAGCAAAGGCTCAAGGAAGCACATTTCTTCTGCTTTCTGGTGCACCTCCCCGAACGCGTGGCGTGGAAAACCATGGAGGGGTCATGAAACAGCACTGCAGGCTAGTCACACCAAATGCTGAACTAATTCTTTGAAGAAGCCCAGCACCTGCCCTGACAGACTAGGGACGTGTCACAGGAAAGGGATATGGGCACAGTTCAGTCTGCTACTTACACTTCTGCATTTTTTTTTTGTGAACGAAAGAGCTCTCTGTAGCATCACCAAAAGCAAAATGCTTAAATAAAGAATGTAAGCAGTGCTAGACAAGTAGAAGGTAATTGTTGTCGAATCTGGATAATTCTGGGATTGTAAGAATTCAGGATGATAAACATGAGCGGGATGGGAAGAGAGGTGACTGCTGCCTGTGGAGCACTCACCAAGGAGTGAGCAGGAGACAGGGTGGGTAGAAACTCTGCCATAAAAAGTCTGTATCTTTCTGGAGCCCACAACAGCTCTGACTCCAATGGGGTCAGCAGCTTGAGTTCCCAGGTTCACCCTCTGGAGGGTCTTTGTGGGTCTTTCTTACTGATAAGGACTGAGAGGTTAATCCGAGGTTAGCAGTTCTGTTAAACAATATTGTCTCTCTGCTAGTTTTAATTTCTGGCATTTCTTGGCTCTGGGAGTTTGTGCCTGCGTGCAGTGGTCCCTTGGTTTGGATGGTATAATTTCCATGAGTGCATCTGGTGCACGGGTAACCACAACCTAGTCAACTAAGGAGACAATGTTCCCAGTTAATATTTAGCTTGAAGCTGGCTGTATTTCTGTCAGATCTGATGAATGATTTTGTGGCATGCTTCTCCCAAAGCAGCTGATTTAATAAAAGATATTGCTTCATCCCACAAACATCACCTTAAATGACTGTAGCTACAACCCTATTACTATTTGGGCTACAGTAAATACGTCGCACTCCTTCGGGATCTTTCATCGGAATGTTTCAGGCACTGCAGCGGCGTACGCCGTGGCTGTACGTGTGAATGTCCGTGTCCCTTTGGCAGCAGCTCAGCTAGCTTGGATACCGTTAGTGGTGCGGCCACGCTGACCCAGACTTCCCGAAACATGAACCCCTCAAGATCTGTAGGTGGGCTGGGTTGCAGAAGCTGAGTTCTTACTGCCTTGGCTGTGCTCCTATCAGCACAACAAGTCCTTCATCTGAAAGTCAGTTCTGGTAAATGCCTGCATACTGCCTATGACCTGCGCAAAGACAGACCTCTGGAGTCTATTTTTTGTTTACTGTGATTTAAATATATAAAAAAAAATCTTAAAAATTTATGGAGCTTATGTAGAAGCCTCTCCTGCAAAATCCTCTCAAAAGTGCAATCAAAACCTTAATGATCAAATGAATCTGCTTTGGAGTAGAGGTGACTTTTGCTATTTACTGCTAATACTTTCTGTGGGGTAACATGAAGGTGGATAGGAATGGAGCGAGGAGCTTGTGTAACAGTTTTCTTTGGCTTTAGGACAAATTGCAAACAGATTCCATAAAATCATAAAGACAAAAATCATAAAGAAGAAAAAGTTATATTGCCAGCCCACCCTGATGTCATTACGCTCCGAGGACACAGATTCATTACTTCTTTAATCTGAGCGTTTTATTGTTTTACAATGTAGGACGGAGTGAGAGTGCAAAGCTCTTTCCCTGTTGAACTCTTGTTTTCCTTGGATTATCAGGAGTTTATGTTTAGCAGGTTTTCCAAACAAAATACCTCACTCTTTCCCAGTAGTGTTTATTCCACATGTAACATTACCCTTTGCTGGTGCGTGCGCTGGCAGGTTAAAATTAGATTCCCTAAATGTCAGTACAGCAGCTTGCTACTCTCTTACTTTAACAAAAGCGTGCTACTTCAATTTGTTGTGAATTTCTTGTCTAAACAGCAAATAAGCAAAATCTTACTCAGATGCTTAAGTATATATTTAAAGGATGCACACATAATGATGCGTATTTTGTTTATTCAAGTTTCGATCCGCCAGTGACCAAAATAACAGTAACAATACAAAGTGGCAAATGGATTTTGGCTGTTCATTCTGAAAGCAGCTTTTGTACTACTAATAACAGCAATAATGGTAGTTTCTAGTTACTGAAACTAGTTGCTTTAAACAAATTCGATCGTATGTGCCTGAAAAGAAGAGTTGTTGGATTTTTTTTTCTTTAAAATCTCTGCAGAAACAATGCATAAATGGTTATTTACAAAGATATGTTTTATTTTAAAGCATATGTGTGAGTTTCTGTGTCTTTTAAGTCATTTTTGAAGAACAGCATTCTTTAAAAGAAGTAAAACTATTCTTATCCATTCACATCCCTCATGTGTGATTTGTGGTGGCTTGGAGCAGGGCATGATAAAACGTGTACAAAAATGATGCTGAGTTTTACCTCAAAATCCTCTCTACGTGTAAGAGTTGATCTGTACATCCCAGTGTGCAGTCTCATGTGGCAGGGGCATGAGAGGCAAGTAAAAGTATGGATCTGTAACATCCCCACCTTTCCATGTTTCCACATGGGTGCAAGGTGTGTGTGTGTGTGTCTATCACCCTATTTATCTAATATGGCAACAACTGTGCAACAGTACATTTTATATCCCGTTCAGCCACTCGCTGTTAATATCTTAGAATTGTGCTTCTTTCTGGTCTCATAAAAGCTTTGGGAGACTGTTTCTGACCAGCCTGGATTTCTTTTCTGGTTCCCTAAAATACCAGTGTCTTAATCCGTTTTTTCCTACCTGAGCCGGACTCCATCTTACTCATCTGCTGCCCTGTTTGTTTTTATGCTCTGATTGATGGCTTCCAAATCCAATGCTTCCTATTTAAATGGACACTCTGGAACAGCACAGCTGTGATCTTTAAAGTTAAAATGTTAGCCTGTGATACAGCAAGTATATAAACGCGCGCTTAATTCACAGCATAGGTATATTTGCATAGATTTCGTTGATGTGGTTCTTTGCTGTCTGATTTCCTTAGATACCAAAAAGAGTACTGATAGCTGTCACAGACCTTGCTATCTTTTCTCCTCCTCCCACCAGCAAGCAGGACGCTTATTTTTGCATGGAAATTAAAGCTGGAAGACAGTTTAGTTCAGCTCTCTGCTAAGAGTGGATGGTTACCGATCGCATATTTACTGGAACTTTGTCCAGTATTCTTATCGCACATTACCAAGCACAGAGTACAGCTTACTGTCTTTCTTGGGATACACATCATTCCTACAAAGTTGTTTCTGATATTCTGCCTACAATATCCTGTACTTATGTTCATCATAATGCTTTAATCATAATCTCTTGCACAAGCCAAAATAATCTTTTTCTCCTCAGGCTCACATCTTGCAATACACATAGCTCTCCGTATGTTCCAGTTAAATTACACCTACTTACCTTCCACTTTGAAGATAGTAAGGTGAGGTCTGCAGTGAAAAGCACCCAGTGCGTTGCCGGCACAGTTCATCCAAAGACCCTGGAAAACCCAGGTTGCAGTGATAACAGAAGATGCTCGACTAGTGACTTTCCACTCATTTGATGCAGTAGCAGCAATAGCGGCTCCCAGCCCACAGAAACAAAATATGAAAGCTATAATCTGTATTCCTAGCATGTTTCTCTCTAACCCAGGGACTTAGTAATGCCACTGCGTGGAGAGAAAAGTACTTTAGTCATGTGAGTAAGCAAAAAGGCATAACATAAGCAAATTATACTTGAACAAGTTTAGTAACACTTGCTACAGAAAGTTAATGTGGCTGAAAGAAATTGTCATGCTTGAGTGATTTAAGAAAGGCCCTAGGCATTACAAATGTTTAGAAAGAAAGTCGAGGTACAACTTTATGGGAGCTAATTGCTAGTACGTACTTAATAATTTCTAATTCTAAAAATTAATTAAAATGTTTTCATATTTTTTTTCATTTAAGGTATTCCAGTTAATGCTTAATTTTTAGTTAATTGGAAACTTACAACCATTGCATCTAGCAAAATAAGTTCAGAGTCCAAACTGTACAGTGCTATTTAACAGATTACCATAACATTTTAGAAGGATTACACAACACTTGAAAAATAATGTTTCAAAAGGCTGTGAAATTAATTCAGCCATAACTAGCCACCACACAAGCAGCTCCGAAACAGTAGCATCTTGGAGGCAGTGTCTGTGGATGTGCTTGTAGAATAGCAAATCCAGAGCAACAACAGAAACAGCAAGTGGTCCCTGAGCAGTGCTGCAGGGATCAGCGGAATGAACCTTGCGTAGCCTCCATCGAGACTTCTTTGGTCAGTGCAGAAAATGTACTGCTTCTTATGGTATGTCTGCTCTGCACGATGAACACAGCGTAGAAACATCTGTCCCACCATTGACTGAGCTCCTGCAACCTTATGCCATGAAAAATCCTCAAAGAATATCACTGATTTAATAAAATGTCATCTTTAGACTAGTAGGCACTGACAGCTGCACACTGAAACAGCTACTCTGCTCCCAGCTCCTGAATCATTACTGGTGTGGGACCTACACACGGTTTTGCAGACGTGTGTGGCCTTCACTCTTTTAAGATGCCAACTTCCAGCTTTATTCAGGCCTCTCCTCATTCTCTGGTCCTTTTGGCCTCCTCTCCGAAGAAGGACATGTGTCTTTTCTCCTTAGTGTTACTGTATGCCATTTGGTGACATGAGGTCACCCTGGATATTGAGCATACACCATCACTTTCGACAATGAGAGTAGTCTATTTTTTTTTCCCTTTGGGTGCTTCTAGTGTTTCTTCTCCTTATTACAGCTGTAAGAAACACCACACTGAACTTTGGCATTGGATTTTTTCTGTAGCATTTTCAGAGCTCAAGGAGGGATAATCAAGGATGCTAAAAAATCACTGACATTCCATGTAAAGAGCAAGAGGAGTTTTACTGATAATGTCCTGTTGAGCCATCACCTGATACTTCCACTTCCTTTGGCTCAACGCGGAGAAGTAGGACCCCAAAGTATGATTATACTGACCAGAAAATTACACTACAAAAAGGAATTTCTTTTCAGAGAAATTAGTAGGCTCACATACCACATATTAAGGGCAAGTAGAAAGCTTTTTATTAACATAGCCAGCTTGAAAAACATGGAAAGTGGTTTTGCTACCAAGCAACTGTTGTAGTTTAGCCCCACTCAGGACAAAGCTACGCAGCCTCTCTCTCCCTCCCCTCACCCTCTGGGGGAATAGGAAGAGATAATATAAGAAAAAAAAGGCTCAAGGTTTGAGATAAGGACAGGGAGAGAGCCTTAAAGTTACTGTTACAGGTAAAACAGACTCGACTTGGGGAAAACTATTTATTTATTATTAAAACTAAAGCAGGATAGTGAGAACAAAACAACTTCTGGCCACCCTTCCCTCTTCCCAGGCTTATTATTATGTTCTTCCCTGCCAAATGGCATAGGAGGGAAGAGGGAATGGGGGTTACGGTCAGTTCATCACTTGTTGCTTTACGCTGCTCCTTCCTCCTCGGGGGAAGAACTCCTCCATTGTGGGGTCCCTCCCAGGGGCTACAGTCCTTCATGAAACTGCTCCAGCATGGGGTCTTTTTCTACGAGGTGCAGTCCCTCAGGAACAGCTGCCCCAGCATGGGCCCTCCACGGGCCACAGCCTCCTTCGGGCATTTGCCTGCTCTGGTGTGGGGTCCTCCATGGGCTGCAGGTGGATCTCTGCTCCTCCGTGGACCTTCATGGGCTGCAGGGGGACAACCTGCTCCACCATGGGCTGCACCATGGGCTGCAGGGGAATCTTGGCCAGGAGCTGCATTACTTCTCCCCTTCCTTCTTCACTGACCTTGGTGTCTGCAGCCATTCCGCTCACAAAAAAAATTCTTCACAATTGGCTTGCAGATGCCTCTCAGGTTCTCTTCACATCTCCTCTCCAATTCTTGCAGCCAGGCTGGGCTGAGTTGGGCCCAGTCGAGAGGCCAGAGGGTGAGGCCTGCAAGGCCCACAAGGCTTGCACCTCCCCCTCTCTGCCCCTGCTTCAGTTTCTTCACATCTGCTTCTTTTTTTTTTATTATTTTTCCCCTTCTTATATACATTATCGCAGAGGTTTTATCAGGGAACATTCTGCCACCAATTGGCTCGGCCCTGTCCAGGGGTGGGTCCGCCCTAGGCCCAGCTGAGTCCACTGGACAAAGGGGAGCAACTTCTATCAGCTTCTTACAGAAACTGCCACTGTAGTCCCCCCCTACTAAATAAAACCACTAGCAGGTTGTTTTAATGATGAGGACAATATTACACAGACAGGAAGCATTTTCCCCTGCTGTCAAATAATGCAGTAACATATTTTTCTTATGCCAAGGGTCAACCTTTATGTAATCCTTCATGTATCTTTTCACTAAATTTGAAAGGATATAGAGGAGAATATAGAAATTGGTCCATTTTTTAAGCCGATTCCTGAGAGCTAGTATTACTTTTTTGTTCTACCTCTGCCATGCAAAATGGTGGGATTTGGGATTTTGTTTGTTTGTCAAAGGCCTTGTTAGTTCACGGAGGAGACTGAGAAGAGATGTCATTAGGTACCTTTTTTTTAAAAAAAAAAAACAGACCAGAGATAGTGATGTTGGCTGAGTGCTCAGAGAAGCTCAAAGACATGTTTTACATCTGATGCTAAATTCAGGCCTTGTTCTAGACTTTCCCTGAGTGTTCTCCTCACTGATCCAGAAAAAAAACAACCTGAGAAGCTCCTCATTTGGTCTGGAAAAGCGAAGGTGACTGGATGCAAACACTGGCAACTCCTCCCTGCTCTGCTTTTTGCTCTGCGTAGCAGCGTGCCTTACTGACAGAGCCTGTGAGGAGCTACCCAGGCTCAGCAGGACAGGGCTACCTGGCTGCTTCTTAGTGACCTGGGCCAAAGGTAGCCATACCTCCTCAGTAAGACCTTGTTCTTTTAAATTTCTGTTTCTAGATAACTGCAATACAAAATCCTAAGTCATTTCCCCTTCTCACTCTTTGAGGATTGTATACAAAGGTCCCAACTAGTGAGTGTTGTGCTGGTGGGACACTGCAAAACCACTGGCTTTAGTGGAAAGTGCCTGTAGGCACCACTTGAACTGCTGACTGCACTTCTAGAGCTTAAGGAGGACTCGGTGGTTTCTTGGCCTTTATCCTGATTCTTGTCTAATGCATGATTTTGTGGAATTCATGGTTGCAAGCACTTCACCCTGCATTGTTTCTAGGCAGTTAGTGTGTGAGTGATGAATAAATTAAACAGATACTTAAGTGATAAGAAAGAAGTAAGCAGTCCTGTTTACAACCCTCATTTCTTCTATAAACTGTCAGGAAGTAAGTTAATCAGTCATTTAAGAAGTTCAAAGTAAAGTTGAAAGTTAACCTGTTAATGCCATTTGCCATTATATCGAAACTTCTTTTCTCTGTTACTGAACAGACAAAAGTTGGAAAACAGCTGGGAGCTTAAGGAGTGTTTAAATACAGAGTGGAAAAGGGAAGACATTGCTACAAGCCTTTGTTGAACCGTTTTCCCAAAACTCCGCGAATACACAACCTGATCATGTGACATATCACTGGCTCTGTTTAATCAAACACTGTGTCAATGACATGTAATATATCTATTACTACTGATATTCTCCTTTTAAATCAGTCCAATGCCAGTTTTTAAATACAGCTGACACCTCTGCAGCAGAGCAAGCATGTTTATACAGGTAAACTGTAGCCTCCAGTCCATGATTTCTACTTCAGCCTATGTTAATTGTTGTAACCTACTAGCTAGAGGAGTTCCTGAGGCTGGTATGTTCAGTGACAAAGATCTGACTGCTGACAACAGATATTTCTCTCATAAAGACATACACACTTAGCTAAACTGAATTAGTTGTAGGAAAAGCTATGGTAAAATTAAAAAAAAAAAAGAATTAAGTGCAAATCAATCCAGATGTTTTGGGGATAAGCAAAAGGAGAGCTCTGCAAAGGAGCTAAGGTAATGTGGAGACAATGTGCCAGATAAATAACTAGTAATGCCAAAGATATCCCTCTGCAGAGTAGGTGGACAACGCAAATTAATCCTGAGCACTGTGGAGGAAGTTATGAGAGGCCTAAACAAGTGTGGAGAAGTCAGACAAGTAGTAAATCTAGAAATTACAGAGACTGAATAAGTGACTCAAGCCTTCTGGAGAAATTGAAGGAGTAAAAGCATTGTGTAAAGTGAAGAAACCAAAAAGCCTGGAGACATCACTACTCAACGCAGGCAAGGGCTAAGCTGTATGGCAATCAGGCTGGGCCAATAACACACACACAAAATTAGTTCCTAAGAACTGTCAGTGAAGTATGAGACGGTGTTGAAAGCAGGAAGGGTGCATTCCAATTGAGTGCCAAATCCTGCCCTCTCTTCCAGATGTACACACCCTAGAAACTCTGAGTAAGCAGGGTAGCAGGCAAAGGCTGAAGGGGCACCACCTAGAGAAGAATTTCAAGGAGCAATAAAATCACTGGAAATAAGAGTCGAGGGAATAGACAATTTCACAGTTTGCTATAGCAAAAGGACAACATCAGGCTACAGCGGTATGAAGCAGTTGCAGTTTGAGATGTTTGCTCCTCACCTTGTTATTCACAAAGTGCTGGGTGACACACACAGTTAAAGAAGGTAATACCAGAGTCTTATCCTAATTCCGAATTTGTTTCTTTTCGTTGAGCACTGCAGTCACAATACGATAATATGATTATAATATTAGCGTTACATACTATAGAATAATCCTGTCATTCATAGTACAGTTGTTATATTGCTGTAGAACAGAAAGAGAAACTTTAAATACTCATCACTAGGAAAATTGCTTTGAGAACATATGGATACATCAGGCAACCCAGTTCAGGATTTACACTAACTTCATACAAGCTAGGTGTACCTGTGTTTAAGAATATACATGAACATGTATATTCATATATTTATGCATTTAATATCTATATAGATACAAACGATGCTTTATTTAATTTTTAAGCATTTTATGTTAGTTGTTTAATGGGCAAACTACTTACTCATATACATTATTTACATAAGCACTTCTTGAATATTTGCCTAAAAATGGGTGTGATTTTGAACAACTGGTTCAAATCAGTGTTTGGTGGGAGAACAAAAATACACAGGATTAACCTTGGTTTTTTTCATCATGTTCCTTAACTGGACATTAAGGATAAGAGATGGATTTGAAAATGTTATTTTTAGATGATCTAGCACTAGACTCCTTAGTTTATGCTGTTGACACTGGACACTAGCAAACATATTTGGATTAAAGGCATTTGCTATTGTTAAGCGTATTGTTATTGGTGGCACACACTCTGCCTAGACTTGCAGTAAGGGGCAGAAAGACAAAATGGTTAAGTCTACATAAAACTACAAAAGGTAAAAGACTAAAATGATAGCGTTACTGGAAGCAGTAGAGTCAGACACGAACAAGCACTAAGGTGCCGTGGACAGAAGAGTTCAGTGCTTTGAAAGACGGCAGATACAAAGTGAAATGATTGCAACACAGATGAAGAAGGAAGAAGGCTGGGAAACAGGGAAAGAGGGTAGTAATAGAAATATTGTGATGTAAGTGCTACAGATAAACATCAACATTGAAGAAAAACATCACAATGCTGAAGAAAAGCATTAGTCTGCAATCCAAATGAACTCAACCTTCAGAAAACCCACATAAGGGCCCTGAGTGCATCCGCCCCTCCTAGAGGTTCGGCTGCCGGGGCTCAGGGCAGAGTCTCTGCCCTGTGGGATCTGCTTTTAAGCTGAGGCTGCAGAGCTTTGTCCTTACCGGAGCTATAGCGCCTGCTGCCTGGCAGCCCAGCTTGCTCTGGGCCATGGGCTGCTGATCTGGAGACGGACCCTATCCCTGACCTGCCAACTTCACTTCCCAACTTAACCTTGGACCTGCCCGGTGATTGCTGGGCTGTGTCTGATCCTGCACGCTGTCACCACGGACTGCCGCCTCCTGGCTTCCAAACCCTGGCTGGGGTGGTGGGACAGCCCTTGGTCCGTGAGGCCCTTCTCTGCCGCCCCGTGGGGAGCCCCCGCCACCCCACAGCCAGCTTGGGCCACCCTGTCTACTGACAAAGGCCAGGTGATTTCCCCTGAAGCTGATGCACAAAACACAGAACTATGCCTACACATCCAGGCATCAGTTCCTGTGACGTGCTCATATGATCTTGAAAGCAGAATTTGGTGGAGTTTAACACTTTCATGTCACTGAGAACTCATCTTCAATAGGGCCATTAACACATTTGCTTGTCACCACTAATGTCCCAAATCCATGATACACCAGACACACCTCTCCATCACTTTAACCAAGGTCTAATACCAGAATTTGGATACGTTCTTCTTGCAAATTCTTTGGATTGCTTCTGTGAGCAGCCCATTCTTGCTCATGAGCACTCCATTCTTGCTCCAGCCTTGTTTGCCTCAGACCATTTCCTCTAGAGCAGGAAAGGACTCTTGGCGTTATATATTCCACTTCTCCTTCTTGAATCTTAGCAGTACTGCTTACCCTGCCAGAAATCCCAAACCTAGTGTTTCATACAACCAGTATTTCTGGCTCATCTCCAGTCAAAGGAAAGCTTATTGCAATGTTCGAGAAATCCTTCACTTCTTCAATTTTCAGGTAGCAATGCATTAGACTGAGCCATGATTGAGAGCAGCTGACACTGCGCAGAGCCCGAGTTTCAACTGAAAAAAGCCGGTATTGTTCTGACAGCCTTTCTGAATATCTCAGCCCGCTGAGCCAATGCCATCAAGCTTGCCAGGAGCAGTGAGGTGACTACATAGATCTGTCTCACACCTCCGAATGGACCAGGTGGAGAGCATATGTGAGGAGCTAGAGGTGCGGCACAGCTCTTTGTTTGCTACTGTGTTCCTAGCTTACCACCCAACTGGACTTAGGCCCAGCAGCTACAGCCCTTTTCTTAAAACCAGCCTTGCTTCTAATTAAAACCGTACCCAGGCAGTCCATCACCCATGACTCATACACCTAACTGAGAACTGCTAACCACATTAATGTCTCCCAAAATTGTCAGGAGCCCTCCACGGGCTGAGCTCAGCTTCACTTGTCTTGTAAAAAAACACCAGATGAAGGCAGTACTGACAAGCCAGGAAGCTGTTCAGTGGGATCCAAGCCCTTCTCAGCTCTCTGCGTGAATCACAGAATCACAAAATATCTTGAGTTGGAAGGGACCCATAAGGATCATAGAGTCCAACTCCCCGCTCCTCACAGGACTACCTAAAACTAAACCATATGACTAAAAGCATTGTCCAGAATGTTGGATCTTGCTCTTTCTCATACTGAAACTTTTTTTTTTTTCCCCACTTCTGTTCACAGCAGGGCAAGCACTGAAAATGAAGGGAATTGCAACGCTGCATCTTGCTCATCACTTGCTAGCTGGATTACTGGCTCTTGATATTGCAGCACCTTAAGGCAAGAAGGAACCCTTAAAATCTTCATCTTTCTGTATGTCACAACATGGATTAGATTTCAACAATTTCCTTTCCTTTTCCTTTTCACTGAGGCTAG
Organism: Chlamydotis macqueenii; assembly: GCF_036417535.1. Taxonomy (NCBI): domain Eukaryota; kingdom Metazoa; phylum Chordata; class Aves; order Otidiformes; family Otididae; genus Chlamydotis; species Chlamydotis macqueenii. Next base: position 160,547,908 of record NC_141556.1, read on the forward strand.
TCTGACTAAAATCTATCTCTGGAGAAGGCATTAGCTTCTGATTTAATGGATGAAGATGTAGACAGGAATGTGCTACTGAGCAGTTTGCTCCAAGGGCAGTTTGTTCAGTATCTTAAATGCATCTTCATCACTGAGTGTCTCTTCTTTCGCTCTATTAAACAGACTTTTAATATTGGCTACTCTGGAAATGGGCCAAGTTGGACGAGATTATTTTTTGAGGTCCTTTCCAACCTGGGGTATTCTGCGAAATAATGTTATACTGGAGTCAGTGTATAATTGACCCTCAATTATGGTTTTCATAAACCAAACACATTAAGCTCTTTCAGTCTCTTGATTAAGTGTTTTCTTGAAATTCCAGATACTTCTGGGGCTTTTTTTCTGCATCTTTTCCAAGTTTTCAACATTCTTGTCAAACTATGGGCATCAAAATGGGAAGTTTTAGTCTGGTATTGCTTGTTCTAGTGCCAACTCTATTTTTTATCCAAAATAATCTGATTAGCTTTATTTTCCACAGTACTGCATTGGAAACTTATATTCAGTTGTGACTCTTAAGGACTTTCTAAAAGCTTTGTTTTCCAGAAGTGGAAATTGAGTAATCTCCATGTGCTATTTTACAAATGACTCTGTTAAAATAAAATAGTATTTGATGCCACCTGTGTCAAAGAAAGGCTTGCTCATGTACTGTCCTAAATGAAAGACAGTAATACAATTTTTAAAAATACAAAAAAAAGTCTTGATAAAAGTAATAGTCTTTGGAAATTAAGAACCAGGCCATCTTAGACAAATAGCTCTTGCACATGAACAGCTGCTTTGGCAGAGTAAAACCAGTCCAGCTGGAAAACAAGTAGTTCAGTGACTCTTCAACATTAAAATATATTCTTCCTGAAGATTTTAAATGCTGGAATCATGCCAGAGGTACCTTTTTAGATTTACTGACCATCCTTTCCCATTCTGTGCTCTGCTTAATTCCACATAAGTACCCAAATGTGTTGCAGGGGGCTTGGAAAGCAAATCATTGTCATGGTGTTACAGTTTATGATGGGAAATACATGACTGACCTACTTCAATTCTATGGTGCTATCTGCTTTGGCAACCAGAGCAAAATAAGTGCTTTCTTGTAAACAGTGGGTTTTACGCCTCTGTGTCTGTACTTGATCATGTCCCATCAGTGTTTACATACTTGCCTGCAAAGTTTTCAGATAGACTGAAAAGCCAGACTCTGGAGTACTTCAAGACAAGAATTAATACAATTACTCCTGCAATTTCATGACAGAAGTGGTGATGTCTGAGGAAAAACGTTGCCATTTCTTGTAGCAGTGTGGGGTCTGCAGGCTCAGAGACTAAAGGAATTTCATTAGCAGGATGACCATTTATATGTGATTATACATTGTGCCAATGTTTGTAGTGTATTGCTATTATTTAATTTGGCTTGGGAAGGGAAGGATGAGGGTAGGAATGAGGAATGATATCACTGTGAAGTTTTTGCTGGAATAGCTGAGAAGTTGTTGTTCAGAGGCTGAGCTTTGGCAGGAATTAACACTTTGTACTCCCATGAGGATCTGGTGTCTCAGGGGTCCAGGAGCAGGGCACAAGTGAGAAGAGCTGTGCCTTCTCTCATCTGGTCCTTGGCTCTGGGCTGAGGGAATTTGCCTTTTCCTCTCCCTCTTCCCTCCTCCTTCCTCCTGAAACATAAGCTGATGGCAGGGCAGAGAGGGGAAGGAAAAGAAAAGAAGGGGAGGGAAGGAGAAGGGAGGATAGGGTAGGGGAGGACTCTGCAATGAGTTACAGTCACTGGCTAGTGCTGATCCATTCCTGAATATGGATGTGCGTTGGTATGATCCGTGGGACAATGTCTAGGGCTGAAGCCCATGTTTGACACAAAGTGGGAATAACAGCTTCTCTGTTACGTTCCAAAAGCCTATTGCCTGCATTTATTGTTCCTGGACATCCTGAATCAAACCTTGATGTTCCTCCTGGGTGACTGAGCTGATAGGCATTACAGTTTTGAGTCTGATGGAGCACCATCACGGAGAAGAGCTTTGAAAACATTCATATTGTCCAAATCAACATCACCTCCTTGTCTCAATCATCTTTCATCTTACCATGCATAATTGTCTTTTTTACTTTCTTTACTATTAAGTTCTTTACTCACAGCCAAGAGATAATTCAATCTGGAAGCCTTTTCATTTTTGACGAAGGACTCCAAAAGAGTGTCTAAAAGAGATTGTGTACAGAAGTAAGGCAAAATAAGACTGTTGACATGACTTTAGTGTGAGTTCAGAACAAAAAATACTTTTCATTGGGGCTGGCAACTACAATCTTTCTGAAAATTTTCTATCTCCTTGGCACTGCCAAACTTATTAGCTATCATTTGCTTTCTGGAATTGGCCAAATTCCCAAAAGCAAATGGTTCTCAGAGATTTGGAAGGGACTAAGTGAAAATACCTTCTGCAGCAGGTATTTTACAGCTCTCTGAGTGATGCAATGCCAAAGCCTCTATCATGTTACACATGCATTTCCAATGTTCCAGTGTTTCTCCCTGTGCCTTTCAACAGATTTGTAGAGGGCTCGGAAAGCAAATGACTTCAGTTTAGGCAACTGTAATTAGATGTTAGTACAATCTCTTGTTTCCTATTAATAGCAGTTGCAATTCAGTAGTGGTGAAAAACAGGCTCTTTGCAAAAAAAAATTTTTTTTTTTATTTACCATTCTGCCCTGATATTCATTATTATTCCAATGCAATACAATTCATCATGCTAATTCTTACAAGAAAATTCATTTCTTGATAGGTATATACCCATTGTCTGACTACTGGTTGATGATTTATAATCTTCTTAAATTACTGGTCTATTTTGGATTTGATGGAAGTAAGAGTTGTGCATTTAGTGAGAAGGGCAATCATGAGAGAAGAGTCACTACTGAATTGCCACTTCCTCAGCTCTGGAAACTTAGAAAATCTCATTCAGAGAAGAGTGACAGAACACATTCTGAAGTGGAGAATTATTTGTCTACCCACCACACTCAGCTACATTACACATATACTTTGCAAATCTCCATCCAAATTCCAGCTCCGAGAGCAGAGCCTCATTTGACCATAGCTCCACTGAGGTCAGTGGAAGTGCCCTTGGTGTTAACACCTTCCACAAAGCTGATGTTATTCACCTGCTTTATTTTCTTTCCTATTTTCTGCCCACTTCAGGTGGTCGAATAGTAACATTGCTTCTTGAACACAGGTAGACAGTTAATGTTTTGAAAGTCATGCTTACAAAATATATCTTTAATGTTCTTTAAATGAAAGCATGGAATTTGCACCTTTTCCATTGAGTACTTTCCTCTGATAAAAATAAGATAAGGATGTGACCATACAATCAATGAAACAGAAACTGAGAGGTAAACACTCAGAGGATATATAGCACTCAAAAAAAAAAAAAAAAAGAGAAAATGTGAAGGCAGTTGATATCACTAATGTGGTATGCATATCACTGGTGTGATGAGATTTCAAAAATATAAGGAAGGAAAAGGTGGCTAGACAAGAAGCCATCTAGGTCAAAGTGCCTTAAAAGATTACCTGCTTGGGTAATGCTGTAATGCTGGTAAAGACCACCTAACTCAGTTTTGCAGAGGAACGCAAACCTTGGCAATTGTATCTAAAAGGTAAATAGCTCTGAGAGTTTGGAATCACAGTAGTGGAATGTAACTTTTGGGAATCCAAAAAGAATGTGATGCTTTCGCAACAAATTCCTTTGTGGTTTCTGTCTGTTCTTGATTGGCCTCTTTCGCTTTCTATCTCTGTTCTTTGTTGATCCTGTTGTGCCAGCTCTCCCTGTTTCTTGACCAGTCCTTTACTACGTGTCCATTCTGTCATGTAAAACTTTGGTAGACATAGACAGATGTAATCTCAAAATCTTAGCTACCTGAGCTGCTTTACTCCTCCTTGTGCTCACAAACCTTCTAGATATGTATTGAAAATGTGCATTTCCTCTTTTCTTACTAGCCATAGAGCATTTTATTTCTGACTGTGAGAGATGACAGGTTCTTCTACAAATAGTAATTTAAACATCAGGAACTAATATAATTTTAAACTTGGTTTTGAAATGTGTGTTTACGAAGATCTGGTTCTTGAGTAAAGCTTTAAATTACATGGTTAAAAGATGATCAAATTAAGATAAAGGGAGAAACTAAGGTAGTTTTGCAACTAAGCTGCCTGATTTTGAAAGAAGAAGTGGTGATGAATTCATAGGACTTATCAGTAAAATCAGCTACATTAAGTTTAAGGACTTGAATGTAGAGGAAGTCTGTAACCTGCAGCTATACGAAAGGGAAAAAACAGCTTCAAACCTATTGGATGAATAGGAAAAAGTGAGTACCAGAGACCATTTTAGCCTGCTAAATTTCTTATCTGTAGTTCAGAATGCAGTGGTATAACACTAGGAATGCCAAAAATCAAACCGACTCAAAGCTCACAGAGAACGTCAAAGTAAAAGACAAAAGGTCTTGAGATGTACAAAGTAAGAGAGGACAACGAAAGAAAATGTAGATCAACTGTATGGAAAGAAGGAGGTAAATATTAATGCTGTATTGGTATGAACCAAAATGAAGGGCTGGCTCCAAAAAAGGGGTGCGGGTTGTGGAACAGTCAGTACCCAAGAGTGCCCATGCAGTTGTTTGTTATGCACCGACCGAGGTGACGACCGAGGTGACATAAGCACTATGAATGGGATTTGTAGCACCAGAAGGCTGTAGAGTGAGGGGTATGGGAGACTTAATAGAGTACCAAAGAGGGGTCTAAAATCCTATCTGTCTCCTGGATTTAAGCATCCTATTCAGGGCTACAGGAGGTGCCCCAGTGAGGCCTGGATCAGTTCTGTGCTTAGTACACACTTTATACATTGGGATGCAGATGACTGGCTCATGGCTTGCTTAGCAAAGGCAGGGAAGAGGAATAAATGGAAAAAGGCAATCAGTTCTGAAGAATAAATGTATTAATTAAATAATTAATAAATATATTAATTAAAGCAGTCAGCGAAGAACTGGAAGTCCCATTCCTCAACTTGTGTAAATCCCAACTCAGAGCTCCTAGGTGAATCCTGCAGACTATTATGGAGCAAGTGGGATGGACACACTTCAGCCCCGGCTCTAGGCAACCACACAGCTGCCAAAACAAGATTCATGCTTTCAGAAAAGATGTCAGACCTGACCCTGGGGCCTAGCAAGTAAGGGATATAGTCGGATAGGGAGATATCTAACATCATCTCATCTTTCAGTTCTTGTACATTTTGTTATCCAGTGTAACAGGATAAAAAGCTGAAGTACCTTTGGTGTGAGGAAGCATCTAAACACAGGCTGATGCAGAGAGTCTAGGCTTGTGTTACCTTTATCCCTCAAAATCAGTAAAGCAGAAAAGCTCCCATCTGTTTTGTTCTCCCCTCGTAATTGATATTAGCACTTAGTGGGGGACAAACTCCTTCTGCAGTGTGTAAAACTTTTTGAGATTCTTCAGGGCGATATTAAAGCAAAAATGACACAACATTTTTATAATTTCCACATGAGTGGAGAAATCAATACCTCCTGCCATACAGTGCATAAGCAATCTGTGCAGGGTTCACTTTCTGGATGCAGATTTGGGCTCTTTCTCCTACGGCAATGCTTCAGTGCCTCTGTATCCTCCAGCTTCCAAAAGGTGCCTGCAGCGTGACCGTGCTACTGGAACTGCTTCTTTCTACCAAGTCTTGAGGGAGTCACTGTCACTAGGCCAGTTTTACAAATTAAAAATTCCTGCATTTCTAATGACTGGATCATCTGCAAAATCTTTTAATCTAATTTCCAAATGTTTCAAAGTAACAGAAGTCCCATTCTTTGCTGCAAAAAAAAAGAAGAAAAAAAAAAAAGAACAGCAGGTCTACCAGTTCCCCTGTTTCTTGAATAGTTTGAATAGGAGCAGAGCTTTTACCTTCCTCAGGAGACAGTCTTAAATATGTTGATTACCTCAGGATACAGATGGACCAAACCCAAAACATTTGCTAAGATATTTGACCTGACCTGTATTTGGAAACTCAAGTTTGGGGTTCATGTAGATGATGTCTACTTTAAAAATCTCTGTCTCATGCTGTCCATGCAGTTTCAAATGGTTGGAGTGCTTTAAATACATAGGCAGTAGTACTACTGTCTATTTAAAATGCTAACAAAATAATGTCATTTAAAAGCCCAGTTCCTCTTTAAAACTCTCTTGTGGTGATTTTGTTGAAAAATCTCTAATGGACTCAATTCAGGCATGCTACAAATGTACCACAGATTGAGCCTGTGAAGGATAACACAATAGTATTTAAGAAATTTATTGCATCTCACAAAATGTCCTGTAGCCACTCACAAGGATATGTGCTAAGATCCTAATCCTGCAAGAGCAAATTGATTTTTCTTTTTTTTTTGCAATTGTTTTGCAGTGATACCAAGTGGATTGCCTGTATGTGCAAGTATCATCGATCACCATTGCTCATGTTTGCAAAGTTCACAGCCTTAGGCAGGCAGATACATTACATCATGTAAATCAATAGAGCGCCCCAGGCACATACCTACCCTGAAGGAACACCTTCAAGTCCAACATCCTGTACAACAAATGCAACAGGAAGAGTTAAGCTTATTATGAACATATTAATGTCACAAGGAATAGCAGATAAAACAGAAAACAAAATTATGTAGTTCAGATTCAAACAGTTCAGTGGAGCAGAGCTGAGTGATGACCTCACCATGGGTGTGCATTAGCTGCTGCTGTTAGACTGGTTTAACTTTTAATGCAACAAATACATCACATTCTTAGGTCTCATTTGCCTGGACATGGTCCCTCTTCCCTTATTTGTTCAGCCAGTAGCAAGGGGCTCACCACAGGCACCAGACTAGGCACCAGAACCATCCAAACCTGGTACACAGAAACACCTTGGAGAGAAAAGTCAAACAATCCCTGTATTGCATGGCCTTTTCTGTTCCTTCCCATCGTCTCTAACCAACCTGCATCTGAAAAGCCTCAAAGCTTGGCTCTGCTCTCCTCTTCTCCAAAAACTGCAGCAGTTAACATGCTTCTACACCATTCAGGGTAGGCTGCGTCACTAGATAGCCTAAAATTGTGTCCCCGGCACCACTTAGTTTACTAGTACAGTGGTATTGCTCTGTCAAAGGCACGCCCAGCAGAATGGCATTAGCAAGCAAGGCTTTTGGTGTTGGCGGGACGTCCTGCCACTTCTCTGCAGAGACGCAGCTGCCCCCGCAGTCTAGCCCGCTTGCTCTAGGGGAGGGAAAAAATACTTTCCAGGACTGTTAGAAATGCACGCAGCCTGCCAGAGCTGGCGATGTGGAAAGGCACCATCTCTGACAGAAAACAAACTTTGCTCTCCCACGTCTGAGAAAAAAATCTTCATGAGTTTGTCCTGGAAGAATACCAAAGCCTGGTTTTGGCAGGGGGCAACAGAATGCGAGCTCCTTCTTCCATGAGAGTGAAAAACAGGAATGGGCCTTGAGGTGCTGAGGGAGCTTATATATCTTGTTTTATCCTTGGGGCTTTCTCATTAGATAGCTGTGTGTTCTTCTAACCACGTTAGCTGGCTGAGTTGCCGAGGCTGAGTTGGCTGAAGCTAAAAGCTGTAGGCAAAGAGCACATTTAATGCAGGAGTCTCCTGTGAAAGGTACAGCCAGGAAGATTTCATCTGATGTTGCCGAGTCTTTCAGACCCCTGGCAGTTAAGGCCCAACTATCCAATGCCAAATTTCTGAGTTTTCTGCAGTGGTCTGAGAGCGACAGTTCCCATGTTACACTGCCTTTGAAGGTCCACGGGGAGCATGAGATTGCCGTTCTTTGGGTGCCAGTTGTAAGGGCCTACGTTTGCCCACAGCCTTTGTGAGCAGAATGAAAATTATCTATCCTGGATGTCAGCAATGGTAACTGGCTTTTGTTGGGTTGCAAACACCTCTTGTCGCAGATGGGCCTTACTGCCCAAAGTCCTCACTTCTACTGGCTGCGCCCTTGTCCCTCGAAAGAATGCACCCTCTGCCCTCCTGTAGTCTGAGCTCTTCTGAATCTGGAGCACCCAAAAAGAGGGGGACCTCTAGGTGTCCTGGCAAAAGCTAGGGCTGGAGAGAAGCACATGTCTCACTGTGGGAGGGGGTGAGGAGGCAGAAAGGTCCTGCCTCATGCCAGCATTTGGGCAGACTGAGCCTGTGGGAATGGGTTCAGGTCAGTGACCCTATCAGGGCTGCCAGGTATACCCCAGGAAAACCCTTGGGGGACAATCTGCAAAGCTGTTAGCTTGGAGAGCCAGTTCTTGATTTTTGCCTCCCTTTTGGCTATTAGGCCCTGATGGATAAAGGCACGAGGCAGCTGTGTGACAGGTCAGCAGGTGCATATGGAGCACACGGGGAGTGTGTGGGACAGGCACCGTGTGGGTGAGGTGGGGAGCATGGTACAGGTATGATGCCCCACCTTCAGGCCTCATCATTGTGACAGGTCTGCAGCACACACATTGCTCTCCTGGGGAAAACTGCCTAATTGAGCAGCACTTCCTTTTTTAAAATGGTTATTGGAGAAGATGTTATTAGTGCTGCTCATCTTTCATACCATGGTGTTCATTTCATGTTCAAGATGGCACAGCTAGGGAGAAACTGTTTCTTTTAAAGCACATCGTCACGGATGTTGCATTATGTGTTAAAATCAGATAGTTGGTAATAAAGCTTTACATGAGAGCATAGCAAGGATAAGTGGCTTCTTATTTTTTTGTAATTTTCCAAAAAAAAAAAAGCATTCATGTTTAAATATTTAAGAATTATTTTTTGTTTGCTGTAATCTTTCATATGTCAGATCTGTTCCTGGGCAGGGGAGGAGACCAACTGGATGGAGACAGTTGTGTGTAGCTGTTTAGGGAAGTGGCTGTGTCTATGTAAGAATACGTGCTGTGCATGCTTTCGATCTTGATTGCGTTCTCTGACTAATATAGAAATGCATCTATGTAATCATAAAAATCTGCTTATAATAAAAACAAAAAGGTTAATTTTTCCAGTACCTCTGCAGATGTTACTGATGATGCCTTTTATGCGAAAGAACATGAACAAATCAGACCTCTGACTTTCAAAGAAACAGAAGAAAGGAAAAACCCTGATACTGTGCCAAATTTTAAAAAGAGAAACCCTTAAGGGAAAGAAAAATAGAAAGTTTGAGAGTGTAGAGTACAAAAGTAAGTATTAAAAACTATTTAAAAATATTGTCAGTGCCACATTCGTTAGAAAAATTCTATTCTGAGTATACTTTGTAAAATATCAAAGTTTTATATGCCAGTAACAAATAAGAAACATAAATGAAATCAGGAGGGCTGAATTACATTATATATTGCCTCAGCTAAATCTTCAGTTACTTGTGTCATCAGCCAATAAAATGCGCTGTTTCTAGGAGATAAAACCACGGTTTTATAGGATCAGAAATGTAGAAATCTTTAAAGCAGATACTGCCTAAATCCAGTAATAAAGATAACCTTCTTCGTTTGAAAAGCCACCATCCTGTTTGTCATTTTACCTTCTGTTTCCTCCATGGCTGCTCAGAATCTTTCTTGCTTGTGGTCCTACTTAGGGCAGCAACTTGCAGAAGGTTTTGTACAAGAAGAGGCATGACCCTGGCAAGAACTAGTGGAGCTGAGGGGCAGGACTGTTGTGTTATAGACCCAGTAGGGTAAGTCAGGAATATCTGCCATACACCATACAATTTTAACTCAGAAAAAAAATGTGTGCCCCATACACTACAAGTTTTAGAAACATTGGTTTTGAGTCAGTTTAAAATGAACACACGAACCTGTAGCCCTAGAGGAGCCGAGAAACGATGCCTGCTAGTCATGGAAAGGGGATGTTGATAAAAAGCCAGCTAGTGATAAATTTAAATGTGGGCTCAGAGAAACGAAATGCAGTGAGAGATTGCTTCAGGCCTAATAAAAATCTAAATTAGAAGTTTCAGGTCTAACAGATTCTGAACTCAATTTTTTAGTGGGGATAGGTAGAGTACCACTATCTCTATTGCTGAGTCAGCATGAAAAGAAAGACAGGGAATGGGCTATGCAGGGATTAAGATATGCCAAATAGAACGTTGGTTTTTTTTTTTTTTTTAAAAAAAAGGAATTTTCCGAAGGTTCCTCGGATTATAGTTTTCTTGAAATACATTGTAAAACATTCAGCAGGGTTTTTTTTTTGTGGAAAAAATGTAATTCTGGCAAGACAATTTGTTCTGGATTCACTGAATTGTGTAAAAAAAAAAATCCAAATTGCAAATAACAGCAAAAGAAAAAAAAATATTAATTTTTATGTTAAATAAAATGTTTTGATCTTTCTATTTGAAATTAGTTGTTCGGTCTGGAATTTATGTTAAGATTAAAAATGTAAAGTGCTCAGATTCATAGGCTGAATAAAAAGCTTTCTTCAATCTGAAATTAACCTTTTCTGTGAAATTGCCATCAAATAATTTTTTAAAAAGTATCATCATTCACATAGGTTCATCCATCCATCCAACCACCAAAAGAGCATCCTTTTTCCACTTCTCTTACTGCTTTGACTCTCTATTTTCTGTCATTTATTATTATTTAATTGTGCTGCCCTTCATCCAAGCCAGGACTGAACTGTGCTAGTTGCTGCATGATTAGGTAGCAAAACCTGTAAATTGACTGTTTCACTAAAGAAGCCTTTTAGATTAGAGACCTAAATAAAAAGGCTTTAATCGAATATTTATCACAGTGCAGTCAACCAGAAGAAAATGGTTGCCATGGCAGCTAAAATTTCCCTATATAGGTGTTGGGAGCTGTGATAGTTCACTGGTCAAGCCACAAACTTGGGAGCCCCTGCTATTACAGATTTCTTCCTCTGCCTTAGGGATGTAGTGTAGATGTCCCTCTGCTTTCTTCTCTGCTTGTTCAGCTGCCACCACATTTAGGTGTGGGGTTTTTTAAGCTGCAAGCTGCTAAAGAACAGGTACTTTTCTGCCCTCTGTTTTAGTCCCTTGTTGTCATTCATAGAAGTTATATCCACCCTAAACATGCCTTGCAAATGATGCTTTTAGCATCATGTCCCTCTAGGAAGATAAGGATTTGCCTAGCCTAAGCATTTTGCTTTATGACCTGTAATAGTTCTCAGCTTGAAGTAAAACTCTACACTTGTTTACTGGCAGCATCAGCAGAAACTGAAATGCCGGCTTATATCAGTTAGGCATTTATGGAATTAGGCTATATTATATTACCATTGTGTTGATGTGTGACTTTTTTTTCACTTGTGGCAAAGACAGAGAGAACTCTATTTTCATGTTTCTTTTGTAATGTCACCATACTTTTAGACAAAAGTACGGTATCTGAAAGGTCACCTAGTTCATACGGAAGTGACAACATATGGCACTTTGTATCTGATCTGGACTCCCAGCAACTTAAATCTTTCTGAATAACTAAGAGCTGCAGGGATGCTTAGTGTTGTATTTCATATTTGGACTCACCTGAGGAGTTGTACAAAGAATGGGAACAGGCTTTGGAGCCTACAGGGAGCCCAGTAGGATGCTATTTTTGTTTTCATTTCCAAAAGTCCTATTTACATATTTGGGTGCTCTCACTCTAATTTATATATGGATAAAGTCCAGCAAAACAGCTAGGTGTACTGAGTCGCTTCGGCTGAATAGAAACTCTGCAGGAGGAAGTGGACAGCACTTATCCAGTTCACCTACCCACAAATGTTCCGATGCAGAAATTACTAATGCTGTGGTCATCTTATTCTGGGTGGGCCTTCCTCCTTCAAAGAATGACCTTCCTATAAGGAAATATCATTCTTGCAAAATTACTAAAGGAAACCCTCTTTAAAAATTTGTCAGGTTAAATGACTCATTCAAGAGTTAATTACCTAATGTGTAGAACAAAAGCTGGCAAGATTATTCTTATTCTTTTTCTGTGATAATGTACCTCCTGGGAATCCTGCTCCCGAAGTAGAAGCACTATGCCAGTCCTGGACAATTAAAGAAAGAAAAGGATATTCAAACCCCAAGGAGCTCAGCATCAAAGTATGAAGACAGTGATTTATCCAATCCTCTTGAAAACTCTGCGTCATAAAGGTTACCTGGTAGGAAAATGACTGTTAGAGTTCACTAAGGTTTTTTACACTCCATTTCTCTCTGTTCTTGAGAAAAGCAGGAGGGAAGAGTCATCAGCACAGGTGCCACGTTGGAGGGGAGATTCAAAAAGATCCCACCTACACTGTTAGTAGCATGGCAGGTTTATGGAAAATTAATTCAGTCAGAGCCTCCTGTTGGGAAAAGATAATTGTGATGCTGCCTGCACTTAGAAAGTAGGACCTTTTGTGTTTCCTCTTAGTTACTTCCAGAGAGACAGGTGGTACTTTTGTGCAACCCTCTGATGGCTGGTCATCTCCTTTGAAGATGGTCTGGAGAAAAAAGGAACACGCATGACGATATTCACGTGCTGTGTCAGACAGTATAACAGTTTGCTGCTGTAAAGTGTGTTTTGAAGGGTATGAAATGCATTTAATTACAGAAAACAGAACTACAGCTATGACTACTGATATAGCCTAAAGCTATCCCATGCACACAGAGCCTATAAATTATACACACAATTTTGTCCCACCTATTCCAGCCTGCCCCTAGTCACAACTGAGGGATTTGTAAAAGAGTTTCCCCTCTGTCAGTTTGGTCTTGAATTTCAGTTGTCGTTGGGACCTAAAGTATATACTTAGCTTGCTGGACAAGGCAGCTGTTCCACACTTCACCATCTGCTGGTCATCTTAGTACCTGACACAGTCATCCTCCTTCCCTCTCCCCCTTTAAGGGTTAACCTCACCTCTCTTCTATTTTTTTCATGCTCAGTCTTCTATTCTTCTACTTAATTTTCCTTGCTTCTCTCTCTGCCACCAGTTTGGACCCACTTCTTCCCCAAGCTTTGGAGAATACCTGCCCCCAGCTCATCTTCTGTTCTTATTCTCTGTGGTTCACCTAGCAGTCCTCATGGCCACAGCTGTTGTTCTTATGCTGACATTTCTAACTTTATGGTTACTTCTCCTCCTCGTGCTGTGCCTGGAACTACCACTCCTCTTCTGAAAACATCTACAGCCTTTTTATATCTTTCTGGCCCAGGGTATAAAGCTTGAAAGGCCATCAGAGTGAATATGCAGGCAGAGGATGTGATCAGAGAAGTAAGAATTCTTTGGCAAGGACAAGGGAACTAACAAAGAAAAATATTATAATGTAATGAATGCAAACATGGCCACAAGATTCCCAGGAATGCTCCGCAGCTTAAGAGCAAGAGCAGAAGGTGCATATGCATGAGTTTACATCTGGATAGTTCACGTCATGGCATGGGAGTTCTCCCCAATTTCTCACTAATGCCAACATTTTGCACATTAGCAAACTTGAGTATCTCTTTCCCTCATCTCCCACAGGAGACTGTGACTTAGTTTGGTGTGATGCAAATGAACCCATAGCATTCTTCTCTCTTATTTACATTTACCCACCTTCTGTTCCCTCTGTACTACCCCCACTCTGCACACTTGGACGTGAAGCCCTCAGCCCATAGGAAATACCACGAAGTGGAGAATACAAGGTGCCCATCCGAGGTAACATAGAGTACCATAAATACATATCTGCATATCTGTGGTCTGTCCTCTGCTTTGTCTTCCATAAACTATTGCTAAATGCAAGATCCCAGTTCTTGCCCTCCAAGTGCACTGTTGCTTGTTCTCAGAGATCTAAATAGATGCCTAAACGACCAAGGTAAACATCTTCCCACCAGAGAGGAAGCAGAATGTCCCTCTATAAGAGAAAGTCTACCTGTGCAGGAGACAAAATTTTCCACGTTGGTTTGTCTGAGGCTGAGAAACAAATAGTCATGGAGCACTAAGGAAGACCTCACTGCCTTCTGCTCTAGCAGTGATATCTATTGTCTCAACCTTTTTTTCTCTAACATAAACACAGCTGTGGGCATATTAGCCTGAAGCTGCACTCAATCAAAACAGATTGAGAGTAAGAATAAACAAAACTTGACATGTGTTAGTCATGGTACTTAATGTGTTGCTAGAAGATACCCAGACGCAACAGTGACTAAGATGTAAGAATCTACACACAGAAAAACACTGGGTATGTAAATATCCTTAGTGCCTGTGAGTCAATATGTATAGACTCTTGTAGTATTTGTCCTTAAATTTACAATTTTAAAGTAAACCAAATAAATAAAGACTTTAGCACAAATATAGTACAGTAATCACATTAGAAATCTTATAATGTAAATTCTGACTCACAAAGTGCATATGATTCAGAAAAAGCTTCCTGTATTTTTGGTATCTAGTGCATCCTTGCTTGCAATACTCAACTGGTGTCAGGCTGTCAAGAAAGAATTAAGGAAGAAGAGCTTTGCCCCGTGGTGTGTGGTCAGATGAGGACGATATATGGGCCAAGCCTATGTGGACAAAAACATTGCCTTTTGGGGGCTCTGCATTGGCAGGTAACTGGTGGTCTGCCAACAGCTGCGCCCAGAAGTGTCACAGAAACTTCTGTTTCTTCTCAAACTGTGGGTGCCCCAGAAAAGGTAGAAATTGTGGGTGAGCCAGCCAAAGAGTCAGGCCAAGGACCTACATGTGCTAGACCCTGGTGAAGCAGCCGAGAACCAAGGAAGGCCAAGTGATAGCAGTGCTGACAGACTGCTTTGGCCAAGGCTGAGAGTAACTACGCTTGCAGTCATTCAGCATCGCTTGTGTTCTGTTTTGAATGACCGTACTTGATGGTAAGTGCCTCATATCCAGGTCAGATGTGACATATTTTGAAGATGGCTCTGCTGGCCTTAGCTTATTCCTGTTAGGACAGAATTGCCTTTCCCCCTTTCCATCTGTCACTAGCTTTCCAGTAAAGTATTGAGAACTGAGTAAACTGTGCTCTCCTGTCTCAGCAGAAAAATGAATAATAATTGTCAAATACTGAGCCTTTTTATTTTTTTTTTTTTACTTTCCTGCCCTTGCTAGAATGGCTGGTCATCTTCTGTACCTGTATCTAAAGCTAACAGCGTATGCACACCAAACTTTGCATTGTGAGGTTGTTATTAGAGGTAGAAACAAAATTCTCAGTGTGCAGTGTGAGAAGTTCCATTTGCCATTAAAACTTACATGAGTGCTTAGTTTTGTGAGCTCTAAATATTATTTGACCCAGAAGTATTCTAGGGTTTTTTTCCATCTTCGTCTAGGATGCTGGGTGGCATTAGGCTTTTGCTTAGTCCATTGATGGCAGCAAATACTATCAAGGCATCTCAGGTAAAATGAAAAAACAGATATCATATTTTGTAGGTTCACCCTTATTTGAAGAAAGCATATAGACTGAAGACCTCCAGCAATAGCATCTGCAGTTTCTATTTTGAGGTCAGAAGTACTGTCTTATAACAAAAGAAATTATTTTAAGTATGTTCAACATCCCATCATAGTTGGTAATGCCCAGCAGGGCAAAAGCCACACTGTGCCATTCAATTTAAGCAAGCTTTTCTGTGGCTTTATGTTACAGAAGGAAAAAACCTCAGATCTACATAGTAAGTTATGAATGTCTGTGTTGTCTTCTGTCCACTTGCTATTACAAAAAATAACTTTCTTAAACTTACGTCTGGCAACGCCAAATGAAATTTGATCAGGATACAGATGATCTTGACTGTGAAAGTTCATTCTGAAAAGTGACTTATGTGCCTTTTCTTCTGGACCTTATCAATTATTTGTGTATTACTAGAGGGAGAGGAATTTTTCTGGGAAGAAAGGCAGTTTTGTTTGACCATCTGTACAATGTCCATTTGTCTAATTTTAGCACAGAGCAGAGTGGCTTCAAGAACAACCAGAAATACCTGGGCCATAATGGTGGACCTGCTGATTGATTTGCTGTGTGGCTTTATAAGTGCATGAGTGCTCACCATCTGCTTTTTTTTCCTTCCTTCTTTACTCCTTAGGCAAGGGAGAACTTCCATGCTTTCACTTTCCATCTCTCTCCTCTCCCTCTTGCCTGTTTAGGTTGACACCAAATGAAAGAGATCATGTGATGGAAACCATGTTCATGTAAATAAATGTGGAAAATGCATGGGAATGCTGTAACTAAGAAAAGCTTTGAAAGAAGCACAGGTTTTACTAACTTGAGTGGAAGAACATTGTTTGCTGCTAGCTTGTTACATATCTTCTTAGTCACTTTTGAAAAACGGAGCTTTCTTACCAAAGCCAGTTGAGTTTTGCTTTTCTCAGTGTTGTACGCCCTAAATGTTGCTTTAAAAAATCAAGGCAAAACTCGTATGCCTAAGATCCTGTACAGCAAGAGCACAGTATCACTGGAATCAGACCTACATGAACCAAAGTGGAGATCTACCCCTCACTTCCAGGCTCTGAGAAGAGGTTTTAAAAAATAATTTTCGCCTTCGTTTTGTGGAAGTCATGGCAACACCCTGGAAATCTCATCTAGTCAAAAGAGTCCACGGACACTGGCATTCACCGAAAACATGGATGTCAGGAGGTCAGCTAATCCACTTCCTACCCTTGGACAAGGTTGCCAAGTCGACCAAACATCATGACAGAGATTAATCTAATCTGTTTTTTAAACGTCAGGGATGGGAAGTCTTTATTTCCCTAGGCCATCAGTCACAGTTTGCACAATACAGAAGTTCATTTTCTGTTTGCTGACTCACCCTTGCCCTGGAACTAGTTCAATTTAATTTTTCTGTTACTTTAATTCACCATTGCTTGGAGATCATCCTGGGCCGTACTGACTACTATTAAGCCAGAAAAGCAAGAGATATGGATAGGAAGAAGGCAAATAAAGTGCAAGATTTTCTGCAACATATCAGTTGATAAAGAACATAAAGAAAGACTTTGCACTTCAGAAGCTGTGTTATCAGTATTAGAACTGTGTGTTAAAAAAACAGAAGACTTGAAACTGTAATGAACAGAAGCAGGAAATTTAAAGTCTATTACCTGGTGAGACTACAACAGTGAAATAAGCTCTCAGCTGCTTAGGAATGGAGAAGAGATGGCTATGTAGCTTAGGACAGCAGTATTGTAAATACACATGAATCAGTGTTTTAACTAATAGCACAAGGAGCTGCTGGTGAAGGCCTGCTACAAGCTCATCCAAATCATCCCACAGAAATATTGGGCTCTAGGTATCTGTGCATGAAGTACACAGATGAAATTGGTGGGGGAACTGAACAGGTGGTAGGTGTGTCAATTTTAACTTTTAGTACAAACTTTTCTGATACTTTTCTACAGCATCAAATATTTCATTTAATAGAAAGTAACTGGTCTGAATTGTATCTTAGCAGATAATCAGTAGAAACTATTTGCTATGGATAAGTGATTGTAACATAGTTTTGTGTAAAGCAAATAAGCAGATTTCCAAACATCAAAAGAAAGTTTCATAGTCATAAACTATGAAAGTTAGCAGAAATATTGTGTGTGCATGTATGTGTGACATTTAGATAGAAAAATGTGAATGGAAGTTAAAAGTTCTTTAGGAAGAATCATATTGGCCAAAATAACCTTAAGGCGGCAGTTAAAGATGAAGAGGACTCTGGCTTAACGCTCAGATTGATTCAGTAGTGAACATGGTAAGGGTGAGATTCAGTTGGCACCAGATCATAGAATCATGGACTGGTTAGGGTTAGAAGGGCCCTTCAAAGGTCATCTAGTCCAATCCCCGTGCAAGGAGCAGGGACATCTCCAACCAGATCAGGTTGCTCAGAGCCCCGTCCAACCTGGCCTTGAATGTTTCCACAGATGGGGCATCCACCACCTCTCTGGGCAACCTGTTCCAGTGCTTCACCACTCATGTAAAAAAATTTCATCCTTATGTACATCAGCATGGGACAGGCAGATATGACACAATTAATGCAAGATGTGAAAAATTCCAGGGTGGTAACTTGTGACCCAGTGGAAAAAATGTCTAAAATGGAAGAAGGCATCTGTGCTTAGCCACCTGAATTGCATCGTAACTTGAGAAGAATGAATAAGTCAATGAATATAAATAATAAACTATGGCATGTAGAAAATGGACACAGGTAGTTAAAGATATGGGGAAAATAGAGATGGCTAGTGGGGTAATAGGAAGATCGTTGGTATTACATACTGATGACCAA
Organism: Chlamydotis macqueenii; assembly: GCF_036417535.1. Lineage (NCBI taxonomy): Eukaryota > Metazoa > Chordata > Aves > Otidiformes > Otididae > Chlamydotis > Chlamydotis macqueenii. Next base: position 160,566,050 of record NC_141556.1, read on the forward strand.
ACTTATATAGCAAAATCACTTACAGCTTGGTTCTGCAGCATTGACACCTCTGTTCTGCAGCTGAACAAGAACAGGCCGGTATGTCTGTATTGCAGAAGCATGAGAAACTATTCTCCAGCGGATACGTCGGCAAGATGATGAGTCAGGCCACCAGATAGTGACAAGCCGGGCTCACAGCCAGCTGGGCAGCCAGCTTTCTTGCCTGTGGCATGGCGGGAAACAAGGCTGCCTGTTTGGTTTGTCAGGCAGGCGTACGGGTCTGCCTTTCTGCCTGCCTTCAATCAAAAACATTAGATTCAAACAATGTACTGTTGTAAAGCCTTCGCATTCTGCTGTCATAGCTTGCCTTTGGGAAACTGCTCCCTCTATGTCTTTCAAACAGCTTTCAATCCGATTCTATCCCTAGTACTGCCTCAGAGATACTGCGCAGTGCTCAGCAAATCTTTTGTCCAGACTCTTCAGACACACTCATGCACATGTCTTCTTGGTTTTCTAGGAACCTGTTTCAAGGCCCCAGGGTACGATACAGAGAAACTGTTTAGTGCTGAAATCAGTGGCCGCTTGTCTGGCAGGGAAAGTTTATAGTGCTACGTGCTCTGAAAGACTGAGCTTTGGGTTCCTACAGCATAATTGCCATCAGTGGCTATATATCACCTTAAGATCCACATGCTTCCATTCATCATCTGGAAGTTAGTTGAAACTGCCCACTTACATTCTAAATGTTTTGAGAAAAGCAGATGTTTGTGAACTCCTTGTAGTCTAGCGATAAGTGCTATAGAAAATGCACATGAAGAAACTTGTCACCCTGACTGTATTCAGAATGAGGAGAGAGCAGAGCAAAGAGGGCTTAAGGCCACAAGTCATACAGATGGCTTGCAGGATATTCTTTTTTTGGTTGACTTTTATTTTCCCCTTCCCTTTTAGTTTTCCCTTCTCCAAAACACTTTGCAGAGTGGTTTGTTTTGGATGTAGTATTTATTTTGAAATTAAGCAGTGTCAACATTTGTCACTGATAGTGCTGGCAAGGAGAAATGTACTTTCTTAATGTTTGTTCTTTGTCCTTTTCCTACCATTACAATAATATTGGTAAAAATTACTTTCATATTTTCATTTAATACTTTTAACTGTATTCTTAAAATAAATTACTTGTTCATGACCAGTATTTTACTTCCTTGCCCAAACTAAGAAATATTTGGATAAACTTTCATTGCAAGACAACTGGCCTGATACTTACTTCACAAAGATAATGCTTCATGAATAGAAGTCAGAGTTATTATTTAAGTCTTCCTTTCTCCCAGTGCCTGACCCAAATTTTATTGACATTTTGGGACTTGCATTGGGCTATCATTCTCTCATTAGTATCTAATTAGACTGATTTGCTTCACAGAAATATAAACTTGCCAGATTTTGCTGATGGCCAGAGCTTTTCTTCATACGTTTTGGGAGGCAACTGAAATTTATTATTCAGGTTCTGGAATACTTAAGCACTATTTCATTAAAGCCTGGCCTTTCAACCACTGCACCATTTCTGTAAGTTTATTTCTGGTTTTTTTTTTAATCTGGAATGATGTATAGACAGTTGTTGACAAGTGTACTACTTATATCAGTTGCAAAACTCTGTGGCACATTGTCTACGCTCAAGCAGCGCGTGCTGTTGCCAGTCCTGTCAGCGTTCACTGACAGCAAGCTTAAGCTTGATCTGTCTGACTTAGGGTTATTATGACATTCTTGCAAGCATGAACTGATGCTGTTTCTTCAATAATATGTGCAGTTCATACCCTACCCCTCTTTTATCTCAACAACGTGTCAACTCCGATGCCTATAATGAAAGTCAGATGCCAGCCCTGTTAACTGTTTCACTGGCAATGCATTTTAGTGAGAAGAGATGGAGCTGGTTGCTACTGGGGGCGTGAGATGAATAAACAGAACATAAGAATGGTGCCTGTCTTGCAGCTGGCTCAGCTGGAGGGGGAAGCAGTCTAGGAGACTGGGGTTGTGATCAGTTGTACAAAGTCCAGTTGGAGGTGAGTAACTAGCGGTGTACAGTAGGGGTCAACACTGGGTCCAAAACTGTCCAAAAATCTACATAAATTATCTGGATGGCAGGGCAGAGTGCACCCTCAGCAAGTTTGCTGATGATACAAAACTGAGAGGAGAGGCTGATACACCAGAGAGTTGTGCTGCCATCCAGAGGGACCTGGAGAGGCTGGAGAAATGGGCTGACAGGAACCTCATGGCATACAGAAAATGAAAATGCAAAGTCCTGCACCTAGGAAAGAACAACCCCAGGCATCAGTACATGCTGGGGGCTGACCAGCTGGAAAGCAGCTTGCCAGAAAAAGACCTGGGGGTCCTGGTGGACACTAAGCTGAACATGAGTAAAAAATGTGTCCTTGTGGCAAAAGAGGCTAACGGTGTCCTGGGCTGCATTAGGAGGAGCGTTGCCAGCAGGTCAAGAGAGGCGAACCTTCCCCTCTACTTAGCACTGGCAAGGCCACACCTGGAGTCCTGAGTCCAGTTCTGGGCTCCCCAGTAAAAGACAGACATGGACATATTGGAGAGAGTCCCGTGAACAGCCATGAAGGTGATGAAGGGCCTGGAGCATCTCTCCTATGAGGAGAGGCTGGGAGGGCTGGAACCTTTCAGCCTGGAGAAGAGAACGCTCAGGGGCATCTCATCAGTGTGTGTAAATACCTGAACGGAGGGTGCAAAGAGGAGGGAGCCAGGCTGTGCTCAGCAGTGCCCAGTGACAGGACCAGAGGCAATGGGCACGAACTGAAACACAGGAGGTTCCCTCTGAACATCAGGAAACACTTTTTCACTGTGAGGGTGACCGAGCAACAGCACAGGTTGCCCTGGGAGGTTGTGGAGACCTCGGAGATCTTCACAATCTGTCTGGACATGGTCCTGGCAACTGTCTCTAGGTTGTCCTGCTTGAGTAGGGAGGTTGGACTACATGACCTCCAGAAGCCCCTTCCAACCTCTGCCAACCTGTGATTCTGAGGCTGCGGAGAAATAACAGTGTGGCAGAGACCCATTGTGCCAATTATTTTTCCATTGAGATGAACAGTTCTTTGGTTACTTCAGATATGTGTCCCGCATTCCTGTTTTCTTAGGTCTCTTGCAGTTTCCTCTGCTCTTTTTGGTCATACTCCCCACGGGAGGCCACCAGGACAGTACTGGAGAAGAGTATTGTGATCACCTGCTGAACTTTTGAGAATTTCTTCAAGGATCTCTGTCATGCACCATCTCCTGGAATTAAGTTACGACTTTACTTTGTACCACCAAGCTCTCCTAAACATTGTCAGGCGACGAGGAATATTTTTACTTCTTAACATAAGTTTCCACGGCACCCGGGAAGGAGAGGTGACAGCAAGCATTTCTGGCGGTGTTTGGCCTCCTGAAGCTGGACTCGCCTCTCGCTCGTCACGTGTTTTGCTCCCCAAAAAGGCGCCCGGGCGCCTTGCTCGGTGTTGCGTGCGTGGAGGAGATGCGAGGAGCACACATGGGCGAGAAACCCGGGGGGGAACAGCGGGCCGCCCCTGCTCCCGGCCGCCTCCTCCCCTCGCGCTGAGGCGACCAACGGCCGGCGCCTGTGTCTCCTCGGAGCGGGGCGGCCTCCCCCTTCCCAACCTCCCCCCCCCGCCCCACCCCACCACCCCAGCCGCGGGGAACCGGGCGGCTCTCGGGGGAGGCGCGGTTGAGGGGCGGCTCCCGCCCCAGCGCGGCCTCCGGGCGCCTCAGCCTCGGCGCTGGGGCGGGCGCCGCGGGGGAGCCGGGCCGGCAGGAGGCGTCCTGCGGCGGGCGGGAGGTGCCGGCTGTGCCGGAAACAGCGCCGGCCGGCGGCACGGCGGCGGCGGCTGCCGGAGTGGGAAGTCGCTTTTGGTCCTTGTGTCCTGGCCGCCGCCGCTGCCGGGCGGGTGGGTGGGTTTGGGGCAGCATGGAAGCGGTGCCCCGCGAAGAGAAGCCCAACCCGCTGCGGGATGCCAACCTCTGCTCCCGGCTCTTCTTCTGGTGAGCGCCCGGCCGAGGGGGGAGGGCAGCGGCGCTGCGAGGTGCGGCGCCGGGGCGCCCGGCGGGGAAGGCGCCGCTCGCCTCGCCTGGCCGCCGGGCCCGGCCGGTGGCCGGGGGATGCTGAAGCTCGGCGAAGGGCCCGCCCGGCTCACACTGCCGCCCGGCTCCCGGCAGGGTCCGGGCGGCGAGCGGGGAGGGAGGAGAGGGGGGTTGCGGCTGCCTGCGCTCCTCCGCCGGCTGCCGGCAGTGACTGTGTGGCCGCGGCTGCGGCCCGGCGTGTCAGCCCTGCCGGCCGGGGCAGCCCCTCGCACGCCGGCGGCTGCGGGAAGCGCGGCGAAGGCGGGGCGAGGTCGCCTGAGGTGAAGCCCGCGGGCGGGTGGTAATCGCCGGCCCCGCTCTGAACGCGGCCCCCGGCCCGCTTCGAGAACGGGCCCCGCCGAGCGCGGCCCCGGTCGCCCCCCTTGGAGCTCGGGTTCCCTCGGGGAGGGCGGGAGCGTTCGCTGCCTCCTCGTCCGGATCCCCCGGCCCGGGAGCGGATTGCGAGGGCTGCTCCCTGGCTTTGCTCCGTTTCCCCGCTTGCATAACGGATCGCGGGCAGGTGTTGCTCATCTCGCTTTCGGCGTGGGGCTTTCCCCCTCTCCGGGAGTGAGGTGGTTTCTCGGCCACTCGGCAGCCGCGGGGGTTTCCCGGCGTGAGGCTGCCCACGTCCACGTTGCAGCTGCGGTCGGCTGCAGTGGCTCAGGGGGTGGTGTTCAGGGTGTCGCGGAGCGAAGGCACGGGGGTCTTACTCTGTCGCCACAAAGTTTTAGGGGACCAGCTCACCAGCAAAGCCTACTTCTTCTCTTATTAGGGGGGACCTTGCTGTCCTAGTGATGTATAGTTACTCCAAGCAGCGAGGAATTGCAGCTCAGCAGTTTAGTTGCCGTGAAACACGGTAGGAAAACACGTGCAAAGTGAAATGGGACAGCGTCAACCTTGTCTGTCTTAACAGATCCCCTTTGGAAGAGAGCCGTTACGGAGGTAGCGCTAACGCTGCTTCACCTGCTACGGCCTGAGCCAGGACACGCGTGCTGTGTTAGGTGGTGGAGAAGGGGGAAGGAAGAGAGGGCATGGCTCCTGATGCTCTTTTTTTTTTTTTTTTTTTTTGGAAGCCTCTGAAACACAAGTGAAAAAAACTCTTGGGTCCTATAAGCGACTGTGAGCAGGTGTACCTTTGGGAAGGTAGTGGGATCTTAAAAGCCCCGATAAACTTCAGCTGAACAGATTTGCAGTCAAGGATATGTCCTCAGAGGTAGTCTGTGCAAAAAGAACTAAAAAAAAAACCCAGAAAACCATGTTATATGCTTGTACAGAACTCCCTGTGTTCAGCATTTTGATTTGTAATTTCTTCTTTGACACCAGGAGTTCCCATGCTGGAAGTAACTTTGCGAGGAAATCCAGACAGAATGGGATGAACCTCGGTTGGCCACGTAGCATTCCAGGGCTGCTTCTGGTCTTTTCTCTTTCCCATACTGGGATCTTGTGGTGTTACTGGTAGTTCTGCCAAAAACAACCTGGCTAGACATGAAAAAGGAAGTGTGCAGTGCTCGTAGGTAGTTTTCTGACTGCTTCCAGGCCTTTTGTATCGATCTCCATGTATTACAGTCAAGTGTTCAACAGCAAAGTACCTTAAATTTCCCAGGTTTTAGGCAAGCATCTGAAAGGTTCCTTTTACCCCAAACGTGTTTGTAGGTTTTTATGGTGCAGAGGGTAGAGGAGGTGGAAGCCTGTGCTTGTGAGATGGCAGGCCTGCTGGAAGTCTAGAGGTGGATGGGGACCTCATGCTTTGCAATGAGGTGGTAGCGTATAACGGTAGGGCTTGTGCCCTAATAAAAGAGTTTAAGAGAGTATGAAAAGCTGTAGAAGTTGCCCTATGTTCTGTTTGTCAGGCTGTCATAGCAGTATGATTCACAGCAGTGGAAATAGCTGTTTAAAGTCTCTTTTCTTACTTTTACTGCATGGAATCATAAAAAATACCAGTATATCCTTGTTATTTACTATTCAGAAAGATTTAGTATTTTCTTAATGAAAATTTCAAAGGAATTGATATCTGCAGTGGCTTAAATTGAATAAGCAGGATCTTATTTTTCTTTTTTTTACTTTTCTGCAAGTTAATACTGTTTTATGTAAAATCAAGGAAGTATTAAAACACCTTTATTAGCTATAATGCTAACTTTAAGGGTAGCTTTAAGAACTGTTTTTCCTTTCTACAAAGCGTATAGCGTTTGACAGCTGTATGAGTACTGCTTTGGCACTGCTTCCTTTTAACCGCTGTCTTGCACAGGATGTTCTGAGATGTTTTCAGGCGGAGAACTGGAAAACCAGTGCTTGAGGAGGACCATCCTGGCAGTAGTAGCAACCACCACTGTAGCTCGAGCGTGCTTGCCCTGCCTTCCAAATCCCAGGTGCTGGCTGCTTGTTGTCAATGCGTGTAGAAGGCAGGGCATTGCAGGCAGCTGGGCAAGGGTTCTTCTTATTTTTATTTTATTTACGTTTCGCTCCAAAAGTGCAATTTTGCCATTGTAAGGAAGGACCCTCTCATTTGTTGCCAGTGGTGCAGAAGCAAAGCTGAAATTATTGCCTGGCAGAAACAGGATCGAACTCACAGGAGAAAAGAAGTCATGTTTTCATTGAATTGTAAAATTAAGGTAATGAGTGTGTAGGCTGAAGACATATGCTTCTCTCATTGTTCAAAGCTTGTCTTCTTGCTTTTGGGTTGTGTCTTTGACAAGTATGAGCTTGACGAACATTATACGCTCTAATAGTACCTCTGTGGGAAAGAGGAGCGTTGTGTGTGAATATTGTTATTTTTCTAATGCACCCCTTGTGTAATGTTAGTCTGGATGTTACAAGAGAAAAAAAAAAAAACCATGACAGAAAGTATGAAGATCAGGGCAGTGGCAAAATATTGTTTTCCATGACCCTCACTGAATTATCTATGTTAACATAGGATTATCAAAGCCCAAATTGTTGTTCTGGATATTACTGTAACTATTGACCTTCAGAGTCACAAGTTCCCATGCTCACCAAGCTTAACTTTAAACTCTGGCTGGTAGTTCAGTTACAGAGTTAGCAGTACTTGGGTATATTTCTGATTTACTTAATATATGTTTTTGGGGTTTTTTGTTTTTTTGTTTGTTTGTTTGTTTTGGGTTTTTTTTTCTGTTTTAATCTTTTATTGCTGGCTCAGCTTGCTGGTGAGAATGGGGGCTTTGAAGGATGGAGGATTTGCTTTCTTTTTTAAGTTAGTCCAAGAAAGAAAATTCAGTCCAGTGTTTTCTGTGATTAAACAGCTATTCCGTTGTAGAAAGTGTTTGGAGTTTAAAAAACCTTATACACTGTACTTTATGCAGCTGAGAATAGCACTTTCACATATTTTTTTTTTCCCCTGCTGTGGAGGGTGGAGGTAATTAAATTAATAACTATACACAGTAAAGAGTATTTATTTTTTCTAAATATTAACCCATCTTTCAGCTTGCATATTCATTAAGTAGATTAAGTAGCAGGTGTATTTATATTTGCTCCCTTGACTCATCAAAGATGTTCTAGCTATACAGCAGTTGAATTTTTATGCATTCTATTGTTCAGACATTGAATCTACTTCAATGGAAAGTTACAAAATATGAGCTATGATTAAATTTTTTAAAAACTGGATAACTTTTGACCCATTAATAACATGAGAAGGGGAGGGCAAGGTGGAGCACCCTGGAAAGGGTGTCCAGTGTTCTTGTTCAGAGAAGTAAAATAAATTAAAGTCCTGAGAAATTTCATATATTTATTATTTATTTTTAATAATAATAGTAATTATTTGTCTCACACTCACTGTGACAAGTTCTCAGCTCCTTTGGAGGAGTGGACGCTGTCAGTATCCAAAGGTTGGATGCTTTTTTACATCATCACTTGTCGTGTGGCAGTTACCACTACAATAACAGCATTAAAACATAAACTGAAAACTTGCTCCAAGGCATGTGCACAGTTACGATTTGGAAGAATAAACGGGTGGTTTATCATTACCTGTTAGTGTCTGACAGCATTGTTCTTAGCTTATTAAGCATGTGCTTTAATAATCTTCACGGCTCTGACTTGGCGTGTAGTAGGAGAAGAGTTAAAAAAAAAAAAATCTTTACCTTTGGATTTAAGCGTGAGCACAGACATGTAAGTCTGAAGATTTTTGGTGGCGACTGCACAATATTACAGCTGTTTGACCAAATGCAGTCACGTCATGCACCTCTCTTGTGTCAGTGTAAATAACTACATGCTTCCCAAAGCTTTTTCCTCCTCTCTTCTCCATAGCTTGCAGTCGGAAGGGCCACTGACTGATTTAGCCAGACTTCAGGGTAGGCCGGAGTGTCATCTGCATCTTAGTTCTGTGGCTTGGCTCTCTTCAAAAGCTTATCTTGCCTTGCATTGACAGAAGTTAGGCAAAGCAATCATCACCTTCCCTGGAAGTTCCAACCGGAGTCCAGCAGTGCCACTGTTACAACTGATCCGTGTCCCTTACTGTGTCAGTGAATAGATTTGCCTGTGAGGATTTAAAATTTACTTCAGGTAACAAATGAAAATATCAAGCAGCATCAGCGATTTGCCTGGGATCTTGCCCGATATCTAGTGAATTCCCACTGGAATGCCTGAAATTGGTGATGGTGATGGCTCCCAAAGTGCCACTTAATAAAGATCTCTGAGGTAGCTAATTTTAAGTTATTTTTTGTACTTACGGCGCAGGATGATTATGGTACTGCAAGAAACTGAAGAAATATGTAAGCATCTTCAGCACAGATAAACAGAGAACATATTTTCAATACTCAAAGAATGAAATCACACTTGCTTCTTTTTTCCTTCTGATTGAAAGAAGGCTGAGCATAATACATACGACTTTTAAAAAAGATAATGCCTTGTTCATTTATCAGATATTTCATATCTTGCAGTCAAATTTGAATCTCTCAGTCTCTTGAACTACTGCATTCATTTGTGAGTTTTGCTTGTTTTATTGCAAGGTAGCTGTGTTACGCAGAAGAAAATACCGTTTGAAAATCATCATTTAATGAACTACTAAAGTCAAAATATGTGGGTAAAGAGTGCTAAATAGATTATATCAACTATGGCAACTGTGTAGAAACTATTGGAATGTTAGCGTTTGCTATCTACAGTAAATATCTGTGCTTAGATACACGATTAGATAAACTGTGGTGAGCATAATGAAACACGGCGGCTATTTACCTTTGGAATGCCTTACATAAAGCATGCTGTATCATTTATGAGAGAACATGTCCCTCTTATAATTCTTGCAGAACTTCAAAATTCGGAGTATGTTGTGCTGGTTTTTTTTTTTTTTTCTTTTTTTCCAAAAACCAATTTTTTCCCCCACTTTAGAAGATTCTTCAGGGCCTTGAGTGGAAGTGGGAGATAACACAGTTAGATTTTGAGAGTGGAAGCTTAAAAAGACCAATGATCCAATAATGATTTTTTTTTTTTTTTTAAATCCCTGGCACCCAATCACTTGTAAGACCAGTGTGAACTCAAAAAGTGATTTAATTTTTTATATTTCCATTACTTGTCGTAAAGGAAGTTAATATGGAAATTGCTACCGTTAGGTTTTAGCATTTGCCTTTTCTTTTGGAAATTGAAATCAGAGACCATTATTCTCAACTAGACTTTCTGCTTTAGTTTACTTTCAGAGTTTGAGCCTTTTTTTTGTTGTTGGTTGCTTTTTTCTATTGAACATGTATGTAAGCGATAACACAGTTTTTGGGTGCATTTTTCAAATGATGATGAAACTGCTCACTCCAACTAAGTTGTCTCAGCAGTAACTAACCTGATATTAGAAACTTGTTTGGATGACCAATTCTTTTTTGCAGAATCGAAGAACTATTTTCTCTTTGCTCTGTTTAATTACTTAGGCCCTACATGAATAAATAGCTTGTACTAAAATTTATTATTATAAGGTATAATCTTCAGACCTTTCATCAAATCTTTGGTAATTTGGATAGTCTTCTTGGCATACGTATGCTGGGTATGGAATCAGTATTTTAATTATATAGTCTTTGGAATGCCGCGGGTACAGGTGATGCTGCTCCTCCATTCCCTGCTTCCAGGCCTTGCAGAAAACGTTAGCTGCAGTATGTGGTTTTTGTTTTTTTTTTTCCCTAACCTCCTTTCCTCACCCTGTTTGTACTTCTTGCCATCTGGGATATCAGGAAGTATGTTAGAATAATCAGATATCTTGTACCTGGCTGATGCAGCGTAGATGAACAGCACGGAAATAGCCCGCAATAAGTGCAATCAAATACCAATTGAGTTACTGTCAGCATCAGAAAGTGGATGTTCAGCAACTTAGCTGCTTGTACTGTGCTGTGGAAAAGCAACAGCTTGGAAGGTGAGGTGAAGCTGAGTATCAAAGGTTAATACAGTCTGGCGTTGGAACTGGAAGCCTGAAGGGTGTTTTTCAGTTAATATGGCTTTGAAGTAATTTCATTGTATTCCTGGTTTTTCCTACTGTAAGCAATGAGAAAATCTGCTGCTTGTGCTGCAGTAAGCCAGGGAGGGAAGTTGCAACCAAAACACCCCTTGAAAATCATCTGAAGAAATACCAGAATTTATTCTGTTTATTTTATTAATTGTAGATGACTGCAACTGGGGAAGTGTGAAAAGGCAGCTTACTGAAGAGAGTGGGTGAGCCTGTGAAAAAATACTGTTTAAAAAAAAAAAGTAATCACATGATGACTACAAAATGTTATGGTGATATTTATGAGTTCTTGCAAAATAACACTGGAGACTGTCAGTGTGTGTCCATCTGTCCATACATCCCATCCCGGCAGTGCTCCTCCAGACTGAGAGCGAGCACATAACAGGGTTGGATTTGCACTGCTGGTGTAGAACTTCCAGTCATGAAGATGGGTAATGAACCGTACGACATAGCAGGTAGACACCTGGGGTAAGCCATGGAAGGTATATCCACGTGGATTTATAGCCAAAAGGTCCCATGAGAAAACCCCATTTATTTTACAAAGAACCAGCTCCAAAGTACGTGATTAAAGAGAAAGAAATAACGTGTTACTTTGCAGCTTAGTAGTTTAAATAGTGCTTCCAAGCTGCTCAAGGAGATGAAATCCTAGTGTTATGGAAGAATTTGAGTAAACAAAGACTCTCCTGTGCAACTGTTGAGAAATAACTGGATGTTGAGTGTAAACAGATGATGCTTGTAATGTAATGCACAAATAGGCTTAAGAGGAATGGGGAAAATGCAGTTCGGAAACCACCTCCTTAAGGAATTAGTTGATGAAAGTATACAGGATGTGGCTTTGACTGGGTGCTGTAAAGTTACCCGTAAGTTAAACTTTTGCTTATAATTACAAATAAAGAAGGGCAAAAAGAATAGATTTTTCTAGTTAGAAAAGTAATCCACGTAGTCTGATTTTTCTGACTTGGCCAGCGATAAAGCGAGCGCTTTTATGAAACTGGTGAGAGCAAAATTTTGCACTTGCACAGAAGAAGGTACTGTCATATGTTCGTGACCAACTATGGTGTGACTGTCCTGAGGCTGGCCAGGGCAATTGAAGCTTGTGAGTGTGCCCAGGGCCCCAACAGACACATCCTTTGATCTTGGGATATTTTTCGTTTGTGCCGACTTGGTAATGCAATTGCAAATGCTTCTTGGCTGGTGTTTTGTGACTGACTTTCTCAGATCATGAAGAACTTGCAGTATATGCATGGGTTTCTGGAAAGCTCTGTGAGCCCGCTCTGCAGTGCGAGAATGGCGCTTTTTTGAGCGTTTGCACGCAGGACACGATATAAATCCAGAGGTACAGCAGGTCCTGTCCCTGGGTTAATGAACCAGTCGAGCTGGACGCTGCTGTTAGTTTAATGTACCTATCTGTAATGTATTCCTTGGCTGAAAGGAAATTCTTCTGGGATGCTAGCAAACCTAATTTAAAAGCTTTCTCATTTAGGAAATTTTATTTCACATATGAAACAGTAGCATGACTCTTCTGATTGCATCACAGCCCTTTCAGATAGCAGGGTCTGATTCTCTTACGTGCTGTCTCCATGAGGAAGGAGATGGCTTGAGACCGCCCCTCAAGGTCTCACTTCTCCTATGAGGGTAAGAAAACGCTGTCTGTCTTAGCTTTATCTGCCAGCCTTAGAGGCTTTCCAAAATACTGGTGGAGTTGTTCTAATTTACACTGGTAAAAATTGCACTTTCCTGAACAACCAAGTAAACTGTGGCTGGTTGCCTGTGTTGTAATGCTACAGGGTGTGTAATGTCCCTGGGAGCAGGGAAATGCAGGAAGTTAATGTTTATATTACGGTCTTTGTGTATCTGCTGGTTCAGAAATGAATCACTTTCTTTTTTTATCAGTGCCCAAGGTTCTACTGTAGAGGTGGAAAGCTTTTTAGGGTCAGAGCAGTGTGTTACTGTTTTGCAGTTGGTTATCTCTTGGATTCGCATGAAGTTACAGAGTGATTTTTTTTTTTTTTTTTTTTTTTTTGTAATTTACTTTTTAATCTTTATTCCTGGTGACATCGGTATTCTGGCAGTGACAGGGACTAATTCTGGGCTTCTTTCCAGACTGATGTCTTTGATCAGTTAATCGCCTTGATAAAACAGAGGCATTCCCAGCAGAACAGAAGGTACTCTGGATTCTTCCAGATATTCACATTTTTATGTGTAATTCATGCTAGCAAAAATTTGGGCTAAGCTCTTTGAAAGGCATCATGTGAACCCTGTGTTTTGAAGGAGTCACTGAAATGAGATGATATGTAAGAACCAAATAATTATCCAAAATTCTTAGCAAATAGGAAGGTACCTGGGGAAAGAGAAGACAATGACTAAGGGGTCCTATTTTTATCTAAGCTGAACAACTTCTGCAGAAGGAAATACAAAAATGTGGGATTGAGGTGCAAGCCTGTTCTCACCATGTTGCTTCTCTCTTTCTTCAGGCAATAGATTGGTAGCAAGTCCATTTTATATCCATGTTTGGGATAAGAGGAGTAGTAAGAGGAGTAGAGGACAGTACACTGTCTGTGTATTTCCTCCATTTCTCTAGGCCATCTTTAATTTTGTTTATTATTTTAGCTTTTTTATTGAAGAATAATGCAGTTTGCATAGTTTCTGTACTCGTAACAAATTCTACTTTTCTGTGGCCCTTTTTTTTTTTTTTTTTTTTTTTATGTCCCCTTGAAGAGATCAGTGTTAACTGGTCTCTGGACAAAAGACATACCATTCTAACAAATAGTCTTCCTTTATGGGTAAGTTGAGGTTTCAGGGATGTTCTTTATGTAGGCCATTGCCTTATTTGCTAGTTTCCTTTAATAGTCCTCTTAAACCACTCTCTTAATTTAACTGAGCCTTCAGGCGAGATAAGACTTGGTTTATTTGCTTGTTAGGAGTGTGTGACTCGAGTAACAGCAGGCTGTGTGAAACAGGTTGGTCTCAATTCTGCTCTAAGTGCAGTGATTTCCTTGGAGCGTAATCTGCCTGTGGCATCCTGGTGGAATTTTTTTTTTGCTTTAATGACTGAATATGAACATCTGCTAAGTGTTTTGTCTGAGAGCAGACCTTCCAGTGTGTGAAGTTCAGGATGCGTCAGTGAGATGGTGAAACTTGAACTGTTCTGGCCATACTGAGAATTTGCAGTAGACAAATACAAGACCTCGTTCTTGGGCTAAAAGCTGTTCAAGGACTAAGCGTAATTTGAAATTTGAAAAGAGAAATTTTAACATTCTTCTGAAGATCTTCAAGTAGCTTTTGTACTCTTAAGACTTTCATAGCCTTAGCTCTTGAAGATCAGTATTTTGGGGGAGAATAGTCAGAAAGCTCAACAAAGGGTGACTTTTAAATTTTTGTTTCTTTTTTATGCATTTTTTTCCTAATTCTGCAGAAACATGCGGACTTGTACTGAGTCTTTGCCATGTTGTCCATTATAATAAGTGAGTCACAAAACGGGTTACCACAGTTTTCTACATAATCTGGATTGTTTTTCCTTGCCTTCTTTAATGTTAACATAGAGACTGTAGTGCAATATATTGCTGGTTTTAAAATTATAGTTTCAACTAACGGAAAAATGTTCAGCAGCCCTGAATTTGTGCTGGGTCTCACTAGAACTTATAGTCTGAAAACCTTGATTTTTGGCAGTGTTTACTCTGCGCTACTATCTCCATCTTCTACTAAATTTGGAAAATCAATCTCGTAGTACACTACACCAAGGTCTTGTGGTGTTACTGGTAGTTCTGCCAGTATACGTGGTTGATGTGGAAATGGGGGGAAGGAAAGGATTTGCTACAAACCGTAAGAACTCAGTAAGGTTGTTTTTTTTGAGAGTTTAAGGACAAAGGATAAGCTAGATGACTCTAGCAGTCCTGTAGACTTGAGACCGCTATCTTTCACCTGAATACTTTGCAAGTAGACTATGCTACGGCTGTGGTCAACACTTTCTGCAGCTGTTGGCTGTAACGCTGAACCAAACTGGGATTGGGACAGAGCAGTCGCCCTCAAAAGAAGCACTCTTCTTCCTGTGGCCTGGTTGTGGTTTTTCACTGTGTTTTGAAAAGTGTAAGTAAAGAAATGATGTTCTACAGAGTAACATTAAAAATATACACTTTTAAAAATAAAGCAATACTCTTAGTCTTTTCTTTTCCTCTGTGCGTTCTGCTGCGTGCCAATAACAGACAGCACTGTTCAGCACTGGTGGGGCCACGCCTGGAGTCCTGAGTCCAGTTCTGGGCTCCCCAGTACAAGGCAGACATGGACATACTGGAAAGAGTCCAGCGAAGGGCTGTGAAGGTGGTGAAGGGCCTGGAGCATCTCTCCTATGAGGAGAGGCTGAGAGAGCTGGGACTGTTCAGCCCAGAGAAGAGAAGGCTCCGAGGCATCTCATCACTGTGTGTGAATACCTGAAGAGAGGCTACAAAGGAGAGGGAGCCAGGTGGTGCTCAGTGGTGCCCAGTGACAGGACCAGAGGCAATGGGCACAAACTGAAACACAGAAGGTTCCCCCTGAACATCAGGAAACACTTTTTCACTGTGAGAGTGACTGAGCACTAGCACAGGTTGCCCTGGGAGGTTGTGGAGTCTCCCTCCTTGGAGATCTTCAAAATCTGTCTGGACGCTGTCTTGGTAATCGACTCTAGGCTGTCCTGCTTGAGCAGGGGTTTGGATCACATGGCCTCCAGAGGCCCCTTCTAACCAACCTCAGCCATCCTGTGATTCCGTAATAAATATGCTATTTATGCTCCTTGTTAAAAATCAGAACGGCTTCTTTTTCCACCACCTTGGCAGCAGTCACTAGTGGAATCTTGTAACCACTTCCATAGATCTGAGAAGGGTTTATCCCTGTATTTTCCTGAAAGGACTGCCTCATCCTGATTCTCATGCTAAAGGAGTTGGGGAAGATAGCTTGTTCTCTGTCCTTCTCTATCAGGAGACTTGTGACTTGTTTATGGAGTACACTAGGCTAATACTGATGTTCCAAGAGGAGGAACACTTGGTATCGGCCTCGTGAGTCAGCTGAAGTCTGCAGATCTTTCCCATAACTGTCTGTCCTGGAGCAAATGGAGCAGACAGAAATTGTTTGAATGGCTTTGAGGTTATTTGCCTCATGTCTGTGTTTTACCTATGGTTGGCAGCAAGAACTGAGGCCGAAGAAGAAATGTTTCAATGGAGCAGATTTCATTGCATCAAAACAGGCAGAAGCTCTTCTGGGGGTTGGATCAATAGATCTTTGAGAGGTTTTGTCAGGGGCTGTAGGGAAGTTGTGGCCTTCATTTGGGCCCTGATGCTATTTGACCATACAGTCTAAGCAGCAGACCTGTCTCACAAGTACTTTCTGTTTCTAATTGTTCCTTTAGCATACATTGAGGACTTAACAGCTCAAATTTACAGATCTTCAGTACTGACTCCAAGAGTTTAAAAAGGGCTGTTAGGCATCAACGATCCTACTCTAAGGACAGAGACTTAATCTTTGAATGAGTCACACAAACACTGTACTAACACGCTAAGCAGTGAGGGAAGAACACTATTCATCCCATTTGTTACATGCAGTTGTGCCGTAGAGCCTCTGAAAAAGGTTTTTGTGACAGTGCTATCTTTGAAGAAACTTTCGAGCCTCTTCTTTTAGCGTTTGGCCTGCCCTTCCACCCTCTCTAAAACTAATCAACGAACTTATTGTAAGCCAGTGTATACAAAATTTTAAGTGGAACATGCCCGAGCAAGAAATGCAAAGCTGTTGTGGTTCTGAATAAACAAATGCCCTCATTGTAAATCCTCCCAGTTCTGAATTCTCACATGTAGGCCTTCCAGAAAAGAATACACTTCACCTAGTGCTCCAGGTGCTCTTGTAAAAATGGTGTTGGTAAAGTCAGGGAACAATTAAGCATCAGAAACTACACAGCCCTTACGAACTTTCACAGGCAATTAACATCAAACACCTTCCCCTGAGTGCAAGAGGTATTTTTCCAAAACAAGTCCATCCCTGACCTCTTGGTTCTGATCGTGTTGACCAACTGAGAAAGCACTTTTAGGGAACAAGCCTGAGAGCCAAAATCCACATTTCTGCTGGAAACCAAGTGTCATGGATTCGGTATGGAGGCAATCCAAGTGTCAAACAGCAGGTTCCCAAACTGCCCTGTTCCCACTAAGCCATGGCTGTTTCAGAGGCATAGTTCTCTTTTGCTCCATCTTAGGAACAACCTGGTCAGTTTTGTGCTTTCGGCCATGCATCTGTCTGCTCTGTGGAGCACAGCTGAAACTGTTTGGACCTCCTTGACCTATGTTTCAGGCTTGAAGAAGGATCTAGGTGGATAGAACCTACTCTTACTGTTCCCTGGAAGTATTATTTGGTCTAACAAAATATTACATTTTTCCAGCAGACTTACAGTAGTGTTAGCACAATTTGTTTTCAAAGTGCTCGCATGGAATACTGAGTTTTAAAAAAAATCTGTTCACAAGGACACTGAGCTGTTACACAATGTGTGCCTTTTTTGAGCCTACACACTGTGACAGCATGCTTTTTGTTTATATTGCCAAACATGGGTAAGAGCAATTCTAGTAATAATCTGTTATTTACCCATTTTTACATTTGAGTGGTTGTCTTTAAATTACTGACCTTTAATATTTGTCAAGGTGGTAGTTGAACAGTGGTTAGTTTTTTCCTCATGTAATTGAATAGTCACACTAGTTACAAAAACAATGTGTTTTAATATATATTACAATTTTATTTACAACTCCATTAATATTTTAATAGTGAGATTAAGTTCTGTTTTTTCCTGGATATTTAAAGGAATGCTAATTTTCTTTAAATATAAGGGAACACTGTAAGAAAACAGTTGCCTTAAGGCCAAGAAGAGTTGTGCTAGCTGTCTGGATGCCTGGGAGTAAGATGGTATGGGGCATAAACAGCTTTAGGAAATGGGAAATGCTTTCCCATTTGTAAAATGGGGGTGACTTAATTCTTAGGTAGGAGAAAAATAGAGTAAAATGTATGGATGTTCAGTGGTGCAGGAGAAGAGGAGGGAAGAAAGGGGTAAAAGAATTAAATTAATATGTAAAGGTATTCCTCCTTTGGTCTGCTTATCAGTTTATTAATAATTTGTATTTAAATAGGTGGTTGAATCCCTTATTTATTCTTGGCCATAAACGGAAGCTTGAAGAAGATGATATGTATAAAGTGCTACCAGAAGATTCCTCAGAGAAGCTTGGAGAGGAATTGCAGTGGTAAGGAGAAAAATAATTGGGTTTTTTTCATTATGTTTCTACTGGTGAAGACCAGAGTCTTGTTCCTATTCTAAAATTAGAAGAGATTCCTGTAAAGTTTAACAAGGTCTACTGTGAAAAATGTGCTGAAGAGCTGAGACTGATATTTAGAATTTGTTTACCATGGAAGCATTTTAATTTTTTCAAGTTATACATAATGAAAATGCATTAGCGTATTTACATTATGTCATTTATAATCAATTATACACTTTGCAGAATGCTTGGAAAAGAAGACATTTCATCAGTTGTTACTGGAGTAACCCTGAATAAATTAATGTGAGTCTTCTGGCCTGTGGTGGAATAGCTAAGGAAACTTAAAATTTCTCTGTATAGAAGTGGAGAAAAGTTACAGGGTTTTTCTTTGTTGTTTTTGGTTTTGAGCACAAACTGCAAATCTGCTTTCCCAATAATTTGATTGGGATGAGAGACTCCTCAGGAAGTAAAAAGAATCCAGAAATGAAAGTTTGTGACTAGGTCTTACATCATCCTGCTCTGGATGACTTAATTAAAGAAAAAGAGTCAGCTTATAGGAATGCTGCTTTTAACATCTCTGTATCTGTAGAGCTTTGCCAAATTCCATGGTTGTGTCATGAAGCAGTTCAGGGAATTTGCTGTGGAGGAAGGTGAACTCTTTCCAATGATTCTTACAGTAAACGCACGCACTTTCCATGAGTCAGGAAGTGGTAGAAAATACAGCATGCAAAACAGAAAAAAAAAAAAGTGTTTTTTAATTCCTTAGTGTACTTGGCCAAGAGGCAGAGAATATAATTCATAAATAGCCACCTAAGGAAGTGGCCTCTTGGGCCAACAAACCCCACAGAATCTACACAGTTTCAATTCTTATTTTGAAGCATTTAGACAATAACTCTGTAATCCTTGTAACAACAACAACAACAAAAATCTTATCCATACTGTATGCTTCAAATTTGTCTGCAAAATAATTTGGCTTTCATGTCTTAGACTCGATTCAGCCCTCAAACTAGAAAGGTCAGAGGGTCTGGCAGAAAATATTTAGCCTCCAGAAGCAAGGGAGAGTATCCTGTCTGACAACAGCGTGCTTTAAGAAGTCTTCTGAAGTTCTGATATTTTCTTGTTAAAATCATGCTTGTTATTATTGTCTTTGATTTTAATGTGAACAGATTGTGCCCTACTTGTGGGCAGACGTGTGGTAATGCAAAGATCTTTGTCACTGTGCTGCTGTAATCCTTGCCTTCAGAGAGACGTCTGGAGCGTTAAGTGACAAAACTGCAGCAGACAGTTCCCTCTGCTCTTGTGCCATGTAAGCTCGTCCTTGTCGAAGCACGTGATGGAAAAATAAAGGGCAAGACATGAGAAAGGGTTGTGCATCACAGCCTTTCTGGTGAAGCACAGAGCTTCTAAGAAGATAAGGATGCTCCATGCTGCCTGAGTTTAGTCCCTAGTCAGGAGATCATATGGTAATAGGCTCTTACCTCAGGTAGGTGGTAAGAGCCTGTCTGAACTGAGAGGAGAAGAAAGAAAGAAAGGGTTCCTCCACTGCAAATATATCAAAGGTGATAGTCAACAATGTTGAATTGTTTGTGATTATACAAGAGCAAATAGGGCTGTAATACTAAGTACTGCGTGTTGACGTGAATGAGAAAACATGACTATCTGTTAACTTCTTTTGTATCATTTTTTATTGTATAAAAGTGATCATGGCAATCTGACTGTAAGTCTGAAAGTATTTTATGCCAGGTAATTACTTTGTGATTTTTACTTCTGTCCTCCAGCATGTTTGTCTTTTGTTTTGTCAGGTACTGGGATAAAGAGGTGCAAAAGGCAAAAAAGAGAGGAAAACTGCCACATTTAACAAAAGCCATTATTCTTTGTTACTGGAAATCCTATTTAGTTTTTGGAATTTTCACCATGATTGAGGTAAGTGATATAAAATGTCATATGACACACTTCTTCGCTGACAGCAATGTGAAACTTGGCCTCTTACGTTGCGTGATGCATGCTGGTGACTTCATGCTGGGTTGTTCAGGGAATCTCTGATGCTCGTGTCCTCTCTTAGAAAAGTAAAACAGCTACAGCCCCACAGAGACTGAAAAATTGAGTTGTAACTGCAGGATTATGAATGTGGAACAGAGAGCTGATTTCAGTGCAGTATTTTTGAGACATTATGAGCCACTGACTTGCTTTGTAAGGCTTAGGTGTATTTTATGTATCTGAGTTGGGTGCCCCATAGAAAAAGGGGTTTTTTTTTGCTATGTTTAAATAGCTGTAAAGGACACACTGTTATCTTTAAAAATGGAAGTGTAATACATATTCATGCAATTTTTATAACAAAGTTTTTATTGGTAATTGAGAGAGTTCTTTGTAAAGATTCAGCTAAGTTTTAATGTGGAACATATTTCTTTTGGTTTTTATGTTGATTAAAATTAACTTGACATTTAGAGCACAATAAAGATAATATATTACAAGATGTGACTTTTGGCAGTACTTGGCCCTTGTTTTCCTGGTTACAAGCTTGGGCAGCATGGTATGATATGAAATTGTTAATACTTTTTCCTCTTCTTTTTCTTTCAGGAAACCCTCAAAATAATTCAGCCAATATTTTTGGGAAAAATTATTAATTATTTTGAAAACTATGATTCCTCAGATGAGGTAGCTTTGAATTTTGCATATTGCTACGCAGCTGCTCTGTCTGTGTGCACGCTAATTCTAGCTATAATGCACCACTTATACTTCTATCATGTACAGCGGGCTGGCATGAAGCTGCGGGTAGCTATGTGTCATATGATTTATCGGAAGGTAAGCAAACTTGTTTACAGGTATATTTGGCATTTGACAGCTGTTTCATTAGAGGAGTTTAAAAATACAATTGTAATGGTCATGCTTGTAGTTCCCTTGAAGTTACTTATTTGTAGAAATGTAATGCATGCTAATATGTATCAGACCTTAAATGTATGTGTGCTTTTGCTTTCTCTTTGGTAATACTGTGTCTGAATGACAGCTTCAGTCCTCTTAGTGAAGGTGGTGAATTAAATAGCCCTAAAACATAGGAGGAGCTGCTGATTTTCACCTGCTCGTGCTGTCAGAGAGGAACCCCCCAGTTGCTTATGGAAGGGTTATGTGCTTGAGCGGTAAGAGATGGTCAGCATACAGCAGGAGAGGGGCAGAGCTCCCAGGGGATGCGGGCAGTTACTCAGCCCTGCAGTTTCATCCCCAAAGAGGACATTATGTTGGCTATCACCATTTGCTTCTCAGTTGCCTGGGAATTGCTTCACTGTCCAGTTTTCCCCAACTCTCCACCCCTGTTGTGGTTAATGGTGGGATTTATTTATATTTTCTTCCTGCAGTGCTGTAGAGCTAGTGAGTTGCCTCCTTTGGGGGTCAGAGAGGCTTCCCCCCTCTTTGGGGCATCCATCAGGTTGGTTCAGGCAGAGGCAGCACTACTGCGGTACTGCTGCTTCGCCCTCCGGGCTGGAGGGTGTGCTCAGTGTCTTCACAGGCAGGTCCCTTTAGTATCCTTCCTACTTGTCCAAGGGGGAAGAAAGAGAGGACTGGGCAGAGGAGAGACAGTTCAGAATCAAGCTGAATTGGTAGGGTAGAGCCGTTTTTTAGCATCAGTTACTGATTTTACTGTGGGAGCATCCTTCACTAAAGCCAATGAAGTGTGAGAAGGGATGTATATTCAGTAAGCTGTGGTTTCTTTGCTGTCTGTGTGTCCTGATCAAGAAAAAGCTGACCTCTACTACAGACAGAGCTGAGGCTGTGGTCAGATGTGAAGTGGAACACGAGGTTATAGATAGTACCTACAGGAAGGAGTTGAGTGACATCCAGGATGAAATGCTGGCCTTGATGTGCTCTGGGGACCAAGCAACCCAGTTGTAATTGTCTGCTTCCCTCTTCTGAAGCTGTTGGCAATGCCCAAACCACTGAGTCCATTTCCACCTCCAAGCAGGAAGTCCCTGCTGAGGATGCTGGAAGGGAAAATGCCCTGTTTTTCTAGCTTTAGTGCTGCCAGATTAGTGACCTGCTACTTCTTACCTCGGCAAAGAAGTTTAATTGAAGGATCAGGACTGTGGAGTTTCTCTGGAACATAAAGAAATCTATGTTATTTTAATGATTACACATCAGAACCATCCACTTGAGGCAAACACTTCTATTACTGGTATAGGTCATGTGAAGGTTTTGGGCAAAGCAGTAAAGTGAGTAGAATAAAAATGGCCCCATTGTAGGTGTTGATTGCTTTTCGTGCACATATTTATTCTCCTCCCTCTTCTGATACCTTGGAAATTATCCTCTGGGAGCTCAGCTCTAACATGGCACACTGCTTTCTTGTACATAAACATCTCTCTAAGGTATTAATTTACTGAACTAATTATCATAACACAGTTTGAAATTCATGAAATATGTATATAGCGATGTTGTTTGTCACTGTGTTGATACTAGCTTAGAAGCTTGGAAAAGAAATGTTCATAATGTGCACCCTTATTTCTAGAGATGTGATTAAATGGAAAATTAATCTCCCCTCATCTCATAAATGTTTGCTCCTAAGGGTGAAGGCTGAGGTCACAGCAGAACATTGATAAACCTTTCTAATCATTTGTCTTCATTATCTGAGTCTTATAAATAGGTCATACTTTATCCTCATATATGCTTTTGAAAGAATCTGGATCCTAATTTACCAGCACTTTTGCAGTGTTCGTTAATTACTGTAGTAAATAAAAACTTGCAAGGATGAGCGGGTTGAATGAGAGAGCATCCTTAATAGCTTCGAATGCTCATCATTCTTAAGTTTTAGACCCTTTTTGTTTCCTGGAAAGTTACAGTCTCATTTGCAAAAAGCCTCTATTCAAACTTTAAGGTGTTTTGTGATCAGTAAGAAGTGTTAGTGATGCACGCAGGAAGCTTGTAACAAAAATGAAGATGGAATCTGTCTCATGACCCACAATCTCATGTTTTAAAACCAAAGGCTACTTATGGGAGGCTGATTATTTATTTTTTTAAGACTTAACTTTTAGAAGTTCTTAGAGGTTCAGAATAAACACTAAAGCAGTTTAAGCTGTGGAGTAGTTGGTTGAGACAGAAAGCAGCCAAAAAGGTGTCAGGAATTATTTGAACAGTTACACTATTCCTTTCTATGGTCAGTTCTCCCTTTTTAATGTGCTTTTGAATTGACTGTTTGGGGCAGGGAGAGATTAAAACACTAAGGTAGGAGTACAGAAGGCAAGTTAAGGGTTAAAGAATTGAAATTGGGCCTGTGCAGTTACATCTGGGGGAAAAGTTTAACCTCAGACATCAAGTGTATAAACAGCTCTTATTAGTTCACATAATTAAAACCTCTTTTTCTTGAGAAAGAGTGCTTGCTGGGAAATACATCTGCATGGAAAATTTATAGATAGAAAATAAGCAGCTCGTTTTGCTGAAAACAGATAATTGGCAAATGTAAAATAAAATGTAAATTCAAACTACAGTTGCTTTTGAAAAAG
This sequence comes from Chlamydotis macqueenii, assembly GCF_036417535.1. NCBI lineage: Eukaryota > Metazoa > Chordata > Aves > Otidiformes > Otididae > Chlamydotis > Chlamydotis macqueenii. The sequence goes on from NC_141556.1 coordinate 160,589,308, forward strand.
GTATGTGGCTCTAGATGATCTTCAGTAGTATTTCTTACCTTTGGAGTGAATTTATAAATGTTTTGGTCGAAGTAGTATTTAAAGTCACAGTGTACTGACTTTGGCTGGGATAGAGTTAAATTTCTTCATAGCAACTCATATGGTGCTGCTTTTCAGATCTAGTAGAAAGAAAAAGTATCAAAATGGGACTTTTTGGTAGAAATTGGTTATATAAGTAAAACTGTTGCTTTGTGTCCAGTGCTTCCATTTCCTTCTGTATAGGTTGCAGTCTAGACAGGTCCATTCAGCCAGGAAAATGTGAGGCTCATTTCACTTCAAAAAAAAAACCAAAACAACAACAAAACAAAATAAACCAAACCAAACAAAAAAAAAATCCCAAAGAACAGTGCTACTTCAAAAATAGTTTTGAAGCAGGAAGGGAAGAAAAAACTAAAATTGCATTGCCACTGACGATGGGAATGGCTGTCTCTTCCCTGAGAAAACAGACCAGTCACAGACGAGCACCCTCCTTCTTGGCTCAGATGCTTGCATGGTTCCTCTTAAGACCCTCTTGGTCAAAATGAACTGGGTTAGTACATTTTGAAACTGTTTTTGCTGCCTGTGTCTGAAATAGCTAGGAAAAGGTCAGAAAGGTGAGTCAGGTGGTGGCTCCGAGACTGACCCAGGCAGTGGGCCGCTAACAGGATACGAATGCAGTGTTCTCCTGGGTGGTTCAGGTAGACCTCAAATAGCAGATGTGTCTGCATCATAAAGGAGTAAGTAGCAGTAGGTGCTGTAACCACACCCTCGTGGGCAATTTCTTCAAACACACATCACTTGAACTCCTATTATTATGGTCTATGGATATCAGACAGCTTTTCTAGGAGCTTATCAGCCTCGATATGTGCTGTGGAGTACCATGATAGAAACATGGATGTGCTGTGGCTGTGTTACCTGCAGGCAGCTTTGTGGAGGATTTCACCTGTGTGAGAGACAAACAGCTTAAGACAGGGAATGAAGCAATGATTTTCTCAAATAATTAAATATCGTCTCTCATGTACTCGGTATCCTGGATTTATTATAGGCATATCAGAGGAATTTCTTAGTGGAGTTTTAAATGTTTCTGCCTGCTGGTTTCAATGAAGTTAGGGTTGAGATTCTCTCTGTGGTTAATGCTTTTGTAACCCAATGGTGAGGTGCAAGAAATGTAAGGCACTTTGTTTGAGATGATGCTTTGAATGATACTTTGTCCACTGTGTCCAGTTCTGGAGCCCCCAACATAAGAAGGACATGGACCAGTTGAAGAAGGTCCAGAGGAGGGCCACGAAGATGATCAGAGGGCTGGAGCACCTCTCCTGTGAGTTCAGGCTGAGAGAGTTGGGGCTGTTCAGCCTGGAGAAGAGGAGGCTCCAGGGAGACCTGATAGCGGTCTTCCAGTACCTAAAGGGGGCCTACAGGAGAGATGGGGAGAAACTCTTCAGCAGGGCCTGTTGTGATAGGACGAGGGGTAATGGTTTTAAAATAGAGGGGGGTAGATTCAGACTGGACATTAGGAAAAAAATTTTTACCGTGGGGTTTGTAGAACACTGGAACAGGTTGCCCAGAGAGGTGGTGGATGCCCCATCCCTGGAAATGTTCCAGGCCAGGCTGGATGAGGCTCTGAGCAACCTGATCTAGTCAGGGATGTCCCTGCTCCTTGCAGGAGGGTTGGACTAGATGACCTTTGAAGGTCCCTTCCAACCCTAACTATTCTATGATTCGATGATTCTACTTTGATGTCTGATGTTCTTGCATCTGATTTGAAATACTGGAACAATGTTTTTGAAACAATCAGTGCTTTTCAAGTTAGATTATTGATCAAAAAGGAATCTTAATATATAACTATTTGGAGAGGGAGAAGTAGATGTGCACCACCTAAAAACGTGAACTGTTTTTGAGGAGTGAACTATTCCTTTTATAGGAAAACGTTTAACGTCTTTTATATATTTTTTTACTTGTGCTGCAAAGCTGTATTTTCTTTCTAGCAGATGTAGATGGAAGCAAGATCTGTTATCTGCATCTTTGTGCTATTTCAGTTGTGATTTTTTGTGGGGGGTATTTTATAATCACATACTATTTTCTATGGATTAAATTATTTATTAACCTATAAAAGTATTTGGTATTAACTCCTGTTGCTTTTCACAGGATATGCTAAACTTCATTTAATATAATTCAGAAATCTTACGATTTTACAGGAGTTACTAACAAGGGAAATACTTATTAATTTATAAAGAGATATTAACTCTGATTTGCAAAGACAGAAAGCACACTTTGCAGTATTAGCAAGAATTCATAGTGTAAAATGAATGACTTGTGTTTTTTGTCTTCTGTCAGGAATGTCATTCAAAACAGATTTCTTTCAATTGACCAGACATTGTCCTGATTTTCATTTAGTCTTCAGGTGGAGTTTTCTGTTCCCATTTTGAACACATGATCAGAATGTGGGAGAGGGCAATGCAAATGAAAAGTTGCAGGCTCTTTAGTTTTAATAACTTGCTATGTTGATATTTTCCCATTTTTAATAATTTCAGACACGAAGATAGTTATGGCACTTTTGTTCTTGCCGTCCTTCCCTAGACATTTTTTTAATACTTTCTTCTTCAGGACGTTCTTCAAAATATTTAACCTAACCTGTATGTTACCTAAGGTTCTTGAATTGTGCCCAGATATTCTCAGGCAAAAGCTGACATGTGCCTCCAGTTTTTGCTGCAGTATTTTATTTGTGGTTTGAGTCTTCTGTGTATAGGTGTACTGTGCTCTGTAAGCTGCGACAATTTGAGACTGTTCTGACTTTTTTTAGGCACTTCGTCTCAGTAACATAGCTATGGCAAAAACTACCACTGGTCAAATAGTAAATCTTCTGTCAAACGATGTGAACAAGTTTGATCAGGTAAGAAGTATTCAAGAACTTTCCAAGGGGCTGAAGAAATTGTGGGGTTTGAGTTAAGAAGTTTTTTTTTTTTCTACAACTGATGCTTCAGTGTTTCTTACGAACATTTTTTTCTAGTTGTTTCTTGAACATCATAGGAAGACAAATATTCTCTTAAAATATGGGTGGAAAACATACTTTTTTCCTCCCTTAAATTATTTTCATGCTGTTTTCCTAAGCTCAGAGAAACATTGGTGTGTGAAGATAATAAAACAAAATCAATGTGGTAATTTGCTTCCTTTCTGGAGGTTAGGCACCTTCGTGTACATTTAAATCTCTGAATCTGGTGCAGAATTCTCACTGGATGCCTCAATACCTGCTGCAGGCAAAGGTGCTTCCTCAGCTTTGTGTCATTAGGGTTTAATTGTTTAGCTAAGACCAAACGCTAATTTTTGTTTCTGAACTATTTGCCTAGGTAACAATTTTCTTACACTTCTTGTGGGCTGGACCAATTCAAGCTGTAGCAGTAACAGTACTTCTCTGGATGGAGATAGGCCCATCATGTCTTGCAGGAATGGCAGTTCTAATTATTCTTCTTCCTGTCCAGACCTGCATTGGGAGACTTTTTTCTTCCCTAAGGTAAGGTGACACGTGTTGGGTTGTAGGTATTTTCTGTCCTGGGTTTTCAAGTGTGCGTACTGGATGGGGGTGGAGTACTGCTCTGAGATCAACTTCTGTCTGGTGAGGTTCTTTGCATTGTCTTTCATCTTTGCTGATGTTTTTCATAGTCACTAATGTGAGATTTCTGAATTCCTGTTTAGGGACTTGAGGTAGTCTGTCTTCCAGACATGCTGAAAATGTCTGCTACTCATTAGCTGTCCAGTATATTAAGAGTTGAGCAATTCCTGTAGCTACCTTGCTGTAGATCTTAGCATAGAATTGTTTAACTCCTTGAGCTTTACCTTCCTGCATTGATGCTTGGGGAGTGGTTACTACAAAGGCTATACTGTCAGTCCTGCCGCAAGTTTGACTTACTGGGGTGATACATAAGTTGCAGTGGAAAGCTCTGAAGTTTTCAAATTTAAAGATCTTGCTCTCTCTCCTCAAAGACAAAGATGCAGAGAAGAAAAAGGAAAAGGAACTGAGAGAAAATGAAAAAAAATTATGGTGGTAGTTTTGATGCCAGCTGTGAGATTTCTAACTGTAAGGTTCTAGGCTGTAGAGATATAAAATGAGTTTGCAGTAATTTTCCTTTAGCAGACAAATATAATTTGTTATTCTGTGACTTCATCCTAAGAAAAAGACTTGCTTCAAGTGAGAAGATTGAATTGTCTGCAATGCTCTAACTTCCTAACTTTCTTTTTCTTGTGTAATTAATCATGCTCTACTTACATCGTGAGTTTATAAATGGCTTTTGCATCTAAATGGGAATATTTTTGTGTTCCTTTATTGTGTAGACATATGCTTGGTAGTGTTATGCATCTTTGTCGTGTTTGTATTCAAGGTGAATGGATTCCTTCTAGTTTTTTGGACAATTAAAACTTTTTTTAGTGAGTTACTACTGTTTTCAAGTTATATTTTAAGACACGTTTTCCAGAGGTATTGAGACTGGTGTTGCCATTGCATGGCTAGGTATGAAGAGAGAGCTGAGAATTAAAAAATGAGACCAACTCGTAGGCTGCCTTCTGTTTGTAGCCACTGTGACAGCCTTCAGTTATGTTCACGTGCTGTTTCTCAAATAATGAACCATTCTGTGTTCTCTGTAGAATTCTTAGGTTTTTTTAATGGTAAAACTTGTTTGTTGAACACTTCCAATGTATTCTTACATGTGCATTTTCACAGCATGTGTAATATGCGTGCATAATTATCAAGCTATTTCACTGCTGGGTTTTTTGAGTTTTAAGTTTTTTAAAGTTTTGAGTTTTATACTTAGCACTTAACTAGTGCCTTATCCATGGTGGTAAGCATTATTATCCCCATTTTACAGATGGGAAACTGAGGCACAAAGAGATTAAGGGACTTGTCCAGGGTCAGACAACAAAGTGACAAAAATCTGTTCTTGAAGGTATGTGTTTTAAAAGTTAATCAGTGGCAATGTAACATTGTTTGGGTTTTTTTCCCCATTCATTAACAGCCACTTGTTTGGATTCAGTGCAAGGGAAAGAATTCGTTAACCAGAAAAACTTTTGCTTGTCTACATGTGCACAGATCTTCGTATTTCTGAATAGAAATGTGCAGTGAACAGAAGGAGTTAACAGAAAAACTAAAGTGGACTCCAGCTCCACAAAGATAAGTGTGTTCACATGACAGTTCCTGGGAATCTGCATGAATTTAAGGAAATCAGCCTATGAAGAAGTAATTTAAGGATTAAAGCTTTTGCTAAAATCCAGGCACGCTTGGTGTGGCAGCTAATTTGTGCTGTTATTCAGCATTGTACTTGTGACCCAGTGTTGTAAACACATATATGTGCACCAGTTCATAGTGCAGGCATTGGCTTCGGTGCTGTAGGAGTTTGCAGAAACAGCCTCAGTATCCTACAGAGTGGTATGCACTGTATTATGCAGTATTGCTTTTACCTGCGCGAGTACCAGAAGTTTTACAAAATCCACATGGCATAGTACCTTATTTGAGAAATAGTTCAATTATTGGACTGAAGACCATTTTATATATATTTCTTCACAAGAGCTCAACCCTTTCACTGCTTAGCCATGCAACTGAAATAGTCTCATTTAAAACCTTTTAATTTTTTTTCTAAGAGAAAAACTGTGTAGAACTGTTGTGTCGGACATTATTAAAACCCACTGAATATGCCTCATGAGAGCAAAAAGGAATTCTGCACCTTAATTTAGAATGGTTATTAGTGCTATAGAGGGACCTTCTCGGATATTTGAAGAATTTTGAGGTCCTTTCCTATTGCGCTGTTAAGCATGCTATGTGAGCATGCGTTTTTCAGTCGTCTTGATTTGAAGGTACTCTGAACTTAGTATTTTTTGAACTGGGGATGCGTCTTCCTGTGGTGTAAGTTGCCATCGGTGCCCTGGAAGTCTGTGTTCTTTAAACCCTTATATAATATCTCTGAGACTGTGGTTTCTGATCCGCATGTAGAAAATACGCTTTTTGCAATGTTAGAGGAGCGTAACTTAAGAGAACCAAAGAAAAACACTGCTTCCCCCTCCGCCCCCCCCCAACCTCTTGAGCATTTTAAAGCAATTTGAAAGCGGGTGGTTACTGTGATAACATTTCAGCGGGAGAACTGAAAAATTGGTTTATGAGAACTATAGCCTTTTTGATTCACACCATTTAATGAAGAAACTTCTGTTAACTTGATTATTTTGAATCGTCTTCAACCTTCTGTTGTCTGGAGACCAGGCCTGGAAGTTAGGCCTGAGAGGGGACTCTTTCAAAAGATTGCAGGTGAGAATTGTTTATTGCTGCAGAGACGCAAACAACACAGGCTACATTTTGCCTTTAGCAGTGGTGGTGTGTGTATGGGGAAGAAAAGATGAGCTCTCACATTCTTTGAGGAATTGTTTTTCTTTCACTGTTTCTTTTTGAAAAAAGGAAAAGAGGACTTAGTAAAGGTCATCTTGTTCCATGTCAGTATGGTTGGTTTAGGCCAACTTCAGTCTTAATAAGAAGCCTTCATTAGGGCCAAGTTCCTACATGTCTTTTGTCAGTTTTCTTATATGAATATTTCTTAATACCCTACTTCAGCCATCCCAACATTTACGGAGTGCTGGTACTGAGAAGTTTTTTCTTTTTTTAAAATGATGAGCAGACACCTGAAATTCTTTCTACTGAAGTGCTTTAAACTTGGCTATTTCAAGGCCTACCATAGCTCATGATGTGCGAAGTATGTTTATCTACATTAATGAATTCGGAATTGTAATAGGCTTTATTAGCATGGTTTATGCATTCATTACATGGCTTTTAACTTTCAATGCTTTTTTCCTAATTAAAACTGACTTTATTATTTAATTATATATATATTTTCACAGTTTGTTCATCAGTGCAAACATAGTGTGAGACTAAAATAGATATATTTACTCCTAATTACAGTTAGTGCTTAAATAATATTTATTTATTAAACAAAACCATATAATGATTAGCTCTCCTAAATTATAGCTCATGTACTGTTACCTAAGTAATCTTTGCTTCAACTAGAATTAATTTTTAAAAGACACAAACGGAGACCAGTTTCTTTAACAGCATGAAAAGAACCTTATGGGAAGGGTTCTTATTTTGGCATTTCAAAGCCATTTTTTAAAGTAATTTTCTGAATTTTGTTTAGTTATAAATTTAATATTTGTGATTTTTTTTTAATTTGTGGGGTTTTTTGTGCACAAATATGTTGTTTAAGGAATACCAAGTGTTGGTGGAAACTGACATATAATTCTGGACATTAAATCAACTGACAATTCCCTGAGAATAGGGAATATTGGGAATAGGGACATACCAAGTCTATCTGCTGTATGTCAGCTTTTAAGGTACTATTTTAGGAAGACTCTTTAATGCAGTTACAGTTGTATGAATCCTTTTTACAAGTAAAAGCAAAAACTTCATTAATATGAGTATGTCATACAATCGTAGTCTCTGTTTTTGAGAATCTTTTTTGAGACTTTTTACTTTGTTTTATTTACAGAAGCAAAACGGCTGCCTTAACAGATGTCAGGATAAGGACTATGAATGAAGTCATAAGTGGTATGAAGATAATAAAGATGTATGCGTGGGAAAAATCATTTGCGGAACTTGTGAATAGTTTAAGAAGGTAATCCTGGAAAGATACAGTTTGGTATATCATCTATATCTGTTTCCATTTTTTTTACATCTCAATAAGTGCATTATTTTGTGCTTTAAAGTGCAATTTACTTGAACTTCTTTGGCTTTTTTTTAAACGTTCTACAGCAAGAGTGAAAGAATGAAAGTATATCCTAAGGGGACAGAAAAAGAAAAAAAACCCTTTGATATTTATAAATTCTGCTTTTTATGCTTCCTTTTGTGGTTGTGTTTAAAACCAGCAACTAATAAACTGTTGTAGTTGAAATTGAACAATTTCATCCTCACAGTTCTGTAAACTAGTATCAAGGAACGAATAAGCAGACATTTTCCTTGTGAGAAATATATGAAATCTGACTTTCTATCCTAAATGATGGCATCCTCAGGTAGTGCTCCCTTTCTGCCTTTTGAAGTGTTGATCAAGCCATCTGGGAAGGGTGGAGAGGAGAAAGACAGCAGCTCAGAAATTGTCTAGTTGTTCAGCTAGCAAGGCCCGCTGAGTTTGATATTTAAAGACATTTGATTTCAGAGGACTGTCAGTATCTGATGAAAAACTTACACATAAATTCAATTCTCAGTCAATGTTTATGCTTTTACTTGGCACTATAAGAGCATTCGATGCTAAACTGTAGCTGTAGGAGTTCAGCTGTGTATTTCTCATCATTTAATTTTCAAGTTATGTCCCTCTCCAGCATATGAAGAAGGTTGTTGTCCTGCTATAGGTTCTCTGAGAGAGAGAGAGAGATATTTTAATTTGTTTTATTTGGAATTCCTTTTTTTTTTTTAAAGGAATTTTTTTCCTTTACATCCATGTGCAGACTTGCAAACTTACTAGTGTTCCCTGACACTTCTTCCCACGCTTATAATCCTTTCCTCCTTCAGATTATAGGATCTTGTGCTTGATATGTTCTTGATTGATTGAAAGCTTTGCTGTCTTGCGTGGAGCCAGAGAGGATATTTCTGTATTGAAAGCTTCCTCAGTGGGTGTATTCACATCACTAAACTTTAGATTTCCAAGTTCAACACCTCATTAGGATTAGAGACTTCCTTTTTAATGATGGAGAGAAATACGCTCTTCCAAAACACATCTTTTCTTTAACTGTAGTTAGAAGTCTCAAATTCAGCCAGGTGATTTATTGCCCAGTATTTCCACAGTGGCCTTTGACAGTTGCTAAGATGACATCTGAACTCCTCCATTGCTCTTTTCTCCTGTGACTATTCGTACTGATTTCCTTTGATGTAACTCTGTGCCTTAAGACAGTGTAGTATATTCTACACAGCCTGCAGGTAGGTTGTAATTTATCTGATATTTATGGAGAGTAGCACAAAGAACTTGCTGATTATCCACAGATAAATGAGAGGATTATTAAGGATTATTAGAGGGTGGGAAAAGATTTTCATCCAGGATTGTAGAAGTAATTGAATTAGACCCAGTTCAAATAGTTTACATACAAATGTTCTTTCTCTGTACTCTGGAGCAGAGATCAGAGATTGTGAGCCCTTAAGCTGAAAAAAATAAGTCTTTGAAACTCTTTGAAAGTCTATCAATTCAGACAATTTGGCAAGTATAGTGGGAAAGTTGCTTAACTAGTTTTCCAGTAGCCCTGATCTGCATCCTTCTCTCTGTTAAGTGAGGACTTAATTTACTTCAAATTGTATAATCATAAGTTGAGTTTCTAATCTTAGTATATAGTTCCAAGTGGAAGGTAATCACAATTACCAAGATTTTCCCTGAGAACTGGCAGAATATTTGGGGAGAGAAATTAGGAATTGTTTCAGGATTTTATATTCTATATTGTTTCAAACAGATAAAATTAGGATATATGGGCAAAGAGTAAGTTGTTATGACTGTCTTGATAAAGAAAAACTATTATTTTAATAAGAAGTTAAGCCTGATGGCATCCAGATTGTAGATAGTGCAGTAAGACTTTGAGGTTTGAACTTGATGAGTCATTTAGAAGAGGAAACTGAAATTTAACTGAAGTGAAAATTGAGAAGACATACATAGCAGCTTTTTTGCTGGAGGGAGAGTTGTGTGTCTGTGCAGTACTTCCGTCCCCAGCTTGGATAATGGCTGGAAGAACAATTGGCCTCACGGATCAATATTTTCTGAATTATGAACTGTAATTCCTAGAGCAGAAGAAGCCAGGAGAAGAGTCCAAATTGTGAAGGATTTAGACTGAGATTGAAGGAAATGCTGCAAATCCTGTGATGGAGCTTGAGGAGTAGCAGCTGAATAATAGCAGATACTTGGGCCATGACTGAACTCTTGATCTTTTGGAAGTTGCCCTGTTTTTTCAGCTGTAAAGTAGGTGTCGATCTTCTCAGGAGTTTTGTGGCTGAACTCTTTACTTGGTTTAGATATCGGCATGAATAAGGAGATTGTGGGTGCTTGGCCTTTATATAGAGGTTTTTTCCTCTTTGCTTTTGCACGCAACCCAGAAAGAGTCAAAGCAAATTAGAATCTGAACTTAAACACTAGTTTGATCAAAGCAGAAGAAAAGAAAAGGAGCATTTTGGTATTCTGTCTCTGAAAAATAATTATTTTATTTAGCTATTAAGATATTAAATATAATAATTTCCCCCCTCAGTTTCTAAGCCTTTTAAATTCCCTTTTGTTATTTACCATATAACATACTTTCTTTACAGTTATTTTTGAGTACAGTTCTTTACATAGGAGTTGGAGTGGTGGAAAGGGAGGAGAAAGGATATAAAAGTAAAATCCTGAGAGTGAGTTTCCCTAATCCTGTTGTTGAGGGCAACTATGATGAAATAGATTGATGTGATTGTTTATATTTTTTATTTTCAGGAAGGAGATTGCCATGGTTATGAAGAGCTCCTACCTTCGAGGACTAAACTTGGCCTCTTTCTTTGTGGCAAGCAAAGTAACAGTGTTCATGACTTTCATGGCGTATGTGCTGCTTGGCAATGTTATCTCTGCAAGTCGAGTGTTTGTTGCAGTGTCCCTGTATGGTGCAGTAAGACTGACAGTAACTCTGTTCTTCCCTGCGGCTGTCGAGAGAGTATCCGAGGCAGTGGTTAGCATACGACGAATCAAGGTATGGTTACGTGGATTTCTTCTCTTATTCTAACATTGCTTTGATGTCACTGACAAAAGCAACCTTATTTTAGTTTTGCGAAGTCTGGGATTTTTAATGAAATAACCAGTTTTGAAAACTGAATGTGTTGCTGTGTAAGCATGTGCAAAAACATGAAATGCACTGTAGGGCAGGCTGAAATGTAGGAGAAAAGTGTATGTGCAAAGAGGTGGTGTGGACATTTCTGAGGGAAGAGGAACGTGGGTGCAGATACGCTGGGATTGGGAGTTGGAGGACAAAGAAGGCAGATGGGAGGTGTAAGATTAGAATTCCACATGCACTGTGCTACCCTGTTAGCTGTGAAGGACGGGTGTGAGCCCTAGTTGGTGTCTTGTGGCTGCTTTCAGTACTGGAGTGAAGACAAATTCACTAAGGATGAGCATCAGAAATGTTGCTGGTTTTTGGCAGAGGGACTTTATTTTGTTTGATTTGCCGTGTTTAGTGTGATGTGAATAAAATAGTCGTGTTTGCTGTAAGTACCAGTACTTTAGCATAAAATACGAAAGCAAAAGTTTTAAATGCAAATTGTCTTTTGAATTTAAAACTTAAAAAAAAAATCCAAATTATCAGGTTATTGAAATACAGAATTAAAGCATGCCAGCCACATTAGAACTTAATTTTGCTAAAAAGTCAGGTTAATCTAGTCTAGAATGGGGAAAAGAGAAACACTTTACATGTAATCATATGGCTTTGCATAGTGTCGCTATGCCATTTGTTAATCAAAGTAGCTTAAAATCTCCTGTTTTGTTTTCTTCTCCATGTGCTTGAGTGTAATAAATCGGTTTGCTGATAAATTTGCTAATTGTACTAAGCCCACAGATGAACTATGTATTAAACAGGTAATCTTTGCACTTCAAAGAAGCAGTTTGTAAAAGTTGATGCAAATGGAATTACAAAAGGTTAACGTGTGAAAATCACAACTATGACAATATTGTAGGCGGTAACATCTATTATTACTGCTTAACCTAAACTAGGAGATGAGAGAAGTGCCTGGGATACTGGATGTTGCACACTGTTTTCTGTATTCTCATAGACCCTGTGTTCAGCTCCAGGGCAGTGCTCTTTCAAGGGATCTTTCAGGCTGTGCAGGTTGAGAGAAATGGATGGCTGAAAAAGATGCCTTAGGAACAGGAGAATGGTAGGAGAATGAGCAGAGACAGTGACTATCTGTTCCCTTTTTTCTCCTGTCTCCTTTTCCAGCGTATCCTAGTGGTCACAAGATTTTGCTTCTAACAGCTGGCTCCAGCTCCCCTGCACTTATGATTCCTTAAGGATGGGTTTTGGAAACCAGCTCCAGAATCCAGGTTCATTGAGCAAAGAATTGTCCTAAGGAATCTGTAGCATCCTTGATGCCGTCAGCAACTTCTTAGCTTCCGTTTCCTACATGGCATGGTTTTTCAGGGTTGGACATTCTGCTACAGAATGCTGCCTGACCAAAGATGTGTTATTGAAATGTAAATAAGTAGAAAGGAATTAGGAGGATAAGAGAGTGGGAGATATAGAAAAAGTAATTAAGATGATGTCTAGGTATATTTGGGCAAAACTGAAAATAGTAAGTTTTTTTTTAAGAGGGTGCTTTCTCTTAGGTTTTGTAGAACAAGTGAGGTTTCTGCACTGATCTTAGCATTCTGCACTCAGATGGAGAGAAGAAAGCAGGAGATACTATGCTTCAAGTGACAATAAAGAACAATAATCAGATGGGAAATAGTAGCCTTTCCTCCATATTCATTTATACATACATAGGAACTGTGTGGCAAAAAGAATCTTGTGGTCTCCTTATTGTGTTTTTTGCCTAAGCTCTCTTCCCCTCACCCTAGCTACACATCTGAGAGATGGTGTTCATCTCTTCTTGAAGCTCATCCACTCTTTTGTGATGGAGCAATAGGCTCAAGGTCCCCTCGTGAAACAAAGTAAGAGTGGTTGTTTTTCAGAGGTTTATTTTGGCAAACATGCAGAAAAGAGGATAAGTTTCAGCTGGGTACAAAAGACAGAGGTTTCTCTTTCAAGGACACAGTCATATCTCAAGCTAATGTTTGCTTTTCAGCATCCTGTGGATGGTAGCAACTTTATTTTTCCTTGCATGGAAGATTATGAAGTACAAAAAGAACAGAAGAATGTTTTATGAGAACTTAAAGAGTCTCCAAGGCTTACTTTATTTTACTACATTTTAAAGTTTTATTTCTAGCTTTGATTTTTTTCCTCCACTGTTTAAAATTTGTGGCATTAACCATATAACTTTTTTATTGTTTTGTCCTGGAAAACTTCCATATATGATACTGTAACATTTTTTAGTTAAATGGCTAGGTAGGATTTATACCTAGGATAAATGCTACTGCTAGAAGAGAAATTCCTGGTAAATGCAGGAACAAGAGACTGATTCCTTGCTTATAACTGCTGTGGTATTTCAGCCATCATCTAAATCCAAATCACACTTCTAGGATCTTTTCTCAAGCCCTACACCCCCTGCTGATTTAGGCTGTGTCTGGAGGTTCTTTCCCTGACTACCACTCTCTTATCCTGAGTTTTCGCTTAGAGTTGTACCCATTTGGGCCTGCCTATCTAAAACAGTGCTCAGCAATACTCACCTGGCTGGGAGCTCAAATGTGTGGCTTTGCACTTTTGCCTTTTGTTGGAGGTGTATGTGTATGTGCCTCGAGTTTGGAGACTGCTGCATTAAAACGCTTGCCTTCTCATCACTCTGTGAAGTGATACCTACCAGCTGGAGTTTGAGCAGAACCTCTGTGCCTGTTAACACCTAGCTGTATTACTCCTGCCCTCCTGTGGCTCCTGGCATCCTCCCTCTGCTTCCTCTTATTTACTGACTTCTGTAAGTCTTCAGCAGCTATTGCACGTCTGCAAACTGTTCGCTCAGTACTTGTTAACTAGTCTTGGCTTCTAAGATCAAGATCTGTGTTGGAGCTGTTTATAATCTGGCATCAGGCAAGGTGTGCTAGAAGTGCAGCTGTGGTACAAAAGTGCACATTTATGCAACTTGAAGGAAAGGTTCTCTGACTAGGATATAGCATAGAAGTACAGTAGTGAAAGTGCAACGAACCAGTTATGCAGACATAAACAGATTTTTTTTTTTTTTTTTTTTTTTTAATGCCGTGGACTTTAAAAGGGTGAGAGGTTCAGATAGTGTTCTGCCGTGTCCTCATTGTTCTTCTGAACGGAAGAACATAAGCCTTTACCATCAAAGCAGTGGAATGATGAGTTGATGGGGTGAGGATTTCAGCTCTTCTGCATGGGAAGAGGGAATCTAACAATTATTAGGTTTGTCAAGTGTTTCAAGGAAAAGACAGGGTGGGTTCTTAAGGTCCATTTGCTTCAGGAATTCTGTTTTATTGGACAGGCAATTGTTAGAGTCCTGTAGTACTTCTATGCAATTAAATCTGCACTTCCGTGTTTTTGGGGGAAGAACAGTTAGCTAGTTAGAGGTACAATGCTGAAGGAGTTTGGCATTGCTTTGGAAGTGTAATTTCTTGATCAATTTGTGATTGATTTCCCCCCTCAACCTCTATAATTAATGTTCTGTATGCTGCTTCCAAAAACATGTGCTTGGGTTCCTTTCCCATTCTCAGTTTCACGTTAGGCAACATCCTGTGCTTTTCTTTTACTGCAGAACTTTCTGATACTTGATGAGGTCTCACCCTTCAAGCCACAACTGCATGGTAATAATGAGAGTGCCATTCTTCACGTCCAGGATTTGACTTGCTATTGGGATAAGGTAAATTTACTTCCACTAAATATAAAGTATATTGATGCTGTAGGCATTTTAAGTCTAAAAACCGGTATATCTACGTATAGTGTGCTGATGTTTTGATTCCGTCTTTTGTGTATGAGAATCCTTTTAGTATGTTAAGCTAACTGTAGAATAGTACTGAAAACACTATCAAGTGCATCTTAAAAGTAGCTATTCCTGACTATTGCACTAAATGGAAAAGCTGTCTGTTTCTGTGTGAAAATGTATCTTTTTATTAAACAGCACTGTATTGTAGGTGAAATACTTAAATTGGAATTAAGGACAGGCAGCACCGTAAGGTGGGCCTTAGTGTGTGGGTTTTGTTCTGTGAACTGAACACTGATCAGTCTGTTAGTCTAGAACCAGTACAGTGTTAAACTTCTCATTACAGATTTGAAAGCTTTAGACTAGTCTAGACGTATTTGTTACTATGTGTTTTAATTGAGATTGTTCAGCTACAAATTGTTCTGCTCTTAAAATGCACCAAAACTGCCAAAACGACTATAAAAAGGGATGATACACGTGATAAATCTAATATGTATCCCTTTCTGTAAGAAAGGCAAAGATTTACTGTTGTTTCTGTTTTGAAACTGCAGTTGCTACAGTAAGCAGCAATTTGTGATGAATTGTTGGAGCTATTACAAGCTGCCAGTATACTTGCATATGGGAAGCTTCAGTCTCTGTAAGAAATACTGGAAACTCTAAAAATGAATTTTGCATTTAAATGTAGTGCAAATAAGACATGTCACGTTATTTCCCTTTATATACCCTCTTCCCTTACATATGTTGTGTCCCAAGGATGATAAAGTGTGAAAACATGTGAGGATCTACCTACTACTACTGTTACTTAGCTACAGAAGAAAATGGCTGTATTATTGTGCTTTACTTTCTCAGAGCTGTCTCTGTGACATAAATCTTTGAGACACTGAACAAATTTTTAAAAATTAATTGATATGAAAAACTCAATGATGAATGCATTCTAATGCAAAATGGAATGTCCTTCTTAGCCTTTTTTTTCTTCCCAAACCATTAGTACAACTGTTAACAATTTATAGGAAATGGTTGCATAATATGCCCATAAAACGCATTCTTTTTTTTTTTTTCCCATGAGTTCTTTATGTTGCATAAAGCAGGGCAGCATGACTGGAAATACTGGTTTCCTTCTGATTAAAAAAAAAAACAACAACAAACTAGCCACAAAACTGTTAATGTAATTTTCATTTTGATATTTAATTGCAGTGTGCATGGGAGAAGAATAGCTCTCCCAGAGCTATTAAGAGCTGCTCAGAAAGATTTTCTTACATACTTCTACGATGATGCAAAATAATTTTATGGAGTTGCTCACTGAAAAGATGATGAGTTCTGAGAGAAAGGAGTTATAAGAGGAATAATAAAAATATGCTCTCCTTTGTCAAATGACCAAGTTAGCTTGCTGCCCTGACTAGGCTGCTGAAGGCTGTTTGGATCTCTCTACAGACTCTGTACAGCTGGATGATATTACTTTTTTTTATTTTTAAGATTGTGAGCCAAAAGAGATACTGAAAAAACCCAACAACCCACAAATCCAAAATCACTGGAAGTAAAAAAGGGATTGTTAGCTACACTTTTAGGAAAACAACCTAAAATGTTGTACTACGGTTTATCAAAAGATAAACAAAACCAATTAATTCATGGTTACACTCTTGTTTTACTAGGGCGAGTATTATCTTGAGTCCCACAGGCTAGTCTGATACTGATAAGGGATGTGCCGTGCCTTGAGTTCACAGAACAGTCTGTCAGCTCAACTGAGCAACTTAAAATTCAAGCATTTGAACAGATGCCAAATTTATCCATTGTGATTTTAGTCACATAAATGAGGAGCCTAAGTAGTATAGTACTTCTGTGCAATATGTGATCTCTGTGTCCCTTAGATGGGATCAATTGCTTCTTTCTCTTGACCACAGGATGTGTAAGGTCTGCCCAAGCTCACCTAAGGAGCTGCTGCCCTTGAAGGGATCATTCTTGTGTCCTTCTGTCCTCGCACTCTGTGTCTCTGTTCCCTCCCTTGTGCTGTTGTTAGTGCTTGTACGTACAACCCTGTGTGAACCAGTTCAGAGGGATAAAGCAATAGGAAATTAATTGCTTTTAATGTGATTTGTCTTCTGATAGCTGAGTCCAGTGAGCAACCCGTCTGCAAGGTTAGGCAAGAAGAAGTGGCAGCAGAAGGGAAGTGAAAGACGTGAATAGTTGACAGGGCACAGGGAAGCTGGGACATTTGTGGTAATGAGCTGTCAGATGAACTTAGCTGTAATATTAGTCTGTGCTCTAATTTAAGTGCCTCCATTTAGTGCCTAAAAATAGGTGTGATGAATTCAGGACAAATTGTCTTTAATTATAATAAGTGCTATTTTGTGAAAATACCATGCCCCTTAGGTGTTTGTGGCCATGCTGTTTGCTTGCGTTACTACTTCAGTGTAGGATCTATGATATCTTACAATACTGCTTTAATATATAATATTTGAGTAATAGTTTAAAAACTTTTTTAAAACTTTCTGTAATGTTTTTAGGCTTTTATAATACCTTTTTAAAAAAAAACTTCAATGTGAGAGGAAATATCTTTGTGCTTTCTGAATACAGAAGCACAACCTCAAGTGGTCTGAAGAAGGGCCTGTGTGCCTGAAAGCTTATTTACTTTTTCCATATAGACTGATGGATTTAATAAGAGATATTTTCTCTTTCTACAAACTTTGCATTAAAAAAAGGGAAAACGTTGACTGCCATAAGTTGGTAGAGTTCCACTGACCTTAGCATTAGCTGAGGACCTGAACTGTGTACTCTGGACCGAGAAATCAGATTCATAGCAAGATGATGATTGGGAGGAGAGGTGGAGAAAAAGAAGAAAGCCCTGTTGATGCCACCTTGTGGAAATTAATATTAGCAACAAAAGTCATTTTGCAGAGTTGCACAACACGCACAAGTTTGGATTCTCACAGTGTGACTCTGATTTCGTGTGAACCTTGCGGTGCTTCTGCGAGGTGGGAGCTGTGATGGGGGATGTGCGGCTTTGAGCTCTGGGTACGGTGCTGCCTAACAGAGTATTTCTCCTGGCATGAGTGGACATGTGCATGCTAGCCCAGCTCTCCTAGCCATAATAGGTGTGAATGGATTCTGTATGTATGTCTCTCCCAAATAGTTTGGAATGAGTTGCAAGCTTCCCCTTTTTGCAGTCCCAGAACTTGATCAAGCAGCATCTTTCTTGCGGGCTTAGGTGGTGGCCTCTTCAGCCTCTTGAGCTTCGAAGGCTGGCTGGAGATTTTAAGCAGTCTGCGAGCCATTAAGAGGTACACCAGATATTATTCACCTGCTCTTCTTTCTTGAAGCTTAAGATTGGGTTTTCATTTGGTCCTTTAATAGAAATACTACTTTTTTTTTTCCTTTTTAATGCATATATTTTCCTGTTTGCATTTTAGTGTCAATCATGCTTAGTGTGGTCTAAGATGCATGTAAAGGCAGATCCTGTTACAAGGATGTTTTGCTTTAATGAGATGGAGCTGCACCAGGCCCTTAGGAACTGCGGTTTAGCATAGCTATTAAAGACATGAACATCCTTTCTTTTCACAAGAAATAAGCATTTTTACAACCTTGATAGGAGAGGTACAAAATATGTTGAGAAATAAACTCTTAGCAGTAGTGTCACATAAAGGACAGGCATACTGAAGAGGAATATTAAACAAACAATCCCAGGGTAGTGTATTGTCGTAGTTCAGCCTCGATCGGGACCAGACTACACAGTCTCACTCCCCCCACCCTCCGAGAGAAGAGGGGGAGATAATATAAGAAAAACAGCTTGAAGTTTGAGATAAGGACGGGAAGAAATCCTTAAAGCTACCATCATGGGCAAAACAGACTTGACTTGGGGAAAACTGTTCACTTATTTCTAAAACTAGCAGGAGAATGAGACAGGGAACAAGATAACCTTCCCTCACCCCTCCCTCTTTCCAAGCTTAACATTATCTCTACTACCTTCCCCCCACTGAGCAGCACAGCGGGGAAGAGGGAATGGAGGTTGCGGTCAGTTCATCACACATTGTTTTATGCCGCTGCTTCATCATCGGAGGAAGAACTCCTCGCATTCCTCCCCTGCTGTATCATGGAGTCCCTCCCACAGGCCACAGTCCTTCGTGAAACTGCTCCAGCGTGGGTCATCTCTTCCACGGGGTGCAGTCCCTCCAGAACGGCTGTCCCAGCGGGCCCTCCACGGGCCACAGCCTCCGTCAGGCCTCCACCTGCTCCGGCGTGGGGTCCTCCACGGGCTGCAGCTGGATCTCTGCCCCTCTGTGGGCCTCCACGGGCTGAGGGGGACAGCCTGCTCCACCATGGTCATCACCAGGGGCTGCAGGGGAATCTTGGCCAGGAGCCGCATTATTCCTCCCCCTCCTTCTGAACTGACCTTGGTGTGTGCAGCTGTTCCTCTCACAAGAAAAATTCTTCACAACAGGCTGGCAGACGCTTCTCAGGATCTTTTTTACATCTCATTCACATCTCATCTCCTCTCCACTTCTTGCAGCCAGGCCGGGCCGAGTTGGGCCCAGTCGGCCCATGGGCTCCGCCATGAGGAAAAGCCAAAAAACCCATGAGGCCTCCACCTCCCCCTCTCTGCCCCTGCTCAGCTGCTTCACATCTTCTCTTTTTTTTTTTTCTGTTTTCCCCTTCTTAAATACGTTATCGCAGAGGCGTTATCACGGGACATTCTGCTACCAATTGGCTCGGCCTTGGCCAGCAGCGGGTCCGCCCTAGGCCCGGTCGAGTCCACTGAACAAAGGGGAGCGACTTCTAGCAGTTTCCTACAGAAGCTGCCACCTTAGGCCCCCCCTCACTAAACAAAACCAGAACATGTATTTTCACACAAATAGCCCACTGTATTGTCTGTGCAAAGTCTCTGAGAAACTAGGATATACAAGATGAAATTGCATAAGATTGAACAGCATTTTTCTGTTTTCACTTTGGATAGAGCCTTGACTAGAGCAAACACAGACCTGGCTTTCCTCGGGCTCCAAAAGAGCTTCATCCTTCCCTTTTTCCAGCATTTGTCTGGGTAATTGAAGTTGCCAGGCATGCCGTGCTGGGGCCACGAATGCCAGTGTGATGGCCAGCAGAGAGCTCCTGTTTCCAAGACTCCCACCCCGGCTCTGTGCCGAGCTGCAGCGAGGTTACGTGGGTTTTGAGGAAGCACTGCTTCTGCTGCCTTTCAGTTCCTTATTCCTGGAACACTGTTTTGTTACTTGTTTGTGGTGAAGGATCAGGGTCTTTCAAAAGTGTTTGTGAATCACTGAAGAGGCAAAGTACATGCCTGAAAATATGGTGGGCTTATGAGTTGCCAATGTATAGTGACTTACGTGCATTATTTTATGTTTCTAAAGAGTTCTTCTGACGGTGCATATTTCATTACTGAGGAAGCCTATCTTTTTCTCATATCCGTAGAGTTTAGACAGCCCAGCCCTTCAACAACTTTCATTTACTGTGAGACGAGGGGAATTACTGGCTGTGATTGGTCCTGTAGGAGCTGGAAAAGTAAGTCTTAATGTTTATTCCATTCTGTAGGGTTTTTCCTGAGTCTGTTAAATGTGATTAGGAACTTGAAAATGTACAATTCCTTTCTGTGTCTAGTAACACACTTCATATCAAGATACTAGTATTCAAGAAAGGCAGATGTCCTTCTGAGGGTGGGGAGGAGATGGTTTGGGGTTAAAGAGTACTTTGTACATTGTTATGTAGACTGCGTGTAAAGGGTACTAGTGCTCTCCTACTGTGAGCAGTAGTTTGAGTGACAGGGTGAAATAAGCCATTGTGCCAGTAAACACTACTCAATCTCTGTCTTGTCTTTAATGCAGTCATATTTTTCAGTTATTATTTTAATTTTTTAATCTTTTCCAGTCTTCGCTCTTAAGTGCTGTGCTTGGTGAGCTGCCTAAAGAAAAAGGTTTGATAAATGTTACTGGAAGAATTGCCTATGTTTCTCAGCAGCCTTGGGTGTTTTCTGGTACAGTAAGAAGTAATATACTGTTTGACAAGAAATATGAGAAAGAAAAATACGAAAAAGTTTTAAAAGTCTGTGCCCTTAAAAAGGTATGATTTTCTCTTTGTGTGTTTTATTTTCATGATCTTTATTTTTATCTCTCAGAATTGCTGCAATATATAATATACAGAATGGATTGTTATTAGTAGCATGTGAGATAAATCCTATTGCTTAATGGAAATATGTGTAATTATTTTTGACATCCCTGTGTAAGCACATTCTTGTAATTCCTAAAACTTTCACTAGAGGGAGGTGTAGCTTACATGAAGCACAGACAAATTTTGGAAAAGCTATTCCCAATTATTTAATTTCATAATCACATTTAGCCCTTTTCACTACTGTTATGGTAGGTGTATGCGTAACTGCAATAAAAGATGGAAAACAAATGATCACGCTAGCACTATTTATGACTTCCATTTTGTAAATATCCTATATGCTATTTTTAAAATAAGTTATGTATATCATGTATTATGCATTGTTAACTATCAGAAGAACCTTAGTGCTATATATTGGAGAATATGCATTGTTAGCTATCAGAAGAACCTTAGTGTTATATATTGGAGAATTTGCTAAGCCCAAGTAGTTTTATGAAAATATATTTTTGAAAGGTCTGTGTGCAAAGGAGTTTGTGACATGAGATATAGAAGAGGATTAAGCCAGATTTGTCAAGAAACAGACATTTTGCTTGGCAGCTAAAAAGGTTTTATGCAGCATGTTATGATATTCCCGTCAGCAGCGACGCAGGTGAAAAGCAGATGGTTACTATGATGAAAATTTTTTGCAAGGTTTTTACACGTGGTAGATAGAGTTTTAATATCTCCTGCTGATATTCAGTCATATGCTATTGTCTAAACTTAAGGTTTTAGTGACTTTAAAAGACAACAAACTGTTTGGTTTTTTTAAAAATAAACCACTTCATATTTGATGGTAGATTTACTTTCATAGTTTTATGTCAAATTTATTTATCTTGTAAAAGCTGTCCATAAACTTCCAGAATATGTTTTATAGCTTTATATAAAACTTCCGTGTTTCCTGAGTAGGAAATACAATAATATGACATGGAACACTCGGTAGTTTTGCTCTCTTACTTGTGGCCACAAGCCTCACAAATTAGTCAAATTTGTGTGATGAATGTTATGGTTATTTCTCTTGGATACATTGCAGTAAGAATAAAAGTAATGCAGTTCTTAGGGACATTGGTAAATGGAAGATAATTTACTGATAATAGCTCATTTTTTATTTGCTGTGACAGCTTATCTTGTTCTAGTAAAAAAAATAATTAATTTGCTGTTATACTTCATAATTTTTAGTTTGATTTTCTGAATCACCAGCAAATACTCCATGTAACATTAAGAGTAGTAGTGCACTTCCCACTGGCAGAGCTGTAGAAAAAGTGAGCTTTAAGATCTCACCTGTTTATCCTGATTTCCTAGTTATCTTTTACTGACGGTACAAAGTCGTAAAGTAAGTGTGGGTATTTCATTTAGTATTAATCTTTGTATTTTAATGTTTGATGATAAGTTAATAATTTTCAAACAAGAAAATGTTATATTGAAGCAGCTGCTTTGGTCTTTGACGTTAAAATGATATTAAAAAAATAATCTTGCCATCTATTCTTTCATGTTCACAGGACTTGGAATTACTAGCAAATGGTGACCTAACAGTAATAGGAGATCGTGGAGCTACACTGAGTGGGGGACAGAAGGCCCGTGTAAATCTAGCCAGGCTAGTGGTTTTTTGCTGTTTCTAAAATTTACAAATTGCCAGACTTTAGACAAATTGTTGACTAAAGTAAACAAATGTAAGACTTTGTGATAATGACTTTTCTTTAAACCTTTTAGAGCTGTGTATCAAGATGCAGACATCTATCTTTTGGATGATCCACTGAGTGCAGTAGATGCTGAAGTTGGAAGATATTTGTTTGAAAAGTATGTTACTACTTTATTTTCATTTAAAATACAATTTGTTATCTTCTAGTTCCTTATACAAAGACTTGAAACAGTATTTTTTAGGAGACTGATCTCTTCACAAGACTTAATGCATTCACTTTCTGCATTTATTTTTCATCTATTTTATGTATTTGGAAGATGTGTATTTTTTTATTGTGTGTATCTTTCATTTTGTTCTTTATTTTTAAAAGCGCTGTAAAAGTCTGTTTTGAAGGCATTATAATTAGAGTTATTCTTAAGGGAATACATGCCATTTTCTTGAGGAAAATGTCAGATTTCATACATGGGTTTGGGGGTTTGTGAATATTGGGTTTTACAAATATTAGTACTGAGTGAAGAATTATATGGGGTGGGATTTTAAATCACTTCTTCATTTGCTGCAGCTTTATTTGCTTAATTATAAGCACTTAATTCAACTGGTTAAAGAAAAGGACAGAGCTCTCTCATATTCTTGAGTGATTTTTCATTTTGGTTCTTGAATGGTTGAAATTTCTCTCAGGCAGGTGAAACAGGGAACCGTGGCCTGCAGAGCAGACTGTGGAAAGCAGAAATAGAGGAAAAGAGAATGTATAAGCTTACCGTGAAAGAGAGAGATATTGGACTTTCCTCCATTCCTGAAGAAATAGGAGAGCATTAGTTGAAAGTCAGGTTCCCTTCTCAGTAATTTTCCTCTTCTCCGTCTCTCTCTTCTTTCAACTGCCTAATCTATGGCACATAGTGAGTACGAGAATAATCCAGTTATTGCCAGCCAGTGTTTCGTCCTTGCTTCTTCATAGGCTGTGGCTCTTGATATCAAAAGGTATAACCTAGAATTTATTAGAACTAGAAGGAAAAACTTCCATTGACTGAATTCAGTGGGCTTTGGTTGAAGCCTTAAATGAGAGCGTTTTTGTGAGCATACTCACATCCTTTGAATTCCACGCTCCACACACATGAATTAATTTGGTTTACTCGTTTCCTCCTTTTCACCCCTAGACAATAATGAAAACTTGTCTTGCAGAAATGGTCATAGAATTTGCATTGACTAGCACTTGCATACTTGTTTTTTTTGCCCATACAGAGAAGTTTTTAGTATCTGAATCTGAAAATTGTACATCCTATTGATGTTTGCATTTTCAAATCTGGAGATCGCTCTGAAACCCCATCAACATTTTGTTTTATTTTATTAGTTTCTTCAAATGGCTACTGTTTGTTTCCATCAGCCAGTATGGAGTTAAAGTTTTATCATGCATAGGCTTTATGTTCATTATTCTGTGCAAGATCATTTTTACCTGCCACGACTGATAGATGGAGTCATTACTTCTGTAGTTCACGTACTCTATCAAATTCCTTTAAAGCCTCTTGAAGCTATCTAGACTTTAGCTGCTGCTTTTCTGTTTCTGCACAAGATCGCTCTACAGCTCCAGCATCGGACTGTATCAGTGCCCGAGTTCTGAAAGTGCACCCACCTGAGCTGTTAACCTGTTTCTCTCTTAAGTCTTAAGGTCTTTTCACGAAGAGGAAAACAGGAAAGTACAGTAATGCCTTGCAAAGGAGGTCGAGTTGCCTCGTCAATTTATTGTACGTTTTATGTGAGCTGTGACTCACATTGGGAGCATCTACATCCTGCTGCAAAACTGGAAGTCTGGATTTTTGTACGTGCAGAACCATAAAGGAGCTAGAAACTATTGATCTGTGAGCACAACATGTTTTGCTGATAAATGTGTGGAGATGAGGAGGAATAAGGAGATTATCTCAGACAATTTGAAACTCTGGAAACTAGCTGGAGTTCTTTCTTTACTTTTGTTTACTCTTCCTCCTCAACTCTAGATCAGTTTGAGTGAAACAAAAGTAGAGTGGAAGCATTTTGTAGAGAAGATCGACTGGGTGGAGTAGTAGTGGCAAGGAAAACTGAGCAATGCCTTCCTGTTCAAGAACTTAAGGGAGGGCTTTTTTTTTACAAACAAAAGTTGTCTTCTGAGGCCTTCAAGGCAGCTATAAAAGGTGCTGGGGTAGTGGGAAGAGTGGTATGTTCAGTAGCTCGCTTTGAAAAACAAGGCAGGGCGTGTTCTTCAGTGCTTCCTGAATAGTGCTAGAAATGTGGAGAAGAGAGACAGCACTTGAGCAAGAATGATTTCTTAGAACATGGTGCTGAGGAATGTCCGAGACTCCACTTCATACAAGCTGCCCCTAGGAGTCCAAACCGCGAGGCATAAAACAATGGACAAGATGGAAGAAACAGGGGGTTATTTAATGAGAATCTGAAGTGGATATTGTTCAGTTCACTCACTCTTTTTTTTTTCCCTTTGTAATTTTATATTAATGTTTAATTTTTTTATAAGTGTCTAGTCTGTGTGTTTACATCAAAGATAGGTGTGTTCCTAGTAATTCCCTGAAGCTACGATCTGCATATATTTTATATATATATATATAATATATATATATAATATATATAAAATGCTTCATTACATTTGCTGCTTCTCCCCATTCTGTTCAGCTACTGCAGTAAAGAGTTTAAAATATATGAATACTTTTCAAATGAGAAAGAACGTGAGAAGCACAACTGCAGTGGGAAAACAGTCCATGATATTATTAATAGGGGATTGTGTCTCTCAAGAATTTCTCCATAATACAGACAATTTTTTTCTGTGGATGGATGGAGCAGATAAAGCCAGTTTTCCAATGAATTCCTCTTTCCTGGTCAGATTCCTTGGGACCTAGTAAGGTATAGTCTGGAAATTCCCTATTTTTGTTTTACTTGTAGCCTCTTTTCCTGTGAGTTCTGTTGAGAGTTAACAGTAGGCATGCTTCAGTCTTTTCCCAATGGGATGTGGCAGTGTAGTTCTATTTTTTTTATATATATTTGTGTGTATATATGTAAATCTGCATATATTATATATATATATATATATAAAAAAATATATAATTATTTTTCATTAACTTTTATGGAATGCGGTCTTTTGAGACCTCTAGTTTTGAAATGAGGGACAGCCATACAGATACAGTAGCACGTTTCTTTGTATGATGAAGTTTGGAGTAGCCTGTGATGTTCTAAGAAAATCATTCAGTTGTGCTTGGATCCCAAGAAATTTCCTACTCTCCCTGTGCATCTTTGTAAACATATTTCTATAGACTATATAGCTTCAGTTCACCTTTGGACAGAAATTAAGTTGTGTCCCATCAGTGTTACTGACACAAAAATGATAGTTTTAAGAGTGAGATTTATATTCCATCAGTCTATTGAGACAGATGTTCTTCTCTAGGTGTTGTTCTTCCCTTGTATCTTTTTCAGTGACGGGACCTGTGTGCCAGTCTCCGTTGATGATCAGCCTGATTTCTTTCTGTTACTCCTCTGTGCTTGTGAGAGTAGACAGAGTTGCAGAACAGCTTGGGAATCTTTTCGAATCAGAACGAAAGTTGTGATGCTACTTGGGAGTGGTATGCACAGATGTATAACTCCTACTATCAAACAGAACTCTGTAAATCCTTTTTTTTTTTTTTTTTTTTTTTTTTAGCAGGAACTTGTTTTGAATGTATGGTCTCTCAGTTTAGGCTGTGGAGCTAGATAAAAGCTGCAGGAGAAATTGCTGCATTTATCACAGCACAGTGATAAACATTAGCATCTATTCAGATGGAGGACCTTGGTAGTAGGCGATGGCCTTCTGTAGGAACTTAAGGGCCATGTAACTGGGCAATGGGTTGTGGGATAGCTATATGTTGATGCTGCCAGGAGAGTCACCTGGCAAGTTCACCAGGTGTCCTGAAAGATAAAGTCTGTCAATTGCCATCTGAGGTAACTGAGTGTTCCTCTGTGAGAGAGGGAAGGGAGCAGGCATGGTTTTGTAGCAAAGATGTCCTTCATAATTGCAGGAAGAGGTGAGGAAGAATTGAACTGACAGCAGAGGAGAGCGGACAATTCCATCATGCAAAGCGCATGGATTAAGAGATCCTGAATTCCTCATTGCATTCTTACTTAAGCCCCAGAAGTGCTTGAGGGGAGGAGCAAAACAAAGTAGAGAAAATGAGGAAAATGAATAAAAGGCTTTTTTTTTTTTTAATTGGATATGCAGATCTCATATTTACTTTGTCTGTTTAAAGTAATTTGATTTTTGGAACCCTTAGGAGTCCGTGAAGGCTTCCAGTCTCATATCTCTCAAAGTGAGGTATGTTTGTAGATCTCCTGTAACACTGGAACCTTGAAGAAAAAGTGCTGTTATGGCAGTGTAGGTAATTAAAAGCAAGTGGAGCTCATCAGTCCTGTAAAACTAGCAGATAAAAGCTAGCATGTCTTGTTTCTGTAGAGGGATTACAGACACAAACAGTGTGTCAGAGGAACCAAGCAGAGATAACCCTGGTATCTACTTGCCAGTGCTGTGTTTAAAGGCATATACATATTACATGCTTTGTCTACTGATGACGTGTGTATAGGGGAGCTGGTGTGTAAATTTAAGGATTTCCCTTTGCTTCCTTTCAGGTAGGATCTCTCTAAATCAAGGATTTCTCTAAGGCATCCCAGTTTGTGTTTTACACCTGGTCCGTACTCATTATGCCTCTGATACCGCTGTAGTGGTTACAGCCCTAATGAGAAGTACTGGGCAAACTTGAATGCCGTGTACCTCCTTTTATTGTATTACAGATGTTGCTCTTGAAAAAATATTAGTTGTACCTTTACATTTAGGTGATACAATTGAAATTCCTTGAGCTTCGTTGTGTTTATTGTAGGGAATACGCTTAAAAGCTATGAGTATATTGTAGTAATGTTGCTTGGGGTTTGGGGGTTTGGATTTTTTTTCTTTTTTTTTTCTTTCCAGAAAGTGAAAAGCATAAGTGTGATCACTGTAAATTGTGTGTTTTCCAAGAACTGTAAAATTTTAAAGTTTTTGTCTCACAGAAATGCATGTAGTTTTGTTTTGGTTTTTGGTTTTTTTTTGTTTTTGTTTTTTTTAATCATGTGATATAAAACAAAAAGCCCCACTTGCAGAACCCCAGTGCGGTTGTGTGCTTAGTGGTCTGTGGGTGCAGTTGCAAAACAGTGTTATGAATACTAAACTAGATATGTGCTCAAGAGAGAGGTATGCAAATTAATTTAGGAAAAATTCACAAGCAGCTACTTAAACACTAAGATCTTTTTCTCAAAAAGTCCCTAATATATGGACCCTGAAAGCTGGAAATGTGTACCAAAGGAGGCATCACTGTGTGTTTGCTTATATACTTTCTCCAGCCATCCGCTGCTGGCTGGTGCCCAGGAGAGGAGTTTGTGGACCAGCTGATCTTGTGCATTAGCCCAGTGGAGCCTGGGACTTGTAATGAGATGGACATAAATGGTTAGCAAGATAGGCATAGAAACAGAAACAGCATAGCAGGAGTAGGTGTGGGCTTTTTTGTCTCTAGCAAACATAACACCTTTTTTTTTTTTGGTTGTTTTTTTGTTTGTTCTGAAGTTTTGTAAACTTAGAAATGCATTAAAACAACTGTGGGATTGTTCTCCCTAAACCACTTAAATTTAAAGGGAGAGGAGAGAAAGACAAATACAGTAAGTAAATTAATATAACAAAGGCTTTATGCCTGTGAGCACTTCTGCATGTGCTTTAATTTAATTCCAGTGGTTATTTCCATTGAAACAAATATAAGTATTAACTAGAGTAAAGTTGAACTTGCAAGTGAACTTCCAAAAATGAGAGACAAAAAGAACAGTAAGGAAGAAAGTGGAATCATTAAAGAAGAGTCACTTCGCAGAGGTGAAAGAAAGCTGTTTCTTGGAGATAAAAATTTTAAAAAGATTAAAGAAGAACTTGTCTCAAAGAAAAGAAAACCTGATAGAGAAGGAAGAACAAATGAGGATTCGTATGCGCGAAAGTGCCAAGACACTGCCTTTGCATAGAGGAGCACTGTTGTTGTAGGCTCCCTTCTGAGTGTCTTCTTCTGCATCCTCTGCAGTATCAAAGATCAAGCTAATTTTTTTTTAATTGTATAGAAGTTTGCTGTCAAAGTACAAGGAATTTTTTAAATAGGTGATAGTATACTGTTACTTAGGTTTGTTAACTTAAAATATTGTTTGTTTTTTTAATTTTTGTTGAATTGGAAGAGTGTAATTTCTGGAGAGATTGGTCCTCAGTCTGATATTCCTGATGATGAATGAAGGCCATTGGTGCTACATTTTCAGGTGATGGAAAACTGGGCAATGCTTCAGGCAGTTCTGGAGACAGACAGGGATTGGGAAAGTCTTGATTATAGGATGTGAATTAATAGATGCACACAGCAGGGATAAGTGCAAAGTGTTGACTCTGTGACCACACAATGAGCAAGGATCAGTAGTGCAGCAGTTTTATGGAAAAGGAGGTGCAGATTGTGGTGGATCACAAATCCAGCATGGGTCAGCAACGTCATGCTCTTGTTAAGGAAACTGCACCCTGGGATCTGGCATGCAGGTAAAGTCATCCTCCTATTATGTTTTGTACTTGTAAGATCTCAACTGGAATAATATTTCAGTTTTGTACACTTACAAAAAATCTGAAAACTATTTACAGAGTGAACACATAGGGGAGAAAACTATTTGTCACTTTAAGAAAAAAAAAATAGTAGTATATTTGGGGGACCTTTTTTTTTCCCCCACTTGCCTGGAGGAGAAAGACTTAATGTATGAAGGGACTGTGTACACAGGAATAAACTGGTCTCCTGACTTTTGGGATGTAGTGAATTGAAATTACACCAAAAGATGTAAGCTTGAACCTCAGAGATAAATTTTGTAATGATGAAGGTAACTTGCACCTGGAATGCATTTTCAGGAATGTAGGAATTTCTGTTGTACAGCTTAAACATGCAGAACAATCCATCCAACATCTGTCAGGAACACTTATAAGTTTAAATTGATTCTTACTTGGGGAAGAGGATGCAACTTTCATAGTCCCTTCATCCCCCTTTTCCTTGCACTGAAGATACTGCGGAACTTTGGGGTTTTCTCTGTCCGGATCTCGTCTGGCCGCGTGCACACGTGTGTCTGTGAGTGCTTGTGTATTTAATAAATGTGGCAGTGGGGACTGCAATTTGTGCAGTAATTTGTCCTGTTGCCATGTATTAAATGTGCTCACACTCTAACAGAGTATGCCTGTTGAGAGCAGCAGAGAAGCAGAAAGAAGCTGAACTTTGTGGGGTTTTATACAGCAAGTAAAGAGGTGGTGGCAGTTCTGGGCGTACTCCAGCAGATGTCTGAACCCTTGGAGCAGGTACGTCCTCTGCTGGAGCAGGCTTTCCCTGGATTCTCTGTATCATCAGTGAGAAAGGGAGACACTGTCAGGGGGTGGTTCCCCTAGAACTGAATGTTTAACTAGAATTGATGGTTGCTTTTCTTCAGCTACACAGAGCAGCGTTTCTAAAAGTAAATGCGTGATGAAACTAAACCTTAGTGAACCAGTTAAAAACATAAACATGGCCTATTTTGTTTTGTTTTCTTTTATTTTTCAGTTCTAAGACCATTACAAATTTTCCCTAATAAGAATTTTGCGAACTCTCTGAGTTTTGTGCCAGCCCTTTTGTTAGATTTGGTTTTGCTGAGCCTCTCTTCAAACTCTGGCTTCAGTCTTCTGTGGCAGCCAAGGCAGTGTAAAAACTTAATGTTCACTAAACTGCAGAATGGATGTTGTCAAGTGAGAGGGAGAATATTAAAAAAGTAAAAGAAAATAAAAGGTTTCAGACATAAACCTCATAAAACTCAAGTAGTTTGGTATTTTGAAACAGACGTTAAGTATATACTTAGTATTTTACTAGTTTTGCAACTTCTGTGCTTCATGATGATACAGTATTTTAAATGGCAAAATTTTCTAGTGAGCTGTCTGAGCAGTGAGTTGTTTAACTCAGTAATAGATCTAAGTATGCACTCTTTGTTGCAATTTTTCCTCCCTGTGCTCATGCCAGTGAATTGTGACAACAATTTTTCTACTCACCTGTTATCAACAAACTATTCAGCTAGCTTCTTTCTACCCAGATAGACATAAAATCGAGAGTTGTTGTTTTTTTTTAAAAAATTCTCAATTGAGTGAACTGATGTATCAGTGGAAATATAAATTTCCACAGAGGTCATTTTTGCCTTCTCTTCTGAGATCAAGATCATGCAGGATGCTCTGCTGACAGCACCGACAGTTCTAATTGGTTTGCTCTGATGCTGCGATAACCCACTTCTTTTTCTGCTCTTTTTTTTTTTTTTCTCTCTTCCAAATGCAAATTTAAAGTGCAGTGGGCTCACTGTGACTCAGGATCAAGATTTAAAGTTTTCAGCCATTGGATTTTGTAGTGGCTAGTTTGTTGCAGTAAGCTGTTAGACGTACATTTGGCACACAAAAAATTCAGTGATCAAAGTGGTATATAGGCTGTGGGACTATGTAAGGGAAAGCTAGATCTCTTCACGGTGAACACCTGATATATTTGCTTTTGGCAGCTCTCCTGCTAGGCAAATAAATATCCTGTAGCCTCTCTGATCTTTGTCTAGTTCCCTGGATGGGTTTTGTTGAAGACTATCTTTTGTTGTGTATCTTTAGCTGGTGCTCTGGTTGCCACGTGGCTTGTTTCTGTGGCTGCTCACAGAGTGGACAGTAGCCACACCAGAATAATACTCCCACAAAGAACTTGATGTAAAAATAATTGCAACTGCTCAAATAGTTCTGCTACTACACATACCTTGATTAATTGTTATCTTGGCCACCTAAGAATGACATCATGGTTTTATAGTTGCTTCTTGAATGCTGCATAGGATGCATGAAGAGTGTTGCTTTTAACGTAATCTTACTGCACAGTTTATTTGGAACACTATAACAGACTTTCTGCATGTAATTATGCTGACTACTACTGGTATTAACCATGGTGTGGTACTCTACTGCCTGCAGTCTTTGTAGCAGTGATAGAATAGATGTTAAAAGCTGTGTAGGCAGTTAATTGTATATAAAACATGAATGTATGAAACAGTAAGCGATATGATATGATTGCTATTAAGCTCCTGTTCTTTTTCTGCCTTACTCACCTTACTGTTTATTGGCATTTCTCCATTGAATTTGTACTGTTGGATTACTATGGGTTTGCTTGTGTTTTGGGGGGGGATTGGGGAAAGAGAATTTGTGTGTGGAAGGGGGGTTGTTTGGTTTTCTTTTGTGGTGAGTGCCACCCTCCTGTGTCATGTTAGCAAAAATAAGCCAAACAGGAGCAGAGCTGTGGAGCAAAACGCGTGGTGCCAGGGTCTCGGTGCAGTTCAGTTTGAGCAGGCTGCAGACTGGCTCTGCGGGCAGCCGAATCCTGACGAGGGGCGCTACTGGAGCCTGTGTCCTTGCATAGTTTTGTCTAGGAGAAATCCAGTTTGTATGCTCCAAAAAACACTCAATGGTATGAGCCACAGCAGATTGAGTTGAGACAGCTGGGCGATGATCTTCAAAAATGTACTCCTGATCCAAAAGGAAAATACGAATGTATACACCTTCACTGGACGCTTCCGTTCTAGACAATATGAGTTTTCCATGTTTTCTTAAGATAGTGAGTGGTTGAGAAAGGGGAACCCTCTTGAATGGTTTGTATCCCTGCTGTGTTACTGTGGGGATGAAGGCAGCAGGAGCGTTGGTAGAGTTGGATACTCAGTTGTGTCTGTGCTACCCCTGTTCTGTATGAAAAGCTACTTCTGGACTGCCACACTTGTAAACCATTGCTGCTGTGTTTTGCGTGGTTTTTGGCTCTAGTGGCCTTTCAAGGCTCTGCTGAAAAGATACCAGATACCTTTTCTGCTAGAACTGTATGGAATTGAACTGCGCTTACTGACTCGTTCTGGCGTGTCCAGTCCCTTCGTCTCTTCTCTCTCCAAATCCCAAACTTCTGGGGAAGCCTGTAGGGTGCCCAGTGAGGGGTGGTGAGCAGGTAAGGTACTGGAGAGGAAGATAAGCTCTGCTTCTGTGGGACAAGGTCAGAGATGGTTGAAGGATCTAACTCCTGCACCTCAGTACATACCTGGATGGAGCTCAGATCAACAGTACTGTTTCCTTCTCCAGCACTCACAGTGACTTTCTGTTACAGCTGCTCTGAAAGCTCATCTCAAATAAGTTACTTTTATTGGCTTTATTTTTCCATGATCACTCACAGTATGTTGCCCTCCTTCCTCTTTCCATTAGTTTTTGTTCAGTAACATCCTTGTAATTTGGCTTATGACATTTACATTAGTTAGAAAGATGTTTAATACAATTTTAATGAATTGTCCTTAAGAAATTTCCTCCTCTTTAACCCTGGACCAGAAATAGAAAATTTCTTTTTCTTACCTTGAAAATTTACAAAGTTAAATAAGGAACATGTTTCTTAAGTGTAATTTTGATAACTCTAATAATCATGGGTATCTTTTTTTCTTATTTTAAGCATTGTGTAACTAAATAGAAGAAGCTTTCCAGAAACAGTCAGAGTGATTTAGGACACTTCATTTTTTAATTCTTTTTCCATCTCTTTGCAGATGTATTTGTCAGGCCTTACATCAGAAGATCTCTGTTTTGGTCACTCACCAGTTGCAGTATCTCCGTGCTGCAAATCAGATTATCATCTTAAAAGACGTAAGTGATATCAGTGTTTATCTTTTTATATTTGACATACTGTCTAATGATAATTTATAATATTAGGGATAGAAAAAAAGCAATTTAAGATTTATCTTTTTTGTTTGTAAATACATTTTCTGTCTGCTAATGACCATATATGTTTTAAAACATTTAGATTTATTAATGAATTGTTATGAATGAATTTATTAGAATACCTTCCCTGAAAAATCTTTCTGAATTTTTATAATGCATATACGTAATCGTACATACTGTTTTTTAACTTACATATGTATAATATACTGTGAGAGAATCACTGCTTTTGAGACTATATTAATAGTTTGCTTTTATTCTTGTTTCTCATACTTTTGTGTGAATTAAGAACTATGTTGAATTTGCAGCCAGTCCCTATTTTAAAATAAGGCTGAGAAATGGTCACAAATACCTTTGAGAATGAGCAGACCTTCAGCAAAACTGGTTCCTTCCAAACTTTGTTGTAGCAGATATTCACAAATTCACGTTTTTTTTTTTAAAAAAAAAAAGGATAGTGAAGTAATTCAAATTACTTTTGATGCACCACAGAGTTGCAAAAAAAGAATGCTAACTTTTTCCTCCCATTCAAATCTCTTCAAGAGTTTCAGTCACTTTCTAGACATATGTTTGTGATAGAGTTGTAAGAAGTGTGGAAATGGTCTGTGTTGCTCCTTGTAGAGGTCTGTGAGGACCAGAAAATTAAGCTGCTGTTTACCCCTAGCCTGGAGTAATATTAAAAGACTGATGGTTGTGTATGTAGTTCACCAGCTTGTCCTAAAGCTGCATGGCTGTCTTCCGCAGCTTCTCCAAAGAGGTAATTCTCACATGGCTGTAACTGGGACTTTTGTCATCCCGTTTGTGTGCTCCTTGGCCTGATTAGCTGCTGGGAAGGGACTGGTTAGAAGGTGAAGAGCTTGTTCCTGCTTTTCTAAATGAAGAACTGATAGCTAGAGGCTTCTGCTCAGTTACTGCAGTGGGATGTGTACTCAGCAACTGCAGAACCCCAGAGACAGCAAGGATAGATAGGAAAAATTGTCCTTTACAGAAAGCGTATAATGAAGATAATCAAAGCTTATATCAATTGTAGGGTAAAATGGTGGGGAAAGGTACCTATTCAGAGTTCCTGAGATCTGGCATCGACTTTGCTTCCCTTTTGAAAAAAGATGAGGAGGTAGAACAGTCGTCAGTTCCAGGAACCCCCAATCCGAAGTCCGCCCGGAACCGAACCTTCTCAGAGTCCTCTGTCTGGTCCCAGGATTCTTCTGTCCACTCACAAAAAGATGGAGCAGTGGACCAACCACCTGTGAGTGCTCGAAGGATAGGCGTGTCTCAACTCTTGCCTGGCTGTTTTTTTAACTTACACTGTGATAAGGGCTTTCCCTGCTGCGTTTGAATTTCAGAGGCTGCTGCATTGCGTTAGCAGGTGGATCTGCCCAGCGCTGTGCCTGACTAGCAGTCCTGCCACCCGGGCTGCAGAGGGCAGGCATCCCACAGCTCTGCGCTGTTCTGTTCAAACCCGGCAGAGTGAGTTTGTTCAGGCTCAGCATCAGCTCTGTTGCATGCAGGAAGCATTCCTATAATAATAAGCGGTGAGATACAGGAAAAAAAAATAAAGCTACAGACTTTTTGGTTTTGGTACCTTGTTGGAGGCATGGTTTTACCCCCGAAAGCAGTAAACTTGTCTGATATTATTAATATTCCAGTGGTGACTCCACTATTAAATCCACAAAAGTGTGTCAAACTTTTTAGCAGCGTTAGAGCTATTGGATGGGGAGGTGGGAGGGAGGTAGAGAAACAAAAAACCAAGACAGACCTCTCTTCTTTTATAGGCAAGTAGGTAGGATTTCTTTTTTCACATCTAAGTTAGGTCTGTTGATTCCACTGCTCTTGTACAGTTATGTCTGCTGACAACAAAATCAAGTGTTATGTGTCCACTGAACTGGTGCTAGTTTATCTATCACATATACTATAAAAAAAAAATCAGAATTTTGTTCATTTGAATAGTTCTTTTACTTTCTTTATGTCTGTCTCATTTTTTGCTTTTCTGTCTGTGTGTCCCACATCCATTGTTTACTTACTATGACTTCTCATTTGTCATTTTACTTGTTTTCCTTATTAACAGATGCTTTTGGTACTTACAAGGAGACTATTAGAACTTTATGGGTAATCTGTTGCTCTGGGCATATGTTGTTTGATTTTGGTGCATACTTGCAGAAGAGTATTTACTTTAAATACTTTTCTGAAAAGGAAAGTTTACCCACACTTGCATTCTGAAAACAGATTTTTCCCAAGCCAAGGCCTCAGTTTCCAGAGCTGCTATGACTGAAGGTAGTGTATAAGAAAAGAAAAACCTGATTTAATGGACAGTTAGAGTAAATATTTCCGGCTGTAAGTGAAGTCATGTTACATACTGTGATACAATGCAAAATAAAGTCTTCACGGTGTCATTAGGCAGAGTAGATTTTTCAGTATTACTGAACTGAGACTAATGTTTTTTGGTCAAAGCTATAGTTCCAATATTTAAAGGTTTTATATACTTAATCTTTTTATCTCCTTACTTAATTGTTTGCTAATTCTGAACCATAATTTTCAAGTGGCTTAGTCTGAATCTGTAACTGCAAGGTTGATGGTTTTTATTCTGTTTTATTTTCCAGGCAGAAAATGCACTGGCTGCAGTGCCAGAGGAGAGTCGCTCTGAAGGAAAAATAAACTTTAAGGTTTACAGAAAATATTTCACTGCAGGAGCAAACTACTTTGTGATTTTTATACTTTTAGTATTCAATATTTTGGCACAGGTAGGTTTTTGGGAGCCACGAATAATACTGAATGTATTTTGGATTCGCCTTTTTTCTTTCTAGCATAGTGTATGCTTGTCACTGTGATGTTTCATTTTAAATGGTTGGGAGCATGGTGTTCTTTAATAATTTTTTTAGTATACTCAGTCAAATTTTATGTATCACAGCATGGAGTTTTGCTATAGCATTAAGAGGTCTTCCACTGATCCTTATTTCAACAATTTTAATACTTCAATAAAATAAGTATTTTGCTGGCAGCATGGCACAGAAATTATAAGCCAGTCTAATTTTTGGAGATACAGAACAAAATCATAAGCTGTAAGAAGTAGTCTTTAACAAAATATGAACAATCAATATATTTCCGTTTGAAGAGGGTGAAGAGATTGACTGGGTATGGGAGGAGAGAGTCTGACAGAAATGTTAAAAAGAAAACTCATCCGCTGATAAGTGCAGGTTATGAGAAGAGCTAGAAGGAGGGTCACTCTTTAGCAGAAGAAGAAAGCAAGGAAGAGGATAGGCAAATACTGTGTGTAATGCAGACTGTAGCAGGTAAGTAAAAGAATTTTTAAACAAGGAAAATTATTTTGAAACTTACTGGAAGAAATAGTGAGCTGAGGAAGCTGTGTGAAGATAGCTTATTGCCTTTTTCTGTTTCCTGCTGAGAAAGCTTAAATTCATTTCATGGAAATGATTGATCTTGGCTGTAAAAAATAGTCTGTCTATTTAGACATGTTACTTCCTCTTTGGTTGTCCTTGAATTGAGTCTACTGGAAAGATAGCTGAGCAAGATCAAATCTCTGCAGTAGACTACCCAGAACTTCAAATTCATGTGAAGAGAGGTGCATTTTGAGATAAATTACTCTGTTAAAAGTTTGTAGTCGCCTCTCGGCACAGAAGGAAGGTGGCAGTAGGAGTTTTTTCCTTCCCTCTCTTCTCTCATCCTTTTTCAACCCTGTTTCTGGTAATTATCTCCTGTAAACACAAATTTCTGGACTGGTAACATCAGAAAGTTTGTTAATCAAAAAGCATTTTTGGAATATCTCTAGTAGCAAATTCAGGAACTGAAAAAATGAGTTCTTTAATGTGCAATTAACATACATTAGGAAGAGCTACTCTATTTTGTTTGCTTAAGTGCATTGCTTTCCTTTAGTTTGCTATCATGTAAGGTAATTTAAGGTTTGTAGAGGATTTTAATGTACCTTCTAATGTGCTTTGCAAATTGCTACTGGTCTTGAAAGACTGGATGGCATGCTTTCCTGAATATGTGATGTTTTCCCAGAGAACATGAAAGAATAGCAAGGAAATTTAATTCTGTAATATTTTTTTTCATTATGTAAGATGATTCTTGTATTTGCCTCTTTCACTCAAGGTGGCATATGTACTCCAGGACTGGTGGCTTTCTTACTGGTAAGTTAATGATGATAACTGGTCAGTTGTTCCTGCCTTTTCAGTCAAGTACTGTTTGTCTAATAGAAATCAATGTTGTGTAGGTGGTGGTGGGGGCAACCCCTGTTCTAGGAAACTGCAGAATACGCTTGATCTTTTTCTGATTTTCACTCATTTTGTGTGTGGAAAAACATTTCAACTTTATGCTGAAGTGTAGCCTGTGATAGCTTCTACTCATGGTGTGATGCATGACAACATCAGTACGTGGGGTCTTTTGAACTAAAGATTTCAGCAGAGTTGAATCTAGAAACAATTAAATGTACTCATGAATATTTGCAGGATGTGATTTGATGATTGCTATCTTCTGTATGCATTTCCACAGGGCAAGCCATCAAGAAAAGCTGAATGTCACAACAAATGGAAATAATGGAGCAAATGAGACTGAACATCTAGACCTTAACTTTTATTTGGGAATTTACGCAGGTAATTACACATGCACATGTGTATGCCTAAGGAACTATTTATTCGCTGACCTGTTATAATAAACACTTTTGAGAGGTGTGAAGCAACGACAATATGGGGAAATGTGATTTCAAGCAGTAACTGAGTAATGTCTTAACAGATTAGGAGCCTTGGTCTTGCTGCCTGGCTAAATTAATTGGAATAAATAAAATTTTAAAAATCTAACAGAAGAAATAGGTTGAATGCAGGCTCTTAATTTGCTTTACCTGGATTTTGGAAAGCAAACTAGGAATTGAGTATTCAAAAAGTCAGTCACTGTAAGGTTGTGGTTTTTGTCTATATTAATAGGTCATTGAGCTAAATCTTCAGTCATTATATGGATGGGCAGGAGGGATTAGAAATGGATCTTCATTCTGCACTGTTCTAAAATTTGGCATGGCTACATTCTGGCATATCTACACTTCTGAAGCGCCATCGCAAAAGAACCAGGTTTTAAAAGGCATCCTAGATGGCTATGCAAAGCAGGATGTTAAAAACCACTTCGATATATTTCAGTAGGTACCTGTATGCTTCTGAATATCCAAAAAAGGACATTGATCTGTATTCAGGCATCCATACACCTTGAAATACTGCTCTGAAATGTAGTAAAAATTGGCATATAAAAATAACGTGTAGAAATACGCTCTCAGACTGCTATTTAGCACTTCTAGTGATGTGCAGTTTTGTATGGCATGGTCATTTCTTGATGGAGAAGTAAGTGATAGGTCTGAAAAAACAGGTGGAATAGCAGAAGAATATGCATTGGCTGTATTCAGAAATCTCTCTCATAGGGGAGAGGATAGGTGGAGGATTTTTTGTTTAGGTTTTTTTTTTGGGAATCCATGTGTCTGAAGTGCTTGACAGGAAACATAGTGCTTAGCTTGGGGTGCAACAATTTAGGAGCCAGATAAATTTGGCTCTTATTTTCTCTGTGTAGTGTCTTATTTCATGAGCCATTCCAGAGGGCTGCACAGTATGATTAAGTGTGGCAAACTTGGCTTTCTCTGACCATATAACCTAAACCACATTATGGAAAACTTTATTCCTTAAGGCAAATTTTGTTCTAGATAGCAGAACAACAAAAGTTACCTTTATATTGAAATGCTCAGATGGCTTAGTGAGATGTTTGCAGTCATCGAACAGACAGCATTGAGTTACCTACACAAAATTGCAAATGAAGTAGAAAAAGTTACAAAAAGATTTCATATGAAGTCTAACTTACCTTCTTCTAAATCTCTGAAACTGTATAAAATAATATAACATTTTTGTTTCTGATTCTCAGTGTTTGGAAAAAAGAAAAAAAATCACTGTGGTAGTTCCTTCCTAGTCCTTTTTGTTTCTATGAGACAAAGATTTAGAAGAGTAAAATTTCTGTTAATGGGAAACCTTGCTGGCTAAAACTGAGGTACCAATTCCACACCTTTTCTATAATGTGAGCATGCAAAGAGTCCTTGTCTTTCTCATGCTAGGGTAGTAAGCTTGTAAACAGGGAAAGCAAAAACCTGAGGTGTGAGACAGACTGGATGAAGGACTTGAAAGTAAGTCTCGTTCTGCCCCCTTCTCCCCAACCATTAGGTCTTTTCAAGGATTTGTTTGGTGAGGGTCATGGCAGCAGCTTCCAGTGGCTTCCAAGTCTGAGTGAAGTTGTACAGAGATGAGGGGTTCCCAGGACATGCTCCGTCTCCTCCCGTCGCTCCCACAGACCACTGTTAGGCATGGGCTCTGCTACAGCCTCCTGCTTAGTACCTCTTCTGCTCCCTTTTTGCATGACCCAGTTTTCCTGTTGGGTGTGTGCAGTTACTCTTGGAAAAGTGGTTTTCTTTTACCTGGCCCGGAATACAGCAGTCAGGACAAGGCAAACAAGCTCCCATCTCGGCCGTGGTTTTTTTTTTCTTGAAAACAACACCACGCAGAACACGGGCAATAAACTGTGAGCAGACGAATCAAACAGTGATACCTTTTCTTGCATCCTGGGAGCATACAGCAGTAAGCAGGATGGTGTAACTGCTTGACTTAACCACATCATGTAATTTAAAACCTCAATCTTTCCCACTGTTACTGTGGCTGTACCTGAATTGTGTCCAGTTTTAACCTGTCCTTAAAACAGGTAATGTTTAATGTTGATAGTTGGGGTCTAACTTAAGGGTGTCCTCAAGGCCTGAGCATCTGGGCTTGTGATGACTCTACTCCGTTTCTGGAGCAGATCACCTGGAGCCTGAAGCACTGCCAAGTGTCAGGTTAACACCTTCACTGTTCACCATCATCAACTGGGAACTTGGGTAGGCATGTTGCAGGTTACGCACAGCAAACAGAGCAGCAGCAATCTCATCATTCTTTGTTTCCATCTTTTGCCCTGTAGCAGCCCTGTCTTGTAAGTGGAGATGTGCCCAGAAGAAAGACAAACAGCCTGCAGACTAGTTCCCTAGAAGGGCTCTATTTCATGTAGCATAAGGGATGCATCATATACTACGTTAAAGAAATACACATAATTTAAATGATTTGATGTGGTTCACAAAGGGAAGAATGGCATGAGTGGTTTGGGCTGATTGAGAATAACTCAGGGTTGTCTCTAAATAGCTATGTGTGTATTACTTGGTTAATACCTGCTGGCAAACGTTGAATCTTCACAGTGACCTCTGCAAGCCACAATTATACACAGCACTGTGAAATGAATTTCTTAGCAGAGCTGTTATGCAGAAGGTTTTAATAAAGATTTATTTTATGGGTTAACAGACATTTTCTACATTTCTATAAAGTACTAATTCCTTCAAACTGAAAAAGAGAAAGTTTAAATCGATGATATGATAGTAACTGAAGCTAGTGACAGATATAAGATGTCTATGTTCTGTGCTCAGTGTGAGTCCCTAGGCTTAAATTAGGATTCTTGCTGTATACAGAAATCAACAAAATTTGGTTTTCGTTCATTTTTATTTTTAAATTTCTTTTTCCTTATGAAATTTACATATCTGTATGTATGCCCTGTCCATGTTTTTTTTTTTTAATTTCAGGTTTAACAGTGGCTACGATATTGTTTGGCATAATAAGAAGTCTTCTGGTGTTTCAAGTTCTTGTTAATTCTGGTCAGACTTTACACAACAAAATGTTTCAATCCATTTTGAGAGCTCCTGTCTTGTTTTTTGACAGAAATCCTATAGGTAAGTTTGATAGTAAAAAATATCTTAATATTTAATGTACTTCATTGTTTATGTTAACTATACTATTTCTGGGCAATTATAAATTTATAGTATTTTTGCACATTTGTGGGGGTTTTTTGCTTCTTTTAATTAAAATATTTCAATTTAAATGTGGTCTTTTAAAATCTAAGAGTCAGAATGTTGACTGCTTATTGGTGGTGGATCTTACTCTTTTCAAATGCAGTCTAGAGAAAAATGAATTGTACATTGTTGTACATTGACCTACTGGTTGCATTGCTGATGTTCTGGTTCAGTTACACAGGAGTCTCTTCCGTACACTGAATGTGTATGCATGCGTTTTGTGGGGATGGATGCCTTTTTTGTGTTTTTCTGTGAAAGCTTGAGCCCAAGAACTATTTGCTCTTTTAAGAAATAATTTTAAGCATATGTGGTGATTGACAGTTGTT
Organism: Chlamydotis macqueenii; assembly: GCF_036417535.1. NCBI lineage: Eukaryota > Metazoa > Chordata > Aves > Otidiformes > Otididae > Chlamydotis > Chlamydotis macqueenii. Next base: position 160,630,654 of record NC_141556.1, read on the forward strand.
GAGAAACTGTGTAGCTTACACTATCCTTCCAGAATGGATAAAAGCATAAAGCATGCCATTTAAAACTAGAATCCAGATCCTTATGTTCTTCAAAAGAAGTGACAGAGAAGCTGGAGCAGAGTGAAGACAGTGAAAGTGGGGTGGTACTGATTTAGTAGCCAGTCTTACATAAGCAATGGAAATCTGATGGCCTTCACTCTGTGGAAGAAGAGGAACGTAGGCTTTTTCTCATAGTTCCAGAAGCTGTTTAACGATTGTAAGGATATATAGGGATAGCTTTATTGTTTCAGAGTAGTTATTAAAATTAGTAATATTTTCAGGAAAAAAAAATCATGTAGAGAAAAGTTTAATGTCTATAATATGATGAATGAAACATGTACAGTTTCCCCTTTAAAAAAGAAAATCTACAACTGCACAAGTTTTAAGGCTGGTCTCCCTGTACTGAGAGTCTGTGATAGTGTAAATTCAAGGCCACTGCAAAGAATTAGAAGTGAAGCCATAAGCTCAGGAAATGGCTTAGTGGAGAGCCAGTGAGAGCACGTACATCACAATAAATCATAGTACTGAGGAGTTTGTTGTCAGGTAGATAGATTTTCCTCTTTTTTTTTTTCTTTCCCTTTTTTTTTTTTTTTTTTTTTGCATGTCATATGCAGTAACTGTATTTTCAAGGTAATACATAATAATCTTGTAAGAATGCCTATAAACATGGATCATCATAAGAAACAGAACTACAGAGTAAGCATCAGGGATAATATAAAGCAATAAATAACAGTTGGCTTTGTAACATACTGTGAAGCTCAAATTAGCAGTGCTTTGTAAAAGAGCCGCATTCATAAAACCTGCCTATCGCTGGTATTCACACACTGTCATGACTTACAGATCCGTATTTCTATTTATCAGCAGATATTTTATAATAGAAGATTAACTTCAGTGTGCATATATTTTTTCCATTCATCTTTCTTTTGGTCATGGTAGCATAGAAAGGGACTGCTGTTCTGGTCTATACATCTTTTGAAAAAGGAAAAAAGAAAAGAGAAAAGACGACATGTGAGATGATGCTCTTGTTCAGAACTGCAGCATGTAATGGTTCTGAAATTCTAGTTTTTTTAACATCTGTGTTTCATTGTCTAATTTACGTGGTTTTTTTATTGTGTATTTATCTTTCAGAACTTCAGATGCTGTTTTCTTACATTGGGGTGAGGTTTGTTTAATTAGGAGTTTTATTTTCTCTCTTTTCTTTTTCTAAGGCTATGAAAGGCGTACTAAAAAGAAATTACTAAAGGCTCCTTTTTCTAGGTTTGTGATTGTAATAGCCAAGTCAAGCTATTAGTTATCATATCCCATATTAGCAAAGCTGATACTGCAGTGACAGATTTGTCATTTAGGCATCCAGCATGTTCTCAGTATTTGTGTGAGGTCTTTACAACCTCAGCAGAAGCAATTGCTGAACTGACTTTTGCTGATTTATTTCTCCAAAAATAATCAGCAATTAAAAAAATGCCACGATCAGTATTTTGAACACACAGTGATCCATGTTCCAAAGTCGAGGAAGGAAACTTAAATAAATAGACATCCCAAGCTCTCGGTAGTTCTTATTGGGGAAACAGACTAATGAGCAGCATCAGGGAGTCGACATTAGGAAATGGAAATATGTGGTGAATCATGACATGTCTGTCAGCTCCCAGCAGTGTAGTTCCAATCAGTCGTGGTGAATAAATGAAATTACTTATTTCTAAGAGAATTCTGTTTTGTGAATCAGTTTAGGCATGAGACCAAGATCTCTTTTTACAGATCGCATTAGCGATATATAGGAAGGAGAAGGTCGTAAAGGGAAGAGTAACCAGATGATATAAGAACTTGAATGTATTTTTGGAACCTGGATTGTATAGCAGAGACAGAAGAATATGAAGAACCCTCTCCTTTCTCCCTTCCCACCCAAAAGTATTTGTATATACATAGATTTCACCTTTCTGAAATTTGACATAGATCTAAAAATAGTTAGATGTTACTGTTTTAAGATATTTGCATTGGAGGAACCTTATTAATAAATGACTGTCTCTTTCTTTCTTAAGCACTTAACCTAACCCTATTGAGCCGATAATCCTAGGTAACTAAAGCTTATTGTGTTATCCAGCATTCAGAAAGAATGATCGGATATTTATGACTGAAATTCAAATTTATCAGTAAGTATCTATGTAGCATCACTTAAACAGCTATAGTGAAAGCTTGATGGGAAGTTAGAGATTACATGGTTGTATTTTAGGATTTATCACATCTGACTTGTCTGTGCTGGTTGACAGAACTCATTTACTTTATTTTTTGGCAGGTAAAATTTGACTTGTTCCCCTGAAATTTCCTTTACTCTTCTATTCAAATCCCAGTGAGGGAGTTGCTTGTATGTTAAGGTATCTGTAAAGAGGAAAACGTGGAGGTTTTCTACTTCGTAGTGAGTGCTTTATATATTCCTCTTCATGTGTCTCTTGCAGGAATAAAGGGGTTGATTTCTGTGCACGTCTAGCACAAGAGGGCAGCATGATCTGTTTTATCCTAGTCTAGCATTACAGCAGCTTGTTAGAAGGATAACAAAATTTATCTGTTATGTTTTTAGAGGTGATATTTGAGGAGTGAATTTTCAACCTCACCGCTGAGCAACAGTAATGTGATTCTGTTCAGTTGTCCTCATTATCTGCAAGTATAATATTTTCTCTTAATCTTTTACATGGTAAGCTTTTCAGCTTCATGTAGAGCTGAGTTCCGGCACTTTGTTGGCTTTGTAATTAGTGGCCAAAAGTCAGATAACCCTATAGAATCTGATGCTTTGGTGCTGTCAAGGGGACTTTCAGCCAATATTCCTTTTAATTTCTTTTTCAAGATATTTTGTAACATTTCAAAACTAATTTGATAAAAAGCTAGGTAAAAGGGACCAGGACTTCAGCAGCAGTGACTTGAATTAGGAGTTCCCTCTTTTGAAATTAGTTTTTTAGTGGTAGTTTAGGAGATGCTAGTTTTGACAAGCTTCAGGATTTGAGTCAAGATTACTTGCTTAGCTTGTAGATGAATTGTTCTTTTCTGGGATTTGGGGACAGAGATTTCTTTAGAGAAGGGATGCTAATGTGTAACTGCATCACTTTCAGTAATGGTAGTTTTAGTGGAGATTGTGTGTAATTTTGAATTGCATTGAATTTAGGAAACTGAAACCTGCTGGTGCTGTGCTGATGGGTGCTGTAAGAACGAATGAATGAATGATATGCATGAATTTTTTCAGATAAAATAGGAACCTCTTCCCCCTCCATGGATCTGTCTAAAATTCAAATTGAACCAGAATCACTATAGAATGTGTGTGAAAATCTAGTTCTTATTTTCTTTTTCTTTTTTTTTAAAACTATATCTCTACAAACTCTTGGTTCTGAGAGTTCATAGAAAGAGGAGAATTTTTTTTTGGCAGACATTGCAGCATTTCTGGCCTTCCTAAAAATAGAAAGCACTGAATTGTGTGATGATTGTCCTCTACCTGTTAAATTAGCAGCTTTTTTTTCTTCCCACAGATGCTTTGTGGAAGCATTAAATAAACATTGATCCCTTTGGGTGCTTACTCAGACTTTGAGGTTTGACCAGGTTATAAAGAGAAATATTCTCCTGTCGTAGCAGCCAGAAATGACATGTCAAACTGATAGCTAATAGCAGCATATAAAAGCAAACTCTGAATATTAAAAGATAAAAATGTGAAAGCAAGCTGTTGTTTTAATGAAGAGTTTGTTTTTCTTTAAGGCATAAAGATTTTAATTATGGTGTTCATAAATCAAGTGTTGAAACACCTGTAATTTGACAGAGAAAGTTTCTTTATAGGATTAAAAACATGTTCATCAGTGCACAAGTGTCTATCTGCATTTTATCTGACAGAAGCATCAAATGAGCAACGTTGTTAAAGTATTTAAACCATAGAATATTTGCAACAAATGTGAAATTTCAGCATTCTGAAAATTACAATGCTGATAATGTGGTTGTTAAATTATACTCTATCAGTTGGATAGTGAAACTGCTCTAGTTAGCGTACATTAATATATACTTGTTCACACAAGTGATTCTGCTGAACAAGTAGCATGTTTAAACAAGAAATACTGGTCTCAAACCCTGTGATTTACACGAGGTGGTGTTTTGCCATATCATGCAGTTAACAAGGCAAAGCTTCATGTTAAAATATTTCATTTGTAGTCTCATTCATCACTGATATAAATATTCAGTAGTGATGCCAGAAAATGTATTGTATTCTTATTTGACTCAATGACTCAATTGCTTTCTTTTTTTTTCGGAAAGATCTGTGCTATCTTTCTGATGCAGTTTTCAGGTATTTCCTTGTGGTCAAGATGAATTCTGTGGGATTGTGGAACAACTATACCAGCTCTTTTGGCAGCTTTCGTGTTCTCTTAAGCTAACACAAAAAAAATACATTGTCCTTAAAGCAGCAGAGACTTTGTTTTTTTACTCTCTGTGCCAGGCTCTAAAGCACATTCAGGTGTGCCCAGGTTTGTTAGTTTATGTTGAAAAGAAGTCCCTATAGGACAGCCTTTTGTTGTAAAATAAAAACACAGATTCTCTCTTCCGTGTTGGTAATCACTTGCATTTGTTGTTATTAAGATGGCAACACAATAGGTTCCATCAATCATCAAGATACTTAACAACCGCACAATGTTGTAAATATTATGTTTGGGTGTTTGAGTGGAACAGCTCGTCACCGAAGTAGGTGTGGTAATTAAAACCTGTTAGGTTGCTACATGTGTTAAAAAAAAAAAAAAACTTTAATGTTTTTTCATATAACAATGGTGATATGTACTTTAAATCTTATCAGGGCGTGAATATTAAATGATATTTTGTGGGAGTTGCTCATTTACTATTAGTACTATCATGGCTTTTGTTAAGAGTTTAAATAGTCTTATGCTTCCATGTGTTTTATCACCATTACGGTTCTGTCAGGAACCTTATAAAGTTGGTTGCTATAGGAGTAGTCTTTAAAGTTAGTAAACAATACTTGGGAGTTATGTTTACATAAATTATCTATTAGCGTAACTCAATTCAACTCTGTCTTTTTCTCTGCAATAATAATTGTCTGAAACTTGGCTGTAAACTGATGAGACAAGCCCATTACATTTTCAGTTCACCAAGTCAGTGCTCACCTTATTTATGCTTAATATAGGAGATAAAATTAAAAGGTTTACAGAAAAGCTGTTTGTAGGAGGGGACAGGGCATTATTTGATAGGGAAATAGCATGAAGCTTGTACTGACAACTACTTCCAAGTGCAGTCTCCTGCTTTCCTGGCACAAGATTTCACGTCTCTTCACAGAGATTTTCTATCTTCTCCACATTAAGATCCCCTGGTGGGGAAAGCAGCCTGCTGCGAAACTCATTTCTGACCGTATGCTGACCTGCCCAGATACTGCAAAGTCTCATTTTTTTCATTTGCTGAAGCGACTACGGAGAGCGCTGCTCTCGCCCCACCTCAGCCGAGCAAAAAGGAGGCATGGAGGAGTCAACCAAGACAGAGATACCTAACTAAAATTAAACCTAATTACAAGTATTGGCTTTAGGAGACTGCGCAGAGGCATATCTTTCCCGCAAGTGTAGCGGGAAACTGAAGTCAGAGTTGTATTTTAGTCTCACATAGATGGCAACTATTTTGATGAGATTTGTGGCAAGGAGGAAGGAAATGTTGGGTGGAGACACTTGAAAATAGAGGGAGAGAGTGCAATGATATAGATGGCAAAACTGCAAGGGGCCTAAAAAGAAGGCCTAGCTGAGGTGATGAGGCTGCAAATAAGCTTTTAGAGGTAATCTGAAGGATGGAGGGATTTTTTGGCTTTGATAACAACTATTTTAAATACATACCTTTTTTGCTATTTTTAATCTGCTTAAAAATTGCTGGATGCTGCTGTGATTGCTGTGGATAGTGGGGATTGGAGGCACCACATGGATAGGACCTCCACTCTTGCTGTTCATGGATGGCTGTTCTGGGTGGGAAATGAGCATTTTTGAGAAATGAGGAAAAACTTATCAACCACACTTTCATCCCACCTTGGAACAAGGCAGAAGCGTTTCTAAAAAAAAAAATTATTTTGGGGAACAGCAAGGCAGGGATAATGAATAACCAGGTGGTGAGAGCCCGTATGTGGAATGTGGGGAAGGCAGCCCAGATCTTCTCCTTCTCTGATTTAATGTGGACCTTGAACACGTGGCTCCCCCATCCCAGGTGAAAGCCCTACACATCAGGCTCTTGGCTCTTCTGGGCTCTTTCCTGTGCCATAACCTTTCATTGCTGTCTCTTACGGACACACAGCCACAGTTAGACCATTGTGGTGTTTGCAGTAAAACCAGCCCATTTTGGTGTTGGGTTTTTGTTTGTTTGTTTGGTTGGGTTTTTTTAATCTGAATGGCTGTAAATTAAAATAAAACTAATACTCTCACAGTGCAAACTCCTTTCATCATTTCATTAGCACTGTTCTGCGTTATACTGCACAGAAATCTTTCTCCTGGATGATCATAGGTATTCTGCACTGCAGCATCTGAGTGAATTAATTAGTCTTTTTTTTCTTTTTTCTTTTTTTTTTTTTTTTTAATTCAGATTGCCAGCATCTTGCAGATTATGCAACAAGTGAAGATTAGTTTGTGCCTGTGGTGATCTTGGAGAGTGTTTGGAAACAAAAGGCACTTCTCGATCCAAAATTAAAATTTTAATGTAGAAAAGAATGGATGTTGTATGAGAATCTGCTTGTTCTGGCAATCCAGAGTAAAAACCAAAGGATAGGAATCAGCAGTTAGGGAAGTGGAGGTATTGAATCGAGCTTGACTTCAGTTTAAAAAATGAAACTTGATAGAGAATTACTAAGCTATTTGCAAACAGTACAAGGCGACATTACTTGCTTGCTTCTACCCTGTGTTCCCTAAGTGTCCTTTTTTTCCATCAGAATCAGCAGGTACCTTGTCAGAGACTTTTTGTTATGTATTCAGGTGAATACATATGTAGAACCTCCTTCAGGTTTTGATTTCTGATGTCATTTTATGCAAGATAATGTGATATTTAGAGCAGGCAGCATTATGACAAGCTGTATATGTTGACAGCGAGCAGTTTTAAGAGAGCTTTACAAAGTGTTTTAAAATAGCATCAAGCATATGAGGAACACTTTTTTTTGTTTTATTAGGTGTACTGGACAATAGTCCTGTAACTAGAACGGTATTATGTAATGGACATGAATTGTGGCAATACCAGCCTCAAGGTAGGTAGCTTGAAACTGGAAGCGGCAGGTTCAAGGAGGTTTGTTTTAATGTTAATTTAAATTTGAGCTCTTGTTGAACATTTTCCTAGGTGATTCTCATTTGTGATTCTCATATTTTTGTTGCCATACCTTTTGATTTTGACTTCAGCAGAATATTTAGTTGTGGTGGTCCCTAAGGAGAGGTGGTGGAGTGAGGAGATTTCTGAAACATCTGGAGAAGCTGAGGTTGCTGTAGCTGTTACTTGCCTCGTGCTGGGTAGGAAATTGTATTCATGGAACCAGCATGCGAAGCAGGCTGACTGGTATATGGGAGAAAGGTGTCAGTCTTCCTTCTCAACTGTTTGATTCAGAGAAGTGTGTTATGAATGGCAGAGGAGGTTTTGGTTTTGTGTTGGACTTTTCACTGCTATTGAAGTGAGTCTTCACTTCTATAGAAGACTCACAAATGACTACTGACCTGCTTGTCATCTTCTTGTACCATTCCCTCATCCTTCCTTATTTGCCAGTTAAAAAAAAAAAAAAGAATACAGAGGTCACTAATATTCCTCAAACTTGAGCTTTTATCATGTGCTACTTGTGCAACATTTGTGACATTCATAAACTTAAAGGAAATTTGAAGTTAAACTCCTCATAAATTCATGGGTTTCCTGTCCATCAACATGGTCCTTGTCAATTTTCACCCACTGTGTACCTGAGTTTATTGTCTGCTTTCTGTGTCTGGGAATGCTAATCTTCTGTTTCTCCCAACCCTTTTACGCTGTCCTGCCCTCTTTCAAGCATAAATGTTCACTACTCTGTGTTAGTGTTGAGGTACAGAGTGCAGAATAATTTGAGGGTTCATCGAAAACTGAGAAGGTGAAGATTTGGAACATGGACATTATTGCTGGCAATTACAAGGTGTAATAGTTGGAGGATAGATGGCTTAACTCTTCTCTTCCTCAGTTTTGTTTTTATCAGATTTCTCTCTGTGTGTGGTAAACCTGTTTTTTCTCAATGAAGTTATTGTCTGTTTAATATGCAAATAGTGCAATGTAGAATATTACTAATTCGTGCGTAGGCAAGAAAAAAACCCCTCTGCTTTGTGGTAAACTTCCCTTCATCGGGGATACATGTTCCTTTGTCCCTGCATGTATTCATTTCTCAGCATAATTTTGTGTTTGTTAGTTCAAATGTTCACAACCCAAAATAGATACAATTCAGTCAAAATTTTCAGACAGTTCCTACATCTGTTTTTAAGATGGCATAAATAATTTCTCATACAGCAATACTGTTCTTACTCTATCCTTTCTAGGAAATGCCCAGAGGACAGTAAGTGATTAGATGCCGGGGGCTTTTGCTCAGTGTTGTGTTCCCCCCCCTCTTCCTTTTTAATATCAACATTTAAAGCTGTAAAGAAACTTTACACTATCTCATTCATCTCTTCTTCCAGTACACTTATGTGTATTATCTGTCATACTGGTCTTTAGAGAGAAGGTGGTGAGTGTCTGTCTTTACTTAGAGAGATTGAGTTTAGAATGTTAAATGTTTTGTATGGAGTGATCTTCTGATTACCTGGGATAGTGAACAGTTTCAGAAGTGGTATTGCTGTCTATCACTCATCTTTGCTTTCTCTTCCCTCTCACTGAAATAGGGGAATGTATCCTTAATGGTGGGCAACTTAACGAACAACATATTCTTTTTATTATGACCAGTAAACATGAGTAAATCTATGCATCATCTAATGGGATAGGAGCCTAACTTTCTTTCAGTTTACAGAAGGAGAAACTAAAAGCAAACTGAGGTGCTGGAGTTCCTGTGCCTGTTCAGACCAGATTTGCTGTATGGCGCTTACTTGGTTAAGTTATTGTTGAGTATAAAGTACAAATGGCATCTTTGTTATGGTAGGATTATCCTTTCAGTAATAGAGGTTAAGGGTTCAGTGAGTAAAATATACAGTTTTCTGGCATGAAATAATATAACTTCTTCAAATCCATTATTATTTTCTAGCCGTTTAGAATAGCGGTTGGAAGACTCTGTATAATGAGGAATGATCAGGCAAAGAAGGGTATTCACAAAGGTTAACGTTAGCCTGGGTTTACCAGGTATGTGGTAGAGAGACAGGCTCTTCCAGGGCATTATTGACAGCACCAATGTTCGGCTTTTGCTCTAAGTCTCGCTGGAGAAGAGCTGTCTTTCCTACCCACTACAGCGTGGGTGTTCAGGGTCCCTAGCTGTCTGTGTGCTTAAGGATGGGTATCTTAACATCTTCAGTATTCTAAATTTACCACTAAATTTAAGAGAAAGGAATGAACCATAATTTTAGGTGTTTATATATATACATACACACACATATATAAAAAATTATATTAAAATACATATATATATATATATATATAAAACCTGTATGCTTTGCCTAATGTTAGTATAATGATTCTTTCCTTTCTCCCTTCCTTCATTCCTCAGTCTCCTCTTCGAAGAACAATTCTCCCTCCCTCCAGCCTCAATAACGGCCAAAAGTAAACTATTACCCTTAGCCTTCTAGAATATTTATGGTATTTCCTGTACAAAAAAAACAAAAAACAAAAAACGGTAAAATGGTTTAAGAAAGAGTTGGTAGGAGTTACCTTTAGTCAGCTGACATTCCCTTACTGTTGGAGAAAAATTTGATGCTTGTTTGGACAAAAGATGTCTGCAGAAACCTCTGCAAATTGAAAGCACCAGAATTATGTAATATAAATGGTTTTAGCTTTAGAAGTGGCATGTTTTTTTCTATTCAACTAGCAATGTAGAGGGAACATTTTTTTTTCTGCAGTATTTTCAACAGAAAGCTAGTTATGCTAGACTTGTTCTAATATTAAGAAATCTTATCTAAGGAGCGCTTTCAAAATAAAACCAAATTTAAGAGGAAAAATTGCCTTGAGGTTTTTATAAAGCTGACAAGTTTTAATATTCCAAATATGTAATGACAATGATCTTTTTTCATAATTAAGCTACGAGTATGATTTAATACTGAATTCAAAGCCGTTCACTAAATGCCACTTATATTTAAACCCCCAAAAATCCCCAACAGAAAAAATGGAAAAAACAATCCCAACTTTTTTTTTTTTTTTTTAAACTGAGATAGGAAAAAATAAACTCTGCTGCACCTCAATTTAATAACCTGTGTTGCTCAGCTGCTACTGAAGGCTTATGGAACAGTGTTTAGGAGTGATTGTTCAGAAATAAGTGTTTCTCAAAGATTATGAGGGCTTGTACAGATGATTTTGTTTACCTGCAGAGTGTTCAAGAGTAGAAATGTCCAGTCTGACACTTTCCAGAAGTGTTTGCTTAAAAACCAGAAACTTTTTCCTGTGGAAAAATAGAATTTCATTACTTGTTTTGCCATCTTAGCCACGCAATAAAGCAATGTTATTATGTACTTTTAATAGAGAGACAAACATTTTGTGAAATGCAAAATACCGAGTTTCTGAAATAATCTGAGATGTTTTCAGCTTAAAATGTAGTGCTGTGAGCACTGCTTAATTTGTTTATACCTTTGTGCTCTGCCTCTGTTGTTTGTACTTCTCATGAGATGCAAGAAATTCAAATGCTTATTGACTGCTTTTTATTAATTGTAAAGTAGGCATGGAGGTGTTCTGAGTAGGCATCTTAGGTATTTTTTCAATTAAACAGGCAGAAGGAGAACAAGTTAGTATTATGGTTCTTGGAAAAACAGAATAATATATTCATTCTTTGGCGCCAAGAGGAGGAGATGCAAGAATATTATCCTAGCTAGTGACCTGCAGCACTACAATAGAATAGAATTTGCAAACTTCTTTGGGTTGTATCTGAATTACAACAAAGTAAATGTGATGGCTTTCAGCATGGAAGAAAAAGGCTTAAAAGGCCCTTCACACCCCTTAGATTTGGTGTACTGCAGTGAGTCATACTTGTCTTTCATTTCGTCTTTGAAGGGATGGTGGTTCTTCATAATTGAGCTTGACCAGCAGGACAGACCAACTATGCTGTTGGTGTAAGAGGAAGGGTGGTGGATGTAATGCTTGCTCCTTAGACCAGATTTGCCTCTTGCTATATGCCTTCCTGCTGTAACACCAAAGCAATTTTCAGAGAGGAAAACAGCAAGGAAGGCAGTTATTTCAATTAGTGAATTCTAGACTGTCCTCAAAGGCTCTGATACTTCGATCTAATTCAGTCTTTTCATTTTCTGTTGATTCTTCCAAATGCTTCAGACTTAGTCAAACAAAAGCCTCTTTCTTCACAATTGTCAAATTTCATTGAATCTCAAGTCTTGGTGATAGAGTTTAATTGTCAGCAAAATAAGTCTTGGTTTCTGTAAATTGTTTGATCCTCAATTGGTTTAGAAGTGACAATATACTTTCTTTTACAGGGTTTAGATATTGTTTCCATGTGGCATATGGAGCAAAGCTGGACCAGCTAAAGAAATTAGTTCAATTGTTTTCTGTCGGGAAGGCTTAGACAAAGAGCTTACTCTCAGATCCTTTAAAGTTCAAGCATCTGCCACTAGGGGCAAAAATTATTTTCCTGTAGGCATTCATCTTTTATTGTATATTTACTGTGCTGCTTCATTTGGTTGATAATCTAATTTAAACCTCAGAGATGAGTCATACCTCTTCAATGGGAGTCACAGCTACTTTAAATTCTCTTATGTCAGAACCTTTCAGTTCTTCCAGGGTCTCTTTTCTGAACATGGTGGTCCTTTGGGTGTCTGAATGCACTGAAGAGTAACGGATGTGACCCATGCAAGTGGTAACACTGTAGTGATATTGTTCACAACAAACCTCAGACTTTGTTTTCAGTATTTATTTGGGTTTCTAGTTCAAGTAATTTGTCATGTCTTGACTTAATTTAGGTCCTAATCGTGCTAAGTGGTCCATTGTGGACAGACTTTTGCAAGTATGAGGGTGGTACCCTGCTGAAGTGAGGAACGTTCTGGAAGGTGGAACAGACCTCACCACATGCATCATGTGCTGTACTAGAGGCTTTTGTTTTGTAGGACCAATATTTTCTATGCCAACTGTGATATGACTGTTTTCCAGAAAAACACTGGATTATGAAAGGGTACAAAAACTTGATGTCAAGAGACATTTCAGTCTCCTTTCTTTGGAAAAACAAAACAAACAAACAAATCCTAACTGTCCAGAAGGTCCTAAAAGTTTTCAGAGTGATCAAAACACTTGAACTTGTGACCTCTTCATGAAAGCATGACCACTGTTTAGTTGACCACTAAGAACTTTAGGAATTGAATGTTCATATTTGGAATGTGAATTGCTATTTAAATACTTCCTATCCAGAGTCAGTCAAGGGCAAAATAGACATTCAGAAAGTAAAGAGGCATTGTAAATACCGTTCAGCTGTGATGAAAAGTTTATTGGATGCTTTTCATATGCATTCTAAAGTTAAGCTGCGTTTTGAAAACCATCAGAGCTAACATTTGTTCTCTAAATATTATAATTAAATGTCTACAATGCTAAATTGCTACTCATTAATACTCTGTAATATTAAAGCAGTTGGGTTACTGACACAGTTTTGCCTTCTGTGGTTTTTTTGCTTGAAGTTATACTTTTTGTTTTGTCTTTTTTAATGATGTAGCCACAAATTGATCCAGAATCAAGTTCTGTACTCTTGCTGTTTTGTGAAGAGGGAAGGAAAAACACAAGATATTTTTCTGCCATTTAAGTTCTTTATTATATGTGTATTTTTCCATTTTAATCCTGCCTTTTCAGAGATTTGGTTAATGCCTTTTTAAAAACAGAGTAATAGCAAAGTAGTTGTTTTAAAACAGCCTTTCCCAAAATGTCTGGGATCAGATTATGATCAGGGATTGTTTGCAAAATTTGTAGTGTTTATTCCAAAATACAACTTGTGCTTTAGGTCCATGAGAGGATTTTATAGGGTTTTATATATTGGATATGGATACCTGAAAGAGAATTTTTTTTTTGTCATTGTCTTTGTATTGCTTCTCTAGTTGTCTAGTTCCTTGCGGTCCTGGAAGTTCTTTCATTCTAATGTAGTTTGAACAGAGAGGCTGCTGATTTAAAAAAAACCAAAACAAAACAGAAATTGTAGTGAAAATGGATGTCACAGAAAGAAAATGAATGCATAAATAAGTGAGCTGTTAAGATGCAGAGATAGACATGTTTATTTTAAAGGAAGAAAAAAAAAATTTACTGTGAATTCCTCTACCTGAAATCTTAACTAGTCTTCTGAAATCTTAAGACCCGATGTGAATGAAATTAAGCAAACAATTTAGAGTATACTGTAAAGATTAACTTGAGACACAACCAGCTGTTGTCCCTGCAGTTCTGTAGTCAGCAGAGTGAAATATGCTTCTGTAAAAGCAGTTTAAAGCAAGAAGTAACTAAAATCCTCTGAATTGTGCTCTAAAAGCATCTCTCAAAAGATAGCGAGTCTTGCCTCATCTAAGTACAACCTTGTGAATAGTCTGCTTGTATCAAACACAACGGTTACACAGTATGTCCTGGATGCACTTTGCCATCTCCTTTTGGGTAACAGTGGCCTTTTGGCTTCCACAATTTTAATTTGGGAATTACTTCAAAACCTGATCTCTCACCTGCTGAAAGGATTTCACCTGTTTTTCAGTGTAAAACACCCTTCCTGTTGCCTTTACAGCTCGTGTAGTTATTGTAGTTCCCCTATCTGGCTTTTTTTGTCACTCTGCATTTCCAAACCATGAATTCAGGCAATCTTCTAGTTTAAGTGTTGCAGCCACCTTCTGTTCACTTCTGTTCTCGCTTGCTTTGTCCCAAACTCTTCCACGCTTCCTAGCCTGTGCCTTGCCGTGTCAGGCCTCGTGTGTTGGTTATGTGTAGGATGACGTTCTCTCTTCTTTTTCAAGTGTGCTTGTTTGTGTCCAGAACTTGTGCCATTCAATGGTGAAGGGGAATGGAATAAGCAATGTTGAAGGAAGAGGGAGGAGAGGACACAGAGAGTTGGATATGCAGTGAATGAAGCAGAACGCGAAGCAGAGGGCACGTGCAAGCAGCCAGTCTGCACAGGGCAAAAATTCAAGTAAATATGTACAAAAATCTCTCAATATCCAAACATCCCAAGTTCAGCAGCTTCTGTGGCTGTCACTGCCAGCTAGCCTTTTGACAGTTTTATCTTGCAGCTCCTCCCCAGGGACAGATGGAGAGAAAGCTTTTTCTTGATCTTATGGCCCTGGTGTGCTTTGAAGGAGTCTACCAGGAGGTGTAGAAAGGAGTGTGGCTTCATTTGAGAATTAGCCCTCTTCCCATGCAAAGCTTTTACTGTTTCTGCACCTGGTAACCGGAGCTGTTGGCACATTCCTGTATTGTTTCTTCCCTCCATCATTGTTTTTCCTGCTTATCTTTCACGCTTACATCTTTGTAACTTCCTGCTTTCTGTGCAGTAAAGTTCATCTGCAAGCTGGCTCTTCTTCATCTTAAACTGATCTCTCAAGATACACCAGTATCGCTCTAACCACAGTATAACTATAAACTGACAGTAGGTAAACATATGGGTGGAGAAACTCATTAATTCATAGCATTCCCTGACCCCTTGGTTTTCCTGTACTTAAAAAAAAAAAAAAGAAAAAGAAAACAGAAATAAAGGCACACATCTTGTCCTGCAACTTTCTGTTCCAGCTTACTGCTGTACCTTTGCTCATTGTTCCTTTTATAGTAATTTGGGTTGGTTTTCTCCTAAGTGGCACAAGAATATCTTTGGGGCTTACGTGATGGTCCAGTGTGCATCCTAGTGAGGCTCAGCCTCCCACTTCAGATATATTAATTCTCTTTCGGGTGTTTCTATTATGCAAATAACAAATGGCAGCATTCTCAGGAGTCTCTTGTTGCAGATGGCACTCTTCTATTTTTGCCTGTTTATTTATTTAAGAGTTCATAGTGCTGGCCAGTTGTAAATCAGAGCTTCACAGTGAAGCCTATCTTTGAATTGAACAAAGACAAAATAGATTGTAAATTATATTCACTTTTGCTTGAATGGCTGTTCAGTGAAGCCATTTTTTTTTCTCCTTGATGTGTTTGAATTTTTTTCTCTGTTTGTAGAAAAGTGAAGAAATGTTGCCGTTAACATATTTAACTTTATCATTCCGTTTCTTTCTTATTATTTAAAAGCCTTGAAAAAACAGAAAATTATAAGGCTATGTTAGATTTTTCTCTAATTTTAAGCAATATATACGTAAGCATATGTTTTCAAAAGAATTTAACCTCTAGCATTCAGCTGTCAGAAAATGTAGGGGGATGAATTTAAGGTGTATTTCTACATGACGATTAAAGATTCTTTGGTTTTGATTTATACACTACTAGTGTTTTAGTATGGTCAAAAGCTACTTAATCCTCATTTGCATCTACTTACTCCTAGTATGTTTTTCTTTTTTGTTTTTGAGGTGAATCTTTCTAATAATTGCCCAGTAGAGGGGGTACAGTAGAATCATATGCAGTGCAATATAACTTTTCACAGTGCTTAGCACTTAATCATATAATTATTAAAATTTCCTTCTTTTAATGTAATGAATATAGTATACAGTAGAGAAGAGGTCATATTTTGCTTTTTCTCATTTGAATATATATTATACCCTACATTTCCATTTCAGTGTTGTTAATTATAGTTTAGGCTGTAAAGAAGTTTGCATTATAGTGATATTTTTTTTTTCCCCCGGAAGCTGATGGCCCAAAGAAATGCATTGTCAGACTGTATCTAGATTCCTTTGGACAGCACTCCTTGCTTGGAGAAAATACTTGGGATGTGGTTGCCTTCAGCTTTTCTAAGACAAAAGATTTTTGGTTGTTTCTCAGGTGAGATTTGCAAGTGGAATTTGGTGCCAATCACAAAACTGAAGAGGAGGTGAAGTCATCCCTCCTTATACCCTACAGCCTGCTCTGCAGGAGAGGATCCATTCTATGCCCTAAATTAGGCCAGGGAGGGGAAGAAAAAAAAAAAAAAAAAAAAAGATCTTTGAATCCAGCTGTAGTCCCTCCCATGCTGATTGCCATAGCCTTCAGGCACACGCTCATTTGCCTTCTTCCGGTGCCATACTTTTTTACTGATTCATCCAAAGTGAGAAGAGCTTCAACAGCAGAGACTGAAGGAGGCCTACCACAGAATTGCCTCCAACATGCTCGTTGAATAGGTGGGCGACCCACATTCAGTGCATGCTCAGTGGCTGGTAAAAATAACACGTTCCCTTGCATCTCTGCCCAGCCTTCACCTCTCATGAGAGTGTCCTGACCCCTGGGCTTGGCTGTACCTTTATAAACAGGATGACACATTTCCCAATTATCTTCTTCCTTTGTGGTTTCATGAATGGTAGCCAAGTTGTGAATCTAGTTGTTTCCAAATTTTCTGTGGCTTTGCTAACATGTGGTTTAAAATGTCCTAAATTGAAGCAAAATTTTTAATTGGGGAAGGTATCTCTTTTAACACACAGCAAACTTTCCAATCAAATGCTTTGATTATTTACGCTGCAAACTAAAAGAGTGAGGGTTCTAATTTTCTGATAGTTATACCAGAGTTCAGTAGTAATGACATTTATGTGAGACAGGAAAAAAATCCCACTGAATCCAGCGTCATCCATTGTGAATTTTGGGTAGCCAAACCCATGCTGTTGGGTTTTTTATAGTATAAATAGTTAAAAAGGAAAAGGTATTTCAGGAATCATTACATGAGTACATAATGAATGAACTTCAGAGAGAATCTCCCCTTGCCAAACAACTCACATTTTCCAGAAGAAGAGAAAAAAAAAGAAACTGAAGCTAAAGAAAAACAAATGATCCAACTAAAAGAAGATGCCAAGCAGAAGACAAGGGTTTGCAAAGTCAGATGAAGACATGAAATACCTCAGCTTTCTCAGCTGTCCAAAGGCTTTATCCTCAAAATGGATGGGCTAGGTAGAGCCAGAAGTCTTGGCTTGGCTTTCACAGCAACAGTCTGTATAGAATACCCTTCCACAGCTGTGAAGAAGGAAGGAAATGGATGGACTACATCAGAGTCATTCTGTTCAGTGTATGGGAGAGGATCTGAATATCTATGATTGGTGAAATACAGGGTATTTGTTTTCTGAATGATAACTGTGTCAGCCAGATGGCAGTTTCAGCTGAAGATTTCAGGAGTCAAAAACTTCATATTCAGTAATGTCCTACTTGGTTACTGCCATCTTAGACTGGAGTCATGATTGAGTGCATCTAACTTCAATGCCTGCAGAAAAGAAAAGGGAAGAAAAACATTATGAAGAAGCAAATTAAGATTCTTATTCAGTGAATTCTCTTTAGGAGATAGAATGGTAAGAAAATGAAAAAATATGAGCAGATTTGCAAGAGCTATGTGAGATCTGGCCCCTCTGGTATTTTCTGAAATACAGTCTTTAAATCCTATTCTGAATCTTGTCTTGATAGTATAAATAGCACAGGAAAACTCCTTTTTGTTATTGGAAAAACCTTACCAGAAAGGTGACATACGTTGCCATTTTTGTTGTAATCGTTGTATTGACAGATATTTGTATGTAACCCTGAAATCTGAAAGTACCTCTAAAAGCTGTTTTTTTCTCCTCTCATGTAAAAATTCCAGCAACAGAAAACTCTTCGGATGTTTCAGTCCATCCTGATTTGTAGTGTTCAGTTTAATTCATTGTAAGCCCCACCCCAGCAAAACAGCACTTGGGACATATTTTCAATCCAAATTGGATTTATAGCAGAGAGGAGAACGAGACTACACAAATGCTCTTTCAGAAGTGGAGGCATTTGTGGTTAAATAGTTTAGCAAATAATTATATTCATAATCTTGCTTGTAAAAAGCCAATATAAGACTATATTTCATATCTACTATTTCAGGTATCTGTCATAGTGACACTTTGTATTGTGGTGAAAAGTTGAATTAGGTAACTTTATATCTGGAATAGAAAAAGAAGGTGATGTAAATCAACAGAAAATTCTGTAGATAGTGAAGGCCAGTTGATAAGCAGTTGCAAGTGGTTACAATTTTTTTTTTTTTTCCCCTTTGGGGAGGAGATGGCCAGTGTCAACTCTTACTGTACCCCCTTGTTGTAGTTCAGCCCCAATCGGAACCAGACTACGCAGTCTCTTTCTCACTACCCCCACCCTCTGAGAGAATAGGGAGAGATAATATAAGGAAAAACGGCTCGAGGTTTGAGATAAGGACAGGGAGAAAATCCTTAAAGTTACCGTCACGGGCAAAACAGACTCGACTTGGGGAAAACTATTTATTTATTTCTAAAACTAGCAGGATAATGAGACAGAGAACAAGATAACCTTCCCCCACCCCTCCCTCTTCCCAAGCTTAACATTATCTCTACCACCTTCCCCTCCCGAGTGGCACGGGGGGAAGAGGGAATGGAGGTTGCAGTCAGTTCATCACACATTGTTTCACGCCACTGCTTCATGGTCGGGGGAAGAACTCCTCACATTCCTCCCCTGCTCTGTTGTGGGGTCCCACCCATACGCCACAGTCCTTCGTGAAACTGCTCCGGCGTGGGTCATCTCTTCCACGGGGTGCAGTCCCTCCAGAACGGCTGTCCCAGCGGGCCCTCCACGGGCCACAGCCGCCTTCAGGCATGCACCTCCCCCAGTGTGGGGTCCTTCACCGGCTCCAGGTGGATCTCTGCTCCTCCGTGGACCTCCATGGGCTGCAGGGGGACAACCTGCTCCACCATGGTCATCACCAGGGGCTGCAGGGGAATCTTGGCCAGGAGCCGCATTACTCCTCCCCCTCCTTCTGAACTGACCTTGGCGTCTGCAGCCATTCCTCTCACAGGAAAAATTCTTCACAACAGGCTGGCAGACGCCTCTCAGAATCTCTTCACATCATCCATTTCATCTCCTCTCCACTTCTTGCAGCCAGGCCGGGCCGAGTTGGGCCCAGTCGGCCGCCCGGTGGGAGGCCAGAGGGTGGGGCCTCCAAGGCCCACGAGGCCTGCGCCTCCCCCTCTCCACCTCTGCTCCTGCTCAGCTTCTTCACATCTTCTCTTTTTTTTTTTTTCTTCTGTTTTCCCCTTCTTAAATACGTTATCGCAGAGGCGTTATCACGAGACATTCTGCTACCAATTGGCTCGGCCTTGGCCAGCAGCGGGTCCGCCCTATGCCTGGCCGAGTCCACTGAACAAAGGGGAGCAACTTCTAGCAGTTTCCTACAGAAGCTACCACCTTAGCCCCCCCCTCACTAAACAAAACCACAACACCCCTCCTCTGTATAAATACTTTTTTTTTTGTTGTTCAGTTGGACTGTGTGCCTTAGAAACATCTTGTTGCTTATTTTGTGTTGTATTTTGGCAGTACTTTAGAGTTGGTGACTTGGTTTTAGTTTTTTTATTTGTTTCAGTATGTTTAAATGTAGATTTTATTCGTTAACCTCAGGATAACTTAACATAGCTGTAGTGAATAAAAATGTGTTTAAAAAGAAGCAAAAAGGTTGTCCAGCACTTAACTTCTGGAATTGTTCTGGCAATTTTCATCACAGAATTACGTATGAAAAGTTTAATATTACTCCAGGTATTGGGGAAGCGGGAGAGGGTGGGCAGATGTCTACTTTCGTTGTCATTCTAATTATGAAGCAGAGATGTAGCTTTGTACTCAGGTTATGGGATATAACTGTTACAGAGGCGGAAGTTTATTCTTTTGAATTATTCAGATACTTTCATTCACAATAAATTACAAAATAAAAAAATCTGTGAATGTTAATTACTGAGGTAGGGGCTATCATTGCAGGGATCGATAATCTGAAAGTTGGTAATGAATATATTATCCCAGATCTGTCATGCTTTTGTAGAAGAGATCATTTTGTTAGCAAATCTAATGTAATAATAGTGAAACTCTATTTTTAAATTCTCTTAGAGCTGAAATTGTAGCCAACTTGGTTAATTGGTTATGACTTATTATATGAAAGGCAGTTACAATGCAGAAGGTACGCTGAGATTTCTCAGTAAAACAATTAGAGAACAAAGAAAAGTTACATTTTCTTTTTTTTTTTTTTTGCAATCAAGATGTTTTTATTTGTGGTGTTGTGTTTTTGATGAAGTCTTTATATATCCTTTCTGCTTTGTACTGTAAGTGAGAAGATAGACTTTAACTGGTGATAACTGATGTTAACACACATGCTCTTCTGAGCACACCCAGGGAAAAAAAAAAAAATTAACTGTACTACATAAGTTAGCAAAGGGATAAGTCATCTTGCATGAAGAATTGACCTATTTTGGTTTTCTACAAGCATGGTAATTCTAATCAGTAGGTCATTACAATACTGTTTGTTTCTAGTGAATTGGAAAGCTCAAGAAACAACTGTGCAGTTAGGATCAATGTATTCGTATTAGGTAATGTAGACTTCTCCATCAGCAGTAAAAATAGAAATTCATTTCCAAAGAAGCCTGTTTTCCATTCTTATCTTCGTCATAGTTATCCTTCCTTCTTTAAATCCTACACTTAAAAATAAGATCAAACACAGTGTTCACGTTTTCTTCTCGTTTCCTAACTGTTTTCCTGTTTGACAGCATTTGTGTAAAAAGTCCTTTTCAAGTAGTAAATTAATTTGGATAGAAGGCATCCCACCTGAATTCATTACATGCTGGCAGTTTAGATAAATGGATATTATGATCTCAGCATATTTTGGCCCAGCACCGCTGTGCCCATTTGCAAATGTCTAAGAAAGTGATAATATTCCTGTCAGTTTCAGGCTGCTAAAGAAAAAAAAAATGGGGTAGAATTTCTTATTTATATTTATAGGATGCCTGTGGGGAAGACAGTAGTGCTGTATATGGCAGTTTGTGTAGACATGTGGTGCTAAACATATATTAAAAAAAGATAACAGACCTATTGACGTTTTTTTGTAGAAATATGGAAGAAAAGCCAGAGTAGATCAGTAATTGACAGCTATGCAGGAGATGCATTTCCAGATTTCTTTCAGAAGAAATATTTCACAAACTTACAATTCCTTTCAAAGTCAGTAATCCATCTTTAATTATTTTCTTGATTTCATAGTTGTATTTTACAAGGTTGATGTAATGTCTGCTTCCTGCCAACATTGGATACGGACAATCCACTTTGTCACTGCTTTGATGAAATGGAAAGCTGCGTGTAGTTGCAGTACTACCCCCCCTCCCCACCACCACTTTTTCAGTGTATGTGTGTGAACTGAGCGCAAGTGAAGACTTATCAGTCACTGAATGTCATAGCTTAACAGCACGATGTGCGGGGAGCTGTTGATTTGTACCACGGACAGAATGGGAAACGTGTTCAATGTAGGTAAATTGATGGGTGTTTAAACGTGCCCGGTTGTGTGCAGCTATTTCTTTCATTACTACCTTTGAGTGTGCTTTTATTGCCACATACACACTTCTGAGCATTATTTTACTACCATGCGTACATTTAAAATTACTTAGGTTTTGTAAGCTGTAATTTGGACTGTTAAAGGACATGGTTTCTCTCTTGAGGGTAGTTAACACCTGTACGTGTACAGAAACGGAGGCGTGCAGCCTGTTGTAGCGCGTCTCCCCGGGACCAGGCGCGGTGATGGTACTCTGCCGTGGTGGCCGCCCTCGTGCCGGCGCTCAGCCTCCCTTGTGCAGGTGATGCCTCGATGCCTGGGGTCAGCAGAGTGCTGCATGGGGGCCTTCTCCTTGCCGAGTGAAGGAGGTGGCAGTGAAGCGTGTGCTTTTGACTGTCTGACATTGATCCCTCTAAATTAAAATTGTCTGAGGCCAGAAAAGCATCTCTGTGGTGTGACTGCCTTCAAGCAACCTACAACCCCAGCTGAGGTTGCTTACGTTTGGCTATCTATACACGTGTCTTAAGTACCTTCTTGAATCCATTCCTAGCGGTACAAGTTGCTTTCGGACAGGTTTTTATGAGTTTGCAGCAAGGAGTGGGAGATAACAGTGTTTAGTATGTTATGTTACTTTTTCTTCATGGAGGCTGGGCAGTGGGACAGTGTTCCTGGCTTCACTGTTGCAGAGTAGATAAAGAGATTTTGAAATTTTTTTTTTTTTTTTTTTTTTTTGCCTGGTAAAGGCAATGTACTTGTGTGTGAAAACTGACATTTAGGCCAATTGCCATGGAGGAGTTTAGGTCACCGTGCAAAGTAGTATTTATTAATAACATTTGCGTGTTGAACTAAAGTGTGATGCAATTAAAATTTCCTGGATTGAGGATTAGCCTGGTCTCTGGGGGGAAAAAATTTCCAAGAGCGTGCCCCCATGCACATGCACAAGTGGCAAAAGCTTTCTGTCCATAGAAGGCCCTTCCTTTAAAACCTTTTTCTTCTCCAAAGGGCAAATCAGTGGGCTAGAGAAGTAGGAACAAAGTATTTCTGCAATGTGTGATGAAACAAATGGGTATAAAGGCTTTTTAAACTCTTTGCAAGGTATATAAAATCAATCTGCCCACTCTATTCTATTATACAGAAGTATTTCAGTGACTGCACTGGCCGACAAAGTATTCTAGAAATGCCAAATACATTTAGAAATAATGTACTGCTGCTCTTAGAGTCCTTGATATTTGGAATTTAGGTTGCACAACATTGAATGCTATTGGTGGCATTTGGCTATTCTAGTGGAGGATCCTAGTTTCTTATTTAAAGAAAAAAGTCCTTTTCTTTTCTGGTGTTTACATCGTAAGTGTTGATTTAGTTTGGATTGTATTTCTTTCATCGTAAAGTATGTATAAACATTTTAAATAGGTGTGGCACACTGTCAAGTGTTTTCATTATTTGGATGATAGGTTTGAACATCTATTCCAAAGTATCACTAGGCACCTGCAGAACCAAAGTGGGTATGTGGCACCTGAACACATTCTGATTCATGCAATTAAAGCAGTTTACAGAGTAAGGAAGAAAAGAATATCACATACTGAGGTTTGATGTCTTTTTTCATGGAGAACAAAAGAGGTTTGATTCTTTCACTTCAAGTTTAGCCTAACTATTGTGTAGTGGAGGAGGTTTAATGAATCATTGTTTAACTTTGATACTGCCAAGTATTTGACCATTAAATAGTCTGAAATGTGTACATAGCACTTTGGTGACAGACCCTTATTTAACTGTGATTAATTGGCATTGAATAGTTATTTAATTACTTCGGAAGAAATCTAACAACAGTGTGTGTTCTGATTAAGTTACTTGATGCAAAAACAAACATGGGGCTGTTGAAGAGAGCACGTTCCCTTTTGCAGCTTGCTACTGGCGCTGCACAGCACGTGGAAGCCTGAGCGTGATTAAAACAGCAGATACTATTCACAAATGTGGATGCTATTGTAACATCGGCATACTTAGTTCTTGATTTCTTAAGACTTGTTTGTTAGTGATTTCATGAAATTTCCTTTGCCTGACAAATTTTAGATTTAATATTTTCTTTTTGCTTTTGAAGTCTAGACTGAAACTTACTGGGGTAAGTAACGGGTGCAAGTATTAAGTGAGCTTCAGAATTTTTGTAAATGGATAATACTGGACTGGATCTGAGAATTACTGTCTCATGGCATGTATCTGTATGACAGAAATGCTCACTTCAGGAATTTGGGTTTCTTGGAAGTGTGAAGTATTGGGGCAAGGTGATGTTGAGTCTGTAAATTTGGGAGAGAACGATATTACAAATTTTGGAGAGAAAAATAATAAATTTTGCAGGGAGGTGAGTTGTGCAGGTCCTGCCCTTCTTGAATAGCAGGTTCAACAGTTTCTCTCATCCCTGAAAGTTAGGTTTGCAAATGCTGGTAGAAACGGTAATCATAACTGTGAGCATTTTGAGTCCTGACTCAAAATGGCTACTTTAATTTTCATATCTGGAATGTTTGCTCTTGCATGCTTAATAGTGCACAAGCAAGCCACTGATTTATTGAGCTTCCAGTAAATGGAAACAGTTGTTTCTTCATACCTTGCGAAATAGACCTCGTTTACTTGTAGACATCCTTGTAAATGTAGCAATCGCTCTGGATGCAATGTCACGATGGCTATGGGGCATTTTGCGGGTATTTCCAAAGCGTAGCACATCGGCTTGGAGGTGCGTTGCTCTCTCTGGTATATGGTGAGGGAACTTGCTTGCTTTAGTGGGTTACCATAGCTTACTTCTGTGTAGGACATAATAAAATGCCAGTTCAGTTGTATCCATATGAAGGGGATCTGAAATACATCTCCAGGCCTGTGTTTTCCCTTACAGTCACTGGGGTAATATCATTGAGAACCAGCAACAACAAAAATAAACCTAAGGCTTGTGGATTTGTTCCTTGCTTTTGGCAGTAGAAAAGCATTAATGGTCACCAGATTAATGTTATGAGAGGGAGATGTGGATTTCTTAGCAAGAAGTGAGGTGTTTTCCTTACGTGACTTCAGGTTTCATTTTCCAAAATTACTATGACCAAACACTAAATAGACCATAAATAACTTTTTTCAATAAATTAAGTTCTGCTACCAGAGATTCACCTGAATGTTTATTTGGGAAGTGACTGATTCACATCTCCACTGTTTAAATTGCTTTAATTGTATCAGGTAGACTGCAAAAAGGTTCCAGTTTTCAAGGTTTCTCTTTTTGATATACCGTTTCTTTTGCTTACTCATATTTTAGTCCATGTCATTTTACAGAATGACTGTATTTACATTTTAAAGAGGATTAGGCAGATTAAAAGATGTATTCATGTTTTATTGATAACGTCAGATTAATTTCCACTTTCCTGGTGGCAGCTCAGAGCTCTATCAGAACACAGTCTGTAGAAACGCTCTTATACTTAACAATTTCTTAAGGTGATTGCCAAAAATACAGTTTTGGCAATTAATTAGCAGCTTGATTACCAATGAGAACTGGAGTAGTTGGTGGTTAGTGGGTATATATGGAAGAAATAGTAAGACTAGAGGACTACTGAGACCGGCTCAAGTGGGCCAAGTTTTCCTTCGTGACCATGTTCTTCAAAGAATTTCACTGGAAGAGATGTTACTGTGGAAAGGAACGTGGCCACAGTCACTCTTGGTGTGCAGGATGAAGGCAGGTATTGTACAGTTCTTGTTTATATCTGTGCCGGCTCTTTACTCCTGAAAGTGCTGGGACAGATCTGTATCATTCTTGCAGCCTAAAGCTCTCCTTGTTGCAACACTGAAACTTTCTCAGGAAACGACTGGAGGTTGTCACAGTCTCCTGCTGATCTCTTTTCCCTGGGATCCAGTGATAGGATGTGTGGGAATGGTTCAAAGCTGCACCAGAGGAAGTTCAGACTTGGACATTAGGAAGCATTTCTTTACTGAGAGAGGGTGATCAAATGCTGGAACAGGCTTCCTAGAGAGGTGGCTGGTGCCCCAAGCCTGTCAGTGTTTAAGTGGCATTTGGACAGTGCCCCTAATAACATGCTTTAGCTTTTGGTCAGTCCTGAAGTGGTCAGGCAGTTGGACTAGGTGATTTTTGTAGATCCCTTCCAGCTGAAATAGTCTAGTCTAGCCTATTCTATTCTGACAATTGCCAAAAAAAACCCAACCAAAACCTAGACTCAGAATCTGCAAAATTCCTCCTTGAGCAACTTTAACTGGTGATTCTTCAATAGAAATGTTAGAGGAGGGAAATGAGAGCTGAACTCTGAGATACTGCTGGAACTGAAATGACCGAAGAGTTAAATGGCTTTCAACAGCAAGCGCTTTGTGATGGCTTCCCCTCTAGCCCTTAAGGCCTTGTCCATGCTGTACAAAATGAGAGTAAGCGCAGTGCTTTTCCAGGAACAAGTATGGATGTGCTCTTCCACTTGTGGGATGAGGGAGATTGTGAAGGCATCACTTGATACCTGGAGGTGCCAGCTTTGACCTGACCTGCGCTATGGGCATGGAAAGTAGCCAGCCTGAGTGACCTTGCTGCCTCCCAGCAGTGCTGTGTGGGATGGCCTTTGCCAATAGCTTCTTGTATCCGTCGGAAACCACTACAAATAAAGCTTGTTTTGGGTTCAAAAGCAAAGGGGGGTTTCTAAGGCTGAATTAAGGTGGGATTTGCTTGCTATGGCAGTAATCCTTTGACCTTGTGTACAGCTTGTCATCGGTGGGTCTCAAAGCATTTCAGGGAGGGGCTTGGCACTGCCACCTCCCCTTGCTCTGCCCTTCACTCTGTACAATAAAGTGAGGTCACTTGGGAGACCAGTGCATTATGCCCTCTTGTTTCTCTGCTCTAGCTCGACAAGCCGCTAAGGAAGGTTCTGTCAGATGGAAGCATTTCACCTCTTTGAGTGATTTTTCCTTTGCCAATTAAGTTTTGGTTCATTTGCAAATAACTCAAGATTTTAAGATATTAAGTTGTCTTAGCTAAGGCAGTAGTGCTAGATCACTCTTCTACAACCAATCTCCATGTAAGGAAATCACAGGAAAAGGAAACTTTAAAAAAAAAAAACAAAAACCTGCCTTGGAGTTCCTTCTGATATACGTACCCCAACATGAAATAAGTGAAAAGGAACATCCCCAGCTGTCATTGCTAGTAGAAACAGATGAAATATATTTTCTTGAGTCTTTTGCTGCTTTATACCCTTCCTCTCTGTGTGCAAAGCCTAAAAAAAGGTTGAATCTTACTGATGTTTGCCGAAGTAACTGCCTTTGGTAGTAAAGTACTGCAGAACAAGCTACTTGCCACCCGTATCTCTCTTTGGAGTCATGTCCCAGGCCTGAGGAGTGGAACAAAAATGTATTTAAAAAAGAAATCAATGTTATGCAACAAAATTCATAATTCCAAGACAGCTGTTAACAGAAAACTAGAATTATGGTTGCTACAGAAGTCACTTCAGTTAATGGTCTTATCTCTGATTTACATCTGCAATGCACTCCATGGAAACCTTAAACTTAACTACTTTCAGTTTAATGAGCTCCTTTGAAAAGACAAAACAAAAAAGTCTTGTGTTGCCAGTGCAGTGAATGTGTTTGTACCAGTTAGAAGTAATAATTGAATCAAGATATATGTAGATAAAAAAGCAATGTGAATGCATGTACGGGCATTACCCACCTTAGAGAAGCCCAGATTCCCATCCATAGCTTCGTTTCTTTCCTAGTGAGTAGAGGTATTGATTAATAGAGAAAGATACCGATCCACTTATGGGTGGCAATGTTGTGACTTTGATTATTGAAGAACTCTTGCTATAACTGATTTTTTTTCACTCACGTAGAACTTGGGAAAATAGGGAAGTGTAAATGCTTCACTAACAGCAGATTAATCATTGTTTTATTAGCTTTAATAAAGATCACTATTACCAAGGTTTTGAATAAGTATATATGTAAAGCTACATGAATGCAAATCTTTCTCAAATCTTATTTCAGAAATGCCTGCAATTTGAATCCAAGTATAATGGTGGAGGGATGGGAACAGAAACACTAAAAAGGATCAGTTAGATCAACTTATGATCTGTCTGGTACATGCGTGCACTAGTGAGTTTCAGTCAGGGATAGGAGCAGATTCTGGCTTGATGAAACTTCGTTTAAGTTGTCAGAACTGTAAACCTTTACCTGCACACAGTGTATAAAGCATTTATGTTTCATCTGTTAAATTCTATTGAACTATTATATTCAAAGCCAATTTTAATTTTTTCCTATCAGTTTAAGTAAAAATTTTATATTCGGGTGAAAGGCATTTATAAAAAAATATTCTTCTTCAAAGTGTATTGCTGTGGTTGTAAAATATTCCCTTCGTGGTTGTTTCAAAAAGTGTCTTTTTATCTTTAGATTCCAGCTGTTTCCTTTTTACTGTTACTAAAATGCTAAAATGTGGTGTGTTTAAGATATTTTGGTCGTTTAAGGAATTATATTTACTTTAGTTTGGTGTTTTTTTTTTTCTTCTCCAACCATCTTTCTATAGGAAGAATCCTAAATCGTTTCTCCAAAGATATTGGCCACCTGGATGACTTGCTTCCGTTGACATTTTTGGACTTCGTGCAGGTAATTCACTTGCTACTGTCAAAGACTTCCACACTGAGTTCTGAATTTAGATTCCTGTATGCTTTGGTGAAGATCAGCTATTTATCACAGATGTAGCTGAGTTGAATGAAAGTACTTGTGAAAGAAAGGTGCGGTTGAAATTTAATGTGTCAGTAAAAAGCTAACATGAGTAATAACTGGCAGGTAGGAGTGGCTATACACAGCTTGCTATTATGTCAAGATTTCAGTTCATAGTAGCTACATGCTTGGTAAATTACTCCTGATTTGCCTCCCAGCAATCTGGCAAGCTTATTGCTGTTATAAGAAATATGTCCATAGTAAAGAAACAATCAACTCACATGAAAAGATAGCACAGATTAACCTAATTACATGTCTACTTCCACAAAGAATCAAATGCTTACCACACCATTTTGGATTAAAATAGGTGTGGCTATTTACAAAGAAAAGATTAGTAGTAATAGGGTGAATATAATAGCCTTAATAGGTACAAGTGAAATAAGTCACTGCACACAAGAAAGATGGACAAAGCACTGAGATTTTGATGATGTTGAAAGGATAAAGGATTATATATGAGATCAAGGTAACTTTTCTGCTGCAGTTGCTATTAATCCTCCTTGTAAAAAAAAAAAGGCAGAAGGATAAAGCTGCAAAAAATTTGATCGTACTATATCAAAGTAACATGAATCACAGCATAGATAGAATCGTGGAGGCTAGAGAAAGAAATTACTTAGTGGATCACCTGAATCCACTTTGTGGATCAGACCTGTCATACTCAAGTCAGAAATGGTTCTTAAGGTTCTAGGGCTAACTTTGCTTTGTCTCTTAGAGGTAACTTATTCAGGATCTAAGCCTTGTTTTGACTTTTTTAAAAATAAACCAAAGATATTTTGGGCTGAGCAGTTTAATCATGTTGTTAATGCTGAACTCTTGAAAATAGGAAAAAAAGAAGTATTCCAACGAGTCAATAAAAATACTTCTTAAGATGAAGTCTTTTTCGTAGTTTAGGGAGGTTGTTAAAGGTGAGGTGTGTGTTTATTTTTCAAAGCAGTACAGTGCCACATGTCATTTGGCAAACATTATGTATTTCACTTATCAATTAAAGCAATTTGGTTTTTTTGTGAGTTAAGGAGTTACTTGTAGTAAGTATTAAGATTTTGAGTTTATGGGCTTTTAAGGCCCTGATGAGGGCAATATAAACATCTTTCTGTGATATACTACTCATTTTTTATTGTTTATACAGATTCCAGATTTTCTTCAGTGTCACTGTCTTATTAGACAGAATATCTTGCTTTATTTCAGCTCTCTTGGGACAGTACATATGTGCCTCTCTTTCTGGCTGGAAGCTCAGACTGTGCTGCCATCCTTACCCTCTTCTCTTAGCATAGGATTTACATCCAGAAAGTCAAAACCATCTGTGTTGTGTAGTGCTCCCTGGCCATTAGACCAAGGAATGCAGAGGGGTTTGTGTTTGTATAGGTTTGTCCCCTGTGCATCAAACTGTGCTGTGTATGTTCGTATTACATGCTACTCATGACCAGAGCATCCTCTGCATCCCGTGGTCTTGAGATGAAATGATTAACCCTTTTCCTTAGTTCCGTGCATTTACAATAACGTGAGGGTTGTTTTGCAGCCCACTTGCATGGTGTTTTTATAGCAAGAAACTGAGTGGGTGTTTTGCGTGCCCTGGCGTGTGGCTTAAAGGCATGTGGGGTTGTCTGAGGATGCAAAACTTGCTGGGAAAATGTAAGAGAAGTCTTCGTAAGCGGAGGGAGCCAAAATCAGTGTGGTCTTGTCCATACTTCCTTTTGGGAGCAGACCCTGAAGCAAACTCTCTTGAGAATTATGCTCCCTTTTTTTTTCTGAGGGAACAAACTGGTTGCTCCAAAAGAAAGCTAAACCTGTATGCATGCCATATACAGAGGACTAAATAATCTAGTAGAAAATTGGAAAATCTACTTATTTGACCAGCTTATAGGTACTTTAGGCAATATATGCTTACCAAAGCTTAGCTGGTCTGGGATGAAAGAATGAAAGCTGTTGCTCTAGATGTGATTGTTTTCTTCTTTCAAGCTCCTACTGTAAAACACGTTTTGTAAACATTTCCCCTCATGTTGATTACTTTGTGCACTTCTTTTAAATTTGCTATTGAATAATTTCTCAATTTCTGAAGTTTGTATTTTAAGTTAAAAGTTTTCCTTTTCAGAAAAAAAAGTAGATGTTACAGGTCCAGTGCACTATTAAAAAGATACTATGTTTCAAAGCTTGCATGTTCTATTTGGCATCACAAAAGAAAATTTTGGAACTTACTGTTGATCAATAATGTGCTGCTACCCATAAGACAAAAGCACTTCCTTCTTGGCAGGTTTTCTAAAACTTACTGTTCTTGATCGACAAGCTTGTTGGTTAGTAAGTGCCTTTTGAAATTCAGTAGCAAAGATGTGGTACTTGCTTCTGAAGAAGCATAGATTTTTACAAAGGATAACTGTTATCAATTATGATAGAGATCTTTTGTCACTTGTTTTGTTTGCAGGTGTCTTTTATAAGACTTGCTATAATCCCTTCAGGAAGAAATATTTTCTCCTTTCTAAAAACAGTATTAGCTAAATATAAAAGCTCTGATCCCAGCCATTGTTGTTGATTCTTTGAGAGACATTTCCCAACATTCATTGTTTAAATGGTTGTCAGGAGGAATCAAGTGAAACTTCATAAACAATGCAGTAACTGGTTCATCTTACTTTGTGTGTAGAAGCTTTTCTTGAGCGGATTTGCATTGAAGAAGTGGTCCTTTTTCTGAGTTATTGCTAGGATCATTGTGAAGCCTTCCATCCTTTTTGCTATATTGGCATGTGAGTGTGTAATTTCTGCACAAATAAATGCAATGCGATTGGACGCCTAAAAACTAAAATATGAGCCCATTTAAATACCTAAAAATAATTAAAATCTACTAATTTTGATAATTTTGTAATTACACTGAATACAGATTTTAAGGCAATGCTAAAAATTGATAATGTTCTTTTTAGAGTGCCTAATAAGATTTATACACTGCACTACGGTCGTAATGAGCGTGATTAGTCTAGACAGCTATACTAGATGAAAATTAATTCCTTGAACTAAAAGAGCTGAAATTTTTACATCTTCCATTGAGTCAACGAAGAAGAAACAGTCAGTTGTCTTCAAGACAGTAGATAGTTACTATACACTTATTTGCTAAAGCAAAAATAAAAGGTATGTGACAAGCACAAAAAAAAATGCATCATAGACCTTGTGTGTTCTTCTGAAAATCTGGCTAGATTTTGCAAAACTGTTGCTTTGCAATAGCTCCCAAAGTAGCAACTCTCACTACATTTAAAATTTCTTGCCATCCTTTTTTTCTTTGATTTTAAGTGCACCAAAATATAGCACACTTGTCTTCAGAGAGCTTGGGGGCAGGAGGGGCAGTCCTCATTAGGAGGCAGTTGTCATTTTTTTCTTTTTAACTTATGAATTTTAACAGCATATGAGACACGTCATGTTAGTGCAATTGACTATCTTCTGGTGGAAATTACTGCTGTATCCACAAGATTTATAAGTAAAAAATGTCTCTTTTCTGAGAACGCATTTATGGCCATGTTTGACTACATGGCTGTTGAACAGAACAGTATGGGTAGATGTGAAGTATAGGAACTGAAAAGAAACCAAAGGTTAAGTTGGACATTTCAACTGAAATATCTTTAATTGTATATCTACAGTTCAATTCAAAGCTCATTAAAGTAAAAAATAAACTTTACAGTCCACAGTCTAAGCCTGGGCCTTAGCTTCTGTAATGGATTCTGGCTGGCCATAAGATTCTGTATGAGCTCTCCTAAAAAAGAAAATAAGAACCAATGCCAGCCATGTCCACTATGACAGTTGCTATTTCTACTAAATACAGCACTAAATATGTTTGTAAAATCAGGTAGTAGTTAATGTTTGTAGATTGATTTAGGTAGGCAAAAACTGAACAAACTTGTTTGGTGAAGATAGTGTACTCCCACCTGGAGTACTGTGTCCAGTTCTGGAGCCCCCAATACAAGAAGGACAAGGCCCAGTTGGAGAAGGTCCAGAGGAGGGCCACGAAGATGATAAAAGGGCTGGAGCACCTCTCTTATGAGGACAGGCTGAGAGAGTTGGGGCTGTTCAGTCTGGAGAAGAGGAGGCTCCGGGGAGACCTGGTAGCAGCCTTCCGGAACCTAAAGGGGGCCTACACAAAAGATGGGGAGAAACTCTTCAGCAGGTCCTGTTGTGATAGGACAAGGGGTAATGGTTTTAAAATAGAGGGAGGTAGATTCAGATTAGATATTAGGAAATTTTTTTTTACAATGAGGGTTGTAGAACACTGGAACAGGTTGCCCAGAGAGGTGGTGGAAGCCCCATCCCTGGAAACATTCAAGGCCAGGCTGGATGAGGCACTGAGCAATCTGATCTAGTTGGGGATGTCCCTGCTTCTCGCAGGGGGGGTTGGACTAGATGACCTTTGAAGGTCCCTTCCAACCCTAACCATTCTATGATTCTATGATTTTTTGGTGAGCCCGCATATTTTTAATTACTTGCCTTAGTACCATGAGCCTCCTTAGCCTCAGCTCTGCGTCTTGCTTTCTGTTTCCTATCCTGAGTTATATATATTTTGGCAGGTGTTTTCCAACTAAGTTGCAAACTCCTTATGTAAAGGACTACTTGTGTGAAGGCCGTTAAAGTGCTGTAAAACTTTCTAAGAGGATTTAAACATCTACTTCATTTAGATATATATGCTTTATTTATCTATTTGTTAGTTTAATCAGAGGGCAGGCCTGACAGCAGCCTCAAAGAGCTACCCAAATGCAAATAATTGCAGAAGTACTTTCTTTAGTTGGTACGAACTCGATCATCCTATAAATAAGTCCAAAGGGACTTAAGGAAGTCAAGTGCCATTTAAGATGACCAGAATTTTGTTACTTAATTTTCTTAGGCTCTTCTGAAAATACCAGGTGATTTACTCAGCATTATAACCAGCTCCTGTTCCTCCTCCTGCCTTAAGCTCTGTGGGAGTACCAGGTTCTGTTGATGTGGACTTCACTAGTAGGTGTGGGCCTTGTAGTTTAAAATGTTGTGGTTAAAACACAGGGCAATGTCTGGCTCAGTGCAGCAGTAATAAAACACACTATACTAATTTTGGAAAAGGTCAGCCAACTTACAGAATAAAAGAATTTAACAAGGAAGTATTAGTAATTAAGAATCCAATATATTTAATAGTATTTTATGCACATTAGCCCAGGTACTCCTAAGTGACCAGTGCTTCAGGTGCTGTGTTTTTGAGAGCTTGTCAAAGACTTGGCTTTAGTACCTGAATCTCACTTTGGCATGAGATAGATCTGCGGAGGCTCAACATCTTTAAATGTGGTCTCAGGTGGTGCAGTATGAGTACCCAAACTAATAAACTACTGGTCGAACATTATATCTATAAACTGATGGAATACATAGGATGGTGAAATACATTTCAGACTTCCTTTGGGTTTGTTAATTATTTTCATAAATTTTAAAGAGGTGATTTTCTCTGTAGTTTCTTGCCCTTTTAATTCTTCAGTAATCTTATTAGCTGTTAGCAGAGTTGATTTACTGCTTTAGTTTCTAGTGAATTTGAGTAACTTAATGTGATGGCCCCTTCATTTTGATTTCTTACCCTATGTTGGAGGGAGGAGGGGAAAAAAAATCATTATCTGTTTTGTTTCTGGAGAACGCTGTGAACATGTGAACTATCTGCAGCTGCCCTTGGAAAAGGGCAGTGATTTATTGAGGAAAACTGAATTGCAAAACCTTTTTCCTCCCCAAAATCAACAGCTTGACTGAGTTTAAATAACTGACTTTTCATATCCTTTCATCACGCACAAAGACCTAATCCTGAGACTACTTGAGCCACCAATGTAGGCAGTGGCTGAGACCACCACTGAATGTGCCATTCCCTTCTCACCACACACAAAACACATTGACTGCAGCTTTATGAAGTGAAAGTGCTGAAGAAAAGGAAAATGTGAAGGAGGTGTCCACAGTCATTTCTTTAAAAAAAAAAAAAAGAAAGGAAAAAAAAAAAGCTGCTGCATCTGGATATTAGGAACAAAAAGTGCCTCAGACTGGAATAATAGCTTGGGTCACTTACTTTCGTATGTGCACAAGAGTGGAACTGCCGTTCCTTGTTTCAGTACCACTGACCCCTGCATTTTATTGTGTGAAGATGTCAGGGAAAGTGTGTAGAAGGAATTCCAGGATCTTTAAGTTTAACAATGACGTTGTTATTTTGTGATTTTTGTGAGAGGTGGGCTTCTGTAGGGTTTGTTGTGTTGTTTTTTCCAGTTTAGTCAGATTTTGTCTGTATGCATGTGTGAGTTTTAAGAGATATTTTTTTTTCATTAAAGAATAGTTCTTGCTGTGGGTTTGCATGTGTACATTTAACATATAATCATAATTATGTTGTGAGAAAATAGTAGTGGTGGGATCTGTGTAAATATCAGTGTATTCCCTTTAGCCTAGATATGTAGAGCAGACCTGTATCTCGGAGACACCTTTTGATTTCCCTTCTGCAGAATCATGATAGTTTTGCGTGATGGTTGGATCACAAGATTCTGCAGCTGTGCTGAGGTTTAAGTGAAAAATAAATAAATTAAAGAAAACCAGTTGCCTGGTGGCACTTGACTGCTGAAATCTCACAGAACTTTTTCTCTATGGAAGTGATGTTCTTGGGAACTATACATTCCCAAGATGCATACTACAGTGTATATTACTAGTGCATAATGAAAGACCAGTTAAAACTTAAAGAAAAATAATAGGGATACATATTTTTTCATTGGTTACTTTTGAGCTCTAACTTCAGAAAAGGTTAAAATGGTCATTATGATAAAAAACCTAATTTTTGGTATACATTTGATATTTGTAGGTGCTTTCAGTTTTGCTGTTTTCTTTGAAATTAGTAGGGGTTATATCCATCCATCCATCCATCCATTTGCCTGGCCATCATCATCCCATTCCAGATCCTCATGCACTGCCCCTGTCGCCCCCCGCCCCCCACCCCTCAAAAAAAAGAGGTATGGGAGGAAGAGGAGGCTTGAGTTGCACTTGCATAACCAAGACCAACATGAAGGAGCTGTGAGTTTAGCACAGACACTTATCTAAATAATGCGGTTCTTTATTGACCTTTCATTCCTCTGTCCTTGAATGCTTTGATTGTTAAATCCCAGTAGCCAATTAGTCTTGTTGATGGTGACCAGCAGTGGAGATAATCTATGCCAAAGCTGTTGCCGGGCTTTACTCTGCAGATGTCGATGTACATTGTCTTGCATCATACGGACTGCATATTTACTCAGATTGATGGTATGTGCGTAGGACAAAACATGTAACTCTGGAGTCACTGCTAATAGGTGCATTCCTGTTTATACACACGCCTTGATTTTCTAGGGAAGGCTGAAGGTCTGTTCTCACTATACTCATGTGTAATCCAACCCAATCCTTTCCGTCACCCATTTTTTTTTTCCTATTTATGTTACTGTGTAGAATTTTTATAAGAACAGGTATGCATGTCATTCTCCACATATTAGTGTCAAGGCAACAGATATCATTGCAGTAACAAAACTGATTTGTGTGGGAACATAATGTATATTATGTTACTAAATATTTAAATACAAGTATATTAAAATATTTTAGGATTTGTATTTATTTAGTATTAATAAGATTTGAAGATGTAACCCCTTATCTAAGATGAGAAAGAAGATAAAATAATACTGAAAAATGTTATTTTAGTACCTTTTTGTCATCTTGCCTTCCTGAAATACTGGTGTTTTGAATATAGTACTCAGAAAAATAGAGCTAGCTTTCACTTTCTATCTTCTCTATTTGTTTTTCTAGAGCATCTGAGCATTGTGAGTTGCAGTCTTCCTCTTCATTTCTCTAACATTTTGAGCAGATTGTGGTTTAGTGGTAGGAAGATAAAAATGTGGTTGTTCTTGCAGTATTTTGGTATGTTGGACTAAAACCTGTAAGTACAAAATTTCAATCGGGTTTAAATCAGCTCTTCTCAAACTGGCTTCTCTGTTTTCTTTGTCAGATTACTCTCAATACATTTTCAGGTACTAGAGAGCAGAATAGTTGTATGGAAGTCCAGTGACATGCCCCTGTTCTGTGTAGTTTGGAAATTTCCCCGCTTTGAGTAAGGTAGAATTTGTAAAAGTTCTAGAGATTGATTCTCTTCATCAGGGGATCTTTTATATCTGTTGGGAGGTATTTTCTTGTTTGCTTTTCTTACTGTGAAAGAGGACAAAGAAGTACTCTGATGTAAGTGAACTTGGTTTCCACAGTTTTCTCCTTTTCTTTTTGGTCCATCTTTCTATATAGACGGCTTCTGCTTTTAGTGCCAAAGTGAGAATTTTTATTATTATTTATAGGTATTTACCTGACTTTTTAAGCGTTATTGCAACCTTTCACATCTGTATCTCAGACTGATGATTATTTTTAAGACTTCTGAAGATCATTAACATCTCTAATACTTCACAGTAGCTAGAAATCTTAATTCTACTGTCAGTCATAGAGTATAACAATCCTGTTCCAAATGGTGATAAGTACAAATCTTTTAGATTGCCTTAAACTACTGATATACTATAGATAGGACAATGTGTGCTTACAAACAAATTAGGATTTCACTGTTTGGGAGAAGGACTGGAGATTTCTCTTTTGATTCAAGAAGGAAGGAAAAACTTGGAGGTATTTGAATTACTAAGCCATATATCTGATGCGTGTGTGTTAAATCATTATGCATATTTATGCCCAAAACAAACGTGGGACAAGGAATTATCTTTGGCAAAAAAAAAGACTGCATCTCATAGAAATGTGCTGTCAGGGTTCTGTGTGCGTGTCATGCAGAACATAAGTACTTTTTTCTTTCTGAAGCTGATACTGTGGCTGCCTAGTGAACTCTGCAGCTGATCTGAAAACTCCAGATGAGTTTGTTCTTCAAAAGTTAGAGGCTCCAGTGTGGGCAGCTTTATACAGCAAAATATGAGAGTTCAGCTGGAAACTGAATGTCATGTGTCTTTGGGAAGCTTATACCTCTTTGTGTTACGTCTATGTTACAGGATAGTTTTGTATCACTTAAAAAATTTATTTGGATTGCACTCTTGAGATAATAAAAATCTCTGTGTTAAGAAGGGCTCTTTCAAGGACTCAATAATAGCTGTTCCTGCACTATGGAAGAATAGGATGCTGAGTGAATGCATTTTCTTCCACAGTCACATCCCTAAATCTTTTTTCTTTCTGTTTTTCTTACTGGGTTTTGAAATCACCCCAAGTCATTCATATGCTGAAATAATGGGTTTAGATCTTCCATTCTAAAACTGAAAATGTGCTGGCTTTGGTACCTGGTTAAGTTGTCCATCCTTCTGCTAAACATAACATAACATAATGCTGAGAAAATAACATAATACTGAGAAAAATATTTTTTCATTTTTCTCACTGATGCAAAGTCTAGATTTTGCAGTCAGACCTGGTATCAGTTACTTACTTTGATGATTTGTGATAAATAAACTTCTGAAAAGTCCTTCTGATGGTCTTGGAGCATATTTGTAACAAATCATGAATGAGCATGCGCTTACCACAGTAAATAGTGTTTGTTCTCTGCCAAGGAGATTTATTTTCCCTTCTTTAGATACCACTGGGTTCTGTACCTGCAGAGAGTGGCTGAACTGGGTGAAACCTGATGGTGGTGGTGAGAGGCTGATGCCGTTAAAATACGGTTGCTGAAAACATCAGGCCACTGTTAAGCTTCTTGGAGTTGAATGATCACTGAACAGAATGTAGTAATGAAGAATAACGAGTCCAGAGTTTATTTTGAATAGGATAGTGGTCTGTCAGAGTGGCAGAGCTCTGGGGAAATTAGGAAAAAAAAACCACAGAGATAGTCTGAAAAGCATTTTTTTGGCATATCTGCTATGAAAGAGTGGGACCAGGAAAGAACAGAAGGTAGTTTTATTTCTTAGGATAGCTTGTGCTGTGGTCCTTAATATTTTTCGTAGTTTTAATTTAGGTAGGGCAGAGCGGCCGCTGTGGAACTTAAAGAAATACAAGTAATTCTTCATTCCACCTAAAAATAAATACATGGATAGTGTATGTTGAGTAGCAAGAACAAACAGTAAAATGCTTAAAAGCTTGTAATTACTCTAAGGCTGAAGAGCAGTGTTACTGAAGAACTGATACTCTTTTAACAGAATAGCCCACAGTTCAAATGTAGCACAAAGCTTTTCAAATTGCTGAAAGACCCAGAATTGACTTCTGGCGAAACAATTAGACTTGGCTGAGCAAAAATGGTCATGCAGTTGAAAATCAGGTGTTCTTGAAGAGGGCATGGGGCTGCTCCGGCATTATGACCATGAGGGACAAAAGGTCTGAGGCAGGGAAGTCCATATAGCTCAAAGACAGAGTTTGCAAAACTGCAACATATGGGGCAGCAGCATTTATGGTAAGCAAAATTTTGACAGACGTTTGGAAGAACTGGGAAAAAATATGTACAGTATGGATGGAAAGGTTGTGATAACATCATCATTATCTCGGAGGAGTTCCTCACAGGAACAGTGGACGGTATCTTAGCAAATAAGTTAAGGGACTAGACCATAAGAACACTAAATAAGGCCATGCAAGGTCACAGCAGTGGTCCATCTAGGACAATGGTCATTCTCCAGCAGTAGCAGTAGGAGATGCTGTTCGGGGAGAGCATGAGAACCTGGCTGCTTTCTGTGGTCCATTCCCTGATCAGTACCCCAGCATTCACAGTTTTGTACTGGGGGATGTCAAAAGGCCTGTCCCTTCCCAGTCCTTTTACTATCCATTTTTTTTCATCATTTAGTATCAACTTGTAAGATCTGCCTCCTGCAGTCTAATAGCCTGAAAGCAGAGATATTTGTTGAATTTTTATTTTGTTCTATGTTTATGTGCCGCTTCTATGGAAAAAAAAAGCAAAAATTATCACTGAAAGAAAAACTGCTTTTAGAAAAGTTGTAAAGGGGATGAGACCAAGGACAAATATTGGTGAATCAGCATCTGCTGATAAAGTGCCAAACAGATGAGCAAAGAACAGAGCAGGAAATACACCATTTGTAGTATTACTAAAGAGAAAAATACCCATTGCTGAATGAAATGTTTTGATTTCATCAAGGTCTGTGCTCAGTGGGGCTGTCTTGAGCTTACATAGTTGGGAAAAGTTTTAGAAATGGCTTCTAACAGGAGGGAGCAGAAAATGTCAAACCATTCTTTATTTTCCTTTTAAAATATCAGTTATTTGGCAGCAGGGAGTGATAGAAGAGATATAGAAATGCATTGCTCTGGGAATCTTGAAGCAAGTAGAAGAGCCACCAAAGTGATCATGCTTGGCAACGATGACGGAAATTGGAGTCACAAAACTCCTAAATTCGTATAATGGAAGAGGATGCTTTCCGCTACCTGAGAAGAAGAGTAACTCTGAGAGGGCTGGATGGTGCCTGATATTTTTCTGTATTGTTTCAGGCAGGTTCTGGCAAGAGCTGCTGAGAAAGCAAAGCGTTTGTGTGTGCGCGTTCTGTACTCTCTGATTAATGCTGTTTCCTCAAGCTACCATGTGAAATTGTGCTTGGCATCTCAGGTGTTCCACAGGAAGGTGTAACATATCTGTCATGGTACAAAGAGCACTACAGTTTATGTGAATAGTTTTTTTGTGTGTGCCTTTTTTTTTTCTTTGGGAAAAGGACAGTGGAAGAATATAGCCAGGGACTGCAAACTTTTACAGGAGAAGACAACAAACTTGGCACTGCTGAATCAACAAAACATATTAAGTTTTTGTATCATTTTTATAGGAAGATCAGATTAAAGTTATAACTAACTCCCTATAACTTCAAGAAGAGGACGTCTCGCTTTTATATTTAACTTTTATATGTAACCTCTTTGCAAAGTTGTGCTTTGCTGCTCAAATCACTGAGAACAGAAGTGCCTAGTGGGCATAAGGCGCAATGGAAAAAAAGCATTTGAGAAAATCAAATTGACTGTCATCCTCAAGTTTTCACCACTTATAAATAGAAAAATACATTGTCCACAGACATTTACAAGAATGGGTGTTGGCACTATACTTTTTTTTTTTGTGACAGGGTTGGTTTCCATGTACAGTGTGTATGAACAGGAGATACGTGTAGAGATGCGTAAGTAGAGGCCGTAGCTTTGGCTCTGATAAAAGCTTATTTTTTCATGGAAAATCTGTATTAGTGGGAAGTAAATTATTACTGTGGCCAAAGAGCCCTGGCAACTAACTTCTTAGTGAGTGAACATGACTTTTTATAAAAGGAGAATACCTTCTTTATCATGTAGGAATGTAATGAGGAGTTTTAAAGGATGAGTATTATGAGTATCTGTCAGAATCACAAAGTCCGAAGCTTAAGTGTGTATCTGTTTCTGAAGCATCTGTATCTGGAAGTCTCAGACTACATATGGACTGTGATTTTTGAGAACTGCTGTTGGGATCAAGATCTGCATAAGATGGTTAAGCCTCTTGGCCCAGGGTGCCCAGAAAGCATGTTTCTAGCCCTTGTTGTAGGGTAAGAGATTGTTGATGATACAATACTGTTTAAATACAACAAAATGGTGGTAGTGCCAATGTATTGAAGAAAACACTCGTTTTGTTATAAGGTCACTTGTTAAAGAACAATTGGACGCGGTTTGCCATGATCTCAAACAAATACTAAGGCTTCTTACTTAATGGCAAAATGCGTGCCAACTCAAACGAATGAGCATGTTGGTGGCAGAGAAAACATTTGCCCTGAGGAGCTAAGTATATGCTTCTTCACATGGAAAAACAATGATCCAGAAAAAGTATCTTACACAGACAAGAACAGATAGAAGGTACTAGTATTAGGGATGTGATTGGGAGTTTTGAATAAATTTCTGTGGTATATCTGATGGATGTATTCGGCCCTTTTGCAGTGACACATGGATTTAGGTAACCTCTTGTTGACTAATTGCAAATACCAGGATTCAGAGGAGGAGAGGGTGTCTCACAGAAGATAAGACAAGCTTGCTGGTTTTGAAGCTTTTAGAGCTGCCGGTATTTAGTTCTTACTTTTTTCTTTCACCCAGTTTATCTGAAATTACAATTCTCATTTCTTTGCCAGCTGTGCCTTCTTTTCCCCATTGCAGTGCATTGGTTGTCTTGTCTTTGTATTCCAAATTTTCTCATGGATGCATGT
The DNA here is from genome assembly GCF_036417535.1 of Chlamydotis macqueenii. Classification (NCBI taxonomy): domain Eukaryota; kingdom Metazoa; phylum Chordata; class Aves; order Otidiformes; family Otididae; genus Chlamydotis; species Chlamydotis macqueenii. Next base: position 160,672,024 of record NC_141556.1, read on the forward strand.
TTTCCTAAAGCTGAATTAACACTGATTGAGAGCTGTCATTCCTCTCAAAGATTGCTGTCACTGGTTGCTTCAGAAAAAGATGACGTCTGAGATGTCTTTTAAATATTGGAGTTATGTGCAACACTTTTTCTTCTGTGCTCATAAGTCTTCATTGCTTTTTCTTTCAAGATAAATCTGTTCCTGACAGTTTGATGCAAACAGTAGTATAAACAGCCATGTGTACTTTTTTAACCACTTCCAAAAGAAAACCCATATATTTTATTGAAAAGGTAGTTTAAAGACAAGACTACACATCTCAACTCGGCCACTTTAAGTGAGTAAAATGAAGTAAAACTATTTATGTACTAGGATTACGGTACGAAGGTAAAGGTTTTCTATTTGGATATTTCCTGTTTTTTTTGTAATAAAGGAGAAAACGTGCAAAAAAAATCTATGATGTGATTCAGTATGCTGCTCTGGAAGCAACTGGCCTGAGTGAAGTGTTTATCACTCTGATCTGATCATTGCAATGTCTCCTTCCTGAGAAATCTTGTCCTCTGGTGTGCCAGCGTAACCAGCTGCCCGTGCAGTTGCGCTTTAACAGAGCTGCATGACAGGCAGTCCAAACAGTCTGGTTTGAAAAAGCATGTTTAAAAAAGAAATGTTCAAGGAAAAAGAAAATGTCAGAGCTAGATTAGGGATTGATTGTGTGTGCAGTTATTTGGCAGAGCCAATGAGGAAATAATTTTAGTCAGGGGGAGGGGAGATGGAGGAGGAAGAGTAATGTGAAGCAAGTACGAACAGAGTGGGGTTTTGTAGCTTCTTGACCTTGCTTTTCTTCCAGCGGCACAGCCTGACTGAGAATGCCGTAAGTTAATGCAGTTAAGGTTGCAAACTTGAAATCCAGGATATGCACCATTGCTCTTATTAAGTGGCAGTGTCATGGGCTGATATAATCCTTGAGAGTGCATAGTGGGGTCCAGAGAGTAGAAGCTGAGGGTGGGGCCAGGGTAGGTGTGTTTGACTTCTGCTTAAATATTGGTAATACCGGTCCTGGAACACTGCAGTTCTTGGGTGGGATTTGACTGTGTATTCAGTCATCAAAATTTAGATATCTGCTTCTTGGGCTTTAGATGCTTACTTTCCTGTAGTTGGATCTAGTCAATACAGTTAGTGGACTCTAGAGAAATATTCAACCATAGGGTCGCTAGGAAGCCTCTTAAAGGTTAGGTGAATCACTTTCTAAACTTCTAAGCTAGGACAGGAGTTTCACTATGTGAGTCACATGTAGACTCCCACATTCAGGTTTCTGAGTCTCAAATCCCATCTCTTGGGCTCCATTCATTCGTTAGAGATCCTGCCAGGTCACCAGCTGCAAGTCCAGAATGGTGTGGTTCCTGTAGTAGTAGGTCCTGTATCATAGCTGTCAAACCCATGAGGATGACTTGACATCACAAATCACGCTAGGAGCTTACACAGACACAGAACTGTATGGTACTCGTTATTGTGAATATTTTGTAAGAGATGCTGAAATACATTGTAAAGTCCATCTAAAAACAAAACAAGAAGTGCAAAACTTGTTTTTGAATTATGGAAGAAAATGGAAGATCGCAAAAGACCTGACTCTGTTGAGCTCATTAGAGAGAAGGCAGAGAGGTATTTTATAGGTACTTTCATGTTCACGTATAGGAGACTACACACCTGCTGGAGCAAAGTACCAGCAGACCTGAGGGGTTCAAAATAGGGCTCTACACAAAAGCCGGGTGCCTTTTTCAAAGAAGCCAAATGTGAAATGCTGAGCTTAGGATATCACTGATATGGGAGGGCAGTGATCTATAGGATGGAAGGGTAGACTTTCTCATGAGGCATCTTGAACTCTAAATTTTACTTGTGCATTTTTGTCCTATCAGTTTTATTAAATGACTTCAAGTGGCTTACAATTTGGCATAAGATTTCTAACATAGAAATGGTATAGTTACTTCAACAAAAGGAAAGACTTACAGCTCGTGATCTGTGCATGGCTTACAGCTTGTAATTCCCATGTTTTTCAGATTTTTATGGGTTTTTAAAATTGTTTCTTCACCTCATGCTTTTCTGTTTTGTGGAAGTGGTACAGAAATACCTTGTTCTTCCTAGATCAAGACTTGTTTGAGATAGAAACTCAAGGATGTTGCTCTCAGCACCTGTAAGAATTAAGAATATGTAGATCATCAGAAGATGAAGGCAAAGCACATGTTTCGCAAGTGAATGTGCTGGTCAGAGCATTCGCTTCCCCAGAGGGGTATAGGAGGGTATGCTTGCTCTATTAAGACAGGAGATTTCTTGAGGAAAAATAAGGCACTGTGAGCGGAGTGACTGACCAAAGCATGAGGGAAGTCTCAGGAATCTTGCAGGCAAGAGCATGACTCCCAGCAGAACCAGCACCAGAGTAGGTGCAGTCTGTGGGCAGGAGATTCTTCTTTCTGCAGGGAAACTGAAGCAGATTTGAAGGTGAATATTGGACAATATGGCTCCACTTGGAAGCCAGTTGGATTTCTCCGTCCAGGTCTTTTCAGTCTCAGTAACCGGTGCATCTGTAGCCTTTTGTGTAAGGTGGCCTTGTTTCCAGTACTGCACAGATAGCTATAAAATATAGTTACTCAACTCCTTTTTTTCCTTTTTTTTTTTTTTTTTTAACTGGGCTACTGCTTTCTGCATGGTCATTACAGAAGATTTTTAAATACTAAAATTAAGAAATATGGTAAAAGATACTGATTTTGTACACCATATTTATTTACGTAGGGAAATCTTGCGTGCTTACAGTTTTCATTTGTAAGCTGATTCTTCCAGACAAGGTCTAGATAGCCGGTCCTGAGCGTTTCTTGCTGTGCAAACTGAATACTTAGCTCGCTGTTTGTCTCCAGAGAGGAGAGCAGTCAGACTGCTCATGTTATCGTTATCATCAGCCTGCTGATTACTTTGGGTCCTCCTGCTTCCACGCAGAGAATCTACTAGAAGTTGGGGCAGCCTCCAGCTGAAGAGGTTAGTTGTGTCTTGTGAAACTCTGCAGCTAGAAGCTTTTGCCTTACCTCACACAGTAACTACATGATTACAGTCTGCAAATGGTTGTGTCTGGCTTTCAGACTGCTTCATTAAGAGTTAATTTATATGCAAGTTTGGTTTTCCAAAGAAACAACACACGACTGATCCACCCTATCATAAATTTTTATAATGATAAGGTGGTGCAGGCTCATCTAAAATTCCTTCCAAAGGCGGTGTCAGATTTTTACTTTAGTCATCCTGACTATCTTTTCCTTCCCTGTGTTTTCGCCGTAGCAAGGCTTTGTTTACATGAGCTGGATCCTAATAGTTCTATTCCCACTCCCACTGCCACTAGCACTTTGCAACATATTGTAGATTATCATCACTAAAACTTCAATTGGGCTTTTTTATTTTTTATTAAGAAGCATTTTTTTCCCTGGAATTATTTTCCTTGAAGCAGCTTTCCTCAGTGCTTCAGTTCAGGTTTACGGCTGATGTTACAAGGAGACAGAAGTAATTCAGAAACTGCTTTTTGGTGACTGTCTAGGAGGTGATGGAGGGAGAAGGGGAAGGCAGCAGGCATGCAGGGCAGATTTGGGAGTGGGTTGTCAGAAGGAAGGAATGGACTTCAATCTCCATTTGCTGATGAGGGCGGAGGTGAGGGAGACTTTAGAAATTAGCTGGCGTGTGGATGGCTGGCAGGCTTGGCAGAGACAATCAGCAGTACTGGGGAAAACAGTGATCTAGACAGGATAAAATTTGGACGAGGTCAGGAATCTTTATGTCCTTTCTCCTCATGCCATGATAAAAATGAAATACTCTTACAGAGTTTTAAAGAACACCAGAGAAGTCGAAGGTAGAGAAGGGCTGATGGCAGCGCTGGTGAGGAGTCAGGTGCTTTGTTTTGCTTTGTGCTGACATAACCATCTGCATAATTGATCCCAGTGAAATACCGTGCACTCTCGCTGCCACCTTACCTCCTCATGATGAAATCTAGGTAAAATGTTTGCAATCCACTGCATGTATCTAGAAGGTCGAACAACGTGATGCCGTCAACACCTTAACCCACAGATGAGCAGTGTAGTGGTAATGCAGCTTCTTTCAGAGCTCCTACCCCATACCTACCCTGTAGCAATTTTCCTTAATAGAATTATGAGACCCTATAATGTGCTTTCAGGATCTACGAGATGCAAGGCTGTTACACTGATAAATCTTCTATCATGAGTTAAGATCTTGCCTAGAGCCAAAGCCTAAATTGTGCTGACTCGTGCAGTCATAATGCGAAAGATGTGTGGATTTGCTGTTTGGTCAGGTGAAATTAGGGTAAAGTCAGAGAAGCCTCAAGAGAAAAAAAAAAAAAAAAAAAACCATGTAGGGGAAAAGGTTGTGCTTGGTTTTGGCTTTAGAGTATGTGCGTGTGGGCTACCAGAAGCACAACAGGAAACGCAATGTTTTACAGGCACTTCCATTGAAAGTGGTTGAAAATCCACTCTGGTCCTTAGCTTTGGCATCCAAAAATCAGACAGCCACAAAATTCAACTGAAATCTACTTGTGTGTCTTATGTGATGATGAAGAAGGTGGCTCTTCTACAGTCCATAAATTGAGACCATTTAGAAAGTTTCTGGGGAAATTGTTAATGAAAATAATACAGGAATTCAAAGTTGAGCTAGAATTTTGGTTGTCTGGTTTTTGTACAGGGTGGGTTTCTTTTTGTATGGGTTTTTTCCTCTCCCTTTTTTTAAGGAGGAAATGGGCACACCCTGATTTCAGTACGCCAGGACTCCTGCCGTACATACATATGCACTCAGCTCGCATTCTGAAAGAAATTTGTGTGCCGGTAATGATTTTCATAGTGTATTCAAACTGAAAGTTTGATGTGAAGAATGTGAAGTAGTCTGCAGGAAATGGAAGACTTAATTCGGAAAGTTGGGCCAGGATCCACTGTGCTAAGCAACAAAACTTCGTTCCACATTGTATCTAGTTTTCTAAGAGTAAATTCAGGTTTAGCCCAGCTGTTCATCTCATACTCTGAAGCAAATAGCTAAAACTAGCCTCTTATGATAGTTCTTGCAATGATTAACATTTTCTTCTTGTTTGTAACATTACCCAATGCAATCCTTTGGGAGGAGAAAGCTCTCTTTCTCTGATACTGAGGTTTCTTTCTAAATGGGAAAAGTTGTATTTAGGAAAAAGTTACAAGCCTGTATTGAAGATCAGTCTTCCAGCTGTCAAGTCTTCCAACTGAAAGTCAGTCTTTTAACTTCTTTTTACCTGGAGTGAAAAAAACGTATCTCTCATTCACCAGGTAGCTTGGGTCCATTTAAAGGTTAGTTGTGTGTTTCATTAATCATGTATTACTTTGTTACAGCAGTCACAGAATAGTCCACAAAGAAAGTCACTAATGTTCAGTCAACTACTTTTGTAATAACTTTTCTTAAAGAAGAAATAATGTAGAAGAAAATAATAAACTGCACAATTAGTCAAATTAGGTAATACTGTAAATTTTTCAAGTTGCTTAAACGTAAGTGTCGCTCGTATGTTGTACAATGTGTCCACTCTTAAAATTGGTGGTTATGTTTAAATATTTAAGTGTTTCGGTAGTGTTAAATAGTTTTATACTTGTTCTAAATTAAATTCTTCTGGCAAAGAGTTTTTTATTTTGTTTCTATTGTGTTGCAGACTCTCCTACAGATTTTTGGTGTGGTGGCTGTGGCTGTGGCAGTGATTCCTTGGATACTCATTCCCTTAATTCCACTATTTATTCTTTTCATTTTTCTCCGACGATACTTCTTAGACACTTCGAGAGATATTAAACGTCTAGAATCCACAAGTATGTAGTTTGGTGGGACTCAATGTTAGTTTGAACCCTGCTGATTATTACTACGTGAAATGCTAGTATTTTATAGACCATTCCATCAAAGATTTTTTTTCTTTTGCTGTGCAAATAACTTCCTTATGGCCTTGATTCTCAACCAGTGAATTACATGCTTAACTCCTGTTTTACAAAATGGTAAACCTTAGGTATGCCAGTTTAACTATCTGTAAATAAACTAGTTAAGAACACACTAAGTTGCTGGTCTTTGGGACCTTGCATGCACATACTAGTGGTGTGTTTCTGACCTAATCTGACTCTTGTGCCTGACTTTAGCTTGATTAGGATATGAAATATTAAGCATTATGAATAACAAACATAAGTGCCTCATGTCATTAATAAAGCTCAAAGAACTTCTTCAGTGACAGCTATTGTTAAAAGTAGAAGACATTTTTATATAAATTAATCTGCCTGGTTGTCTGATTCTAATTGAGTAAGATAATTTTGGTTAAAGAGATGGCATATTTATTCTAAAAGGATGCAGTACACTAACTTATATGGTTAAATATAAAGTAGTAGGATTAGAGATTAGTGTGGTACAAAAAGAATTAAATGTTGCCCTTCAGCTATTGCTATTCCTCTCATTTCCCTTTGCAGCTCGAAGTCCAGTGTTCTCCCACTTGTCATCATCCCTCCAGGGACTTTGGACTATTCGGGCTTTGAAAGCAGAGGAAAGATTTCAAAAATTATTTGATGCACACCAAGACCTCCACTCAGGTTTGTGATGAATTGACGTGAAAAATCAAATACTTTGCTCTGTAGGAGGGAAATATCTTGTGCCCTCAGCGACATGTATATAATGTACATTAAAATCAGTCGGAGCTCTGCATTTGTCTCTTTAGGGTAAAATTTCTCTATTAGAACAAAAAGGTTATTATCTTGTCTAGATTTTGTGAGTTTACTTTGGACTGTAATATAATTTGAGATACCCATGCATATGTTTTAACAATGTCTAAGGTAAACATTTTAAAGTATGCCTAATAATATTTAAATAATAATTTTCGGCATTTTCCTTGTTTCCATCTTTAAAAGGAGGGGGAACAAACTATATTAGGATGCATTTAGTATTAAGTAGTGTGCTAGGAGTGGGCAGAGATCATTAATATAAATAATCTTGGAAAAGTTTCATAAATTTCACTACTTTTTTACTATGAGCAGCTTTCAGGAATCAAATCTAATATATGGTATTAACATGACCAGAAGGTGTAAAATATCAGTATTCTGCACGCATAAGTAATGTAATTCAGGGTTGCCTGTGCTGCTTTACCTTTTGTCAATTAAATGTTCTCTATTACAATGTTTTTCAAGATGCAGCAGAATGCAAGTTTGCAATTCTGTGTTTGTTAGGTAAGATCTTGAATTTCCTCTGTCACAAGAGATACAAGTATGTTCTATGGGTTTTTTCTAATTTATAGACTTCTGAGACCAGACCAGTTAATCTTTTTTGAAGTACAGTTTATCACAGGCTGTAGAATCGTGCACACTGATCTCCGTGTTGAGCCCAGTGACCCGGTGACTGGGGAAACATATCTTCCAGGGAGGCACCTCTAGCCTTGAATTCCCCACTTCTTAGTATTTTCAAGTCACTAGTTGTCTGACCAAATCAAATTTACAGTAGCTGATAGTGAGGGAACACAAAGTTGCTTTTTTAAGCTTTATATTATAAGGCATCTTTAGTCAATAAACTGCATATAAAACTTTCACTGTACAAAGAGGACCATGACCTTTAAAATAAATATTTCCTTGTATTTTTAGGTCAGATCTAAGGAACATAAACAAACTATTTTCCTGTTGATTTTATGCATCTCTCTAAGAAAACTGTCATAACACCCCTCCTAGGCAGTCCTTTTGAGATCAAGCCTCAGTGCTTATAGTGGCACTCTTTTGTGTACCTACACACTTCATCTTGGTGTCTTTCCTGCCAGGCTATTTGGGGTATACCGGCTTGCTTAGTGTATGTGTGGTTTTTGGTCCTCAGAGGGAATATGAGCAACATCTGGACTGTATTAACAGGAGCGCAGCCAGTGGAAGGAGGGAAGTGATTATCCTCCTCGGCACTTGTTAGCTCACATCTGGAATACTGCATCCAGTTTTAGACCCTCAGATACAGGAAACACTCTGACAAACTGGAGGGAGTTCAGTGGAGGGGTCACTAAGATGGTCAGGGGACTAACAGGAGAGATCTCCCTCTGCAGAGACGCTGAGGAAACTGGGCTTGTTCAATTCAAACAAGAGGAGGCTTACAGAGGATTTAATAGCTGCCTTCCAGTACCTGCAAGGATGCTACCAAAAAGATAGGCTCTTCACTGTGGTACATGATGGAAGGAGTGAGAAAATGGGTGTAAGTTGTAACCTGAGAGGTTTAACCTGGATACAAAGCAAAACTGTTTCACCAAGAGGACAATCAAGCAGAGGAACAGGTCACCAAGAGATGTTGTGCAGGCTCCATCCATACCAATTTTCAAGACTCGAACTGCATAAAGCATGGAGTAACATAGTCTGACCTCAGAGCTGACCCTGCTTTGAGTAGGAGGTTGAACTAGAGACCTCCTGAGGTTTCTTCCACCCTGAATGATTCTTTGATACTAAATCTGTGCAAACAAGAGCTGACAGAAGAGGATACCTTTCATACTGGCTTACAAAGGTGGAGTCCTGGGTTCTTAAGTCTCCCAGAGAGAAACTGCATTGCAGAAGGGTCTCCCAACCAGCAATGGTTTTGTTTTAGCTGGAGTGGTATCCTCCTCTCTATTTAGGGCTGAGCCTGGGAAACAGGACACTTGCTTCAGATCTTCTTTCAGAAATGCCCATGAATTTGATATTAAAGAATCTTTAGATAAAAAAACATCTAAAAGGCTTGCTGAGGTTTGACCAAGCCTAAGTTTCCTTCCTGCCAGTGCAACACCTCTATAAGAAAGCTCATGAGTCATCAGAAGTTACACGATGATTAGTCCCCGTGATTGCCATATTCCTTCCTGCATGCACAGTGGCGCTGGTTACACAGGGAGGCTGCAGAATGACCCACCTCAAGCTGGCAGTATAGTGCACCTTCCTGAACAACGAGATCGATGGAGCAAAAACCTTGGAGCTGAAAAATCCAAGGGGACCCAAGGTCCCATTTCCTGGTCTTACAAGTCCAGTATGGCACCAAAAATGACCCTTCATGTCACCAGGAAGCTGTCATATGCCGTTTCCAGGGACACTCAGCTCTGGGTTTCAGAGAGGTGCCTAAATTATCATGGTGAATTCAATTTCTGGAACTAGGTTTGTGACTTGATGCGGTGCTCTCTTCTGCGTATGTCGTTCTGCGTGGCTAGGTGCGTGACACTCTGTTAGACCATATCAAATGTCTAATGTTTAATGAAACCAGCTGCTAAATGTGTGGTCAGACATACACAGTTAGAGTTGATGTAGATGGGACTAAGAGCGGCTCTGGACCCTACCTGGCTGTCTCTTGCCATCCTCTGCTGCCCTCCTCCAGAAGTTACGTGGAGTTCTGTTGGCTGAATTGTTGATTTGATCATTCCGTAATCTGGTTGTCCAAAGTGATCTGGCTTAAAACCAGACTTACTTCCTCCATTTTTTAAATAAAAGTGAGGATATTTTTAGTTTGGATCTTTCCCAGCACTGGGCTAAGGAACATCGAAACAGTTGAAGCAGCACTGATCTTTAGCATGGAGTAATGAAAGTCAATGCAGAGAGGGTTGGAATGGTAATCTTCTCATGTGACTTGGTAGCAGCTGGAAAAATTCATCTGACTGCAGCCTAAGCAATAAATAATGCCATACTTTGTTATGGCTACTTGACTTCTGGTTTTGGCCCTGAATTCAAAGACTTTGCCTTCTGTATCACAATGTCTTTTCCTGCTGTATCTTGTCGTGTAGCATATCTATTTGGGATGGAATTTAGCACCAAACTCTGGACACCTGGATGTGAGTGCCCAGTGGAGATGTCCACCTGTGCGCTTTCCCCTCAAAGTAGATGTGCGCATTTAGTCGCTTGAATAGCTCTGTAGCTGCACTGGCTGTGTTGAGTAGCTCTTGTGGGAGCTTAACCAGCTGCAGCTGCCTTCTAAAGACTTAGCTCTGACTGCTGTGTTGTGACATTTTTGAGCTAGAAGTCTGTAGACAGTAGTCCAGTTACAGCAAACGTGGTCGTACTTTTGCTTTTTGTCTAAGACTCCCGGCTCCACTAGAGTTAAGAAAAGGCTTCCATTTTAAATAAATGGATCATGCTTCATTTTAAATAAATGGATCATGGACTGTTTTTCTTCCTGTGACCGTATGTTTTACTAGCTGTGGTTGCTGTTGTGGTTGCTATTAGTGTGAAAGCTAGGTTAGACCATTTCAGGAAAACTGGAGAATATTCTGACCGTCCTCAATCCATGCAGACATGCACTTGAAGATGGCAATGTTTTGTTGTTGCTTTGGGTTTGGTTTTTTTTTAAGTAACTTATAATATTAACATGAATTAATTTAATAATAATTATACAGCTTAGTTTTCTAATAATCCACTGGTTTTATGTCTTTGTAAAATACACTTTAGAGGCCTGGTTTCTATTTTTGACAACCTCGAGGTGGTTTGCTGTGCGTCTGGATGCCATCTGTGCCGTTTTTGTTATAGTGGTTGCTTTTGGTTCCCTGCTTCTCGCCAAGAGTAAGTACAGATGTTAGAAGTTCACCCCGTAATTACCATGTATAGCAATGTTTAATTCTTTTTTCATAGATTGCTGTTTCTAATTGTTTAAGGACTGTAATTAAGTTGTGTTCCTTTCTAGATCATGATCTCTTCCTCAGTCTAGGGCATTGGGGCTGTATCTGCTTTCCTGCAAATACTGGAGGCAGTTCAGACATCTTCTGGGTTTAGGCATGCATCTACCATCAGCCTCAAATGTGCAAACAAACTTGCAGATCTGTAGTCTTTGCTTTAGAGATTCTGGCTTACAGAGCAATAACAACAAATAAATCTTTTTCCTCACCTTTGCCTTTCTTTTTTGGGCCTACAGGGCTTTGCTTTTCATATTGAAACATCCACAGAGCTACTTCTTAACAACTTCTTTCCTTTCTATGCATGGCACAGTAGGCCAAAAGGCAAGATGAAATTCCTAGGGATACTCTTTTAATATCTTGGTTTAGCAGGATAGGCCAGTTCCAGAAAGAAAATCACCTCGTAATAATACATTTTATGTTTACTGTCATTCATGAACTGTCGTTAGTGTATGCATCATCCAGCATGTAATTGGGTTAGATGTACTAGAATGAGATAGTCATCTAAAATATGAAGGAAGAAGTAATTATCTTGGACATGAAAATTAGTGCTAATTTGCTGGTTTTGTTTCTTTTCTTTTTTCTTTGGATAAGTTCTGTATATGCATGTGTGTTTTAAAATTTGAACACTCTGTGCTGCTCTGCACTGAAAATTTTGAGCTAGGTTTGATGTTATTAGAATGCAAAAAGACAAGTCAAAACAATGGTCCTGAATCTTTCCTTGCCTCTGGATAAGGAGTAGCTCTCTTGAAGTCATAGAGCTATACTAGGATAAAGTTCAAGTAAGTGAGAGAACAATCATGCTTAATATTGGGGTAGACAGAATTCATTTGTTTTGTGAGCGTAGACCCACCGAACACAATGAATATTTATGTAAACAAGGGAAGAAATATTTTGTCTTGTTATTTTATCTGGTTGCTGAGTTGATGTAAATGTACAGAGTTGATGTAAATGTTCATAACTTATTTTGAAATCATTTTACAATCATTTTTGTTTAGGTTTAGGGGCTGATATAATTCTCTTAAAAAAAAAAGTGAAAAGTTACTAATGCTCAGCCAGATAGGGTTGTGTAAGTATGGTCTTGAATCTGAACCTCAGTTTTTAGATAAAATGCCAGGCCAAGGAGAATTGGGATTATCTTTTTAAATATTCAGACAATTTCCAAAACATATCAAAAAAAAAAAAAATGCGGCAAGTAGCTGTTCTGCCTGGAGCCACTCATTGCGCAGATGGCAAGTACAATGTAACCAAACAAAATTCTGGCTGTGATGCTTCCATCATGTAAGTAACCTCATGAAAGTGAAGTTAACTAGGATTTTGTGTAATTACCGGTGTACCTATTTGATTCTCTTTTTCCTTTGTTCTGCAGCTTTGAACGCGGGGCAGGTTGGTTTGGCGCTATCCTATGCGATCACGCTCATGGGAACATTCCAGTGGGGCGTTAGACAAAGTGCTGAAGTTGAAAACCTGGTAACGTTTATTTCTTCCTTTTCGTGGTTGTCACATGAGGCCTTAAGGATGGGATTCTTCTTAATTAAATTAGAACATTAATACCTTAGGAAGTTATTGAGGCACCACTTACAGTCTGTAAAGAAAAATAGGCTCTTCTGGGGTATAATTTGTTTGACTGAGTTTGAATGTCTGTTGAGATGAATTGTACCCAGTCACCATCCCTATCCATTCATAGTAAGGGAGGCTTTATAATCTCCCTTTACAGCAGGAAGGAGACTGTCTAGTTAGTGTAGACAATTGCTTTACAGCTCCCTAAAATTGCAAGGAATTAATCCATCTCTAAAAGTAAAGTTGGGGGAGATACTTCTCATTATTTATTATCGCATTTTAAAATTTTATTTATATTCCTCATGGCAGTTTTTAGGGTCCTGTTAATTCATTGTAAAGGCTTATATTGTTCTTTGTTGTAAGTTAACAAATATTTGAAAGTATTTGTTTATATTCAACTGAGAGGATTATGTGGTTTCCAAAATATATAAAGTAAAATGCCTTCCACTAACTTACAATATTTACTAGCATGTTCTAGTTTGCCTATTTACTTTCTTAAGTTAATATATTAAAAAAGGTATTATAAAAAGAACATACTAAGCGTAAACCTGGGGTTTTTTTGTGTTATGTTGACAGTTGAATGTTACTTGTAATTATAATTTCCTGACTATAGCCTAGAAAATATTTGTAGTCCTTTTGTAGAAGTTACAAAGCCATGTTTAATAACAAGTAAAATTAATAATAATGTTATATTTTTATTTGTTCATCTAGCACATTACTACTTCTGAGCTTTTTTCAAACATGAATAAACTAGTGATTACATATTTCAGTGAGAAATAAGGAGAAAGCTTTCGGATTTTTTGTTTTGTTTTGTTTTGGGAAGTGCCAGTCTGTGAGACTCTTATGTAGTGAGTTACTCTTTTAGAGGACGTGATTCAGAAATACTTTGGAGGAGAAAGACTTACCATTCACTAAGCTGGCTTTGATGTGGCGTGTTGATCATTTTAGGAAGCTATGATTATCATCAACTACTTTGACAGGTGGACATCCACCAAAAATCCCTGACTACATTTAGAGGAGGCAAGAACGTTTCCTCTCTATTCTTCTCTGTCACTCCTTCTTTATGTGCTTTTCCTTGGAGCTTATTTTGTAATGTGGAAAGGGTAGGTGGCAAAGAGGTCAGAGAACTTGCTTCCTGGTGACCCCTGCAGTTAAAGGCACTCCAGGGAAGATAAGCCTATTGGATATCTTCAGGATGGGTTTTTTTTTTTCCAGAATCCATCTGTAAGTGGATAACATTAAGTAAAATTAATTGTAATGAGAAGATATATGGGTGAGGATGCACGCCAGAGCCTAAACAAAACTTTTCTTATTTGCCCAAGAGGAAAAAAAAGACTCTCAAGCTCAGCTTTTGTTTCTCTTCCTTCCTGCATGCTTAGAGGCATCAGCAAATATTGCAGTTTCTTTCACACCTGCCATAAAATAAGTAGGAAAACAAGTTTTATTGCGTGTAGGTCACCAATAATATGGTGACAGCTATCTTGGATTGTGGAGTTGCTTGTGACAAAGATATTTAAAAGATTTGCTGAGGTCAGTGCAGTGGTAATGTTAAGGACAAAAAAAAAGAGGTGAAGAAGCCATTGACCCGATGCTAGTAGCTATTGTGCATCTGCCTGTAGCTCATATGGCAGGTTCATCTCTAGCTTTATCTTCCCAATGTGCAGTGAAATGGTGTCATCTTAGCCAAGACTGACAGACAATTCCCACAGATTAAATTTCTTAGTACTTATGTACGTACTTAGATTTGTGATTAATTGCACTGATTAGAAATGAATGCTTATGTATGGATTTATGTATCATGATAGATTTGGGCGTGCAGTAGGACATGAGATGCATTCTTTCCTTTTTTTCAGTTGTATGAAGTAAGCATAGGATGGTACCAAATACTCTTTATCTGTGCTTAAAAGAAAAGCTCTGAAATAGTTTGCTTTGAATCTTTATGGTAAAAATACACACACACATACATATATGCATGCAATATTTTCAATATATGCAATAAGCTGAAATTTGTGTGTGTGTGTGCATATATATGTATATATTCTTTCCTCCCCTTAGATGATATCAGTAGAAAGAGTAATGGAATACACAGAACTTGAAAAAGAAGCCCCATGGGATACCAACAAGCATCCACCACCTGAATGGCCAAGCCAAGGAATGATAGCATTTGAAAATGTTAACTTCACTTACAGTCTAGATGGACCTTTGGTGTTAAGACATTTGTCTGTTTTAATTAAACCAAAAGAAAAGGTATGTATATGGCTGTCTTTGGTCATTCACAGAAATTAGGCAAATATGATAAGTTGACAAGAAGCTATGTGATAAAAATACATTATGAAACATATGAATGTTAGGAAATTAGTGAGTGTTTTTTTAAAAAGTAAGCCTTAGCCATATTTAATAGCAAAAGTTGGAGCCTATTTATTTCCTGTAAATTTAGCATAAATGTGTCTGGGAACATGACATTTCTGTCTGTCAAAACAAAGGGTTAAATGTATTTGGTAATTTTCTGATAAATTTTCAGTTTCATCAGATAGTAGCAGACATTCAGAATACAGCCTAAGCCCAAAATGTTTGTTCAAATCCAAAGCAAAGGGAGCTACATTACAAAACTGGGAATTCAGTAGAGAGAACATTAATGGAATGAAGGGTGTCAACACACAAGGTGAGCAGAGACAATTGAAAATAAGGAACGTGCATGCCCTTGCACAGAGCCTGGAATGGAAAGGACAAGAAAAAAATACAAATCAGTTGCATAAGTATAGAATTGGGGATTTTATTTCCGTTCCTTTCGGCTACCAATCCAATTAACTGTTGCTGTTAATTAGATTGGTAGCTAAAAGAAACATAGAAATAAAACTCTACCTGCTCTGCAAATTTGACTCTTCCTCCCCAATTTTGACATCATCCCAACTGAAAGAGTGCTGCAGGGAAGGTCTCCCCACAGACAAAATTAAATTAAAGCCCTACAGTGTTAATTCATACTTTGCTACGTTTCGAATGCACAGGTACTTTTTTGATTAGGATATCTTCCCTAGGAGGCTGGTTCAACGCTCTACAGTTGTTGCCCTGGCCTCATTTGTGATGTGCTTTTCCATTCAGTCCCAAACCTGTTTCATTGCTCAAGTGGTCTTTTTTTTAATAACATACATGTTACCAGAATTCAACCCAGCTTTGCTGCGTGGAGATGATCTCATGGAATTAAATATGGGTGAGTTAAAAATGGTGTTTTAAGAGGAAGAGCAAAAGGGATGTTTTATCTGCTCTCTACTTATCTTGCCTATGGGCCATCTCTTTAGCTGTTATGTTTCACTCCAATGTAATAGAAGACAAGAAGACTTACATTTCTTAGAGACATACAGAAATAAAATAAAAAAACAGAAGCAAGAGATACTAGCAGTGCATGACGCAGTCCTTGGTGGGGGCAGGAGGGAGAGGGATGACTGAGGGTATTTATTTTTACTGAGTGGTTATGCTGTGGTTTTGTCATCCTGAAGTTAATTTGCCCAGCTTGAAACTATTGCCAAGAACTTCATGTTTGTTTTCTGTGATGTTTTGCACAATACTGCAGTAGACTGCCACTGTGTAAAATAAATCTCCTAAGCATCTCTGCCCCTTATATTGGTTTTAATTATGGAGAAGCGTCTCTGCAGGACCGGGTTTCCAGATCTGCTAGGGATTCTGCCCATGTGGCTGTCAGTGAGAGCTCCTCTGCCTACTTGTACCCCCTGGCTCACTCAGACTTCTAGTGGCTGTGGTGCCACGATGAATGAGTTTAAATTTCTACCATGCTTGTAGGGTTTTTTGTGGCCACCACAGTGCCCAGTTTGGGATGCTGTGGGCACAGCAAGAAGGGAGGAGGTGAGTACTAGCAGATCACTTGTGGGTTAGAGTCTCTTTTGATCTGCTTCTCTCGGCGTTGAGTATTTCCCTACAGTCAAAGCAGGCTAGGAAGGACCCTCTGTTTTAAAATCTTTGCTAACATAGCGGATTCTGTCAGAGGCAGACCAGGGAGGGCTCACATCGGGAGCCATGCCAGCAGCTGGCTGTGATTAACCTCTTCAGCTAGCTGCAGCAGGAGAAGGTTAACATGTGCTGCCTTGGTTTTTAAACACCACTATCTTTGTTTTAGGGTGCTTACAAATGCTTATTGACTAAGATATTGTTAAATGCACCTTGTCCTGACAGATTCTGAATCTGAGGGTATGGCTACATGAAAAAGTTAGGAGGGTGAGGGTCTAGATTTATGGCATGGCAGCTGTTCGCGTAAATAACTCTCTCAGCGCAGCACGAAAGGCGGGTTGCCTGAGGGATGACAAAGACATGGGCAGTTTCAGTGGAGTAAGCTGACCTGCTGTAAATCTCACTCTCATTTTTTGTGCAGCTCTACTTTGAAGTACGACTGATGCTTGAGTAATGATGAGCCCAGTGTAGCAGGTGTACTCCTGTGTATGCACACAGCTTACTCTGGGCAACAAAATCCTGGCCATATGATTCCTGTTGGGTGGCTGGGACTCCCATTTGCAGACCGTCGCTGTGTTTGCGCTGGCTATGAACATGGCCCTCTGAAGAACAGAATGTATTTAAAAAATAAATAAATGTGTATGCTGAGAGCTGTTTCAAATTCATGTCAATTTTCAGCAGCCTGTAGTCAGTTGGACCAAAAATACAAATAGATTCCTCTAAATACTGAAGAGCATAGTCCTTTCATTTGGTGCCAAACTGAAAGTGGGATTTTGACAATATGCAGAGCAGCTGCATTTTTATTTTAAGTATCAATGTATTTTTTATGGTTTTTTTCTTTATATCCTTAATACAATACTTTATATCACTGACATTTACAGAGAAACAATTGAACTTTTGTTTTCACCACTCTGGGTGTCTGTGTTCTCCATTCAGCGTTTTCTTTCTGAGCTGTAGTGTGACTGTTCGGAACTATTTTTCCTTTGTTTCAGTGATATAATTTAGAATACTAGACATTTTATCATTTATTGTAACAGACTGGCTTAAATTGGGCTGTATTTTTAATAATAAGCACTGTATAAATGTTAATTAGTTTATATACAATAGTACAATAATGAATTGTTGGAAGAAATTGTTGAATCAGAAAATAGAAGTAGAAAATACCTTTTAGATTATGCAGCGTAAGTTGCTCCTCTGCAGTGTACTTTCTTAGTGCTCTGTGTATTTTTGGTCAAATGTGGGCACTGCTACTTTGTCTGAGCTTAGTGCCTGTGACTGTTTGGAAGTTTCTCCTTGCTCTTCGATGTAATGTTTCCTGTGCTTCATTTCATTCCAGCAGTCGTTACTGCATACATCTGAGTCTCAGGCAGTGGGTAATTGCCCTCTGGTGTCTGTACGTATACTCATGAAGGTTTTCATGTTTCTTCCTCCCTTCTGCACCCCAGTCACTTCGCCAGGCTATATTGTACATATTTAATCCTCATAAATCCTTCCTCATCAAATCAGTATCTCCAGCCCATATTAACTTCTTGTTGCACTTCTCTGAACTCTTTCCAGTGTGTTGATTTCTTTCTGGAAATGGAGCGATTAGAACTGAGTGCAGGAAATAACAAATCCTGCCGGATTAGATCTGTATAGAGGGTTACTCCCTTCATGTTCTCTGATACTATTGATTACTGTACATTGTTTTCTCTAAGAATCCTTTACCTGAAGACAACCTATTAAAAAAAAAAAATCTGTTCAAATAGTATTTAATCACCACTAATTATATGTCTCTTCTCATTTATTAATGAGTCTACTTTCTCCCAAGTGTTGATTTCATATGAAATATTTGTAGGTCTTAACTCCTTGTCATGAAAGTTAGCAGTCTGTATCTTGCATTTTCTCTACCTCTTTTTTCCAAAAGTGTTATTTTTTCACATTGCATACAGCTTCTGATTTTTCTTTGGGAACATATAGAAGCTTGAATCACTGTGACTTTATTATTCACTGTTTCTCCTGTTTGAAAAGGAATTGCAGCTTGCTCACATGTAGTGTCAGTACTTGTGTCCTCTGTTGAAGCTGTCTGAAGCGTGAATACAGTCTATAATCCTCCTGCTAGTTTTGGCTTTATTCTGGCTTTAGAATTTGACTACTTTGAAGTACTTCACCTTAACCATGCTAACCAAGATCAGTCTCAGTTATTTAAAATGGGAATATTGCTCATACATTGTTCCCAAAGTGCTTTATGGGATTTCTTTTTTTGCATTGGGAAGTAGGTGCATGCCAGAAATTATTTGCCTAACATCACCCAGCAAACCAGGTGTAGTATAAAAATTAGCAGCCTTGAATCACATTACTCTGTACATCAAGCCACTTTATCTTGTTTACACAATAAAACACCACACATTAAGGGAAAATCTTTCACGTTTGAATATGATCCAATAAATTGTTGGGTATCCAAATGTCACCTGAATCCAAACTGATTTGAGGGGAGGTTAATTATAAAGAAGTTTTATTTGGTGCTTGTTCTACTATAAATCCTCTGATGTTGTAAAAGTGTTGCTTGACATATTAATTTATCCTGAAAAGCTCATGGTTTAATTGTACAAGCTTGGCTTGCTCTGTAGGTTGGAATAGTGGGAAGAACCGGAGCTGGGAAAAGCTCTCTGATCGCAGCCCTCTTTCGCTTGGCGGAGCCCGAAGGAAGGATTTGGATTGATAAGTACTTGACATCAGAACTGGGACTCCATGACTTGCGGAAGAAAATTTCAATTATACCTCAGGTAAGAGAGTGACTTGGTCTGCTATAAACATTTTCAATATAATGCCATAGTGTTGAAAATGCCTTGCCAGAATATGTTCCCCCTGCACCCCTATATGTAGGAGACATAGAAACTTCAGTGAGGTGTTGTTCCTTACTTAAGTAAGATCTTGATTATTTTAAGGTAAACAGAGTCATGTTTGGGGACTGGAGCGTTTTCTTCCTAATTCTGTCTCCTGTCTGTTCCTCTGGAATACTTGTGAGTAGGTGTTAGCAGTATGCTGTCCTCCTATAGTCTGGGAAAATCTGGCAGGAGTATACCAATATATATACACCAAGCTTCAGCAGTCCTCTGAAGTAACTTGATCCTTTGGCAGCAATTCCCATCTGGTGCATTGCCTGAAGCTCCCTTAGTAAGGGTCTTTGAGGGACCACTTTCACCTCTCTAGTCGCCCCTGTACAAACTGACTGAGGCTGGGTCTAGAAAGAGAAATGTGCTAACTAGAGGTGAGCTACCAGCCTTTCCATTACTTGGAGAAGGTTGGATAGGAAGAGAACACATGAACGGACAAAGGAGGGGGTCATCATGATCCATAAACAAAAACTTGGTGACCTTTAGAACCTGAATGCAGAAAAGGCTGCAGTGTAGGAACAGAAACTAAGACAGTCTTGGGAATAGCCTTGTCTCTGGTGCTGGAGCAGAAGACAGGATGTTTCAAGAAGTCCAGTAGGTCGCAGGTCTTCTCTTCTATGGTCTTACCTTCAAATGAGACATTGAATCACTGAAGGGTTCTGTATAACCTCAAAATTTCCTGAAGGCAGAGCCTGTGCAGGTCACCATGTTTCATGAGAGCTCGGATCTCTTCCATGATCATTTGCTCTCTGCTGGAGAGGGAGGAAGAGGGAAAAGCTTCATATGCTGCAAATGCAAAGTCATGTTTTTGGCAAATAATGTGTCTGGGATGTTTTAGCAGGTAGATAGAACAGTAAGCTGGAAACCAGAGAGATTTGTTTGCTGTGTTTAGCATTAATTCTCAAATCTCTGTATTTTATTACAGAAGCTTTATGTAAAGTCCTTACACCACCTTTGTATCTGAACGTTTACTAGCCTGTTGGCAGGCTGGCCAAGAAGATATTACTTTATTTAAAAAGAGATTCTGATAAAATGGTAATAAACAGTGGTTCTAAGCCTCTCTTGATTACCTGCTGGTTTGTTTGTTTGTTTGTTTGTTTGTTTTCCTTTCTTAAGAATAGAAGTCAGAGAAAAGTAGCAGGTATGATACTGGGGTGAGGGGAGAGTACTCCCCCAGCAGTTAGATTGTTGCCTATTGCAGGATGTCTTTTGTTTCTGCTTACTGAAGGCTTTGTTACTGCCCAGCAGAGATACTCATTGGAACTAGTCATCTTTTGTATGTAAAGAGGACTATGTGGATTTAAGTTCTTATTTTTTTGTGCACAGCACTCTTTTCTCTGAAAAGCAGATGATCATCAGTTTATTTAAGGTCTGTAGCTTTTTCAAAGCCTTGCACGTAGCTATTGTGGGTGATTTCTACGTTGGGAAGAATTCAATGCAGTTAAAATAGAATACTGATACAGGAAGACTGCTGGTCAAATACAGTTTCTACATGTTGAGTGATGCAGCTGCTCAGCGTTCACAGCATTTAGTTATACATGGGGTTTTTTCATACATTGGTCTGTTGGCATGGTTGTAAAACTATTTTAATCCAGTTCAATTCTATGGCTTTTATCAAGTTTATATGATAGAGTTTTCATCACGGTCACAAAGGGTTTTAAGCGTCCAAAGGCTAGGAGGTAGCATTTCTTTTTTTACATAGAGGAAGATTTGTTTTCAGTAAAAATATGCAAAACTATGAAGTGGTGGTAGTAAGAAGAAGAGGAGGGTTTGGAATAAGGTTTATACTGTAGTAAACCAAGCAATAGGGATTGTTTTGTACTGTGTTAATAGTAGTGTTAATAATAGAAATAGTAACGTAACATCAGGTAGGTGTTTTGCAGCGAGTATCTTCATAATTATGTGGGAAGCTAAGAAACCAGAGGGAGAGATGCTTATTAAAATTAGAACATAAAACATGTTAAACAGAACTATTCCTAGAGAGTGATGAGGCAAGACTGAAGTTTTCTTATATGTAAGTTTGAATACCTACCTGAAGAAATAAAAATGTGCTTAGGCTTCTAATTGCTTGTTTGGATGGAGCTGTGTGAAGGTTGTGTTTGTAAATCTTTTCGATGCAAATGTTGTCTGCCTCCCTGACTGCAAGCGTTTTTACAACAATTATTTACAGGTTTGTCTTATTACTTTCCTCTCATAAACCAGACTATTTTAAATAATAATCTGTGTCAGAAATTATAATTAAAAAATATCCTTATCTTCTGTTGCAGTACATGTCTGTTGTTAGGACTTTTATAATCGTTATGAACACTTTATAAATTCAGCCTCTTATTTTGCCAACCTATAAAAATGGATTGAAAAGGAAAATAAATGTAACAATACCTTCTAAACACACCAAATGGTGTATTAAAATATGTATTGTTAAACAAATTGCTTTCTAGCTATTTTTGAAGAAAAATGTTCTTTAGCCTGTTAATGTTTTTATTAAATCCTTTTGTTCATTCAACAGGTTTTTACTAACACATTTTGCCTAATGAAACAGATACTTTCAAATAATTGGCATGTTTTGTCAAGAGATGCATATGTTCTTTTACATTGCTTGTGGCGTGTTCTGTCTTTGTTAATCCTTTTATACCGCTCAGAGTGGTTTAGAAATGAGGACACAATGAAAGGGTTCAGGTCTGAATTTTGTTCTGATTTGCTGCAGCCCTTTGGAGCTGGACATCACCAGTGTTAGATCAGGCGTAAGTCACAACAGAGGTTAATCTCAGAGTTAGCTGATGTTATCCAATGTAAGTTAGACTTTATTTCCTAAGGAGAAAAAAAAAAGAAAACATTTTGCATAAGATTTCTCCACTTTAAAGAAAACTGACAACAGGATGAATAGTCTCCATTTATGATTAGCACTGTTAGAGCTTTTGACTTGTTGTCTTCATGTGTGATATTAAGAGGAGTTTAGCCCTGAAGTCCTGTCAGTGAATGACTCTCAGGTCTGGCAGTTCACATTAGGTGGGAACTGATTTGTTGCTTAAGGGATTCTGGACCAAAAGGCGTCTTCCCACTTCTCAAACACTGCATTTTCCAGTGCGAATTGATGTGTGCCAGTTTAATTAATGTTCTGTTATTGGTCTGAATGGGAATTGAAGTAGAACAAAACCTGCTTTAACCGCGGGTAACCAACAGTAGTATCTGAATGGGAGAAGGTACTGATTTGGCTCCATGGTGTATTTTGAGTTCTAGCTTTGCCCAGCAGTGCTCCAGTTCTGAGTAAGTTTGCTTTGATCCTGTGGCAGTATAGATTAACTTCTGTGTGTAATAGATCTAAACATTGTGTTGAAATTATGAAAGGTGTTCCTCTTAGATTCTGGTGGTAAAATTGAAGGGCTTATATGGTATGAAATAAAAATATATATATATATCCCACAACCAAATAGAAAAGCAAAGCCAGGAAGGTATTGTGAGTTCTTTTTGGTTTGTGTAGTTCAAAAACAAATTTAAAAAAACTGCCCAAATGTAATTTAGGAGTGTGAGCTTATTGACAAGTGGTAGGTGCTGGTTTTATTAACAATACCAGGAGGACAGCAAGGATTTGATGTGAGTATGTATATACATATATATATGTGTGTGTGTGTGTGTGTGTGTATGTATATGTATGTATAGCTTGTGGCATCAAACCAGGGGCGTGCAAATGCCCATTTGGGTACCGACATAGCTGTGTACAGCAATTTGCAAACAGACCTGCCCTGTTTGGTAAATTATCTTCGTACAGACTGGTTGAACAATACCTTCCCCCCTGCCCTTCCTCTTTAAGTGTGCTATTGTGAAATACTCCTTTGCATTTCATAAAAGATGGGTTGTTGTAGGATATTTCTGTGCTATTGTTGATACAGGTTAATTCTGATTATTATTAAATCACCTATTGCGATACAAAACCTGTGTTTATAATGGAATGCTAATTTTACTGGGTTTTAGGAGCCTGTTTTATTCACTGGAACTATGAGGAAAAACTTGGATCCTTTCAATGAATACACCGATGAAGAGCTGTGGAATGCTTTGGAAGAGGTGACTTATTAAATCTAATAATGTGCATGTGATATTTATAAGCCAAATAACACTATAGTGCTTGGGTGCATTAGGTTTTAGATGTTTTTGTCACGTTTGATAAGGGCATAGCTGTTGATGGAAGAAGCTAGACCATTTATGCACGTGTTTGAATATGTGTGTGTGTGTGCATGTGTGTGTAGACATGTATATTGTTATAAGTCTTTTATGAAAAAATTATCCTTTGGGATGGTGCTTTGATTACATTTTGATTCATATCTTAGTTTTAATGAACATTAATAGATTCTTAACAATATGCTTTAATGTTTTTAGAATTCTAATAACTGACACACTGTGTAATCCAACTTGGCACTTACTCATTTTGTGTCAGGATATAAAAGGTAAACCTTGCATACTTATTGTTGTGTCATCAGACACACAATAGCTGATTTAAAAGGGAGTTACTCATCCTACAATATGTTGACATGTCAACAGGTGCAACTGAAGGAGGTTGTGGAAGATCTACCTAATAAAATGGAGACGCAGCTGGCAGAATCTGGATCTAATTTTAGTGTTGGTCAGAGACAGCTGGTATGTCTTGCCAGAGCGGTTCTAAAAAAAAATCGGATCCTTATCATCGATGAAGCAACAGCAAATGTGGACCCAAGGTAGAAACAAAATCTGTCGTGTTAAGATGAGCTGTTTTTTAATTTTAATATGATCATTTGTAGAGATAAACTTAAATACTTTGTATTTTTTATAGTATGTACTGCTATTTTATGTTTTTGTTGGTGGCATCATAATTGCCTATTCAAAACGGGGTGGTTAATCTTTGGGTACAGAGCAGGTGGTATAAACTTAGCACTCAAAATATCCTTAACTTGAGTGCATTCCATAGAGTAGGAAAATTAATATTCAAAGTTTTATTTGTCATGAAACCATAGACAAGAAGACAAGATCCTTGCAGGGGGGTTGGACTAGATGACCTTTGAAGGTCCCTTCCAACCCTAACCATTCTATGATTCTATAACCTCCTTGGAAATTTAGATGAGTAACATCAGAATAGCCATGAAACAAATTGAGTTCTGTTGATTTCAGGAAGAAATGGCTCTTGGAAATAAATAAATCCCTCCCTGTCCCACCCTCCCCCCGGCCCCCCGCCCCACCACTGCCTCCTCCAAAAAAAAACAAAAAAAAAAAAAAGCCAAAACAATCACAATATTAGAAAGGTAAAAAATGGTTATAAGAAAAACTAGATACTTCTGGTTATGAGATGCTATCCTTTCAGACCGCTCAGATGCCAGGATAATAAGTTACAGACAAAATAGTGGTGGAGGAGAAGGTAAGCTATCCTAAACAGCACGGGAATTGCAAAGCAGATTTGGAGATGTTTAAGTCTACAGGAGGGACCCATTTATCATTCATTATTCTGTCTTGTATAACTCAGGCCAGCAGAACTTTCCTGATGAATTCATTCCTGTTTGGACTAGAGTGTACTTCCAAAAGAACATCCAACCTCAATAGAAAAAAATTCAGTGACAACCCTTGTTAAATTGTTCCAATAGCTAAGTACCCCCACTGTTACTTTTTGAAACATTTGAAATGCTGTTGGAAATATTTTGGAAACAATACTGCAAACGTACTGCATCAATTAGTCTGAGCTGAATATATAGTTCCAACAAACTATGGCTTGAGGGAGAACTCAAAGTCCAAAGAGGACAATAACACAGCAAGTCCCTCAAACAGATGCATTAAGGATTTTGTATGTCATCTGGGCGTGACTCATTTTTATAACATCTTCTTGGGGGAGAAGTGGTGTCACTAGGGTAGCTTTGCAGTTCAGCTGACAGTGTATTTCTAAAAACCTTTAGAGAAGTGCATTCCCTTCCCAGAGATTCTCTCTTTTTTTTTCTTTTTTCTTTTTTCTTTTTTTTCTTTTTTTATTATTAGTTTATTTTTGGCTGTGCACTGATAGATTAACTGTGATTAATTGTAGCTGTGGAAATTTAATACTGTCTTACTCATCCTCCTTATTTTGGCATCTCACATGTGTATGTTCTCAACTTACACTATCCATTTAATTGATCTTGATTAATGTGTGCTGCAATATATATTATAATAAGGTAAATGTTTGTATCAACTCTGGGCATAACAATACAAATAATAGCTTGGAACTTCTTCTTTGAATTCAGTTTGCATTACAGTCATTATTACCTTTTCCTTCATGTGTTGCTATAACTAGAGCCAAGTGTTTTTCAGCTGTGCAATCTGATAGAACGCTCATCAGGAAATGCTGATGTGGGTTGCTTACCTGAGCAGCTAGGGAGGCATTTTTGGCATGTAAGGAAAACCTTCTCTTCTGATGCACAGCCCCCATACCTGGCACCCTTGTCTCTAGCCTGGCAGCAAGCACACATCGTATCAAACACCTGGGATAGGAAACTGTGGGGAGCTGCCACCGGCTCTGGAGGATAGTATTTCTTTTTTTTTATCTTTCTGACTCTATCTCCTCGCCTCAACCACTGCTGCAACCATGTCCCTTCTCCGGTTCAACCTGGAAGCACATGTGAGGAGGCAGAGTTTTGGGGTGGGAGGAGGAGAAGGAAGGGTGAGGTGACATGAGGAGGTGTATGTGACAGCAGAGAGAGGTGTGCAGCGTACCTTACCCAGGGCTGAGGGACAGCCCACCATGTTTCTCCAGCTCAGCTGGGTCATTCTTGCCTGCTGCTGAGTGAAGCTGAGCAAAAGAGTGAAAGGAAGGAGTTGGAATGCACCTGTCTTTCTCCTTCCTAACTCTTCCAGCTCACGTATGTACCCTTATTCTTTCCCTTGCTCCTGATAGCCCCCAGCTGCTCTGCATGCTGCAGAGGTGTCAGCACTGTCGCGAGGGAGAGGAGGAGCTTGCCATAAAGAAGGTTGCCCTAAGTCAGACTACTTGCATGTTTCATGTGATGACTGACAGGTGTTTAATTTGATCTTATCTTCTTCGTCCTGAAGCTGGCATTCTCACCCCGAAGAACAGAATAGTTTTATAGCAGTTGAACCATTCTGGAAAGTTACATGGAATCTGGAGCAAAAGAGCTGAAAATCTCTCTGTAGTTGCTTTGGTGATAAATTGAAACAAAATCCTTAGTAACTGAGACTTTTTAAAAATATTGAGTAAGTTGAACTTACGAAGCTCTCTGTGCACTGACAATAGTATTATGGGTTAACTTGTATTTTTACTGCTTATAGAAGAGAAAACTTTTTGGGACCAGTCCCCTGCCATGTTTTTACGTTGGTTGTTCATGGAGTCTGGTAAAAACAGCCATTGCTCATAGTTCTGTTCATTAGCCAGCTTAACCTTGTAAGGTTTAACCTTTTGTTACATCTAACTGCTATCTATAACTGCTTCTCTTTTGGAGAAATTATCCAAAGCCATTCAGGAATTGTATAGTGCAAGATATGCTTCCAGGACAATCCCAGGAGGACATTAGACTGAAGATAATGACTTATCCGGTCTTCCTTTCACCAGCTTGATTGCTTCTCATTCAGGTCATATTTATTCTTGCTCTTTAGATCATTTTCTTTTTACACAGTCGACTAATTCCAGTTACGTCAGATCTTGGGTTTCTGTGAAACTTGGTGCTAGATCTTCAACCTGCAGTGCCAGTGGGACAGCTATACCATCATTTTGTGCTTTCTTATTGTACTGTTCCTTGTGATGGGGAGTATCATGGTTCCCGTTTTCATATAATCAGATTAGCATTGAGGTGTCATCCAGCAGCCCTGGTTTGGTATTCAGGTTGCGTCTTTGGTTTCTAATGTGCCTGAAAGATGCTGGGGTTTGATCCACTGAGGCACTTGCCTGGTGATTTCTCAGTGTGGGCAGGCGCCACAAAAGGTCTGTTTATGCCCTGAAAAAAACGACAGAAATTCTGCTTCCTTTGGCACTTTTCTAGAGGGTAGATGGCTCTAATTGTCATGTTATATATTTTCTTGTCAGCACAGAGTTGTGTACATAGATCCTTTTCTTAATCTTTTAGATTTCCTTGCCTTTCCTGCCTTCTTCCCAAGATTCACCTGAAGGTTACTGATGGTGCTTCTGCCTGCCATCCCAAAAACTATACTCCAATATCTGTCGAGAACCTTAGAGAGGATCTGGTTGAGTCTCTATCAGTGGGCATGCCTGCATGAGATTTCATACTGTGGTATTTGAAGATGGAGCTATTAAGTCTCTTTCAGATTACTTTGTCATCTCATTTTAGAACATTTGTCACACCCACAGAATGGCTAGCAGTTCCCTATTAGGGATAAGGTTGTATTTAAGAAATACCTGTTTAAGATAATAGTTTGATAGTATCTATCTAAGAATGAGAAATGGTTTCTATTGTAAATGTAGGAAGAGGTGGTGCTATAAGGAAGGCACATAACAAAGGAAGATAAAATAAATGCATGCAGAGGACAGGGATGTTCAAGGATGAGGCGTTCTCAGGTAACAGTAGGAATAGCCTGCGAGTTACAAATCATTTTGAGCCCTTTACAAAGTTGTTTTCAGAATTCCTGAGCAAGCTAAAGTTCTCTGTGCTCCTTAGTAGCTCTGTAGGAAACTTCACTTTGAGCTTGACTATAAGGAAAGAAAAAGGCTTTCTTTACATTATTCTAGGGAGTATTGAACCTTTTGTTTCATCATTCGGTGCACACGATCTCTTGATGGTTGCAGAGAACACATCCCACTGTCTATATAAGCGTCTTCCCTACTGAGTGTTTTAATATATGGCCCTGGTTTTTAATTTTGAGAGTAAGAGCAGTCAGATCATTGAGGCATGGCTGAGAAGATAGCAAAAGAGCTATGTGCGTTAACGCTGGGATGAAAGCACTGGTGTTGCTGTGATGTGAGACGTGCACACGCTACTGGGGCATTAAGTATGAAAAGCTTCCTTAAAGAGACTGTTAACATGCAGGGCTAAAAAGCCTGTCTCTGTCCTGACTTCTCCTGTCTCTTTCCCAGAATGCATACTGGCCTTGGTTCAAAAGGAGGAGTTGAGGGACATCTGCTTCCCACTATGTTGTTTAGCTTCTTTTAGGAAGTAGGAGCAGAAGGACCAAGCCTTCTCAGACTGAGAACAGAACCTGTTTCTCTTAAGCTCATGAGAGAGCCTAAGTGTTTCTGTCCCCAGATGAAGATGACAGTCAGCATGCATGGGAACTCTTACTTAACTATTTATGTCTTCCTTCTCTCTAGTGATTTTTCCTGTCATCAGCATGTATCTGTCTATTCCTTTGTCATGCTGATTGCTTGAACTTGGTTTGTAACAGAACTTATGTTCAGTCCTTCAGAGCATCACCTTGTGCTTTCTGCTATGGAAACTTAATGGTTACTTCGTTCCTCTAAGTCATGCTGTTCTTCCAGAGTTGTCTTTGTCCACTTTTTATTGTTGTATTTCCTGACATAGTGGCATCAGAACAATTCTTTTTGCATTTTGAAAGTGATATCGATATTGATATCAATATTTTATATCAAAAACATCAGAGTGATATCAAATATCACTAATTTATGAAGTGATACCAAATATTTATCATGTGCAGACAGACTCAGTGTAGAGTACTACTCCTGTCTAAAAAATAATTTGTCAGATGAAGACGTGTTGCACGAATCTTTATTGTATTTTATTTGATTTTCCAGTTACTTTTAACAATTTGAAGAATTAAGTCTTTGCAAGAAACCAGTTGAAGCTAACATGACTGCCTGAATATAACATTTTATCCAGATATGTCCTTTCTCTTGTTTTAACTGTATGTGCAGCATTTATTATTCTCCAGTCATTACATAAAAGTACAATTTCTGTTTTAATAGAAATCCTAGAAATGAGACCCGTGCCTTCAAGTGTCTGACTTCTAGGCTGGAGCTTCCTTGGTCCAACTAACCCCAGTATATTTTGTGTTCTTTTTGTCTTCCTTCTGTCTTGGATGAAAATTTTAGTTTCTGTACCTGTGTTCCTACGCTGCTTTTTTGTCCATTCTCATCACTCATCAGTTATTTGAAGGCTGATGGGCAATATGGGAGTATTCACCTGGCCTGGCCTTGCACCCAGATTGGGAGCCAAAGCTTTCTGTGCAATGTGGGCTATCAGGTGCCTCTAGAGGGCATTCATCACCTGGTGGCTGCCTAATTCAGGTGCTCCAGTGCACCTTCCAGCCATGCCTTTCCCCTTTCATTGCCTAGAGATCGGACTGTATAGATTCCCCATTTAAGCCTGACTGGTATGCTTTAAGTCAGGTGATGTCAGTGCTTCTCTTGCACAGTTAGTTTCTTGAATCATCTCTGGTTTTATAGGTTTTGCACTGCTTTTGCATTAATGCTTGTTTTATACAGATGAAGAACATTTTAGTGTCTTATGTATCTTTCAGTATAATTTTATTTCCTTTTCAGGATTCTCAGCTTTGTTTGTGACAGTTACCACTTTAGCCTTGTACTTCAGTGCCTGTGCTCTAGCTTAGTTTTCATTCTTTACAAGTCTTATGTTTCCTCCTGATTTCCTTTCTTAGGTGGTTAATTCATATAGTAGGTTTACCCTTTATGTCTTTTCTTGGGTTGTGTGTTCCAGTTAATGCTTTTGATTTATGGAATATGACAAATCGGTTTGGTTTTTTTTTGGTATTCAGGTTCTTGAGCTACTCCAGTCCTGGTCTAGTTTACCAACCACCTCCTTTATTTAATCCCCTTTTCCAGCTGAAATCAAGAATCTTAGTTATGGGCTGTCTTGTGCTCATTCTTCAGTTGATTTGCAATGAAGGATATTTACTTTCACCAACTTTTCTTCATTGCTTGCACAAACTAAATCTTAAGATTTGCTATATTTTTTTTTTGTTTAGAAATGAGTAGGAATAGACTTTTTTGGTGTAGAAATCTTTATGAATATCAGATTCTACAGAATGTTCCTCTTTCTGTAATCAAAGCCTGGGAAATTAGTCTCCTGAAATGAAATGTATTCTTCTACTTGCAAGAGGAAACTCTTTTTCTTATTAGAGGATGGATTTTGGAGTATATTTCATTGCATGCTTCCAAGTCATCTAATATAACAAGAGCAAAAAGCACTATCATGACTTCATAAGCATATTTCCTGCTATACAGTCATGTTTGATGAAATCACAAAACTTGCCTGCCATTCAGTTATCTATGCAAACATCTTATTTTTGTCTGCATTGCTCTTACTGTGTTTCAGAACAGATGAATTCATTCAAAAGACGATCCGTGAAAAGTTTGCTCACTGCACAGTGCTGACCATTGCACACCGCTTGAACACCATTATTGACAGTGACAGGATTATGGTAAGACTGTTAACTGGGAGATTTGGGGGTTTTTGGGGGTTTTGGGTTTGTTTGTTTGTTTGTTTTTGTTTTTCCTGAAGAAGGATAATGTTACTGACTCTTTCTTCTTAAATTTGAATCTTCTTAATCAAAAAGTGGGCAGAGGTTTAAGTTATACTTTAGACTTCTCCTAGTTAACCTAGTTACTGTGATTGGCAACTCATTGAACTGTAGAAGTAATGACCTGAAAAGACTTCTTACGTTGTCTGGCCCTGGGGTTTCCGACCTGTGAGGCATAAATCTATTGCAGGTGAGGCCCAGCAGCAGACCTGAGCAAATAAACTCTGCCAACACTAGGAGCCTGTGAAGACACACCCAAGAGGCTCTGGACAGAGTCAGCTGGATTCAGTCAGGTTTATTAATTCAGTCTCGGTGGGCTGAGGGAGGCAGTGACAATAGTTAGTGGTGTGGGATGTGTGAGGAGGAAGTGGTAGAGGTTCTGGGACAGGAGACATGGAGGTAAGGAGGCAGCAGCTGCCCTGGGGCAAGGGTGGTAGTGGAACTAGACTGGTGAGGTAATGAACAGGGCCAGCTTTCTAATGCAAGGTTCAGACAGAAAGGATGAAGCACTACCAGTCTAGCACACTCTGCCATCTTTGTTCCCAACAGAACAATGATATACTCTGCCACTGTGAAATACCCTCTCTGCCATCTTGTCTGCCCCACAGTGCATTGCACACATATAGAAATTAAGAAATACTTGCTGATTGTTTTCATAAAGGCAATGATCTTTCCTAGGCTCTCAGGAAATCAGGCTGGTTTTTGCCCTTGAAATGATGCGCAGCCTGCAGTATTGCAATTTTCTGCAGTAGGAACAGGAGCCCTTTGCAAACATTTTCTTCACAGCCAGTTAATGAAGTTACTGACATAGCGGCCAAACTGTGTTCGTGAGTGGAACTCAAATTTAACTGGGCTGCAAGCAGAAATTACTCTTCACATCTCGGTGGTAACCTTAAAAAAATACTTTATTCAACTTCTGTTTTTTGAAAATGAAGCGTGTTAATTCTTTCCATGTTTTTTTACTGGATGCTCAAAACATTTTTTAAAACCTGTAATTGAGTTACAATGGTTGCCTGAAGTACACAAAATGAAACAATTGGATCTACTGAAGTGAGTGGTAGAATAGAGTAGATTGTGAACTGGGTGATTATAGTTTACTTACAAAGAGAGAAACCAGCAGAACTGCTATAAGTAGTCATATAATTGCAAGCGTTTAACATATAATAAATAAATATTTTCTTCACTGGTGAATACTTCCCCACAGGTCTAATGGATGTGCTGGTGTTTTCTACAACTAAAGTGAACAAAAGACTTGTGAGGAAGCAACTGTGACCTAATTAATAGCTCTGTGTGTTTGTTAGCTGTCCAAAGGGATTTCTGTGGCTTTTGGTTCATTAACTACCATTAACATGTTATGCACAGAATGCTCTTTCCATGAAGATGTTTTCTTAGTTTTACCTTTAATATCATGCAGTTGTAATGAAAGCCAGATATTTTGTTTACTTTTTTTTTGCCAGAAATCATTGGAACAAAGCATAGAAATTGCCCTTCTCACCAACATGTTCAGTATTATTACTCTTACTGCATTTTTAGAGTCTGTACATTATCCTTAACCTTATGTTATTTCAGTTTAGCCACTATTAAGATTTTTTTGTTTCCTAAAAGTCCATTTATGTTCATACATTGTCTGATACAGTCTTTTTTTAGTGCCTTTGACCTCTTTAGAGTATTAAGGCACAGATTACAAGAAGATGTGCCTTTGAGTCCACAGATATTAGTAACTCTTAAACACTGTTCATCTTTTTACATTGCTCCATTTTGATCTTCTTACAGGTTTCTGTAATTTTCTGGGGAGAGGGGAGAGTGAGAAGCATAGGACAGAAAAAAAGAGGAAACCAACATGTGACCCCTTAACAAACCTATTTACTTTACAACCTTATTCAGTTACTGATTCTGTTTCCAGACAGATCAGATGTATGATCACATATTTAGTATGATCAGAGTTATGGCAGGTGTGCTTTTGTTACACTTTTAATTATTTGGTTTACTCAGGCATGTAATTCCTAGTGGGTATATAGCAGAATTTTGGAAGAATAAGAAAAATATATGTTGAAAATGCAAGGAAAAAGAATATCCCTCTAGAAAACTATTAATGAGTGTTGTTAACAATAAAAACAGCATTCATGGAAAATTAATTGTTAACTTACATATCACAAAAATTTAGAAGGCTCAGCTAAAGACAGCTTTCAGTGTATTTCAAAATTTGCTTAGTCAATAATATGTTTTAAGAATTCACAAACTTAACTTGGTGCAAATTCTTTTTTAAGAGTAAAAATACACAAACTGAAGTGCATTATTCTTCCATTACCCACTATTATTAAAAACTCTGGATTTGTTTCTCCTTTAAATAAAATCTCTAGGTGCAATAATGCCTTCATTTATAAGCCATCCCAAATCTCTGTTGTTTGCTATCATGGTAAGTTTGTTAGAAAATGAGGGAAGAACAAAGATGGAACCTGGCAATTGGAATATTAACAATTGTCTTTTGACAAATAATAAGTAAAGTTATTTTTCAAACAGTTCATTTTGAGCAAACTTGTTCAACTCTATTAACTCAATCACAAAAGTCTAAGCCCATTCCTGAAAAAGTATACATAGCCTGAATATAAACTGGGGTTTCCCTTCCTTCCCATTGAATCAGATTGAAAGGAACCTCAGGAAGTCTCTCGTCTAACCTCCTGCTCAAGGCAAGGTCAGTACTAATTTCAGATTAGGTTGCTCGACTCTTTTTCTGGTTGGGTCTTGAAAACCGTGAAAGACTGAGATTCCACAGTCTCTCTGGGCACCTTGCCCCAGTGCTTAATTATCTGCTATGAGATCTTGTTTTCCTTCTATCCAGTTGAAGCCTCCCTTCAGTTTATGGCAATTGTTTCTTGTTTTCCCACTGTGTATTTTACTAAAGAGCTTGCATCTGTCTTCTCAGTAACTTCCTTGTAGGTATGGGAAGATTGTTGATAAGTCCCCTGAAGCTATCTGTTCTCCAGGGTCAACAAGGCCTGCTCTATCAGCTGCTCCTCATAAGTCAAGTGCTCCCGTTCGCTGACCACCCTGGTAACCCTATTTTGAACTTGCTCCAATTTACACTCATCTTTCTTGTACTGAGAGGTCCAAACTGGTCACCATATTCCAGATCTGATCTGATGAGCGCTGAATAAAGCTATTGTCTAGATCTACACTCCTGTTGATACCCATGGCACACAGCATGACTCCTGTTTTGCTTACTGCCCACCAGGACCTCAGCTCCTTTTCAGCACAGCTGATGCCCAGGCAGTTACTCCCCAAGTGGTACTGATGCAGTCTGTTCCAGATTCAGGACTTTGCATTTGTCATTGTTGAGTGTCATGAAGTTCATGCTGACCTATTCCTTTAGCCTGTCTAGGTCTAAATACTTTTGAATGTCCACCCTGTCTTAAGTGTATTGACTACAGTCTCCAGTTTGGCGTTGTCCACAAGCTTTTGATTTAATTTAATTTAATTATTGGTTAAAGCAGAACTTTGCAAAAAGAAAATGTTCACCTTTAGGGTTAATCCGAAGATTTAAAAAAAAAGAAAAAAAAAATAACAGAAAACATTTTTTAGAAAGTAATGAGAAAATGTCACGTTGGATGAGTATGGAAATAGGAACTGAACGTGAACTGTTGCATGTCTACTCACACCCATCGTAATAACTGGTTCTATTTTAGAAGAGAAGAAAAGCCTACTGGAAGAGGAAAAAAAAAGGAAGAACAGAATACATTTTATACAACTGTAGACAAATCTGGCCTCGGGAGTTGTTTTAATTCTCGTTTGTTCCATTCCCAAAACCATACCTCTGGTTTCATAATCCAGGTCACACCTTAAGAGTATTTCCATTATATCTATCTTAGTGATAAATACATTTTATCAGAACTTCAAACACTTAAAATCATTGAGGGAAGAGCTGTATTGTGTAACGTGATACTCTCTAACCCAATCACCTCAATGAGTAATACGGCATTGCACTTGCATAGGACCTTTCATCTGGAAATTGTAACGCTCTTTACAAACATTAATTAATTAAACTTCAAACACCTGGGTGAGATAGGGAAGTATCCATACAATCTTTGGAACCAAAGTTGGAAAGACTTGTTAAGTCAGGCCATCAAATAATACTACCATAAAATTATAATCCAGTGGTTTTCAAACTCTTTTTTTTTTTTTTTTTCTTCCTTCCCTCTGTGCTGCTCCAGAGTCTCATAGGACATTTTCTCATTCTTTTTTCTTCATTACTTTGGGAACCCAAGTTGTAACTCCTCCCGTCAGGTGCTAGCAGTACTCGTTTTAGCTCTTTGGCACAGGCAGCCACACTGCTCTCCGACAGAAGAAAAAGGATGGGATAAACGCTGTAGTTGCCTCTTCTGTGATGGCAAATTCTGGCAGAAACTCAGCTCAGGCTTGCTCCACTGGCCCCTCGTTCCACACAGCTTCCCCACTGCCACAACAGCTGCTTCCCTGTCCTTTCCTCACCTTACAGGGTGAGGGCCTTTTACCTAAATTGCATCTGCAGCTCATCAAGCCCAGCCAGGAGCAGCCTGGGGCAGCCAAGAGGCACCGCTCCCAAGACTTCCAGTGGGATCTCATAAAATCCCCATCACAGACTCCTCCCCCTCTCTCTGCTTCCTTCTCCAGGTAGAGAAATGCTTTTGGGAAACTGTGTTTTTACAGAGGGGAAAACAGAAACATACAGAAATTGAGGCTCACCCAAGGATGTAGTGGATCAGTAGCAAATTAAGTATATGCATCTGGCAAGAGCCTGATGCAATTGTTTGCTCTATTTACTATGCCATGGTCTCTATAGGAAAGCCATAGAGTAGTCAAAACTTGCATTTTCCAATGACAAGGATGTTTCTCCTCAGAGACTTTTCATATCAGTGCAGTACTGCTTTGAAATGGAAACTCTTTATGCAAGAAGAACTTGATCTAGTAATTAAAAACTGTCATTCAAATAGGAAGTTTTTGATGAAGAGAATCATGGGAAGAGATTTGATTTATTTATGGGAAAACCTGTTGTGGTTACATTCTGAAGTGACTAATATTCAGGGTAACAATACAATGTACTTCACAGCCAGACTTGAGTTGTTTTTTTGGTCAATAGAAAATTACTTCCCACACCTTTCCAGTGAGCCTCTCATGTTCAGTTGTTCCCGTTTTTCTGACATTATGTTACATTTGCTGTTGTGGAACATCTGAGCCTCATAAATCAGGCACAGTGTTTCATGTACTGTAAACATCTAACCTCAGCAGGGCAATCAGTCCACCAAGAGTAGGTGTAAACATCTTGAAAGGAAAGGGGAAACTCTGGAGGGAGATGGAAGCACTTTGCGTAGTGAAAGTGGAGTCACCTGCAGCTAGGCAGAAAATGCTGTGTAGTAGACAAGGTCTGAGCACTTGTCTCTCTCTGGTTTTCTGATACCTGACCCAGTATTGCACATCAGTATCCTTCATCCATCCAGTAGTGTTAACAGACACCTCAACGAACATGATAGTGATGGCAATGCTGCCCTTCCTTAGCACGGGGATGACAGCATTCCTTCAGGAAGTGCAGAAATCTGTGTTCTGCGTTGTCCTCTATCTGAGGAGATCGGGACACAACGCTCCCCATTCCCAGGAGGATGCCATACCCACCAGCGTACATGGGGCAGTGTGGTTAAGGCCAGTCTCCACCCTTCCTTTTGAAGCATTGTGCTGCCAGAAACTAAGAGTTGTGGACCTAGAGGGAGAATAAGCATGAGGGAGTCTGAATCTGCAGACCAGTGAGAAGCAGAGCTGTTGAAGGAGTGGGGGAGCCCTAGCTGCCCTGCTGATACCTTCCTGTGACCTTTTGCTGCAGTGGCCCACCTTCAGATGGACCACTGCAGGTGGAGGTGTGGAGAACTAAATTAAAGCCATAAATGCTGTAGTCTGTTGGCTCTTCTTTTGGTGGCTTTTTTACCACTTAATATCACTACTGGAAAATTGATGTGTTTTACAGCAAATCTTAGACATCCTCTTTAAGGAGGATTATGCAAGTCACGAGATATGAAAATGTGCAGTCCTAGTTGTAGAACAGTTCTCTGTGAAATCTCTGTGTGTTGCCATTAGTGCTGAATCTCTCATCTTGTAGGACTGTTTCTGTGGTGGAGAGCTACCTGCTGTCAAATACAGGCCCTCAAGTGCATAAAATGTCTAAGACAGGTCAGTTGGCAAGACTGCAGATTTTCCTGAAGCCTAGGATGGTAAAACGTGAGACTTTCTGAAATGAAGAATGAGGGCTGCATTCAGAGCTGTTGTTCAGTCCTTCCAAATTCTAAAGTAGAAGAACTGCAAGGGTACAAAAATGGGGGTTGG
Source organism: Chlamydotis macqueenii (assembly GCF_036417535.1). Classification (NCBI taxonomy): domain Eukaryota; kingdom Metazoa; phylum Chordata; class Aves; order Otidiformes; family Otididae; genus Chlamydotis; species Chlamydotis macqueenii. The sequence continues at coordinate 160,708,849 of NC_141556.1, forward strand.
GGGTGGGGTGTTTGTTTTGTTTTGTTTTGTTCCGCAGAATGCTGAAGGGATTTTTGATGTTATATTAGCCCGGTATTCTGAGTGTGGTGAAATATTATTGCATATTATACTTGTGCTATTGAAGTCTATTCTGTTAAAAGAATAGGGAGCTTGATGAATAAATAGCTTGAATGAAAGCCAAATTTTCAAAACTAGGAATCAGGTCTCCAAAGATACTTAGGCACCTCGTTCTTCATAAAAACCTTAAAATACCTTGTGGATCTGAATCCAGTAATCCACAGTAAAGTTGCTATATTCATTTTTGTGCACATGCTGTCATTAGTCAAATGCAACAATCAATAATAAAACTATTTTATTGACTAAGAGTCTGCCTTGAAATATGGGCTAGAGAATATTAGAACTAAATTTATTATTTTTTATTCAAACTAAGAAAAATCCAAGCTGCACTGTGGGACCAAAGTCTCTTAGGTAAAGAAATGTGAAGATAAGAATATGAAGGATAGTCATAGAAGGGGACCTGCATGGAGCAGAAGATTGAAGTTAGTGGTGGCAGCTAAGATGCCTTGCCGAGGGGAGGGGAAGGAATACTTGGTCTCAGGATGCCTGAATGTCAGTATCAGTATGTACACAGCAAAAACTTTGCTTGTGTGCATGTGTTCTGTAAGGTGACTGAAAGTCTATAAGGTAGCCTGGATTTTCAGGATCCAAACAGTCACACATGAAAACCTAGCAAAGATCAAAACACTTAACTATAAGGACTGACTAAATATTTTGGGGAAACTCTTTGGAGTTTTTAAGCAGTTCTGCTAGATGCTGGGTGTGATTAATGCCAGCCTATCTACTTGGCTCTTGGCTGTGTTGGAGCCCATCTGGCCAGCTGATGGAGACCAAAGGGCCTGGGAACCATTTGGTTTCTCCTTTCATTTGGTAACTCAAGACCTGCAGAGTTTCTGTAAGAGCTGAGCGTTTAGCAAGTGGTTTTCCAGAAATGGTTTGTTTGGTTTTGAGTATAAACAAAGGCAATTTCTACCATTCTCAGATCTTCTGAAATTGAATTGATATTTAAGTAAACCACAAGAGAAAACCAGGTCCTTCCATGTTCTTTCTTGGAATTTAATAATGGAGTTCAACAGATATCAACAGCGAACACATTGTTTTCAAAGCTAAGTAATTTGTGCGTCTTTACCATTAAGAGAATATATTGATTTTTAGGCCAAGTTTTGCATGAAATACTGATCTATGTGCCGTGGTCATGTATCAGAGCAAGTGTTGTCAACTGAAATAAAGTGTCTATGACAGTTGTAAATATCACATCTGGCACAGCTGTCTCCAAAATGAGTCAAAATCCCAATGAGCTTGAAAAGGTACTAGGATTGTTGATTCTCTTTGCCAGTTTTAAGCCACACCTCTCTGAAACATTGACATCTTTGAGTTCTTAGAAGCAGCTCCCTATTTCAGGAGGGCTGCCCAACAAGATTCTTGTTTTGCTTAAATAAAACAACTGATTATTGAGGCTGGGAGCATTCAGATGAGGAGATGGATTTGAATTACTGCAGGAAGTGAAGCCAGTGTTTGATGAACCTGGATCTCTCATTCTGTGAGGCATTTGTGTGTGAATGTGTTTCCAGGACAGGACGGTCAGGTCATGTTTGTTTAAAGACAGTGGTATGGAATACAGACCATATTAGAAACACTAAACCATCTTAGAGAATGATTTTTTGCTCTCTTAGAAATACTGTACTACTATTTAAAAGCAAACCAATGACTAATGCAGTGACTAATGCTTTGAGCAGAGACTTTCTGACACGCTAAAACTGCATGCGTGGCAGCTGAGCCACAAGTTTTTTGTCATCAGAAACTGACAAAACCAAGAGACATCCCCAGTCATCTGCAACAATATTGCTTAACCTCTTGAAAAGTGTAATATCCTTGTAGCTTGTCTAACATCTTAAGACCCTCAAAGGCCTTAAAAAAGAGTGGGATTTCTGAGGCTGAAGCATATCTTCTATCACTTCGGGGCCACATTTGAGCCATTCTGCAATGCTGATTGAGAAATGTGGCTTTACAGTGGTGGAAACAGTCGTTACTGATTGACCAAGGGAGAGTTTTGTCAGTGTGTACAGCTGTTGGTAAGAACTGACATGAGGTCCCTTTATACTCTCCAAGGGAAAGTTTGAACTTGCACTGGTATATCAGATATTTTGCGGTGAGGAAACTGAACAATCCAAGAAACATCTGCAGTGACTGGTTAACAGGCTTCTTTCTTCCAACAAGATACAGAAAGAGTTAATAACAAATGATTATCAGTAGAATAAGACTCATTACTACATACATAATTGATATTTTTTTCCCACAACATTCCAGCCAGTTACAGTGGCATGCCATCAGATAAAGACGGTAGATTTTTAAGTCTCTGCGAGAAGAGTAAAGATAACTCATATGTGGAACAATATACCAGCCAGTGTTGCATGCTCAATTTTCCTTAAGGTATAGCTCAAGAATAATTCCACTTTAAAGAAATCCACTGTGTCTGGGTACAGAACGAGATATCTGAAGTTGCCTTTTCTGTGATGTGGGGAAGGCAGGCAGGGGGTACATGTCAAATCCCAGTGACCAGAGACAGTTTCGGCATTTTAAAGCCCATTTAAGCTCTGCTGAGGTGAAATATTTGGCAAGGCTGAAAATAATAATTCAGATTATAAGAAGGTAAATGCCAAAGCGTGCTCTGCTTTGTTTATACACATGATGTATGAAATGTACATTATTTGACACCAAATTTGTCTGGAGTTACTGGTAATTTGTATAGGAGCCCTGAAGAAGCTTGGGGAATGCTTAGATTAAACCTGAAGACTAAAAAAACCAAAACAAACAAACAAAAAAAAAAAAACAAACCAAGACAGCTAAACAAAGCTCCACCACCAAAAATTAAAAAAAAAAAAGGAAAAAAAATACAATGGAAAATCCCTTAAAAAGAAAAAAAAAAACCACTTTAAAATTGTTCCTGAATTATTTTTGCAGCCTCAATGTTCTTCGATGTTCACAAACCTGTTTAGATAGGTTGATATTTATAAATGATTATTTAGAGAAGTATGTACATGTTTCTGATCTGTTTTGACAAACCATGATGAAACGGAAGAGAGAGAACATGCTTGCATCTGAACTTAATGCCAACTGGAGCACAGGCTGTTGACTCTTTCCCACAAAGCAATGTATTGTCTTGGGTAAATATATTTTTTATAATATGATGTAACTATAAGCATCTCCTGAATATTCTCCTCTTCCCAGGACTTTATTGAAGATCATCTTGATGTACGTTCTCTGAGGAAAACATTGTTCAAAGTTGTACTCCTAGCAGAGTTTTGAACTTTAATAATAATTTTGTTGTTTGGTGGTGTCTTCTCCAAGTCTAAATTAAATCAGATGTATTCCCTAGGAGATAATTTGCTTGAATTATTTTCCTTTTGAATAGGAAATAAAAACATTTATGATCAGCTCTTAAATGTCCCATTTTCCCTCTGGCTTTATGGTGAAGATGAACGTGAATAAGAATACTAGTCATTCCTCAATAATAATTGAAATAAATTCCCATGCCCCCCTCCTCTGTTGCTGAACACTTCCAACCTTGGACTGTTTTCTTCTCAGAATGTTTTGTAACTATTGTTCTCTTGGTTTGTCTGCTTTTGTTGCTGAAAGTTAAAAAATGCAGGATTTAGAACTTTTTTTTGTGTGTGTCTATGGATAGCCATAAGTACATGGTATTTGTTACAGCGTCTTTAAGGGTCCATGTTCTTTCTGTGGCTAATGACACTTCTTTTACGTATATTAATCCACAAAGACAATTTTAAATTCATTTACAAAATGAATCTTTGCTTTTTCGAAGTCCTGTGCAAGAGAACAATATAGATTATTAGTTCAGGGAGAAGAGGTGCTGTCCTGGTTCTGCTGCCTAGGTCTCTGCTGGAATCTGGAATGTCTTGGTGTAGCATCCTCATCATGCATTGTCTCGCTTCTCTCTTTGTGAAATGGATCTCTGTTTTCTTTTTCACCATTTTATGTTTTCTTTTTTGTCTTCCCTCCTATGGTTTGGGGTTTTTTTGTCATGGTTAGTACATTAAACTATGAGGCTATACAATGTAAATACTGCAAAGTGTGGGGGTTTTTTGTGGGGAGGACCTAAGCAGAGTGGAGGTAGATACCCTGGTAGGGTAATTTTGCAACTGGAAAATGGACAACTATTTTGTAGTTGCTGAATCTTAAACAAATTTAGTTCAGCAGGATTTCTGTGGCATAGGCACATAGTCCTTCCGTGCTAGCTAGAGTTAACTTAAACAATACATTTAAATGGTTAATAATTCTCCTTTTTTTTCTTGTTTGCCTTTGCAGGTCAATCAAATTAAACTATTTCTTTTCTGTTTCTCTGCCCCTTCCCTGCCATGTTTTCAGTCCCACTCTTTCTATGTCAGTCTGTACCTCCATGTCAAAGTGATATTCAAAAGTATGTTGCCTTCTACCCAACATGAAAAATGCTGGGTAGTCACTGCTCCAGAGTATTCAACTGGAATGAAATGTTAGGTGGAGTAGAATTAGGTGGCATGAGAGGATTTTACTCAAGAAGAATACAGCATTTAAGCCCTGTTTGAACATGAAATGTCTGAACAGTGCTGTTTGAGTAAGGGTGATTTGGGTATCTCTAAGTAAAGAGTAGTTTCACCTTCCACAAGAAGGTGAGCAAATTCCATTGAATAAGAACTTTCCTGCGTGCTCTTTTGTGTGATCACCAACAGCCAAATTTGTAAATTTTGTTCTGTTGGAGTTATTTTTCCACTTGATAAAATCTTGTTGAAGTCATAATGATCTGACTACAAAGGCAAGAACAGTGCAGGCGATGTGAAAGAGACAGCCAATACAAGGCGGTGGAGAATCTGGCCCTGGTTTACATATGCCTGCTTTGGGGTTTATATAGCTTTATTGTGTTTGTTTTATTTTATTCTGGGCTGTCTAAGTATTTCACAGATGGTTAACTCCCACAGAATGATTATGAGGCTTTATTTGGTGTATTTTACAAACCGTCAGACCGAAGATCTGAAAAGTTGAATGGTTTGTCCAAAACCCCACTCTCTCAAAATCTGCCATAAGGTCTGTAATGAAATCCCAGTTTCATTCAGAGTCCCACGCTCCTGCATGTGTCCTCTGCAATCACTCTGCCGATCTGATTGTGCCAGCTGCAGGCTTCCCTGGCTTTTCTCTATCAAGTTCCACTGGTACAACTGCCTCGGAACGCATCTGGGTTCGATTCGGTCGTATTACGCAGTGATAAGCACTGCATGCAAGTTGATCAGAAAATATGTGGCTGGTAAACACCAGATTCCGCCTTTCCTGAATGATTAGCTGGCTTTTTGAAGTCCTAATGATTTTAATTTGGCTTGGAGTCAGTGAGTAAGAGTATGCAAAGCCTTAGCCAAAGTACCTATTTATTTATTTAAATTTTATCAGTACGTATTTCTTCAAAGAAGAGAACCTATCTCTTTGTCTAAGCACTTTTTAATAAATGTATAAGTATATAAATGTATAACTACCAGGTAAATCAGCTTGAATTCTCTCCATTGTCTCGGAGATGACAGCAGTTAGTACAAACGTTGTTTTCCTTGGTGAATAGAGTTTATAGACTATTTCTGAGTTGTAGGAATGATATTGTCTGTTCAATTTTTTTTTTTTTTTTCAGATTTTTAAAAAAGTAACACAACTTGTTTTCCCTATGTTGGTTCTGTCTATTTTCATAACACGTGTTTGTTTTTATTCCCCAAGAAAAGGATATTCGTAGATCAGTGATTTGTTCAAAACATGAATGGAATTTTTCTAGACACTCTAGAAAAATCGCTCACTCTATCTGTTCATCTTCTGGACCTGGCTCTTTAAAACTTGTCAAAAAAGAATATTTTTCCTTTTTCCCTCCCAGGTTCTCTGGAGGAGGAAGATTGTCCATGTTTGTGGATGTTTTCAGATATTTGCAGAATTAATGTTAAAATTTGAATACTGCAGTAAAACAAATTTTTTTAAAAACCCCTCTACAAAAGTAGTTCTTTACTTGTGAGAGACATGTTTAATGAGGATGTTTTTTATTTTCTTTCTTAAGGAGTGGTTACGTAGTCTAGTGCTATGCTGAAAAAACTACACTTATTCAAGGCCCCAGAGATATCCTATGCTTGGTACCCCAATTTAATCATTATGTTGAACTGTATATGATAAATTTATTGCATTTTTAAGGAACCTGTCCTTAACTTTTATATACTACAGTATGTCACAGATGGTGATTTAAATGATATTTGTAATTAATCCTTAAATAATTCAAATTAAATGGGATAGGACTAAATATACTGAAAAATCAACGTGTGCAAGTATAGCTTTGCAAGTGAAATACTGCATCTGTTTTATATGAAGTGACTATATATTGTGCTGTGCAATATTACTGATATTTTAAAGTTTTTCCACGAGCACTTTCTTCAGCTGTATACCAAACAGTATTGAAAAACGCTAGCAAAGGAAAATAATAGTATAAGCTAGGTGCTCTAAGATGTGAGCATTTGAAAGTGGTTAATAATTTCTTGTAGATTTCTGTGCATACAATTTATAAAATTAGATGCAATTATGTTGCTGTTGTTGATTGAGGTGCTTTACTCGGTTTCCATGTACTTCATGGAACTGGAAGCAAAGGAGTGGGCGCGTTTCCCCTGGTGCCGAGTCCCTGGTGCCGAGTCCCTTGTGTCAAGAAAGTTGACAGCGATCTCGGCAGTGTGGAATTTTCCCACCTGTGCAAGGGATTAGCTCAGCTCTTCTGCTTCACCGTGGGTTTTGTCATTGACAGGGATCCAGGCCACTTGGAGATCTGCCAGGCTCTTGGCCATCAGGAAGTTTTGCTTTAAGGAGTTGCGCAGGCAAAAATTGCACGTTTGGAAGTTCCCTCACAGGTCTTTGAATTTGTCTGCCAACTTGTTTAAGTTTCTTGTTTCAAACAGAAGTTTGCAAACTGTTTTTTGTAATTTTGGAAGTTGTCCTCATAGTACCTTTTATTAATTTCTTTCCTGGAATCAACAGCTCCAGTTTTTCAGATTTTTTTTTTTTTTTTAAACTTACAAGTATGTACACCACAATTATGTCTTGATTACGTGTCCTTGAAGTCCCTTTGTTGTGGCAGTGTCTTTTTCAATAATATACCATGTGTATTCAGTTTTTTATTTATATAAGAACAAAAATATTTTCTGAATTATTTTTTTTCTCACATAGCTTCTTTTTCTTTCTTTTATTTTTTTTTTAACTTCACTGCTCCTACACATGGACTAAAGTACTGAACTTGTAGACTGATACCCAAATCTCTTTCTTGAGTCAATACCATTAATTTATAAGCCAGTTAAGTATTTGAGTGTATTGCATTTGTCAATATTGACTTTTCCCTGCTATTATGTTTCTCATTCTCTTAGGTTAGTTAGGTGTATCTGAATCTCCTCTGGTCTAGACTTACCCACACATTTTTGTGTCATTTGCAGGTTTGTCACTTTTCTGATAAGTCTTTTTTTTTTTCTGATAACTAACACATGTGTAGCTACCACATCCTCCAGAACGATGTGGTTCCCACCAGTTCCTACCTGTTCAGCTTTCCACAAGGAAAAAGGCACTGTTTATTTCTAATCTCTGGTTTTTGTCCAAGTTATTGAAAAATTTTTGTCCCTTGTAGCACAGCTATTTAGTTACACCAGATATCTTTCTGGAAATCCAGATAAACCATTTCTCCTTTATTTTTTTCCTGGTGCATTAAGAATTGTATCAGATTTGTGAGGTACAATTTACTTCTGCTAAAACTGTGGAGAACAAATTCTACCTGTGATCTATGTGTTTTCTACTTATGTTTTAATGATTGATTAGACTAAATTGTTGTCTTATCTAAAATACATGTATGCTGGTCTAAAAGTTCCCTGAACAATCCCATAAGGCTTTTCAGAATGAAAGTGCAGTATTTGCTACCATGCAGTCCTTAAAAAAAAAAAAAAGTGACAGTAGTATAATAATATTTTGTTAGAGGTTCAATCAGCTTATTCTTAAATTCTTTAATAGTTTTGACTGTATATATTCTTTGTGGCTTACTCACTTAATGCCTTTTTAATTTCTGTGTTGTTTTGCTCCTTCTCCCCTCCTCTCTTTGGGTACCTATGTCCCCAGTGGCATCTCATCTTTTTATGTAGAAAGAATAGGTTCAGGGTAAGTATCTTTCTAATACGTAGTTGGCAAAAAAACTGATGCAAGAAACTGTTTATCTTTTCAGCAACACCCTCATTTTCTTTAATTGCATCTTCACCTCCTCTAATCCAAAAGACGTACTTGTTCTCCCCTAACCGTCTTGGTGGTTATTGCGTGGTTTTTACCCACAGCTGTTTACTTCAGAGCCCAGTTTAGACCTCTTTGTTTCTTTCTTACACTATGAGTCTTATAATCTGCTTTGTGGGCTTCACAAACATTGTATTTCCATATTCTGCATAACTTTGCATTGGATTCCTATAGGTGGAATGGCTGTAGGGCCGTCTAAAATTGTACAACAGGTCTATAAACTGAAAAAGTGCTATGCTTGTTTGGAGAGGACTTATTTCACTTTCAGGATACAAAATTCATCTTAGCACTTAGTGCATACATTCTTGCTTATAGTCTCTAACATTTGGTTTTGAATTTCTTGTGTTAATATTTTGGTTTCTGCTGATTTAACAGGTTTTAGATGCTGGAAGACTGAAAGAATATGGTGAACCTTACATTCTGCTGCAAGAACAAGATGGCTTGTTTTACAAAATGGTGCAACAAGTGGGAAAGACTGAAGCGACTTCTCTGATTGAAACAGCAAAACGGGTAATTTTAGAAGAATTGTTAATTAAGTTTGTCTCTGCAGTTTGTTTAGCTCAAGTTGGCATATTCAGTATTATAGTAAGCCTTCCACTAAATAATCCGTTGCCTTTGTAAAGCAAAGCCATCATTTTCAGTGCTTCTTTTAGAGGGATATACCCAGACTTCCAAATGATAAGTGTATTTATGTACCCCAGGTTGAAAGACTGGATTTCTTGCATCCTTCTGTGTGTACACAGAACCGTATGTGTAAATAATGTATTACATACTCACCTATGCTGGGCATTGATCTTATAAAGACTTGCTATAAAACATGTTAAGGCTGCAGAGCCCAACACTTCTCTATTATTTCTATATTTTTAAGAGGGCCCATCAAATTTTAGTTTGAGGTTCAGTACCTGTGCATTATATTATGTGTGATCACATTCTTATTTTTGTGCTATCGCTTTGTTCTTGCACCCTTGCTCTGTTCTGCATGTAGGATAAGCAGGGCTCAATTAAGAAACAGCTGTTGAATGTTTTGTTGCCGCCTTGTTCCCTACAAGGCTCTGTGCCTGGTTTACTACTTACTATTCAAATCCTACTCTGAGTACAGAATTATTAATGTAATTGTGAGCATTCCTCTGGCAATCAAAGTGTTTAATCAAGGGTTTAATTTTGATAATACGCCTCTGAGGTGAGGCTATATCATCTCCACTTTTCAGACTGAAAGCTGAAGCAGAGATAAGAAGGTAAAAGAATGACCTCTGAGGAACTCATTTTGACTAGCTTTTTGGCTTGATTTCTTTTTTTCTTGGTAATTTACCACACAGGATGTCCAGATCAAGGTTTTATTTCTCTCAATGCCGATGAAGTTTCAGCACTGTTTCAGTTGAGTTTGGCGGCAACTTGCTTCATAGGCATGTAACTTTACTTTCAGCAGGCAAGTAAGGCACTGGTATTAGGCATGTAGAGACCTAAGAGAGCCTTTTCAAGACAAGAGGCAAAGATCTTCTCTCTAGCCTCTGTGCTTTCCTCTCCTTAAGTTGCTGGATGCACAGAGCAGAGCTAGGGAACACAAAGTCCAAAGTGTTCCCTGGGGAAACAGGAGAGAAATAGGCAGGAAGCAACACATAAAGACAGGAGACAAAATGACAGGTGCCTGGCTATTTCCTAGTAAAAATGGACGCATTCTCACAAGCTGTTAAAAAAAAAATGAAAAATTGTGCTGCTGTCATGGAGGCTATTGTACTGGACTTTTTGAAGGTTAGGAAAGAGACTTCTGTGTCTGTTCTTCAGAATTTTTTTAGAGTTACTAAAATCTCCTTTTTTTTATTTTTAAAGAGTTTTTCAAGTCAAGCTTTGTAGCTCAGAGCGTACACTGTAAATTAATGTGTGACACTAGTTGCAGAACTGAGGAAACAGCTTTGTCCTTAACTAGGCTATGTAATGAGTCCTGCTGTCCTTCTCCATTGCTGCAATGTAGCTTCATGTTTTATTACTAGAAAGGCATGGGTTAGCCATGGTTTTTTATAGTCTGTGTGTGACAGTCTGGAGGTTATATAAATGATGTTTCAAAGGATATTTTCAAATTCTTATGACCAGTGCTTGTCTGTAAAGTGAAGGCCAGCTTCCTAAGGTTTGGTCCTTGGAATGGCAAGAGGTGAGGCTGTCCAGCTGTCATCTGTAGAGATTTAGCCATGTCATGCTGTCTCTTCTTCCTTCCCTGCAGCCCTCGCCAATTGCACAATTGCATTCAAGGATAGTTCAAAATATATAAAAATAATTGCCTGATGTTACTTGCCCATATAGTCATCTGCAGTTACCACATCAATGTTATGTGATTTTGTACAGGAAGGGAAGAGTTCCAGGAACCAGTCTCTGCTGAAATGTGGTTTGATGAAAAAGTTTGCTAACTCCCAGGCTAGAAGGCAGATACAAGCTTTAGCATCTGCCAAGAATGCAAAGTATGGTGCTTATCCACACTCAGCCCAAAAATATGGGAATCGAGAGACTGTATCTCCAGTCAGCAGCTACCCAGAAGCACAGCTACAGTCCTTTCTGTTTAAAGGACTTGGACATTAATTCAGATTTCATTATTGCTGTCCCTTGTGCTTCATGCGTACTTTCAGAGAAGTTGCTTAGTCAGAAGAGCTGATTCTGATGGCTTTTCTTTTTGCACTGGCAAGTCTGTTACATGTATTGCTGTTGGTTGGTCTCATACATTCCTACTGTGGTTACTAAGAACTGGTTTTATGGAGAACAGCTTTTTTCTGTTGTTGAAAAACAGCATGCTGCACATAAAAAGAAATGGTAATACGGCATATAAACATACTTTTCAAAAGGCGTTACAGTGGGTTGCTAAGTAAAATTGTTTGGAATGTGGCCATGCTTTGGCAATGATTATTTGATTTATTGCATTTTGGACCTGAATCTTGTGCAGAACAAACTTGTTGCAAGAGCTTCTTTCAGTAAGGTGAGACTTTAAATGGATTTTCTGGAACATTATGGATTCTGCATATATCCTTCAAGTGAAAATGAAGAGGGACTGCACACCTTAACTTGGAAGACTAGTTTGGACATTCATGAAGAAACCTAGTTTTTAAAAAAATCTCATGGCCATCTCAGCTAAGCATTGCAAGATCAAGCTATTGCTGGAACCTTAGCTCAGACTTCCAAATTGATCCAACGTAGCTATTTGTATGTCTCTCTTGGTCGCTCAGTGTCCTCATTTTTTGTGGGAATATCAAAGAAAACAGCATGGGCACGAGTCAAATTGGAGACTGCTTGAGTGTATATTAACTAGCTTGTGAGCCTGACTACGTTAGAGTTGTGCTTGGGATTGTAAGGCTGGGTTTTTATCTTTGCTCAGTTTACGAGCTATTAGAAGAAAACCCTATGGGAAAGTGAGAAATAGTCATTAAACAGTTCAAAAGGAAAAAAAGTACTCTATTATTCAGAGAAACAAAAGTTTGTGTGTTCTCCTGTGGCCTTGGAAGCATTGAGAGAGGCTTTTCCGCACAATTTGGTGGCATCAGGATAGGGCTGGTTTTCTGTCAATCAGTTTTTGAGTACTTTGAGGGAAAAATAAGGGTTATTTTATTTTAAAGCTATGAATGATGTGTAAATATTAAAATCCTAGGTGTTATCTCACCTGAGTGATTACTTTTAAAAAGGTTGCAGCTCTGTTGGCAGTGGAAGAAACTTGTGTAAAGACTTGGGCATTTAATATCTTGAGGGACTGGGCTCAGGGGAAGAATTGAAATGAGACAGTTGAAAAGCATCTGCCATTTCATTACGTCTCTAGTAATGTGCCAAGGTTTTCTATCAACTTTAAAAAAAAAAAATTCACATTCAAAAGCTGCATGAAAAGTATGCCAAAGTTTTATGTTTTAACCCAGGAACGGGATGGGAATACACAACTGGTGCTGCCGTCTCTGCAGCGTGTGTGCAGGCAAGCGCCTGATTAACTTTCCTCCGTTGCATCCGATCGTGCCTGGTTACTGAGGAATGCCTCTTGACGGGACTTCCATTTTTTTTTGTTGATTCAAATCAAACCTTAATATTCTTTGAAACTTGTAAAGATGCATATATCCTGCGTTAGTGTGTGTGCGCACAAAAGACGACAGTGATACTTACAGGAATGTTTTTATACAATGACTATTTCTTTTTTATCCCATGTGTCTTATATATGTATTCATATATCCGGAAAGGACATTATTATCAAACAAACTGAACTTTGTTGACAACGCTTTCAAATATAAACTGGAGAAATGTTTCATAAGCTGTAGTCAAAGCAATCTGACTATGAGACCTAACTCGTGACACGTGTCAGCTTCAGAAAGATAGTGTATTTTCTGTTTTTAAAGGCTCAAACAAAACTTTTCACATTCTTCTTTGAAAAAAAATTGCATTTGAAGTCCTTTTTCACCCAAACACATTTTTAGATAAGAGCACACAAGTCTTGACATTATTTCATTTTGTTATGCGCATCTGTCAGGGAACAGAGATATGATACAGCTACTAAAAACTGATGATTGTGGAACAGTGAAACTTGACAGCATTTCATTTCCTTTATGTTCTGATTATACATTTATCAGGAAACCTGTATCTCTCCTAGTTGAGCTAGAAATTGGTAGAATTCAGGAACTCAAAGGCTGGGCAAAGAACTGTCCTATTATTTGGTATCATCTTACATTTTAGAGAAGTTGCTTGGTTGAGTCATTGTTAAAGCTTTTGCTTCTTCTTTCATTATTGTGGTTCGCTATCCAGAGATCACATTTCTATAGGCCCTATAACTGCTCTGCAGCACAAATTAAACGCTGGGATATTTCATACGTATACCTTGAAGTTTCAATGGTTGTCAATCACAGTTTGTAAAATATAGGGATTACAACCTGATATTAACATCCAAATCCATTGTGTTCATTTTATGTGTGAAAATGAGAAAGCCTTGTGCAGACGCAAGATTTCACAGGTTCTTTGTCATCCTGTTTTTAATTTATCTCCATGTTTTGAGCTAGTAAAATGATTTTACTTATCAGTTTAATATAAAGTGATAAAACATATCTATTTATCTGAATTACCTGAATTCAAGTGGATCTACAGGTTGTGTGGGATTTTTCTCACACTTTCTTATAATGTAAAATGGTATCATAATTTTACTAATTTTCCAGTTACACACAGTTACTGGATGCCATTAACCTGAAGTTCTTGTTAGGATTTCTTAAGGAGACGTATTTATCTCTACTGTGTTTATCTCCATAAATTTTATTTGAAACTAAAAGATGCTTGATGTGTAATTACTCACAGAATCTGATCTTTTTCCTAGGTGTACTTCAGCAAGAATTACCCAGAAGTAGTTCAGAATGGTCAGCTTGCCACAGATTCCTCCTTGGATCCTTCCTCAGGATTGTGCATAACCGAAACTGCACTGTGATTCCTAATAACTCTAACTGTTTTCCATAGAATGTAAACCTGAGATCATCTAAACTCAGTGACAATGTTTGCAAGTGTCAACGGGAGAGGAAAGGGAGGGGGCGATTCTTTGCACTGGACATCCTTCCTATTTAATACTAAGAAGAAAATTTTTACTGTCCCTCTTTCTTTAATTTCAGTGCAATATGTTTTCCTTTCCAACTAATTATGTTTGTATTGCCAAGAAAATTAGGCAGACTCAGCTTTTATTTGAAAGTTATGTGGTAAAGATCTCTTTTATTTAAACAGGTGCAGGACACCTAACAGGTCTAGGGTGCGTATGTGGAGCTTACTCAAAAAAAAAATTGGAATGCATCTTTTTTCTCTTTTGGAAATACTTTGTGAGCAAGCAAAACCAAAATTTTTTCAGTGTCTCTTTAGCACTACAGCTATGTCTAAATAGCAGATTCAGTAGTGTACAACTTAGTCGCCTAATGTATCTGTCCTTCTGCCTTTCATAAGTAGCTATGCAGGTTGGTAGAAAAAAGAACAAGCCAAAAATACTTTTTCTTTCTGATAGCAAAAAGTACTATATATTTTTTTTATAAATAATTCAAATGATGCTGTTCAAGATGAATGTAAATATTAGTTTTATTTTGCTAAAATCCAAATGCTGAAAAATCAGTCTCAATCTTCTATACTTTAGAAGAAATTTACCACATTTGCACTGAAGAAATATTTAAATAATTTAACATACATTCCTTTTTTTTTTTATCCAGGTTATCAAAGAAAAAAAGGTATTAAAATAACTTGAGGAAACATTTGAATGACATGTCGTTATACCTAAATACCGTGTAGTATAAAGTTATCTTCAACACAACACATTGAAATGTATACGTTATTTGCATTTATTGTGCCTTAATATTTGTGCCTTCAAGCCAAAGCTGTAACTGCAGGGTACACAACAAATTCATTAAATATTTGTTAAAAGTGTTTAACCTTAGTATATTTAAAGTTTTGCATCAGAGGTTCTGTTGAACTTGAGCCGTTTGAAGTTCCAATCCTACCAAAATAGGTAGGAAAGTACAACCTGTAGTTTTGAATGGCTGCTGCTGGTAGTGAGAGGAATGCAGTGAGAGAGGGGATCGGTATTCTTAAATTATGTCCTGATTCAGCAAAGCACTTCAACACAAAGGCATTATTCCCATGCTTAAAAAAAAAACTCAAGCAAGTGCTATGCTGCTTCAGGTTTTTTTTGTATTTAGTGAGATACCTACTCTTTGAGGTCCGGCAGAAAATAAATCTGTTCATTTTACTGTCTAAAGGGCACAGAAGAGACTAAAAGGCAGCAGGTCTCTTCAGGACATGGAAAATGCTGTGCTTTTAAAAAAAATACTAAAGATGCTTGCTGTTACCTTTGGAAGACAAATGTTATTTACCCAGCGTTCACCCAGTGGTCTAAAAGTAAGGCAAACACAAGTGTTTCTCATTTCAGGCAAGTTATTGATTCAAATACAAACTTACTCTCTCCTTATCGGAAAGTAAATTGAGGCCAAAGCCCGTGCCTCAGCACAAGAGTTCACCTAGGATGACTCTGTCCTGCGCAGGAGTCAGCCCAGGGGTGAGAGGCAGAATCCTGGGTCCCCTGTTGCAGCGTCTTCCCTGCAGCGAGGCTCAGAGGCTCGCTGTCCTGCTGTGAGCTCCTGGGAGAGAGGGCAGGACCTCTTGCTACCTGCAGTGCCACCAGCCAGCTTCCTCTGGTGGGCAGGGGGAAAGAATAAACATCAGGCATCTGGTTTTGCTGGTAACATCCTCTTCTGTCGTTAGCAGGAAGTTACAAAATGAAATGCTCCTGTCCCTAGCTTTCTTTTGGCAGGTCATGACACTTCTGTGGTGAGCACCTTGCACTGTAAGAAATCCCTTTGATATCAGTGTAACTGAACTTTGTGCAGTGATGCACAGCATGAGGCTTATGCTACATCTGGTGCTAAATAGCAGATGGTCAGGGACAGTTGCTTGTCCCCAAAGCCATGTGGCACAGATTGGCTCATGTAAGCAGTACTTAGGGCTAATCATTCTTAGAGCACACCAGCCACAGCCACTTTTCTCTCTCACTTGGCCCTTGATCTTCTCCGGGCTTGTGCAGTCCACTTATGGACCTGGCACACAATTATCATCTAGTGTGTTTTGTTGGGATTTCCTTTTCAGTTTGAACTGTCTGAAATAAGGATAGGGCTATTCTGCAGCTCAGTAGAGTGATGTGTGTGTTGCAGAGGTACGTGAAGATGTAGAGAAGCGTAAAGTCACATGGGATAATGCTGGGGGGCTCTGTAGCCTGAAGAAAGCTTAACCTTGCATGGTCTTGTCTGTTAACTGCTTTTTGAGAAGGGATCCATGTTGTGGACCATGTCCAAACTCTGCTCGTGGAGAGACCTTGCTAGAGTGGTCCAAAATAGAGCTAGGGTGAGCTGGCAAGTATGCCAATGTAGACACTTAATAGAGTCTGATGCTTGAGCTCCTTTAGTTACCTTTTTTATTGAGCAGTGCGGACATATCCAGAGTCTAACTGTGTTTTATCATAGTGAACTCTTGATTTCTAAATAGTTCATTTTTACAAGAGAGTAAGTATGGTGTATAATACACGGAGACTTTTAAATACTCAAAGAGAACAGGACTTTCTACTGGCCATATACCTTGAGTTTATATTTTTTTTTTTGTCACAGCCAAGGAGATATGCATGCGTAAACCAAGGGTATAATTACAGTTTTAGTTCATTTCAGCTCTGAAATGAATCAGTGGTAAGTTATATTTCAGAGCAGAGCTCCAAAACGCTGGCTGCTGCAGACTCACTGGTATGAGACCCTGACAGATCTAGCTATCAGTCTATGAGCTAGAATTAATTTGATCCTGTAGCTTTTTGAATGTGCACAAAAATGTTAGGTATCTCTGAAAATGCTGATTCTGCTTCTTCACATGTTTTGGCAGGATGTTACTGGCTCTAGGTATCAAATACCAGTATAAGAGAAAACTAATTTTTCACAAAATAACACTCGAAACCCATGAATTGCTGAGTAGAACAACTGATAGCAAGCCGTTCGTATCTGTCTTTGGCATTATAGCCATCTTTTCAGCTTAAAGTAATAAAAATATTTTAATCAGAAAATTGTTTTTTAGATTCTCTTGTTGGTTTTGTTGTTGTTAGTTGTCTTGTTTAGATGACTGTTGGTTAAGATTGACAGACACGTTTCATTTCAGTTGAGTAAAAAAAGTGCCATGTACCTGAATGGCAAAACTCAGATCAGGGATGAGAAAGGCCATCCTTTGGTGAAAGTCTTGCTCTTTTAAATGGACACTTTCCGGCAAAGTGGCTTTTTGTTTCCTTTTAAAGAGAAGTTCAAATAGTTCTAAACTTCCACTTTGAAAATTCTCATGCTTTATTGGGAAACAGCAAAGCTGTTTACTATAAGCTACATTCCTTCCTGGGGATCTTGGAAAAAGAACTCAGTCTCCTGAGTTATTCAAGCCGTTGAAATATTTCTTCACCATGAGGTGCCTTATCCAGAGCCTTGTTTCTAATAAAGATAATTTTATACAGTAATACTGAAAATCTTCAGTTACAGAACTGTTGTTTATTTGGTGTAAAGGACTAGGAACAGCCTCTACTTCTCTAGAGTTGTTCTTCAGACATTCATTTTGGTATCCTCCTCAAAAGACCACTGCAAGAGTCGAAACAAATACAGTTCTCAAGGATAAGTTATCTCGTGTTTTGATTATTTTAAGGGCAAAATTCTCTTAAGTGAACTGAACCAGAGCTCATTTGCCAGATAGGCATTGTCTTTGCAGTACCATTCGTACTGCCCTTTGGAAGAGAGAAGATCTTCTTCTGACCAACATCAGTAATGCTGATTGCTAACGTGATGTTGGCAGTTTCTTTTAACCTTCCCAATATGTGTTTAAAATAAGATTGCAAAAAGAGTTAGAAGGGGACAAAAAGATCCAAATGGTCTAGAAACTTCCCTGGAAATGCTGCTTTTTGTGTTAATCTGACCCTTCAAAATATCTCACTTCAAAGTTTGCCTCTTTTGGAGGGGGCGAGGAAGGGAGAAAGAGTTGGAATCACTAATTTCCTATGATGGTGATGAGCATCTGACACTTTAGCAGAAGAATGTGGCTTTCTGTATGTTTTACATTGTGTAACGGCGCACTACTTTTTCATCATTCTAACTCCGGTTTTGTTTTGGTTTTTGCATATGTGTAATAATTTGATTTTGGTATTGCTATGGAATGGTTTCTTTTGTTGACGTTCACATGACAACTCCTGTCATACAATAAAAGGCGTTTCTCAGAAGCATGCAGAAGTTTGTCATCGTTATGAATGTGTGGTTGAAGGCAGAAATGCTGGGGCTGAGCTAAGTCAGATCGTTCCTGAAATCTCCAAACAACTCTTGGTGGCCTCGCCAACTCCACAAGCTGAAAATCCTCCATTAGAGGTATAACACAGAATAATACATTCTAGCTTGATTTTACCAGTCGTCTGAGATCTCTCAGGTCACATTATCAAGCTTTTTGCTTCAATGTCAAGAGGTAAAGAGTAATCCAAATAGATTTTCAAAAATTGTCATGGAATAACCACTGCAGTTGCACAAGTGCAGGTCAGGTACGTTCTCTGCCTCAAGCAGCTGGCAAGCTCAATGGACTGGGCAGCCAAAAGGTGGAAGGTTAATGGACACAGCAGCAAAGTGGGTTAGCAGCACAATTGCAAAATCTGGTGTCATCTCTTAATTCTGTCCTTCTCTCTGATGAGTTTCTTGCTTAATTTAACAAAACACTCTAAACCACCTTGTTTCTGAAAACTGCTCAAAGTTTCTCCTTATGTCTGCTAAGTATCTCAAGCACTTAAATCTGCTGCTCTGATGCAAGTTTTTAGTACAAAATGAATTGTGTGTTTGTTAATAATCTCCCAATGCAGCAAGTTCCAGGACTTGATGGAGCAGGAGCTGTTATCTGTCCTTGTATAACATGATGCTGGAATATGTGTTAAAAATGTCTCATGTTTCTACCAGAAGTCTACCTCACAACCTCTATGTGGCCATCTGAACTGCCTGTAAGTGAATTTGGCATAGGTTGTCCCAGCACCAGCGCACTTGTGGTGTGTGCAGTATGCACCAAATTTGTGTGCTCCTGTGTTAATACAACAGTTCTCTCTCAGAAATGGGTGAGGTAGATTTGTTTGCGCTCCTGAAAGGGAGCTGCTGATAAATAGCAAAGCCAAAGATGCGTTTTATGAATTTGCCCACAAAACAAGCATGAATTTCATAAACGGAGTGTATAAAGCTCATTCATGAATTTCAAGCAATATTAACATATAAAAAAATTAGGGCCCATACTCTGACCTCTGAAATCAGGTTTCCACTGTCTGCACCTTGGCACCACTTAACTCCCAAAATTGCCTGAAATCAATACCCTCATCCATTTTGAGATACAAAAATCCCTCTGGATCTTTGCCAAGGATCCAGCACATGCTCAAAAGTACAAGGACCTTGCAAAGAACCTGGAGGTAGTCCCACTGCCATTCAGGAGCCAGGGCACGTACTGCACTGAGTTACTGCAGGGGCTCAGTGCAGGGTGCTTGAATCATACCTGCTTTCTTCAAACATGGCTGAGTTAAAAGCTGGCCCAGAGCTCTTGTCCCTCTCCTGCATGGGACGCCCCATTTTTTTAGAGTACGCAGTTGGGGAATGGGAGACGGGGGTTGTAGGCTTTCCTTAGCCTGAGTCGCTTGGGTTTTTCAGTCTTCTGCATTGCCAAAGCATAATATTCAGGGTGTTTTTGGTGGGAATATTCACTGTGAGTGATTCCGTATAATCAATAAAGCTCCTAACAGAAGAGCTCTGCAACACTAGCTGAAGCCTCTGCATTGACTACACCCAGCGAATGAGCTCCCAGTTCACACAGTTTAATTTACTGTGTTGCAGCCAAGGGGATGTGTATCAGCTGGTCACTGTAACATCTGCATTGGGTGCCTGAAGGATGGCTGGTGGGAAATCAAAAGAGGAGTGGGACAGTGAAAAATCTCTTTGCTTAATTCCAGTAAGCTTTGTACCTCACAGTTCAAGCCGAGACAGCAAATAAAGCAAGGAGTTAGTTATCCCGAGAGCAGCCTGGAGAAAACAAATCTTGCTAGTGTTCTTGCCAGTTGACATTCTTCATGGAGCTCTGTATTTTGCCGGAAAGGACCATAATTACCTTACGGCATTAAATTGAGTCGGGTAGGAAATGCAGCCTCGGATCTCTTAGTCGAAGTTTCATTGTCAACAAGAGCTTGCTCTCGAATATTACAGGCCCAGATTTTCTTTTTAATATAAATGGCAGGCACAAATAGAGCAAGCGAGCACTGTCAAACTGTCCCTTGAAAACATTGCCAAGATACCAAAAAAGAGGATTTCTCCCCCTCCCTGCCCAGCCGAGAGGATTTCTGTTCCTTCTGTACCAGCAAGAAGACGGCATTGTACCAAGAATATGGACCGCTCTGTGTTTTGGTTGATTTAACATGTATGCACTTTTGCAGAGTAGTGATTTCCGCGAGTGGAGTTATGCAAGTAATTCACCGTGAGTCATTCATGCAGTGAATTAAGTACCTCTTCCCACAACCAGGTCGCCTCCTGACAATCATTCCTTCTTTTTTTTTTTTTTTTTGGAATTACTCAACAAATCCTTTTGCAATTACTTTTAAGCATTCTATGTAGATGACACATTTATGTATGTGGTTAATGTTTATTGATTTTTTTTTTTTTAGTCATATTCATAATACATCAGAGAAACTACATGGTATTGTCTCTGTATTGGTTGGTGCAAATGTCCATACTTGCAAATTTAAAATTTTGTTTTCATCTGGTTTTGGGCCTGCATGCGTGTGTTCGTTTCTGTGAGTATCCCCATCAGAGAAGCTAGATTTACTTGAATGGCGTGTCACATCATGCATGCACGTCGACACAGAAGGGAAGAGAATCTGCATTTTTCAAATACCTTTATGGAAAAATCTCTGCTGCCATTTCTAGCAGCACACGACAGAGACCATCAGGGCCTTGGGAGAACAGAAAGATGGCCTCTGCACATGGCAAGAGAACGCGGGGAGCACCGAGTTGCCCTCAGTCTGCTGGGATGGAGCAGGGCTGGAAGGATTCTCCCTGCACTGGTTTTACTCGCCCGGGTTCTTTGTGCCTTTCTGCGCTTGTAAGAAGTTGCAACAGACGCTGTGCAGAACCAGTTCTTGTGGCTGAAAGCTGAAAGTGAAAGGCCAAGCGCTGCCAGTAAGCAAGAGCAGATGGTTATCCTGTGCCAGGCAGGGCTGGAGCCGGTTCCCCTCAGGTGCCGTCCTTACCAACATGCTGGTAGACTGTGCCTCTGCCCGTTCGGAGTAATCAGGCTCATTTTGGAGGAGGAGGAGCCCTCTGAAAAGGAAAAATTTCTAGGCAGAGCTTCCTGGAGCGTGAAGCGAGGTTTTGCTCGGAGGCAACCAAAAGTTGCTCTTTTCTCTGCTTTTCAGGGCCCGTGCTGGAGCGAGGGCCTGGGAAGCTCCTGGGTGCTCTGTGAGGAAGGTGGAGCAGCCCATGGTGTTTGCAAGGACCTCCTGATGGTTTGGTAAACTGGCTAATGGGGGTGCCTGGGCTGCAGCCTGATGAATGTGAGTGTAATGATTACTTAACACCAAGATGTGTAGATCTCTGGGAGATGACTTTGGCTGGGCTGCCAAAGGGAACGGGCAACAAACCAGTCGGAGCTGCTGATGCTGTTGTCACGGATTTACCAGAAAGTCTGCTTTTCCTTCCAGATTTTTTCTCTTTTTTTCTTTTTTTCTTTTTTTTTTTTTTTTTTTTTTCCTCAAGAAGTGATTATCAGTTCATCCTTTCCCTGGAACTGATATTGAGGCAAACTTCTATCAGATATCGCTGTGTGTAATGTGCCTTTTTCTGACTTCTCCTTGCTGGGGGAGAGCTGCCAAGCCCTGTTACTATGACTGTGGCTACTGTTGTTGGTAGCTGTTCAGGGCTTTCATTTGCCCATCCTGAGGGGACTGTAATAAAGACTGGCCCCTGCTGTTGAATTGTTTGTGTAATTCCTTTTTTTCTTTTTTTTTTGACTGGGAAAGTTGATCTTACACTGGGAGAAATATCAGCCATGTTAGAGTTTTAACACCTAATCATATCATAACCCAGTGAATCAAGCTGAGTGTGTCCCTCTTCTCTAATCCATTGCCTTGAAGTTGTGGAAAGAGCTTGATTTCCCACTTTGATTTATCTGGATGGCCCTTAATCTCAAATTTTAGCGAGGAGCTGATTTATTGTCTAACATCAGGGAGGGGACATTAATTCCCTGTCTGCCACCCAGCGTGCCCATTTGGAAAGAAAGAAGCCTCCTCTGCTGTAGCTAAGATCAAAACTAAAGGGTATAAACCGAACTGGAGTCCATGTGTCAGGGCAGCTTGTCTGAAAAGCTCAGCTGTACTGCTACTTAACCCTGTAATTGCCTGGAAACCCTATACATGCCTGACTCTTTACTTTGGACCTTACCCAGGTGCCCAGAACCACACTCCATGGGGTCTCCAGAGCTGCCAGGACTGGACACGCTGGTGCCTCTAGCCCACCTAAACCTCCCTGGCATGTTTAGGGGCTCAACAGGCCCCGACAGCTTCACCCAGCACCTCCTCACACGGTGCAGTGGCAGCTATGGCTCCGAAAGATGGCACACGTGTGAGCACCCACAGAGCGAGTGGGAGGAGGGCAAGGAGGACTGGGCCTGCTGCCTCCCAGGAAAGTGCCCTCGGGGGCAAGGATGCCCAATGGGTCTGGGGGGAAAGACCCTCTACGCCCATCGCAGTGCTGCCTTGCTGGAAGGCTTTCTTAGAGTCACAGTGCCAAAGAGAGAGGAGGAAGTTGGATGCCGTAACCCACAGTCAGCGTGCGAACCTCCTCGGATAACGTCAGGGGAGCGAGGAGGAAGCCCGGGGCCTCGGAGCAAGGTTTCGGCATCAGGCACATGCTCCCTCCTCGCTCTCCCCCGCCCTCCCTCGGCCTCCTGAGTCTGAAATTCCTGGCTGCAGAGTGGTGCAGTTTCAAAGCAGGGGTGGAGGATGATCCCCCGCCCAAGGTAGCCTCCAGCCTGGTTGTTGGGGCACTCTCATGGGATGTGGGAGACGTGGGTTTGGGCCCCTCAGGCTGAGGCGGGAGAGGAACCCAGACCTCCCACTTCCTCAGCATATACTTTGAATACCGAAGCATTATATAATAAAAGCTATCACCACCTTTTCTTCTTCCTGCTTTGTTTTTTAAAAGACTGATCTGTGTGGAGTCTTTTGAAAGAAAGGGCGTAGGTACCAATCTCCAGGAGAAGATTTCAGACAATGGATCCCAAGCAGACAGGATTGCCTCACTCCAGCCTCAAGGGGCTTTTAGTGCAAGAGAGAATTGCAGATACACCCTTGTCCTCCACTTTTCCTATTGCAGCTAAGCAGCTCTGTGCTCCCTCCAAGGAGATCCCACTGTATCCTGCTGGCTCTGTTGGGTTCAGCTCTGAAGCACTCAACTTTCGCCATCAACCATGTAGGGAGTCTGAGTGCAGCTCACAAGCTGCTGGAGGCCGGATTACCTAAAAGTCAGAGATTTCAGTGCCCAAGCCTCTCCCAAATCTCACCTTAATTTCTCTAGTAAAACCAGACGAAGCAACTTGTCTCTCTGAAAAATGCCGGGGATGGAGGCTAGACCAAGCAGGATGTGCTTGTATAATTGCATAAGCAGGTAAGACAATTTTTGTTGCTTTGAAAACTTTAGAAGACTTTAGAAATAAACCTCCATAAGTAGTCTTAATCATTGCACTGTGTGAGGACTCATTTGAAATTGTCTGGGCAATCAATTCTGATGTGGCTCTTTGGCTGGAAAAGCCCAGACAGTCCCAGATGTCTCTTTGATGCAGAATCACACAAAGATTCAAGTTTCCACTGCTCTGATCAAGCAAAATGTCCCCTGCCCTAACTGAGGGGGAAGAAGTCTCTGGTTCCCAAAGCATAAATGTGTTGCACATGGTGCCTATTAATCAATGGAGTCTGGATCAACATCAACTCTTCTAACTCACCCTCAGTGGTGAGATTATACAAATAAAGCTTATGCAAATGCAATTTTGCAACCTTGAAAATTTTGTGTGTAACCTGTTTTTAAAACATTCCATCTATGGAAATCTATTATTTGCCCTTCATTTTCTAGGCAGAAATCTCACTCCAGAGGGGAGAAGGCCAGCTCAGCAGTAGGGTCTTCCTGGAAGATTGAGGTATTTGGCTTACTGCAGTAGATACTGCAAATCAAAGGAGATAAGGCAATAAAAATGAAGAAAAGATGTCGCTGTCCTTGCTACACTTTTGTCAAGAGAAGTCTCCAAAGGATGGCAAAGACCCCTTGGAGCCCCTTCATTCACATCTTCATGATCATAAATTGCCAGAGGAGTGATCATCAGCATCTGATTAGGTTCGTTTTCAGCCACGCTAGTTTCCTTCTCTTTTGTCTGTAAGCATTTTTCAGTGTTGATGGCTACCACGTGAGAGACACCAGCTCTTGTAGAGGGGAATGAGGCCTTCTGCACTCTCAGAGATAGTCATGAAGGCTGAAAGGCATTAACTAGAAACCCTTCCCAGGATGGGAAGGCTTGTGGTACCTTTGAGGAAATTCAGCTGCAGTAGAAATCGCTGGTTACCCTAGGCCTGGACTGACTGCCCAGATACGATTCTTCATGGACCCTCAGGTAGTTTATGCCAGGTGCTATGACGAGATGCTGCTCTGATATCATCAGGAGATGCTCATCGAAGTGAAATAAAAGAAAGAATGTATTATAGAGGATCATTTCAATACCTGACACTCTTACACTTGGCTAATTGTATTTGTTCATTAAGATAAGGATCAGCATTCAGCTTCTCCTACATTTAGGTTGGCCTTCCAGTACATTTGCACTTGCAAGGGAGAGCTGCTTTAATGAGGGATAATGAAACTTGCTTGCGTTGAGTCATGACTTCTGTGTTAATATCATTTACACATGATAAAATGCAAATAGCATTGACCGTCAATGCACAATCATGCTTAATCCTCCAAGCCCACACACATGCATGTGCTAAAACTAATCTCCCTAACAGTAAACAAAATATACGTCTTTGCCTCTCTCCGTCCTCCTGAGAACATTCATTTTGCCTAAACTGGAAGGTGCATGAGCTCTACCTACGCAGCCAAGCAAATAGGTTGCCATGGGCTCAGAAGGGCTCTGACTCCTGTAGGTGCCCTCGTTCCCCGTTTGCAGTTCACAGAAACGTGGCAGTGCCATGAGACCGTACTGTAAACAACCCTATGTTAAACAGACCCACGCTCTGTATTATAGGCATTCAGGGGGCATTTCTAATGCATAACTCCAGTTCACTCTCCCAGTGCCCTTTGGGTGTCCAAGGCCTGCTTGTCCATCTTCTGTAGGAGCTCTGAATTTTGAAATGGCCATCTCAGCTAGAAGAGATGCTCAAACTCTTCTTCATTTGGGATTTGTGCCAGTAGAAGGGTACTAGCATGATCTTTTTTATGTCTGGGGTTTGGAGCTGGAATGAAGTACGAAAGGCAAGCTATTAAGCTGAAGTGGGATCAGTTAGTGACTAGCCATCTTCAGTGAATAAATGTTCCCTAGAGGTTAAGTGGGCCCACATGTATTTTAAGAAATGCAGATTAAGCACACTGTGAAAGTTAAATGTATTTAATTGTAATTCTGTTGTAGGAAGTTCAGCTCACAGTGTCAGAACAACTGAGCTGCTTTCAGGTATCTTAATACCACGTGGACATTCATATTGCTGAGAGAAAATAATCTTCAGGACGCACTGCTATTTGTGAGCGCTATCTCTGAACTGTATGATTTTAGGGCCTTTCTGCATCTCTGATTCCCTGAGAGGTGCGATACTCTTAAAATCAACTTTTCGTACTCTTTGAATGTAAACAAACTCGCATTACTTCAAGACTGATGAAGAATTCTCTTTGGAAATTTCTCCCTGGCCTTATGAAATTCAGGGTTGCAGCAACTATTTCCTATTTCTCAGTGCTATGGGCAAAACATTGCCTTGGGTTTTAACGATCCAGAAAAATGCAACAGGCAGTAGATGTCTGGAGAAACCATACAGTTGTGTAGGACACAATCCTTGGGGAGGCGTCCTGCTGGTGAGAAAACCCTGAGGAGCAGCTGAACGAGCTCAGTGTCTTTCAAAGGCATCTTTCTCCTTTGATTACATAGGCTCTTATTTCAAGAGTGCTGCTTCATGAAGCTAAGTAAAAGTAAAATTTAGCTTCAGGATGCCTACCGGCCGAGTCTCACCAGGGACAACCAAAGACTTAGCAAATGAGGTTTGCTCTCCAGAGAAGGGAAGTGTCCCAGCCTTTGTCACTAGCTAAGCCTGATAGTCACAAAGTTGATCAGAGAGCAGTCAGTGTCTAATACAGACGTGCCCTTCAGACACTTGTTGGCCCATTCAAACTTGTGGATATATTCCTGTGCCTGCCTGTGATCATATTATACTCCCAAAGCAGCTGTAAAATGAAAACTTTTTATGCTTCATATCTGTGAAAACAGACACTATTCAGCATATATTGTGTTTTGGTACCTTAGCAGCTGCAAGGAGGAGTGTGTGCCGACAGCACGTGTTAGAAAGCGGAGGCTGTACACCCAAGGTACAAAAGCAGGGGAAAGCATCTTCTCTGAGCAGACTGGGCAGCCTACTGCCAAGGATTTGAGTCGAGGACCTGAAGAGACACGGCCTCCTCACAGCAGCTGAATGCAGACTCCTCCTGGCTGGACAGCGTATTCAATTTGGGGATTATGCATATTAGATCCTTGCTCTGATACCTTCACTTGGGCAAAGCCTTGGCTCCGTTTGCTCCGGTGAAGTCAAACTCGAGTGAATCAGCCTCCCACAGACCACGCAGCCTGATTCACGTGCTAGGAATCCAGCCTTTCCTCGCTGCCTTCAGTATCCACTCTGCAAGCATTTTCGTAGGCAAACCACAGGGGTGAAGCCACAGCTCTTTCGAGCCCTTACCGGCAGGAGTGTGCCCTGAATTACTCTGGCCGACAGGATTTGTTAGAATGAGTCTGTGGACACAGGGGCTGAGCCTGTGCTCCTAAAGAAAGGGTGCAAAGGTTGTGTCTACACCAAAAAGTCAGAGACTTTGAACTCTGTGCTGCAGCCAGGCACGCTTTGAAGCAGGTGCATCCCCCGACACGGCTTTGGCCCGTGGTGACTAACACCCTCCTAGACAGCACAGGGCGTAGCACTCTTCAGGCTCCACACTTCAGGGGCCATATGGATGAGGCCAGGTGTTTTGGAGGGGGAAGAGTGTTTCCCCATGCATCTGCAAGTTGTGTATGACATAGTGGCTTTGCCATCCTGGTACCAGAAAACCGCTTTCCCAGCTGGTAGTGTGTAGGCCAACATAGACCCAGCTGTGAGATTTGGACATGTGATACACGCATGCACATAGACATATATGTGTATACACGCGCACGTGCATGCATACACTGCACATTCATGCAATGCCCCATTTTAGTGCTATAATTACCTATACTGCAGACTAGGAACTGCGGCCTGTCGTTCTGTTTCGTTTTTTGGAGAAGGTAGGCCAACCCACGCTAATTTTAACAGGTCTCATTTTCTGAGCAGCAGTGGGCTTCAAGGGCCCTCGGCACAAAACTTTCATGAGATGGTTTTTTTCTCCTTCAAGGATGATGGGACAGGGGTGAATAACAGTCGTGCTACGTCCCTTCTGCGTTTCGTTTCTGACCGGAGCAGGGTAGCTAAAGCTGAGCTCTGGCTTCCTTCTCATCATCGTGTCCCAGGCACGCTGTTTTGTTACCTGCCTTTTGTGTCTATCTCTGGACTCCTCTCCAGCAAAGACTCACTTACAGACAAAGAACGCTAACGGGCTATTTGCCGAAATTCTCATGGATGAGAAAATTAACACACCACCACTCTCCCCCCTTCTTTTTTGTTGTTGCCATGGTCACAGGAAAGGAATTAAAGCATCAAAGCCTTCCATTTCCTGATGATGGATTAAGGAAATTATTAATTTGTCTTATAAAAAGGCAGGTTATGTCTCTGCAATTAATGTTAGAGGGCCCTTCATGAGGGGAATTTCAGCCTCCTGGGCGGAGAAGGCTGAAGCATCTGCTTCTTCACCAGCGTAGATAGATGGGGCTGCTATGGGGGTCTGTGCTGTACCTCCTGCCTTCATTACTCACTGCAGATAGGATTTGGCTGCCTAGGCAGTGGTTTCTTTGGGGCATAGGATTAAAAATTCAAGCTCCCCTATAAATTAAGCCCTCTCCTTTATCCATTTTTTTTTGTGCTCCATCCATGATCTCTTAGGATTTTACCATTGCAGGATGAGGAAAAGAAAACTTAGGGGAAAAAAAATTACTTACACATAATTATCTTTGATATGTTCCTACTCATCCCTTACCCTGCTTTTCTGACTCCCTGGCACCCAGCGTCTACCTCCTGATGAGGCGGCTGTTTATGTGGGAGTTCTTTACAAATGTTGGCTTCACAGAGGGATGCCTTCCCCCGGGGGGGCTGCGGGCTTGGCCAAGGCCACCACACCTGCCCCGGCATCGGGCATAAAGACTTAGTCCCATAAAGACTTTTTGCTGGAACTGGGCCTCTTTTCTCAGCTCCATCTGACAATGTTTCTTGGTGAGCTGCCCTGGCTGGAGCCCCTGCCAGGAGCAGCTGAAATTTCCCTCAGCTTTGGGGCTGCCCATACTTGCAGGACACAACTGGGAGGAAAACAGATTACCCTGTCTGCTTCTGTTATAGAAAATCCTCTCTTTTGCTTCAACTTTTCTTCACCATTTCCATTTTCTTTCTGAATAATTGCAGAAAATATGGTTTTGAATCCCAGTGTTTGCCCTTGAAATTAGGAGAGGGGAAAAATCACAGCACTGAAATACGGAGATTTAGATCTTGAGACTCAGCAAAACTCGCTTGGCTCCACAGAGAGTCCTGTTGTGAAAGGACAAGGGGTAGAGGTTTCAAAATAGAGGGAGGTAGATTCAGATCAAACATAAGGAGAAAGATTTTTACAATGAGGGTGGTGGAACACTGGAACAGGTTGCCCAGAGAGGTGGAGGATGCCTCATTCCTGGACACATGTAAGGCCAGGTTGGATGGGGCTCTGAGCAACCTGACCTGGTTGGAGGTGTCCCTGCTCCTTGCAGGGGGGTTGGACTAGATGACCTTTAAAGGTTCCTTCCAACCCAAACCATTCTATGATTCTGTGATTGTCCCAGGCCTCATTTCAGCAGACAGTCCTAGCAGAAAGGTGCTGCTCTGACCTTCCACCGCCAGCAGCGGAGTCATTTGATGACAGAACCCAGCACGCCATGCAGACCCTTTTAAGTTCATTCTTTCATATTTCTTCTTGGTGCACTCAGTTAATTTGGCCCTTTTATTTACCTGAGCCCTTTTTCTTCTTCCTGAAAGGGAATGTCTTAATGCCTCCCATTGAAACCCATGGAAGTAAATTGTTGCAAAATAATACCTGGTGAGCTAGTGCTGGCTGGGGTAAAGGAAGGCTGAGCAGTGCTTGTGACGTGGCGCAGTGCCTCATGCTAACCTCGTGGCTCATCCCTTTGATATGGTGTCTCTCAAGCGCTGTGCTTTGCCTATCTTGCCATGGGAAATGCAGGAACTTGTTTGTCACTTTTCCCAACGCTGAAAGGGCACAAAGGCAGAAAGGATCTTTTCTCTGAGTGGTAAGATCCCCTTTCCCTTTGATCTGCTTTATGGGAGTCTCTTTCCTTTCTGAATGAAGAAAATGCAGGACTAGTTCTTGGAAAATCTGAATGCTATTTGGAAACTCAACAGGCGTTTGCATACCTGCCATATTGCTATGAATAACACAGTGCTGGTCTCCCAGTGACCACATTCAGACCACACTCCGCTCTGATATCTTTCTTGAAGACACTGCTGCAGTCAGGAAGGCTCCTTTAGTTGATTGAAAGATATGAAAGCCTTGTTCCTAGGCTTGATGGATCTGTAATTAAGAGCTTTAACATCGATGTTGTAACTCCATGAAGGACATTTCTTTGGCATTAAACATGCCGAATGACCTACTGCTCTCCAATGCTGAGCAATAGTCCTTAAGGTCTCAGTTGTTGGGGACAAAACCCATATTTACCTCTATATTTGTGCAATGGTCATGGGACCTGGTCATATTTGTGTTACGGTAGCACTTTGGTGTGCAAATAGCCTGATTTGCTAACACAACAGAAACCTATGAGATCTAAAAAAGTAAAATGTTTCACTGTGTGTACCCTGGGTGTATTTATACATTAATTAAGCCCACCTAGAAGTGTTCCATAGTATATCAATGGCATTTATTTTTCTTTTGGTCAACAGTGGGTACAGGGTTTAAAATAGGCCCCAAGGAAGTTTCCTTCTCCACAGATAGCCTTTGAGGACTCAGAAACACTGATGCCATCTTCTCTGCCACGCTTTTTCTCTCCAGCTGTGTTGAGGAATTGAGTTGGTAGCCCAGATGGCACCTCAACACCTCCACAGCCCTTGATACTGAGCTCTTTTTGGTCAGCCTGCAGCAAGTATGTATCGTGCTGTCCTGTCGATCTTTATTTTCTCCATATTCAATACCAGAAGGTCATAATGCTTGCCGTAATCTTTCCTTATGCTGTTGTGAGTGTCCAAATGCTGGTGGCCACATGCA
Source organism: Chlamydotis macqueenii (assembly GCF_036417535.1). Lineage (NCBI taxonomy): Eukaryota > Metazoa > Chordata > Aves > Otidiformes > Otididae > Chlamydotis > Chlamydotis macqueenii. The sequence continues at coordinate 160,739,409 of NC_141556.1, forward strand.
CATATATCTTGGTGTTCAATATCAAGATTTCTCTACCAAAGGAGAGGGAAGAAGGAGAAGCAGACATCATGCAAAAGCCTTCTACCCAGGCCACAGTTTACCTGAAGGAATTAAATTTACATGTAAATTCCTTTAAATTGAAATGTCCACCTTCTAATTCAGAAAAAGTGGAAAGAAAAACAATCTATAAATCTCATATGTCTTCCTATTTCCTTCCTCCAGGACTCTACAGAGACCCAACACAGGTTCCCAGGGGAAGTCTGCAAATGTCTCCCACTCCATAGCAGCACTGCTGCAAGCACCATGTGCTTTCTAGGGAATATGGAGGATGCTTTGCACCATATAAACTTTTCTTTCTGTCTCTTTTGCTTTCTTTCATGGAGTCCCATGTGAAGATTTCCAGGTCATGACAACCTGTTCCACAAGACAGAGGAAGCTGAGATCTGAGACTTCAGTCATGGAGTGACTCCACTTGTCTTTAGCTCTGTAGGTGCTGCTGATGAAGGCATATAGGCATGCAAGCATGTCCATATAGACCTGGTAATCCATTTCCAGAGGGATATACATCATCTTTTTTTTAAGGCTGCGGAAAACCAGAAGATCAGTTAATGTCACTAAACTTATGCTTATGTGGAAAACTCATTATGAGACATGTTTCTTCCTCTAGTGGTATGAAAGGAAGGACTCAGGATAGAAATCCTGACAAGACAGCCTTATTTCCAAGTGGCCAAAGGAGGAAATTGGTCCTGGGAGCTGAATAAGTGTACACTCCTTGCTTTATAGCTTGATGACTGGCTCTCTTGGCAGGGTGAGGATTTCTTCTACCCAGAGACAGTTGAGGTAAATTCCTCTGGAGCTTTCCAGCACCTTTTCTTCCACAACAACCCAAGCCTCTCCTGGCAGGTGGTCATCTGCTGCCAGCAATGCAGCTTCCTCTCCTTTTCCTTTGCAAGGTGCTCAGCTAATTTGGATCTGCTGACACGCTAGAACAAGATCCTGCCTCCCCTCAAAGTCTGGTCTCATTTGCCAAATTTTTAACTCAGGTAATGTACCTGCCAGGAAAACATCTGAAACCTGGGCTACCAATCTTGTTATTCCACAGAAGCAAAGGCCTTTCCACTAATCAAACAAACAATGTCCCCACTGGGTACCTCTAGACAAGATCATAGAATCATAGAATGGTTTGGGTTGGAAGGGACCTTTAAAGGCTATCTAGTCCAACCCCCCTGCAAGGAGCAGGGACATCTTCAATTAAATTGGGTTTCTCTAAAATGCTGGAAGTTTAGCCATAAAGTCTGACAGACATCACTGCCTCGGTCATTGGTTATATGGAACCGTCTGATGGAAATGAGGTATGGTAATTATGTTCATTTTTTGATATAAAGTATTTCCTCTTACAGAATATATACACAGGTATAAATAGGTGCCTATTACCCAATGGTTGTCACACTTGGGAGTATCGCATGGGGCTGGCTGATAGGACACATGACTGCAGGAGGCTTGAGCAACAGCTGGGGACAAGGGAGCCACCCTCGTGTGTCCAAAGGGGTCCTAGATGCATAGATTTAGGGACACAAATTGCTCTGGAGATCTGATGAGAAGGGATTTTTTACTTGGCAAAGAGGATGGACAGACAACAGGAAGGATGGAAGGATGGAAGAAAGGAAGGAAGGAAGGAAGGGAGGAGAGAAGGAAGGATGGAGGGAGATGGGCAGAAGGAAGTTAAGTTTAGCTGCATGAGGTTCCAGTATAAATACCAGAAATTGTTCGGTTACATATAGAGGAAGGCAGGTTACATGGCAAAAATCATCTGGTATATAGAGAAAAGATTATTTTTCAATTTTGTAGAGAAAACCAATGGAAAAAAAAAATTAAACCCACAGAAAATACCAAAAAAAAAGAGTTGTAGCCTGATTAAACAGATCAAATATATTGGAGGAAAAAAAATGGAATTTCCTGCTCAATTTACCACCAAGAAATCAAATGGCAAAAAATAATGGCAAAAAAACCTATCAGAACTCTGCAGAAAGACTTATCACAGCACATGGGATGCCACGACTGAGGCACGGTTAGCTTTCAGCAGCGAAACCAACAGGAAGGTGAAGTGACTCCCTCTTCTGCACGATGGCAGCGTGAAGGACATTATCAGAAAGCTACTGTTTTTGTGATGGCTTGAGCAGAAGGTGGGGTCGCTCCTGGAGGTACCCGGATGAGGACTGTGATAGAGGCAGAGCTCGCACTTCCCCATGCTGCTGTGCCTGTGGAAACGCAACAGGGACGGCACGAGGTTTTCGGACCTGCACTAAGTCAGAAGGCGAGCGGCATAAAATAAACACGATACCGAATAGTACATGGAGGAGTCCTAAGTGAGCAGAAACATCTCACCATCCAAGGGCAGCTCCCTCTCACCTCCCTGCACATAGATTTAAAGGTGAGTGTCTGAGAAGGCATAATGGGAAGGGGCACCTCCAGAGAGCCTGCTGCTTAGGGAAGGGTAAAGCAAAACCACTCCTGAAGGATGGGAAACTAAATAAAAATATGCATTCTGCGGACACAGATAGTGCTGCAGACTGTGAGACTGGGATAGCCAGTTTAGAAATATTCATCTTGTGCAAGACAGATAGAAATATAATCTGGTTAACACCCTGGGTAGTGGGGAGAGACTGAAGATGAAGCTGGATATAGGATCATCACACAGTGGCTGTCATCCCGCTTTGGCAGCATTAAAAAATCCCTCAGTGGCATTGCAGTAACGCAGATATCGATGTTGCTGGAGATTTAAAACTTCAGAAAGATGGAAAAAGCCAGAACAGGGTTTGGGTATCTGTACATTACCCGTAGGGGGATATCCAGTGCTAGAAGAGCAGAAAAAAAAGCCAGTGAAATTTATCTAGACTGAAGCCAGAGTAGGACTGTCCTGCCTCTGCCCAGGTCCTGAATACACAGCCCAGTTCAGGTCAGGTGCATCCCTACACTGAGATGCCGCTGGAGGAGTTTTGCCACCCCAAGCGCCTTCGGTGGGGCGAGGGCTTGCACCTGCACCTCTCCACAGATCTCAGGCACCTCAAGTTAGGCAGGATGACTAGGGATTCAGCTATGTGAAATATTCGAGGAGAGGATCGCCGAATTCCCAGGGAACATGAGTCACCATTTCATATTTGGCGCTCTGGGTCCCACCACAAGAGCATGCTTCAGCACATTGCAGAGGAGCTTTCATGTCTCGGGTTGTGGCAGAAGGTTGCAAAAGACTGTCACCGATATTATCTCAACAGCAATTTCTGGCCACACCAAAGTGGTTGGTTTTTTAAAAATGGTTATGGTAATAGTTTACCAGGTTACTAATTAGTCTATTAATTTTGAAATGGTTCAGAACAAGGTTGAAAAATGATGATTCATATGTATTGTTTATCAAGAAAGATTTCAGCGAGGACAACTACTTATTACAAGTATATCACGTTATGAAATCAACAGAAGAGGAAAAAACAAAAAACCACAGAAAATAATAAAAAAACTGAGGAACACTGTTTATCTATCAGGATAAAAAAAAATAGACCACATTGTATGCTCAGGAAATTAATACGAATTATATGAAAATAAAATATATTTGTAGCATTCATTAAGTGTTATAAGAATAAATATACTTACACCTTTCATTTCTGCTCTTACTGTCAATTACACTTCTTTTGTCTCCTGGTGCACGATTATACAAAATTGCCATTAAAAAAACGGTCATGCCCCTCGTTCATTAGGCTCTAATCCTAGTCCTGCACTCAGGTGTAATGCCATGTCTCAGTCAGATTCCTTTGTGATTAGAATCCTCACCCTCGAAAAAAAAATTCATGGACAAACTCCAGGAACTAGGGCGATGAGAAGCCTTCCACTTGATCTCAATAAAGTGTAGCAGCGTTGATGCTGGAAAGCTGAGCGTGGGCACCTCGTCTTGTACTTTTATGATAATACAGTCTCCTTTTTGTGATCACTGGAAAATATACTTTTATTTAGTATAAAAGTTATTTCTTGTAGTATAATACTAAATCTATAATATTTATAAATACATAATACAATATAATACTTAAAGAGGGCTTGTAAAAAAGATGGGGAGAAACTTTTTAGCAGAGCCTGTTGTGATAGGACAAGGGGTAACAGTTTTAAACTAGAAAGGAATAGATTTAAATTAGATGTAAGGAAGAAATTTTGGGTGGTGGAAAACCCTCAGAGAGGGTTGGTTGATGCCCCATCCCTGGAAACATTCAAGACCAGGTTGGATGGGACTCTGATCCAGTTGGAGATGCCCCAGCTCCTTGCAGGGGGGTTGGACTGCATGACCTTTAAAGGTCCTTCCAACCCTAACCATTCTGTGATTCTGTAGATGTGCAGCTTAGGAACATGGTTTAGTGGTGGACTTGGCAGTGCTAGGTTAACGGTTGGACTGTATGATCTTTTCCAACCCAAGTGATTCTGTGATAATACTAAATATTATTTTTTATAAAAAACCTCTCTAACGCAGATGAAAGCCATGAAAAAATAGCTTATTAGGCCTGGTAAATGCCATTTTTTCTTACTCCTTTAGAAAATTTTCAGAACAAGGGGACAGTTCGTTCCTGGTTTCCAAAGGGCTTCCACTCAGGCAGCAAGATGATCTTTTAGATGTAGTAAAAGGAAAATACCTGCCTGAAGTTTTGTGGGCTGGCCAGTTACTGGCTGCCATTACAACATGTCCAAGAGGAGCTGAGCAGCACTTTTCCAGTCTGCAATGAGCGTGTGTGTAGTCTGGCCCTTCTCCTTCCCTGGGAAACACGCTCAGCAGCCGCTAACCACATGGTTCTTACCCAAGTCCTTCCACGAAGTACCCATAAGGCTGCCTTTAACTGCCACCGGGCTCTGGCTTCACTGTGCTAAATGTTACTGATTGCACCTCCCATCCGTATTGCCCCCTGTTGCTGGAAAACGCCAGCCTTGCCTGCTGTGCGGAGCCGCGAGGGTGGACACCCTCCCCGTCTGGAGAAACTGACTCCCATCCCAGGTTTCCCTGCCTGGTAAGCACAATCTAATTTACATTCCTCCCCACTTAGTAAGCTCTAGCTCAGCCTTGAATCCTTCTTGAAAATCCTGGACTGATTCATTTTCCCCCTGAAGAAGCTCCTCATAAACTCTGGCTCACCCCACATGCATACATTTCATTTTAATTAAAAAATACCTTGCTGGCATGACAAGCTATACAAGTTTTGCTAAAATATTAAACAATAATAATAAAAAAAAAGACCTTAGAACCCTCAGGTCTCTGTCACAGAGAGATACAATACATCAAACATCTGTCCAGAACAGAACTGAGGATAGTCATAGCATTTGGAGGTTTAACTTCTTTCCATTTATCATCGTGACGTGTTTCGGATTTGGAGGCAGGCTCCTTTGCAGCATGATCATAGGCCACCTTTTTCTTTTCTCCCATAGCTCTGTGAAGGTTTTTCTCAAGATTTTTTTTTTAAATGGAAACTCTTTTACTACTTTTTAAATATTTTTTTTTTATTTTTTAAGAAAATCTCTTCCTCACATTTCCACCTGTTTGGGGCAGAGAAATAGGAGATGCCTTTCTTCATTTCAATTCCTCCCCTATCACTTTAGTTGCTCAGTGATTTCTTCTTTTCAGTTCTGCACTGCGCTTTGCCTCTTTCCAATTTCCACTCCTAGTTTACAGTCATTGATTCTTTATACGCTGAGGATCCACTCCAGGCTGGCACGTTTCACCCTGCAAAGCCATCCATTAGTCTCAAAGCACTATTTAAAACTCTTCACCAAGTCCATCTTCGGGGCTTTAGTATGTCTGTGGCAGCGACCTCCATATAGTTTTGATGTAGGATTAGTCCTGGGGATGGGAACATGTGTTTACTCCCCATACTCCAGAGTCCCAAGGACCCTGTCCCAGTGCTGGAGGAGGAGACACAATTCACAGAAACTTGGGAGAAGTATTGAGAGCTGTGCAAGCAAGCCCATAGAAAGGCAGAGCAATGAGGTGGAAAGTCGGTACCACCTCTGGTATGTGGTCAGGCAACTCCAGCTGCTGAGGTTCTTAGCCGGCATATTTTGGGGGTGTTGGGAGAGAGCGAACAAGAGCCAGCAGTCAGAGAAAGGCACACTGTAACACAAATCAGCACGGGGACACTACCAAATGGGCACTGTAGAGGTCTGTTAAGATGGTGCTCCACCTAAATGATCGGCCCTGCTGTTACAACCCCTCTCTGAAGATGTTAGCAGGGCATTTGGCCTTGTGTTGTGCAAGCATGTCAGTGACAGCCCACAGCCTGAGGGTTCAGACACCCAGCAGAGGCATAAGGGACCTGGATGGGAAATCTTAGTCAGCTGCTTCTGCTGCCAAGAAAGTACCTTAATCACAAAGTCCAGGATGCACCTTGGAGGGGAGCATCTTCCCACCTTCTTGGTTAAGGCAAGTTACTGTGCAGAGAAGCCGTCAAATTACATGATACCAGGGAGATGGTGGGCACATGCTAAAGGGAGTATATGCAATGCCACCACTCAAGCCCTTGGTTTTGTCAGGCATTGGAGTCCTAGTTTTGTTACGTGTTGGATCATCAGTTGCGGTGGCTTTCCTCTGCTGATCCCAAGGCTCGGCTTGGCTGACCGCTTACTGTCGCTGCTGATGTGCTGGAGATTCAGGGCTGAAAGCAGGAGCAGCGCAGTTGGGTGAGTGCAACGCCATGGTTGAGTGACTCAGTTGCCCCTCTCCCCCCGGCTCAGGGCTGTGCCTTGCTGATGGACCCCTACCACTCTCAACTCCACCACTACCTTCTCTGCTGCTCATGTAAAGGTCTCCCCACTGTGCTTCAGCTCAAAGCTTAGACATTTCCGGAGGTGTCCCCAGGGAATTTATTTTGGTACCAGGGTGTGTGTTGGTACAACTTCTTATCATCCAGACTAATGTTTTAATCTGTTTTGGAAGCTCTCTTGCAGTGGCAGTCTTCTGGAGTGCATTTCTTGGCCATATAAATTATTTTGCTATTCACCCATGCACTTAATTTCAAGAGCAAGCCACCCGCATGGCAGAGGTGTTCCACCTATGAGCCATTTTGTTGAGGTTTCCAGAAGTATGGTTGAGTGGATTTAATATTTATTGTTATTTATACAGCATTTAATGCTTATTTATTACCTGTATAGCAATAAACACGTTTGAGGCATGCAGTAGCTCAGCAAAACAAAGTCCAGCTAGGCAGCATTAACACACTGCCTAAAAGAGGACAAGGAGGAAAAGCAGGAAAGCAAGGTTACCAAGCCGTGATATTTCTCACATGTCTTTGTAATGAAAAAACCAGAAGCGGTGGCTGCAGGTAGCCTTATGCACTGACTGAAATCCCGACCAGCACACTATACAGTGGAGAAGGAGGTAAGAAATTGCATTGTGGAGAATTATAATGTTAATTGTTCTTAAGGTAAGTTTGCCTCTTAACTCTCATTATTGAGTTAGAAAAATGTTGTGGGTTGCATGTTACTGACTGTTGGCGTGGCCATGATCTTCCTGCCTTCTGTCCCAAGGCCTCTGTTCAGCAACCCGTGGTCCCTTGGCCCCCTCCAACACCCTCAGCCATGAGTGCTCATCGGGAGCATTTCAGGTGCCTACAGAGGCGGTGGGAGGGCAGGTCCCTGACACCTCACAGCAGAGCAGGTAGCTACCAACGAGCTGGCCAGAGCCACAAACCCATCTGGATGTGCTCAGCCCATGCCGCTGAGGAAAGCCTCCATACCAGCCTGCACAGCCATAGCATTGTTTGAGATGGTGGCTCTTGGCTCCTCCTCAGAGGCCTCTGCAACCACAAGATGTGGACATAATGCAAAATACAATTTTTTTAGGCAGTTTCCCTGTATGACAAGTCTCCTTTTGTTGGAACATAACCTGGGGTTTTTTTCTAGCTAATGTACCACAACTCTCAATGTTGATGCCACCCGTATAAATACCAACCCATATTTAAATCCTCTCTTTCTAGCCTCAGTGGTATCTGTGGCTTAAGATCCCACACATTAATTAGACATTGTGTAATAAAGTATTTCCTTCAGCAGCTCCTTAATGTATACAGCAGAAATTGTCTTCTGGGTAGCATTTCATTTACCTCGCCTGTGTTTCCTATTATTCATTTCTTCTCAAAACTGGCGTCCCAATTTTTCAGTCAAGCATTTGTCCTCTCCCTTCCGTCTGTTTTGAAGCCAAGGATCAGCCCTGAGCACGTCGTCTGTTTCAGCGTGTGCTCCTAAATTATAGTTTCAACATTATTTCCTAAATAGTCTCGAAACAGCTGACTGCAACCTGTTTCCAAGTTCCCCTCGCCCCTGGTGTTCCTCCTCTCTGTTCCTCTCACCTCTGCCATGGACCTTTCCCTCTGCCTCCCTCAGAGGTTTCCCATGCTCAACGCCATGCAGAAAGTCTTGGGTTTTTTGGTCTTCTGAGGCTGCTCCAGTTCCCTCACAAACTACAGTGCTGTTAAGACCAAAAGTCTTGCCTATTTTTGGAGAAAGTACCAGTAAAACTGGAGTTCTCTCAGAAAGTGAGGATGAAGCAAGCACACCCTTGTCAAAGATCATGGGGGTTACTAAGTAGTGGTTTCCTCTCTCTTTCCAGTGTTTGGGGTTTAAGTAATGACAGAAAGTTTCACAGCTTCTGTTCCATTGCGTGATTAGATAAAGCTTTTCCAAAAGGCAACAGGGCAACAGATGCTTATTGCTTTTTTTCTAGGGGACGTGCAAGGAATTTGCCCTGTTTCCCACTTTACACTCCTGTTCTGAGAAGGAAAACGTTACACTATTATCAATGAAGGGGTAAGTAATGAGAGGTACTGACACACTTTTCAGGCCCTGAAGAGTTTTGGTGCTGTAGTCACGGTAACATCCGTCATTGCGCTGCATGGGCTCGGCTGGCAGAAAGACAATGTGTGAGACCTGGGAGTTTAGCTGCCTCTATAAACCCTTGCAAAAATACAGTCTGACTTCTTTTCCTGTGCAGTGTGATTTTCATTCTTTTACCTTAAAATGTCAGTAGGTGTTTCCAATTAAATCAATTTTGCAGAGATGTAGGATAGCCTTAAAAGTGTGCTAACCCTGCAGATGTTTAAGCTGTGAGGTTCCCATCCAGATGAGATTTTTAAAAACAAAACTTTGTGCAATTGTCAGTGCAGGATTTTTTTTTCCTGTGTTTTCTTAGCGTTGAGAAGTTTGAGTGTGTGACTGCGTGCGTGTGTGTACATGTGCATCTGTGGCCTCTGCCAATTCAAAAATACTGTATTGAGGATGCCTAATCTTCTTATAGATTAAAGTTCATGGAGAGTTTTTTGGGGAAAAAATATTGATAATATTTTATCTTTATCTCTCTTTCAGAATTTCATTTTATTTATATGCCCAGTTTTAATAGCTTCACCTCCACCTGTAAATAAATAAATACATAAACAAGCAAATGCTGGGGTTCAGCGTACTGGGAGGCGTGTGCTGAAGCTGGTTTGTGTGGCTGAGGCTCCATGCACCGAGCTGAGCCTAATTGCCTCTAGTTCCTGTGCACAACATCTAATTTGTGGATTTAAAAGTCCATAAGTGCTCATTGCCATGATGGATCATAACAGCTTTCAAGGCAGTTTTCAGCACCAACATGGTAAAATATATTAATTTAAAATTACTCTGCATTTACGCATTTTTCTCCGACTGTGACAGACCATCAGTACTGACCACTGTAATAAAGGGGATTCATTACGGACTCTCTTGTGTTCCCAGAGGAGAAATCTCGTAGGACAAATAAAGGGAATTATGAGCGCACACACACATATTTTTCCTATAATGCTGATGGTCTTGAGCTGATATAAAACAAGAATAAGGTAGCCTGGTACCTCTCTTCTAGACTAAGAGGTTACAGCATGGGACCTTCAACCTAAACCAGTGCTGTCTGTCATCTCCATCAACCCCATTCCACACTGCATGAGGCAGAGGCACCGAGGGTTTTCATAAGCCCACTCTTGTTCACTACACCTGCATCTAGGTATCGCAGATAGTGAAAACTTCCATCAGGCGTCTCTGGTTAGCAGATGATCTTTACATATTTTGTGTGCAAGATATGGGAATTTGGAGAAGCCTGAGGAACGAGTTTGAGCTTTTTCACTCTGCTTCTATAAGGGGAAAATCTGCCATGTGGGTACCTGGGCATGCATGTGTGTCTGTACAAGGAGCCCCTGCATGGACATCCCAACCACATCGTAGTGCTGAGTCCCCTGGAGTAATGTCATCATAAAAGCACCACAGAAAACAAACAAACAAAACAAAAAAAAAAAATCACAGACCAATGGCTAGGTCTACACTTCTGGCCAAGTTGCTCAAAGTCGTGGCTGCTGGATGCCATAAAAATGAAAGGACCAGGTCTGGAAGAGGTGCACGAGAGGTGGCAGGCAGCCGCCTTCCCTCTGTTTCATTTCATGGCAAATGTGTCCATCGGATTAGGAAAATGGCTGCATGCATGCTGGGGGACGAAGACCAAAAAAGCACATGCGAAACCGCAGGCCACTGCTAGTGAGTGTTCCCTGTTTGCGAGGGGCTTTGCTCAGAGGATCTCAGCTGCCTCTTGCCTAGACAAGCTTTCGTAAGTCAGATGAGGAACAGATACACCTGGAAAGCACAAATCTAATAACTTTTTTTTGAGACTTTTAAACACAGCAGCAGGAAAGGTGAGGAAAGAGCTTCTGAGGAGGCATGAAATCCAAGAGACAAAAAGCCAAGCCCTGCTCCGTGGAGGATCTGCCTTCTGCTGCGCACAGGCACAAAAAGTCCTGAAGAAAGGGAGAAACTCAAGGGGACAATTTAGCAACGTGCTGCTCTCTGCCAGAAAAACAGATTTTCTTCTAGGCTGGCAAAAGCTGCTCACAGCCCCCTCCTTGTCTGCATGGGGATCCTTTCTGTAGAATGTGAAGCATGGGGGAGCGAAGACCCCATTTTCCATTCACAGCGATTATTTCAGCTTTTGATAAATACCCCGGGTGAGCGTACAAAGTGCATTCAATGTACGTAGCATGTGTTTAATGTATAATCATATGTTACTGTGACACCCGTGACAGAAAGTAGACACACACAGAGTACTTGTAGTATACGTCGCACAGCTAGATGTTTCTCTCTCATAGATACATATGGAATATTATCTACACACTTATGTGTAAATATGCTTACATAATTACATGTCTATGCTTTTCTACAGAAAAAAAAAGACTAGTTTTTAAAATTCTGTGTCATGAGTGTATTATATAGTGCATGCAGATCAGAGGATTCTTTTGATAATTTTACAGTTTTTCTGATTAAATTAGAAAAATACAAATTGCCTAGAGCCTGAGGAGCCTAAGTCTCATTTTCAGAAGTCATTTAGGAAGGGAGTCCCCCTCATGCAAATGATTTTTGTACTGGCTTTTCTAAACTGAACTCAATTTTATATATATAATTTAAGTATTTTAAGTATTTTAAAATTCTTTTTTTTATAGCCTCTTTCTCTCTGAATGTAATGTTTTGAATTTTTTTATACACACAGATAACAGCTCTAGCGGGACCCTAGATGCCATTCCCACTGCTAGAAGAAGCAAAAAAAGACACACTTGGCAACCATGGTACAAAACTGCTCAAAATTCAGCTTAAATCTTAAGTGTCAGATGCCTATGGTTTTGTGAAAGTGTTTGTAATGGGGGAGCAAGGCTGTTTAAGGGCTGTGTCAGGCAGGCTTATAGTGTCTGCAGGCTTCCAGTACGGCTGTGTTTCCACAAAATACTTTCTGTGTGGTATAATTTTTTTCAATCATGCTTTGGGTCATAAGACATCGGTTAATGCATCCTTTCCCAAACAAGTGCCAGCAAAACCTTTATACTCTGCCCCAACACGGGCTATTCTGTATATGCTACCTTTTATTAAAGAAATATTTTGGAACAATTGCAGAGAGTTTTTAATAACTTTATTGGCACACCAGCCTTCTGCCTCTAAAGCCAGATGACTTGGGGCTCTGTAAACACCGGCAACACTTTCTTCATGTTGGTAGCCTTATTGACTTCAACTCTGTACAGTACCTGTAGCAAAACTGAGAGTGCAACTCAACCACATGAATAGGTTGGGTTTTTTTTCCACTTTAAAACCTTTCACCATATATCATACTGTCATACTTTTGTGTTATAAGAAAGCTCAGGAATTTCCAGGATGACAAGCAAGCATCCTGCAGGAAAGTTAAAATTCCCCCTCACTCGGTGGAAACCTCTCCACCCCCTCCATTTGCTGCACAGAAAATCTTCAAGCTGGTTCCAAGCAAGCCTTGTGCTGAGCCTTGGCTATCGCAGCCCTGGAGAAGTCGGAAGTCCTGATGTGAGGATTTAGCCCAACAGCCTTGGGCAAGTTTCAGTAGCTTTCTGTGTAGGATTCCCAATCTAATGCCTGCTGCATTAGGAGCTGGGTGTCAGCTGGTGCCAGGAGACATGATAGTGGTGATGGTGGTGGTGGTTGCCTCTTGGGCTAGCTGAGGACAGAAAGTACTGTAGACCTTCAACCATCTGCAGAATCAGGCATTTGGTAGGAAAAGAGGGAATTTTTACTGAGTGGATCAAATTCAAAAAGAAAATAATTAAATGGCAGCTGCTGTTAGCTGTTGTGCTTGGGAATAGGGAGAGCAAAGCCAACAGAGAAGGGTATGAGATGGGACAGAAAATGCAGGTGACTGTGTCTGGAGGGCATAAAAATGTAATTTAGTATGCAGCTTTGCAATTTATCACGTACTGATCACCCTGTATGTATGAATGAGCATATGCAAACAGATGGGAGGATGATGGGGGCATGTGGACACACGCAAACCTGCGTGCACGCAGCAGGGCCATGGGGAACCCACCGTGGTGCCTTGAGTACCACCACCATCACCACCACCACCACCGCCACCACCGCCTCTCTGGGGCTGGAGGCAGCCAGGCGCTACCAGGATGTTTCACGCCAGCACAGTGACAGGACCAAAGTTCTTTCCTGAGCATCTGCCAGCCGGCTTTGCTCGCCTGCACAAGGGAGTGGAGCGGGTGCCAGCTCTTCCCACTCACTGGGGTGTCGGCAGTGTGGGAGTGAGCCACCCCCGGCTCCTGCCCCGCTGCCTCTGGGCTCCCTCCATGCAGTGCCAGGGAGGCAGAGCCTGTCCTTCTCCCTGCTCAACATGCTGCCGCTGTAGAGAAAATAGAAGTTGCCAATCTATCTGACCTGGCAGGGCTCCCTTGGCAGCTGTGTGGCTCCATCTGAAAGCAGTGGGGCCATGCGGATTTGGGGGAGGCTGAGGAGGCAGGGCACCTTCTGGCGGGTGCCATGCAAAAAGCCCCCAGTCCCTGCATGCTTTTGCCTGATATATTTTGTGGAGGACGGCCAAAAGCAGGACTGGGGACAGGGGATGCCTTCAGGCTTGTTGTCACTGACACTGTTTGTTAGCGGGAGATGCGTTTCGGGGTGCGCTTCTTCGCCCCTCTGTTCACCGCACCATGAGGGAGAGAGCATCCTGCATCCCACATCCTGCATCCCACATCCTGCATCTCACACCCCTTATCCTGTGCCCTGCATCCCCCATCCCGCATGGGACCCAGCAGAGGGAGGAGCAGGAGCCCTGCCCGGTCGCATGAGGTGGGAAAATTAGAGGGCTCCCAGACTGCTTTAATAACAGGCTGCCCTGCGTGCTCGGCTCAGTCACAACAAAAGGCTCGGTCACTGGTGTCGAGGGAAGGACGTCGAGGTGGCGCTGGCTGTAGCTGAGCTCCCAGCTTCACACCAGCTCTGACAAAAATGATGTGAGCGTGCAGACTGGGCAGCATCCCCAGGACACAGGCTGCCCAGTGCGGCAAACCCAGGACAGGGACAAGTTGCCTTTGCGAGCCGGGCTGTAAACGCGTACCTGAGCCTACGTCTGGCCTGAGTCAGCCTCCCGCTTCCCTCCCTGCCGCCAAGGCTGGAGGAAATTTGGGAGGCAAAGTCCCTCCTCAGACCGCCAGTGCCTTTGCTGGGAGCTGGGGAGAAAACCCGTCAAAGTTGAGGAGGAGGAAAGGTGTGCCGAAAAACTGAATTGCAAAGTAGAAAGGCAATTCCGGCTCAGCCAAAGTGTCCTGAATTTCTGGGCAAAATAAAAATCACAGTGTGAATCTGTAGCTTAGGAGCCCGCTTAAGAGTGTCAATAATTTCCATATACAAAGAATTTATTTTAGCCTGGGATTTCAATGTAAAGCGATTCGACTACAGAAAGTAGGACCACTTTATTGCTGTTCACAAATTCACATGCATTTATTCTGCTGAAAATTTGATATAGGGCATTTTTTGTATTCCCATTTATCGCTTGCCAAGAAATAATTAAGAATAGGAGCTAGAAGATTAATTTTAAATAAAAAATCTTCTCAAATGAAAATGTCAGGTCATAAAAATTCCTTTTAAATCATAACAGCATATAAATCTTTGAAATTAACCATGTAATTACAATGTCTATCAACTTTTACCTTGAGCTTTGAGCCTCTCTTTTTAATCTCCCATTCTTTTTTAATGAATAGCTATTTTGAAATTAGAAAGTACTGTTCATTACACATGCCCCACTATAATAGGGTTTTTATCATATTTGCTCTATTTAAAAATACTTGCTACTTTGTAATTATTCACACGCCGATCCCTTCCTATATTGAGTAGAAAATAAAAAATGAAATAGAAGTCAAAGGTGCTTTAGAGCTGAATGATTTACACAATTCATTAAGGACGGTGATTTTTCAGTTAGCATCAGATTAAATGGTTACTTACTCTCAAATAGCCCTTGGGGAGTTGAATTGCTGGGTAGCAAACAGATTAAAGTTTGCATTGAAAGAAAAATTGAATTCAGAGGTAATCAATAGCATAATAGGGGCAGTGAGTGGTGCCTGCTGCCTGAAATGAAATTACCATATTTTTAATCTTAATTTTCCACTCTGTTTATCTGACAGTGTGGATGTGCAATCCAAACAGATAATGAGAGAGTGGGATATTGACACTGCTGTCCTCTGGAGTGCTTGTTTTCAGTGATTAAATGCTGTGATCTGTGATTACTTTGTGCAGGGATGTCAGAGCTGCTGGCCAGGACTATGGGAGGGACACCAGCTCAGCAGCTGTAGCTCTCTGGTCTCTCAGGCCCTCATGTTTGAAACTCATTTTCTGCTGGCTAAACGGGGGAAAAAAATTGCCTATTTATGTATATACTTCTGCTGCACAAATTACAATAATTAATCCCATTACCATTGTTCTCCTAATTCGAAAACGTTTAATTAGATCAATATGTAGCGCACCCTCTCTGTAAGAGCTGTATTAACGAGCCGCCGAACTTGCGAGGGATAGTGGGACACGGGTTATTCTACAAAGCACGACTAGCAAAGTTTGGAGGTAAAGTGAATTATCTTTGTAGCAGAAGATGACAGATAATGGAAAGCGTGATGGTATCAGAGATCCAGCAAAGCCAGTTGGTGCAGATATATGGAAATCTGAAATGTAAATAATACCCATTGTAAGTATAACATCCGCAGTCTTTTAAAATGCAAATGTAATGATAGAGATGTTTTTGTGAAAAACATAGAAGGATTTGGGAACAAAACATGATTTTAAGATTGTAATACATTAACATAGCTAACACAACTGGAACGCAGATAAATATGATGATGCAACCTCCTCTCGACAAACACCCTCGAAGATTACTTAATTCCACGGAATACGAAATCTCCAAATATTCCTGGCGTTTGTTGCTTAACCTAGACGCAGTGTGAGCCATTTGCATTTTGATTAGAACTAGCGAGAAGGTGTACTCAGTATCAGGGCCTGATCCTGCCTGATAATGGGATTACTGGAATGCAGCAAGGTTATTTGTATCCCTCAGCCTTGCAGGGATCAGGCCCTGGAAATAGAATTTAGGAAGCTTTGAAGTGTGTGCATATGTGCCTGTGTGATGGATGGGTGGGTTCCCAGAACTGGAGTCTGTCAGGCCTTGGCAGTATATTTATTGGTGACCACTATCATATTCTCTGGAGAATTAGCGTCTCTCTCTATAAAACAATTTCGACATTTGATTACAGTCTGAATTGGACTTCTCGCTTTTCTAACATCACCACTGGGAGACTCTCCTTGCACACCTTCCCAAAGCTTTGTATCCAAGGTTACTTTGGTCTAGTAAGAGAGGTTAGCATTTTAACCAGTCATTAGCTATTTAACTATTTTTAGGTATTTTTAGGTTTTGGTTTGGGGTTTTTTTTTTTGTTCGGGGCTTTTAAAAATCTTGTACTACAACACAACATAGAAGGCAAGGCTTTATTTTCACTAGTACTGGGTTCTCACAGCTATTGTTGCAGTAGTTAATATCTGCAAGATTTTACGTCTCCTGAGAATTAGCTGCAGAATAAAGAGCTGAAGGCCTCCTGAGTGGCCTTCAAGACCCTCACTCTCTGTGAGTATCCATCTTGTCATACGGGCCACGTTTCTTCATCTCTAGCTTGACAGAGGACAAGGAGGGTGCACTTCACAGCAGATAGTTCAAAAATGGCCAAAAGTCCTTCTTTCCTTGCATGTATAGATGCATGCATGCAGGCACTAGTTGAACAGCAGACTGATTTACAGGGGTGAAAGCTGCAGCCCACAAGCATCCTCAAACTTTGCCCCTCCATAGTAATTTCTACAAGTCGGAGCAGGGATATAACACATAAGCTGATGTACAGCTGCTGCCTGATCAGACGTTTTTCACCAGACACGACTCTCTTTGCCCTTTCCCTTAAAATTAATTCAAACAGATATAATAACATGCTGATTCACTCTTAATTTTACCTTCCCCTCTCTTTGAACACAGTTTCGATGCTCAGGTGGAAACAAAAATACAAAAGACCTTCTTTACCTAGAGAAACCAAATCACGGGAGCTCTGTAAGATCAAATCCCTGAAGGCTTAGAGAAAGCCCTGTGTTACTCATAGGGAGTAAAAACAGTAAAACAACTGCTACTCGAAGAATTAATAGAGAAAGCAGAAATTGCTGCAGAAATTGCCACAGAAATATCAAAAACTTAAACATAGCAAACAAAGGGAATATCTGTAGACAAAAAATACATTTAAGATACCAAATTGAAATTGATGTCATGAGATTTCCTCCATTGCCTTCCTAAAAGAAGCACTTTTTTATAGGACTATTTTTGGGGGATCTTGTTCCTACCTCAGAGAAATTTATAGTAAAAAACACATCAGAGAGAAATGAAAAATGGTGACAAGTCAAAAAAAGACTTTGGCACATATATGCCCCATCTTGCCCTGTACAGGGGCTAGATTACACACTGTGTAATGCCCAAAAGTGTAGATCTGGAACAGTCCAATTTAGTTTCTACATATAGTAAGAATTTAGAATTTGATACAAAGAAATAGAGTAGCAGAATGTAGCTCAATATATGCTAACAGAAATATCTGCAAGTATTTGTTAAACCCTGATAATATTTTTATTCTAAGTAGATCATGACTGGCCATGTGTCTTGCACAGTGCTATTCTTCTTCCCTTACTGAATGCTTACGTGGATGAAGGCTCTGACGCAGCACCACAGAAATCAATGGAAGTTTATCACTGACTTCTGTGGGAACAAGACCAGGATCAAAATGCACATGGAGATTTCCCCAGTCTTCACTCCCTATTAGTGACTGACCCAATAAGAGGATGGATGAGACTCGGACAGTGCCTTGAAAGTAGTCACTTTTTAAGGGCACTGTCTTTTTTTTTTCTTCCTGATTTCAAACCTTGCTGTTGGCTCAAATTAGATAATTATACAAGTATTTCTAGCATGAATAGTCATGCATGCTAAATTATAATGCCTTTTCCAATGAATACTTAAACATATGACCTTGAAATCTGGGGTTTTTTTGCAAATGCTTATGTCAGTAAAATTAAAATACACTGCAGTGCTTGGAAAGTGAGTGTAAAAGAGGCGTGAGTGTGGCAGAAGCAAATCCAGTGAAATGTCTGGTCAAATACTCATGACACGATTCACCCACCTTTAGTAAGAAGACAGTATTCAAAATATTCACATAGTTATAACCCATACTTTCAGCAGACATTTAAGATTATATTATTCTCATATTAATCTTTGAACAGTGCACTGAGGTGATACTTTGTCACCTCCGTATGGTCAATGACATGAGTTCCCCTCAGAATTGCCAATATCTCACTGAGTCACTTGCTTTACCATATTTCTTTGAAACGGTTTTCTCCTGAAATTACTGTATCTGCTACGTTTGTCACATCCATTAATACAAAATACAATGAATTAATATTAGCAGTATTTTTAAAAAATGCTAAAAAGGCTTGACATGAGAAACTCCCTTGATTCATGATGTGAGGTTCAGGTTCGCTCTCCTTATTCTGCAGACTACTGTAGATAAAGATGACATAGAAAGATAGGCATTTTCCACAGTTATGTAGAGTTTACAAACTTCCTGAAGTTGAGGAACTTGTTTGAGGCTCATGAAGTAAGAAACTATCTAGAAGAGACGTCAGTGGGAAAAGCAATATGATTGCAGTTTTTTTCCCAATATATTAACTCCCAGCTACCATTTGCAGAAAATTATAAACTCATATGTAAGAAACACTTAGTCCTCTAGCTTTCTTTAAAACAGGGACATCTATAGTCATTACTGCTCTTTGCGTTGCGTTATCTGTGCGCGCATCAAACTCCTTATCAGCACTTTAAAACGCTGATCTCTGAGACTCGGCAATATTGCTAATAAACATCCATTGAAATGGAAAGCAGCTAAAAAACTGTTTGAACTTCTTTCCTGTCTTCTGACTATAGAGGTATAGTCCAAGCGAACGTTGGGGTTTATAAGAGCACAAAAGCTTTCTTCTGGCCGTGTACCTGCGGTCACCACTTTAAGTATATTGAGCTTCAGAGCACACAAAGGAGAGGCAGAAAATCCAAACCAATCTCTTCCCTTTCACTCCTTAAATCCTGACATGCTCCATCACCTCTTCAAAATAGTGAGCTGCCCTTCCCCAAAACGGAGAAAAGAAACAAAATGAAACGCAAAACAATAAAGAAGGGATAATCTGATCTTTAAATAAGGAGACATGTTGCTTGGGGCTTAAGCAGGGTAAAGTTTCACAATGATGTCACCTTCTTCTGAGAACATGACCTCCGTGAGAGGTGAAGGGTAAAATATAAATACCACTAATCCATTGTGTTTGTATATCTCTTAAATATGTGCCAAGTTTGGCATGGCTGACTCCACCAACTGTCTGGCAAACTAGGAAGTCTTCACTACAAGCTTTGAAAGGGCAGTATTCATGGAAATTAAATGGCTGCTCTTTTTTTTTTCTGACTGAAGTACAGCTCATTGATGTATTTTCTTTAAAAACAGACCTTTTCTTTGGTCTCATTTCTGATAAAACTAAGTCTGATTTTCACATACAAAACCAGAGGAGCCATTGCACTTCGTGCAGAGAGCTACATCCTCCACATGCATGACAGGTTTCCACAATCCTAAATTAGAAATCATGTGTGTGAAGTTCATTGTTTGTTTGTTTGCTTTAAACATCTGTGCCAATCCAAACAGGAATGTATTCAGGAATGTCACGTTGCCTGTGCAACAGAGGGTCTCGGAGTGGATGACGAAATGGTCTCTCCTTGTCTGGTTACCTAGGTGTTGGTAAGCTGGAAGAGAGGTACAACAGCACAGGTTTCTACTTTTAGGTGATTTTCATTAAATATATTGAGAATAGAAAAGTTTTAAGACTTTTAAGGATATCAGTAGGTAACATTTGTTTGTTATTGGAACATCCTTGGAGAGACCCTTGTGCTAGTGTAGTGGGAGCAGAAATGGAAACTGATTGAGAAACCACTGTCCAAGCTCTTTCTGTTGTCCATGTGATGCCTGTTTGCTTTTAAGACCAGCAACGTATGAATCACAAATATAGATTGCATTTTAATAATATTTTTTATTTAAAAGTGCAAATGCTTCTAGACATAACAGCCAGTAAAGGGACCAGAAGCTGCTGCCCCATCTCACAGAAGACGAGCAAAATCAGTGCACTTGGGCCAGGAGATTTGTTTAATCCAGCATTCCTCTGCGGAGAACTTTACTGAGGGGGACACAGAGAGGAAGAGGATGAGAGACAAAGGAAAAATACTTATTTATTTTTAAGAGGAAAAACAACCTTTGGCAAAAATATTGTATCCCAGGAGGCGCAGCTTTTCCATGCAAGGACAGATCCTGCCAAGCCCTTTTCTGTGAACTTGAGAAAAGTTTTTTTGCCCCACCTAGCCAGCTCTGTATCTGTTTTTGTTTCTTTCACATTCGTTCTCTCTTTTCTACTGCATGAAAGAAAAAAGTTTCTTGTTTTCATTGGTAAGAGCTTTCACAACTTGTTGGCATCCAGCCTTCCACCTCCATTTTAAGTACATACACATTAGTTTTGACTGGGCAAAATATTCCTCTTTTCCATGTTAACTTGTGCACAAGTTCTCTGGGACTTTTTCCTGTGCCTGGGAAGAGTTTCCTGTGGTGATCTCTAGGTTATCAGTCAACACAAATTCTTTGTATTTCTCCAGGTTCTGCCATTTCCTTGGACAAAAGACATTGCTAGTTTTTCTGTCTCTGCAGTACCCAGCATAATGAAGTCCTAACTCAAGGCTGAGGCTCCTAATTGGTCTGACAGTACCAATTCAGTAACACCTAACACGGGAAAGGCTAAATGTTTGCACATCACATTGATCTGATTCCCATATTCATGCATATATCCATCTTCAGTACTGAAACTACAGTCTCTGAAGAGCAGGAACTGACTTTTATTGTCTCTGCATGGAGGGAAGGTGGGTAAAAGTCACACACAAGTCACTCAGGTATCTGCATATGTGGCTAGTGTGATTTTTAGATGTCTTAAAGCACTGAAGACGTCCATGTGGTATGACACAGGACTGACAGGATTCACTGCGGACAGGCCATGGAGGCCAGGTAAGATACTCCAGAACAACTAGCATCACCCTGTGCACTTCTCGTTAGGCTGTGAATTCCACCAGAGAGACTCTCCATGAGGTGTGTTTGACAGCCATGTCGGGCTGGAGCGCGTTGGTGCATGGTTACTCCTCCACACAGGATGGAAAGTCTTCCAGCAAACAACAAAAGTACTTGAGGAACATTAAAGTTTCAGCCTAACCTTTTTTCAACCGTTAATTAAGTTGCTGGCTGTGTCTAGACTACGGGACCTGGGAGTGCTGCCAAATGCCTGTGCGTGGCATGTACTCACCCTCCTGCATCCTGGCTCCGGCCTGGGACGCAATGCCTGTGTTCGCCACCTGCAATGCCTGACCCCACTGGGAGCCCCAGCATACACTCATTGGTGCCAAATTTGGGTGACCATGACCACCATGGTTCTGGGAGCATCACAACACACAGACAAAAGTTAGTGAGTACACATCCTCTGTCAGCAAAATAGAAGAAGACTTTATTTTCCAAATAATTTCATATCTCCTTCAAATACTAGGTTGAAAATGTTGAAAAACAGTCTTTTAGACACACTAACAAAATGCTGATAAAATAATGCAGCAAAGTCCCACTAGCTTTGAGGAATTAAGCTAGCAGCTGAACTCAGCCTCATGGTAAAGTGAAGTGATATTTAGAATCTGGACAGATACCAATTATCTTCATTAACAGAAGGTAAAGCCAAAGGTTGTTACCCTGTGTGCTGAATGAAATATACAGATCAAGCCATCAAATATGAGGGCTTCTCATTAGGCAAAATGAAGAAGTGGAGTCACTACTTAAAAGCCAACGATTTTCATTTGTTGGCTCAAGTCACAGATTTAACATGATAGGAAAAAAAAAATGTATTCTCAGTCTCGTTTTGGGTTAATATACATTGAAGGATATCTCCTGGGATGGCCCCCGCATCTGAGGTACAATCTAGACAACTTCACGGTGTGGTTCATTCTGTATGTGGACTAACACAAAAGAACTATGAGGAGGAGAAAGGAAACCTTGCCCTGGAAGCAATGTGAAATACAGGAACCGGGAGCAGGTTTCAAAGGCAGTCTAAGGACAAGGACAGAGCAAGTGGCAAAAATCAAGAAACTTGTGTTGCTTGAGTAAATCACCTCCTCTTTACTTCATACTACAGCACTTTTGCAAGGTTGGCGTATAGTTCTCAATTTAGAAGTGGATGGCAAAAAAAAAGCGCAGGTTCATGATGTCATAGTTACTTTTCTCCTTGATTTGGCTGTGCTAGCTAGAGGTCTCATTCACTCAGACATTAATGAAAGAAAGAATTAAGCAACCTGAGAAGAGATTCATGTCACCCTGAAAAAGACATCGAAATGAAATTTTCCCTAAAAAGTGCACATTTTTCTCCCTTGTCTGAGATGAAACTTCAAGGCAGTTGGCTCACATGCAGCCATCTAAAGCTCAGGAAAGAGAAAACTGGTGCAGGTGTTCCCTGCCAAGCAGAAGGAAGCTGGCCATAAGCCTCTGCATCTTCTCTCTATGGCCAGGTCTACCCACTGAGCAGAAGCCATGTACCACACTGAGCTTTCTGTGGACAGAAAGCCACCGAGATAGCATAGACGAAAGGATGTCCAGTCATCACTTTGTGGTTACTGATGTGTTGACATCAGCCTGAGGCTTTGCAGGGCAGTCTGCAGAGGAGACCGAATCAGCAACATCATCTGAAGACACTCCAAATGCAACCCATCTGCACCTGGTTTTGGGTAGGCGAGATGGTGTCTGCCTCTAAGGATTGCCACCTAATTTCCAGCACTGAGGAGTAGATGTATTTCAGAGATGGACCCATTTTAGCGATCAAAGGAGAAAGTAAATTCCCTCACTGTTCATACAGCTGTTCTACCTAAAACCTTGCGTAATAAAGAATTACTGGCAAGATAGACTTTTCTTTTCCTGGAGTGAAAACTTGCTATCAATCTAAGAAAAACAATTTGAAACTGAGACACCTGCCATAACATTATTTTTATTTGATACTGTATTTCATTTGAGTTTGACTTTAAAAGGACGTGTGTGCCTGTGTGCATTAGAGAAACAGTAGATTTAACTGTGGAAAGTGGAGTGAGCAGTCATGAAAACTTTTACCATGTGGCAAGTATATAGTCTCCCTGTAACACCAGGCCAGGTGTTACAGGGAACTGCACAGAAAGGAGAAAATCAGTCATTTACAAGTAGTCCCTTGTGTCCTACCTTTATTACAGAACAGTCTTGCCAGCTTTTGGTGTGCCACTCTGCAAATGAAAGGGAGGAGGACAGCACGGGCAGAGGACTTCCCGGACAGAGGTTATAATTTTGCTCCCTTGGAAGTCCCATGGAAAAGAAAATAACGCGCACGCTATGTGGCACGTAACCGACTGCGTATATAGGTTAGCAGTGATACAGAGCCCTGATAGCACCCGCAAATGAGGAGTAGTAGCAACTAACCCGGGTGGCTGCAGGTCTTACAGGTATCACTCACGTACGGATCAATACGTCACAGCAATCCACATGCATTTGCCAGACTGGGATCTTTCATATTTTACTGGCTACAATTGTACAACTCTTCGGGATAATTCTTTCTAGGTGCTAGCAGCGGTAGTAAATATTTATATTTATATTATGGTGGTGTCCAAAGGAACCAGTAGGGGAGCATTATGCATAGAACTCTATAAAAAAAGAAAAGATATAATCCCTTCCCTGTGGAGTTAACCATCTAGAGGACACAAATAAAGGACAGAAGAATGGGAATAAAATGTACATGCAAATTAGTATAGCGATGAATTGGGACAGCTCTGTGAGTTGTAAGGGTTTTTTTTATTATTCCTTTTAGGAAGAGATAAAGATACACAATGGTTGCTATGAAGTCACTGGGAAATTCTAGGGGACTGGAATTCTTTTTTTGTTTCAGAAAAGTGGGTTTATTAAAACTTTCAACTATTATTGGGTGGGGGTGGGGGTATAAAGAAGATGACAGCCTTTTCAAACTGCCTCTCCCTTCTCCAAGCCTTGGTGGGAAAGGGGGAAGAAGAGGATCACCCCGCCTTCGGGGAGGTTGTAGGGCTGATTGCTGTCACCCCTGGCCTGCCACCTCTGTGGTATTACTGGGCAGCTGAGGGGGACGAGCGAGGACCGGGGCTGCCTCTGCCCCAAACCCATCCCTGCTGCCCAAGGGGAGCAGCCTTGGTGGCAGTCGAGCCCCAGCGGGAAAGAAGAGCAGTCAGATTTGGTATTTAGCTCCTGAGTTTAGCTCCCTGAATTGTTGGTTGTTTACCAGTTAAAGTGGAGCTCTTGGGGTGGATATTAGCAAAGAAGGAATTAATTAGGCAACTTCTGTAATCCTGTCAACACTGCTCTGGCTTGCTAGCACAAGCTGAAGCATTTTCACCTTTTATTCTTCTTTATTCCGAGCATTTCCCAGGTAACAGGGAAGGTGAAGAAGATGACAGCCTTTTCAAACTGCCTCCCTATAATGTACCTTGACAGTGAGATGAAACTGCTTTTTTATGCTGTTTTCTGGGCATAATCCCTTCTTTCTTTTTTGTCTTCATTTCATGGCAACCTGTAATCCTGGAGTTGATCTAAAGAGGCCTTGCTCTGCATGAATCTGTGTCTTATAAAACGTATTCTTCATCACTCTCCAGGAAAAAAAAAGATGTCCTAAGACACTGGGAGCAAAGCAGGGCTTCAAGCAACACAGCAACAATTTCATTGTTCAACTTAAATACTGAAGGCTTTGGGGTTCTGTTTTTTATTTTTAAATGTTGGAAGTGAAATATAGTAGTGATGCTTGAATTCTGAACAATGTCACTTATTC
The DNA here is from genome assembly GCF_036417535.1 of Chlamydotis macqueenii. Lineage (NCBI taxonomy): Eukaryota > Metazoa > Chordata > Aves > Otidiformes > Otididae > Chlamydotis > Chlamydotis macqueenii. The sequence goes on from NC_141556.1 coordinate 160,764,234, forward strand.
CTCTTCTGCTTAGGAGTCAATATAGGGATGTTCTGGGCTACAGTGCTCTTAGCTGTGGGTAATATTGATTAGCTAGATTTTGGGCATAAATATGTAAAAAGAAGGATGGCAAGGAATACGAACGCTTTTTTTTTGTGTGCTACTTTCTGGCAAATTTGATTCTTGTTTATTGTAGCTCATCCTTTTCCTACCTCACAGGAGTAAGAGTTGATGGAAGATACACAGAGCACGCACAAGCATAATATAAAGTTGGCAACTTAAATTTACACAACTTAAATTCATAGTTTAAGAAACACAAATAAGGAAAAAAATTCCCTCCAAGCATTCAAAAAAAAGTTTTTTGGGTTTTGTCTTTCCAGCATTATAAACAAATCCTCATTGCCCAAATGCAGAAGAAAACTTAAGAGGCTATAGCTGCAGGAAGGGGAAGGAGGAGGTTTAAGTTTCTGAGTGACAGAAACTCGTTCTAAATTTAGAAGGACAGACATTATTATCTGTTCTCCCCCACAATAGATTTTCATTATATCTGGGTTTAGTACTGTATTTTTAAAGTTCCTTTTCTTTTTCTCGTGGTTTCTTATTTAGTCTGTGCACACAAATAATAACACTTCCTCACAGCTGAAAGTGTTACACTTTACCAAAGAGCTCTCTGTGTTCTAGCTCAGAAATAAAATACTACAGGTGTGTCTGCAAGTGTCAAGTGAAAAAAAAAAAAACAACAAAAAACACAACAAACCAACATGGAAATGGCAAAAACAATAGCAGCATTAGAAAGACTTGTTTATTCATATGATAATGGGCAGCTTTAATGTGAACTTTTTACATAGCCAAGACAGTGAGATCAATTTAATCCGGGTGGGTTATTCTTCTCTTAGTGTAAAAAACCATTGATTCCTTCCATTGGCACAGTGAGGGAGCTCTTCAGCATAGCGGCACGCTGAGGAAGCTGGTTGAAAGCCACTGAAACCAGCAGGAGCCTTTTAACTGACTCTGAATCAGGCCCCAACACTGTACATAACTGCTCTCCTTTCGCAAAACTTTCTGTTTCTTGAAGACAATTGGATTACCTAGATAAAACTCCCTTTTCCCATTTAAATATTCTGTGTGAATCGATTCTTTATGGAGAAAATATTTTGCTTGCGCTACATCTTCTATGTGTTTAAATTCTGTAAGTGCCGCCATTTATAATCACTTAATCATCCTTTGTTCAGGTGACTAATTATAATAAAACATATTTTATGCATAAAACAGTACGAGACTCATTTTTATACATTTCATTTAATTACTTTTTACTGTGACAAATCACATTGTTTAGAAATGTACTAACAGATGGGGTGGATTTTAAAGTTGGTATAAATTATGACTCCTTAATTTTTGCAAGTGTTGAAGAATTTAGTTGTCTCCATTCAAATTTTTGGCTTAACTCCTGTGGTTTGACTTGTTAGGATTCCAGACATGCAATACAAGGAGCAGGGAATTTCTGGACTGTGCAATGTCTTTCGGGGAAAAAAAAAAATCCTAAGGAGGAAAGGAAGTTAAGACAAAAGGAAGGTCTGAACAGAAGTGCTCAAAATGGCCCGTCCCAGAGCAAGGGTTAGAATGTCGAAGTGCTCTTGTTGAATAGCCCTGCTTGTTAGGGGCAGCAGAAGCAGGACTGTCTTGTGCCCGCATACCAGGTGCAATGAAATAAAGGATCTTAGTGTAACCCTGGTCCAGGAGTGGGGGAAACTCTTATCCAAGTATAAAATAAGAGCTTGGTTAGCTCTAGCCAGCTGTAAAAAGTAGTTAGCAGTGAAACACTGGTTTGGAGCATCTGTTTTATTTTCTTCTTCTCTTTTCTTTTCTCTTTTCTTTTCTTTTCTTGTCTTTTTTTTCTTTTCTTTTCTTTTCTTTTCTTGTCTTTTCTTTTCTTTTCTTTTCTTTTCTTTTCTTTTCTTTCTTTTCTTTTTCTCTTTCTTCTTCTCTTCTCTTCTCTTCTCTTCTCTTCTCTTCTCTTCTCTTCTCTTCTCTTCTCTTTTCTCTTCTCTTCTCTTCTCTTCTCTTCTCTTCTCTTCTCTTCTCTTCTCTTCTCTTCTCTTCTTCCCTTCTCTTTTTTCTCTTCTTTTCCCTTCCCACACCTCCTCTCCTCTCCTCTCCTCTCCTCTCCTCTCCTCTCCTCTCTGAACCTCTCCTCTCTGAACCTCTCCTCTCTGAACCTCTCTGAACCTCTCTGAACCTCTCCTCTCCTCTTTTGAAAAGCAGAAAGTCTTTCAGTGTCAGTAATTTTAAATTTGGATGTTCCCATTGAGACATCTCCTTTACTAGGCTTCTTCTCAACTGCCCTTCGATCTGCTCAGCAGCTGTGTTACTGCTGACACTTCATTGCCCTGCCCTCACTGTTACAGAGCAGATTTTCCTCCCACAGCCCAGGCAGATGGGCCACCATAGGCAAAGCCACATTTTTTTACCCACTACTCCAAATCTGTCACCATTCTTCTCAAATCCTCCCCCACAAGTCCTTTGGATATATATTACTCCAAACCCTGCTCCTAGTGCTCCTGGAAGAGCTGTCACCAACAAATCTCCATTTATGACCTTTTCACAATCCCCTTTCTCTGTGCTTTGTTTTACACCATAGCTGTTTTGTAAACCCTGCCTGCTTACATCCTGTGCTGCATTTATGATCGGCAGTAAGTTGTCTAAACATAGGTGTAGGTTGTCCCACCTGGCCTTGAGCTATACTGTAAGGGTATGGATCATATCAGCAAGGTCTACACAGCTGTCTTGGATATGGTTAGATGTCTAAAATGACTCTAGATGTTTGTGTTTGGTCAACTGGCTACTAACCCATGTGAATGAACATTAGCTGCCTTTAGTAACAAAAGCTGCACCACATGGCCACCTCTCAGGCATTTGCAGCTCCTTGCAGTGATCATGATGGTCTTCAGACTGCTGCAGCTTAAACTGTCTGAATAGCTCACTTCATCAAGGCTCTTTGAGAAAGATCTCCTTGATCAGGTGGTGATCATAAAGATGTGTGAAAAGAAATGGCCAGGTTTCTTAGGAACAGATAGAGCATGACTGACCCAACTGTATTCGTGAGTCCCACTAGCCCCCGAAGTGGTGCCCTGCAACAATGTTTGCTTTCCTGAGAGGTCTGCACTTGACATACACATTTTCCTTTTGGATCCAAAATTCCCTTCTAGTACTCCCCAGATGTCTCCTCATGCTCTCACCTGAAGGACATGTGCCTACGTTCTCTGTGCATGACACCAGTGGGTGGAGGACTTAAGTCTGTGCTCAAAATAAAGTAGAGATATTATTTACATTGGCACTTGCTGTTTTCAGTGCCACTAATGTCTACCCATGAGGCCTCATCCGTACATAGAGTATACACAGTGCAGAGCAGGCATACAGGTGTGCAGAATAGATTCCACTACGTGTGCTCTTCTACTTCTGAAGATAGATAAAAACCACATTAAATTAACAAGGAATGTCATCAAGTCTTAGCAAGTTACTAACCTCATAGATCTGTGGCTATAAGACTGTTGACTGGTAGGCTGTTGTTTTTTCCATGCTTGCCAGTTTTGAACTGGTATTAGAGAATTTGGAAACTCTGGATTTAGAGTTTGGTTTTGAAAGTTCAGCTGATTCAGAGATTAGGAAGCACCAGCATAACTTCTGTACCCATTATCTCATGATTTAAATGTTCTCTGTTTTACATTAGCTAATGATTTAAGTGCCATTAGATATCTTTTATGACATCCAATATGAAATAATCAACTGGCTTAGTGCAACATTGGTCCCATCCATCAAACTCCTTATTCCTCCCACAGCATTGTTAATGAAATGCTGGTAAGAAAGCTCACAGACTGGAGTATAGCGTTAGAATTAAGGGGGTGAAAGGTGACATTTCATTATTCAATTTCTTTTCTTGGAGTCCCATTTCAGTTCAACAAAGAGTCTGGAAGAGATATTTCCTCAGAAAATGTTTTATAACTCCTATTATATTCGTCCTAACTATTATTTATGTTTAAGCTGATTTGCTGATAATATAGCAACATTCAATGGACAAGAAAGGCCGTATCTCTTTTAAAATATACCTCATAATCTCTTTTAAAAACATACCTGATGCTGGAGCTCCACATGGTTCTTTTGAAGGTAGATCCTGGTAGGTCTTTGTGTCCTTATGTTCTTTGTAGTGACACGTGTGTCAGCTCAAAAAGATCAGCCTGTTGTTTTAATAAACTTTATTACAATGGAGCTGAAAATGGATGTTGTTCCTCGTGGTTTTGCCTGACTGATTTGTAGGTGAGGGTGAAAATGTGTGAACATGGAGATAAAATGTTGTTACATGTGGGACTGCAGAGTTGCTCCGAGGCCTTTCAGTGGAGTCCTCATTAAAAGATAATATACCAGTAAATTAAAAAAGAAACCGGCATCATTGCACACTCACGTGCTAGGGGGTTGAAGGAGAAGGACGTGAGCAGCAGGGCAGGGACCTAGACCATCTATTTAGACACCTTCCTCTCCAATTGTTGAAGCCTCTAGAGAGAAAGTGGAAATCCTCCGCTGCAATGGGAGCTGATTAGGCAATAAGGAAAGACCTTTGGAGGGGGACAGAAAGAGGAGCTGGGGTGGAAGAAGGCCCACGGCAGTCTGAGGAGCAGTTGGCCAAGAAGGAGCCAGTGTTTGTTTTGTGGAGTTGCATTTTTTGTGAAGTTAATGATAAAGGCAAATACCAGGAAAGGTGCAAAGCTGGAAAGCAAGTCCATCTGCACGTCTTCTGTTCAAAGCAGAGCAGGGACTCCAGTTGCTTGGAGAACCACCTTTCTTTGAAACTATTTTGAGGTGAAAATTTCAGCTCTTTGTACAACCGGTTAAAGCTTTTCTAATTCCCCTTTAATTTGGGAGCACTCAGAAAGCTCTCAGCATTTCTGCAGGTAACTGGCAAGCTCTTTGCCACTCTTTAATGAGCTCTTCCTTTACTGAGAGATCAGGATTAAATTATTGTTAATATACACAGAAGAGGGGCATTAATTAGTTCCAAGGAAAAGAGGATATTTAACCTGTCCTTGTAATTATCACCTAAAGTACATAAACCATCTGCTGAGACTGGGTTCTTTTAAGACTGTTTCAGGTTATCATGAAGACTTTTTCAATCAGGCACAAGCTCGTTCGATGCCGCTCAAAGCACTGGAATCTCCACTCTACTGCATTTTTCCAATACGGCACAGGCAACTTCATCTAGCCAGCTGTAGTGGAAAGGCTTGAGGTTGTCGGTTTTCTTCTCTGTGTAAGATTTATGTCATGTTTAACAGGCCAAAATATGCATCCTTCTGCTTGGAGAGAAGAGGGACGCTATAATAGGTTCAGACTTTTTTTGTGGAGAAGTCGAAATGTAGCACCAAATTCTGAAAAGGTTTTAATTAACAGCTTGGTTTTGCCAGACTTTTCTAGTGAAGAACTAACTTAGCTTATGGACTGTAACTCCAAAAAAGAACTATTGATATGTTAATTGTATATGATTATGAATGGTTATTTATGGCATTGGATCTCTCTGCTAAACCAATTATGCTCTATTTGTGAGATTTGCATTATACTGCATCTATAGCATTTAATTAAACTTCTATTTCTCTTCTTTCTTTGTGTTTCTTTCTTTTTGTTTTTCTTTTCCAGCCTTAAATGTATGATAAACTACACTAGTCACTCAGTGGTTAAAGCTGAAATCAGCTCTTCATTTGATTGCCCTCACGAACATCCTATTCCATTTGTGCTGCCCAGAAAATCTTAGCTGTGCCCCCTTAAACATTAACTCACCAACTTACCAGCTGAAGCTCAATGAATTTTTATAATCATATCTTATGTATTTCCAGAACTAGACGGATCAGTCACTCTGACGCTGTTGGTGAAAACCATATTCTGTATTTTAATGTATGTTTAAATATATTTGTATAAACATAAAGGGGATGTTTAAAAACAGTGTAATGGCACAGCGTGCTATAATCTGAGTGTTTCTTTTGGTCTCCATCTGCCAGTTAATAAACAGCGTATAAAGTCAACTGCATAACCAATGCTCTAATTCAGAACATATCAAAAGGTTTGCGTGGGCGAGGTAAATTGGGCTGATAGTGAGTCAGGAGCTGGCTGGGTCCCTCATTTGTTCATTCAGAGAATTTTTAATGTAGAACTAATTTTCAAGTAGTTGAATTTTTGTAAAGAAAATGAAATCCTTAAGGGGGCAATTTAGCGGGAATCCTCTGAAACACAGTTCAACATGGATTGGCTTTTCACAGCTGTTTCATGTGGAAAAGGATCTTAGGTTTTCATTCCCTCGACACCTGCTTTCTCTTTCTTTTCTGTAAGTGTATTGCAGTGCACCTATTGAAAGAGCTGATAGGGGTTACTGGAGAAGGGGGTTAAATCATTATATGGGATATACTTCTGTGTTACTCAAAACTTGCTTTGCCTCCTACTTGCAGTGTTAGTGCCAAAAAATGTTAGTTTAGGGCTTTCCACGGTCGAAGCATCCAAAAGTGGGAGTAAGGAGATAAATATCCAACCTCCCTGCACCCCCCTCCTGTGCACTGGTTGCTGTATTACTGGGACAGGGTGCTGAGAAATCAAGAGTGTAGGAGCTGATCTTCCAGTTCACATATATATATACACCTATATGTGTATGTGTGTATATATGCATATATACATATATGTATATAAAAAACTCCACTGTCCCTGCTTGGGCAGTGGCAAACAGCATAAAGGCAGTTCTTCAGTTTCAGAGCATAATAATATCCTCTTCCCGGCCACAATGCTATTCATCACAGCCTTTTGCCAAATAACAGGCCTAAGTGGCCTGGAGGTCTTTCTGTGGACACTGTTCCAGATCCAGTTTCCCAAAGAACATTTTGAAGCATGCCAGTCCTAAAATATTTTCAGTCTTACTCAGAAAAACTCTCACTAACAAAATTCTACTCTCAGACTTGTGTTCTCTAAGAACCTGAGTCCCTTCTGTCTCAGCCAAAGTCTCAACAGAAAGGAGTTTTAGTGTTTTACTTGCATCCTAGGTGCACGATTTAAAAGGTTAAAAACACGCAGCAGGAACAATTTGAAGCTATTTTCTGTGTGTGATCACAGGGACGGGACATCATAGGTGGAATAATTGTATCAGAAGGGAACCTATTTAACTAGGTTCTCTCTACTGTTACGCGTTAGCACATAAAGTAGGAGCACAGCTAGGCACTTATCTCGCCTGTGTGTTGGGGCAAGCACAAAAGTGTTTATCGTCGTGACATTAGTAAGGGAGCCATCGCTAGAAGCTAGTTTGAGATAGCTGGGGGGAAAAAAAAATATAGCTCTTATTTCAATTGGGACAATTTGCAAATACCCAAATCTTCTATTGTTGGAAGGGCTTATTTTACGACACAGAACCTGTAGTTAGTGCACCCCAAAAGTTCTTTTTTATGATCAGCTGAAGCACAGACAAATCATGAAAAGACAATTGTACACTTTCTTGTGTTGCTTTATGGGCTTTAAGTGCCTACAAAAAAGGATTCCTTATGCTTTAATTTCTCTTTATTTTTTTGACTGTAAAGACCCATGGGGTAAATGCCAGTCCCACAATCCTGCAGTTATATGGTTACTGTCAGCCTGCTCAAATGATGCTTCCTGTTCATTAGGCGTCCTTTCATCTGACAACAATGTACTGGCTTTGCTGCAATTCTTAGTCAACGCCCATCTCTTCAATAGCCTGTGAATAGTATTAAATAGTGTTTATGCTAGCTATTGTTGCCTTTTGTGTGGTTTGTCTAATTCACAGAGAAAAGTCTGCTTTTGTGGTCTAAGGCTGGCTACGTCATGGCACGCCATGTGCCTTCTGATGGGATCCATTCCTGCTGAGTGATAACATTACAGGCCTGAACTCCTTTGCAATACAATCCAGCATTCTTAACACAGTCAATACACTCACAGGCAATCTAGTTTACTCTTTATATTAAGAGGTTTAGGGAGACAAAGCTCATCTAAATACCTGCTTGTGAAACAAATAAGATGCATTCAACCCATTTGAGAATTACTCCCCAGCTCCCACACAACTACACAATAAGCACCAGAAATCAAAAATTAAAAAAAAAAAAATACTGAGGCTGTGCAACGAATGCCCAAATATTCCAGGTAGAGTCATTCGGCATACACACACAGATGGCACATTTTAGCAAATAAGGTGGCATTATTGTTCCTAGTCATTGCTCAAGATGAGGCTTAATACTAGAGTCAAAGTGGCTGCTTTTCTTTGCTTAAACTACTCACAAAAGAGAAAGGATATTGTACGGATGATTACATTATCCCGTAGCTCAGGAGCCTTTGCAGGGCAGGTATGTTGCTGTGCCTTGAAAGGGCTTTTGATTTAAGCAGATCATTAGAGGCTCAACGTGTAACTGATCCTTAGCTGTCTCTGGCTTTTGGTCTATATAGGTTGTTCTTGTCTAACCGTATGCTCCCTGTTCTAGATACCTAAAATCTTATTGTTTTCCTTCCCTCAGTCCCTCCCTCCAGCCTCATCACCACGCAGCTAAAGTTGGTTTCCAGCTTTGCCTTGGGAAGTGTACAAACACATACAAATGCAACTGGAAAGTGAGGCTTACACTGCTCAATAGTGCCATTTGTTTGTCCCAGGAGTTGTTGTCCTCCCTGCGTCAAGCTTTGAACAAGATCAAGAGTAGCTTCTAAAAAATACGACAATGAAAAGAATGCACACAAATAGTAATTATTACTCTGTAGCTGCTCAAGCTATAATACCCTCCATGGCCAGGAGCAAGCAGCGAGGCAGGGGACAGGGTGGGGCTGGGAGTAGGTGGAGGCTGAACTTTGTGCATCATAGGAGAGCATTGCAGATGGCCCTCCTGATCAGCATAACAAGGGAGATCCATCATACCTGCTTTTCTCCGAGGTATTATGGGCCAGATCCACAAAGGCATTTAGGACTGTAAGGCTCCCGGCAAAGGAGAAGCACCAAGGTGAACACTCATAGACAACTTGAACATAGAGTTCTCCACCTGAACCCGCCACCCTTTAGAGTCAATTGGAAGAGACTACTTCATGCTTGTGTTCACGTCCAACATTGTTCTGCTGAAGGACACCTTATAAATGCTTATTTCTTGCCACTGGTAGAAAGTGGGATAACCAGCCCAGGAGTGGACATTGCTAACATCTAGCTAAAGTTTGGAAAGATGAATCCCACTCACATGTACTTCAGTACTTGTGTGGATCCAGAGCTCCAGGTTCTGCTGTCTTCCTGGGCCTCATGGCTAAAAGCTGTTTTTTCCAGATAGATAACACAGAAAAGGAATGAAGTCCTTATTAATTCTCTCTCTTTTGTTTTTTTTAAAGTTTCTGAGTGCCTCCAAGCTACACAGAAGACAGTCATTCTTTCCATCTTAGAGTGAAAAATGAATAAAATAATCTGTCTGTCATAACAACATGAAAGCATTTCCTGAATTACACCCCTGACTTCTGAATGAGGGTGTTCAACTGAAATGAGTCAGTGCAAGTGGAAAAGCACACTGCCAAAAAACAAGGAGGAACCTGGCAGTCTAGAGAAGTTGCTGGATAAGAGCTTTTTCCCCTGTATGCAGATCACCTTCCTATGGAAACAAGTTGAGCAAATGCTCACCCGGAGTCAGTCAATGAAAGAGAGCCTATGCCCTGCACAAATGCATTACCTTATTTTGCTCCTGAGAATGAATGAGGTGGGCTTTGACTAACGCTTTCAGCAGAAGGCATTGGAAATGAACTAGGGCTGTCAGCAAAGCTCATTGATTTTGCAGGACCCATCCAAGTTGTATATTATAGTTTGGAGGAAGAGTACTCCCTTTTCAAAAGATAATTTCTCAATGTACTGCCCGTGTTTGTGCTTTTGTGCAAACAATAATGGTTTCATAAACATTTTATGTGATCAGCATTTAGCAATATCTGGGAAGTTGGCAATTCTGACAAGGTTTTACAGATATCACCTTTTTTTTTTGCCATTAATACTTTCTTCCCTTTCTGTTTATGTTCCCAGATTGATTTCCAATAGTTAAAATATAAACAATAAAGGCAACCTTAGTTTTCAAGTCTGCAAATAGGAGAGACAATGTATGCAACCTCCTCATTGATTGACTCTTCTGTTTTTATAGATTCATGCTCTTGAAAGAATCATTAAACACCAGAGAACATGATTTGTTGCCATTGATTACATGACATACTGCTCTGACATACATGGTTTTTATATCTAAGTTATTAATTATGTTGTTAATGTAATTTGCAGACCGCAAGATAAATCATTCAACTTCTGACTGGATATTACTGGATATGTTGCATATATAAATACATCTTTGGGTGGGAAGGGAACTGTTACCAAGAATAATAGATTAGAAGGCTACTAGTTTGCCTTATAAATCATTATGAGCTAAGGAAAACTTCCTCTGCCCATTTATTTTATTATCTTGCAAATGCTGAGTTTCTCAACACCTCTGGTGTTCGTGTGCTAGAGTGATACACATAATCACTTCATTTCAATACAGAGGAAAGTCTTGCAATTGTTGTGTTCATACTCCATCCTCATTCTCTCAAGAATTTCACAGTTTAAGGTTAATAAGCTACAGGACATAGAAAGCCAAGCTTAATTTGGGTCCTCCCAAAGGCTTCATTAAATGTTTTTTCCCCTTTTCTGGTGGTGGATGCTTTGTGCTAGCTTAATTCTCTGTAACTTTCTCTTCCCAGCAGTGATTGCCAAGAAATTAATTATGACAGCCGGTGTCACGAATGTGTGCAGCAGTAGTCTGCTGCCACTAGCGACAGACTCACGCACTTCAAAGTGGAGGTCTCTGCATTTGTACCAACAAATCGTTTTTTAAAGTTCCTCCTGTTTTGTACTTCGTTTCAACAGGTCTAGCTCTTTCCTTAGTTTCAGAAGGCTTTAGCAGCAACAATTCAGGAGTTACCCTGGGAGCACACTGCAGATTATGCATGCTTGCCTGACATTTGACAGATGCCCTTAAAAGGCTCAGTTTCCTTTTCATAGAGGCCAGGGGGTTGGAGGAGGGTGGAGAGCTAGAAACATTTCTGAAGTGAGTGACATATGTTTAAATGTCAAGGTGGTCTTACTGAATCGCTAAGCACAACCCTTGTACATCGAAACAGAGACTAGGCGGGAAACGTCCTTTTTAGTTAGAGCTAAGAATTCACATCTTTTAATATTCTTGAACCCAGAGATGACATAGTCCTTCATTTGGAGGGGGAGTTGAATGCTGAAGATTGAATGTTGTTTCTAGTGTATGCTAAGACGCCTTCGAAAGTCTCTCCACATGTGAATAGTGAGTAAAACATGGTTTTTAACAGGTAGTGCCGAAAGTGTGAAACTCGAGAAGGTAAAGTTTCTCCCCTCCCTGCTCGGCTCTGTCCACGTCAAGGTTTACATTGACTGTTGGCACAGTAATGATGAGTAGAGCCACAATTACAGCTAGGATATGGGCTGAGTGTAAGGAGGACGAATATTCATCTTATCTCTTAAAAGAACAGAAAATTCTGCATCCTGAGTTGAGCCCAAATCTTGTTGCTGTTTGCTTTAGCAGTTTAATTGGTTTGGGAAATGTTCAGCGTCTCGGCAACAGGGCTTGATACAAAGGACTTAACATCATGGTTGACCTTTTTTTAGAGCATCAGCACCACAGTCATTCTCAAACGGAAACAGAGAGGTGGCCTTGAGGAAGGGAGGTGCTCCTGGTTTCGGAGTTGGGCATACATCATGGAGGAGTCTTGCCTGCAGAAGGAGTCACGCACATGCTCACCTCTTCCCCTTCCTTTGCCCTGAGGCCCACCAAAAGGAAAGTGGTGTGCTCAAACTACATGCAAGTCTACATTCAAATTTTTCTTCAAATCCTTGGTGCAGATGACTCAGGAACTGAGGTCAGGAGCATGCTCCTACACATTTCCACAGGTAAAATGTGGAGACCTTAAAAGTTAGTAGGTTGTTTTGGAAAGTGGCTGGCTTAAGTGTAACCATTATTGGGTCTCCAGATCCCTTTTATAACCGACAGAACAATTGCTGTCATCAAAGTGGATGCAGGTTTGAACCCCTCCAGCAGACATTATATCTGTTTTTAGTGAACCCATTATTTTGAGGTATTGTATATGAATTTCATGCTCATACGGAACTAGTAGCACTAGTCAGAGTAAGGAATGGTGCAGGCAACCCTGGTTCAAGGTTCAGTGCCCAGCAGTCCTTATCAATCTCAGACCTGATTTGTCCTGAGAAGATATTGCCAATTATGTCATGGTAGCTGGAAGTAGATAGATATCTCCTTGGGAGGAAAAAAAAAATGACCACCATCATTTTGACTTGTCATCTAAATTGAATTTGAACTCAGCTCTCTAGAGAAACACGTCCACTGCATTAAACAACTGGGAGAATTAATGCTCTCATCGATCCCATTCATCGTTCCAGATGTGTGTGCTCACAGCTGCGTCTGACTTCTCCGTCTTAAGCAGTCAAACCGTGGGCCTGAAGGGGCAGAGTGTGCTGGTCTATCCAGCTGTGCGAAACAGCGCCAGCCCTGCTGGTCTCAGAGTGCCTTGGTTCATACCGATGCGAACAAGCAGAAGCAGAGGTTGGGTGATGAATGACATGCAAAGGCAGTTTCCCTTTATTCGTTTCAGTGTCTGCTTTGAAACACAAGTAGAAAGAGGAAAATTAAAACAACAGTGTCAGTTAACATTGATGAACAAGTTTAAAATTTAACATATCAGCAAATCTGCGGTTCGCTTTACATTTGTATGACACAAAGTTTCTAAGAGTGTGTGTAATATGGAAATAGTTCCTGTCCACTGGATGAAAAGTACGTGTTTTGCAGGGGCCACAGCTATAGTGTAGTGAAAGTGACAGTCAAATATTAATTGATTGCATCTGGACTTCCCCCATTGGATACTCTGGAATAATGGCCCTTAACCGATGTATGTTGCATCTACTTCCAGAAGATTTTTTTTTTCCTGGAAAGCTTGGATGAAGATCATTTGAAGATGATAGAGAATGAAACACACAAAATTTCAGGGGGATTACATTTTTATCCTTGATGCTTTGAAATTTTAGAAAGGTTTTTTAAAAGTATGATTATCTTAATGATATCACATACCACCTATGATAGTCACATGTATAGATATGCAAAACATTTCACTGCTAAAGACTACCTTTTTCTGTTTTGTTTTGTTTCTCTTGTACAGAATACCAGATACTTTTTAAGAGGATTAAAGTAGACATTGATTAAAATGTATGCAAAAATTTGTTCAGGAAAACTGAGAGCAGCCTTTTTACTGTATCAGTTTATACACACAAATTGACTTTCTGACTGATAAGGAGGGCAGGAGGTAGATGAGCAGGGAGGAAGGAACAGCATCCTAGGAGTGATGACAAAAGGTGCTGGAAGGATCCCAGATTATCAGCACAATGTAGGAAGGGGGTGGAGAACAGCATGCAAATGTCCTTTCCTATGTGCAGCTTGTGTGAGAGCCCTGATGGATGTGGGGAATGAGGCTAAGCAAACGTAATACTGACAAGCTGTAAAAGGGGGAGGTAGGTCATCAAAAAAGCCCAGGAGACTGAGGAAGAGAGACCGTATCGTTTAAGACCATCTTAAAGCTGGTTAAATTGTTTATTCCTGTTCTTTCTCCTTATTAGACTATTTCAGATCTTCACTCTGAGGCTGCAAAACTTATTTTGAACGCTCAGGGAAAATCTATTCACAGGCTGTTTTCTAATCCACCTTGACTTACAGCTAAGAAATTAAATCAACTGCCAAACCTCCTGTAGCCTTCTCTTCTTCCCTCCCCATGCACTTCTCACTGAGGAAGCAGTGAGGCAAACATAGTGTTGTCTGTTAATAAAATGCACATAGATAAAAGACATAAAATTAACATATCACAAGATTATAAAAATCACAAATTCTATTCAGTCTTCTGTTCCAGTAGCCTCCCTGTCAGTTATTAATTTGACCTTTGCAAATACTTTTGGCAGTACGTCACATGGTTATAAATCAGCGTCGCCTTCAAAACTGCACACAAATCTCCAAAATACTAAAACCACCTTATAGTGCAAAGTCAAGCATTCAGCTCCTGTTAATGCAATTTAAAGTGTATTGATCTCCGTCGGCGTAGAGTACAGTTTTGCCTAAGGTTGCGCGGCAAGCGCAGAGCACAGCAGGGTCCAGTTTACACAACCCATAAGTTCCCTACCTCTAGAGGCACTCTCTGTCTTCTTGCCACTCTTTGCCACATTCTCTCTCATTCCTGATTTGTAACTTCAAGCTTGTCTAAGGCAATATTTGTAAATTTTAGGTCTTTGTCGTAGTTCAGCCCCGATCGGACCAGACTACGCAGTCTCTCTCTCACTCCCCCCACCTTCCGAGAGAACAGGGGGAGAAAATATAAGGAAAAACGACTCGAGGTTTGAGATAAGGACAGGGAGAAATCCTTAAAGTTACCGTCACGGGCAAAACAGACTCGACTTGGGGAAAACTATTCATTTATTACTACAAACAGCAGGATAATGAGACAGAGAACAAGATAACCTCCATCCACCCCTCCCTCTTCCCAAGCTTAACATTATCTCTACTACCTTCCCCCCCCGAGCAGCACAGGGGGGAAGAGGGAATGGGGGTTGCAGTCAGTTCATCACACATTGTTTCACGCCACTGCTTCATGGTCGGGGGAAGAACTCCTCACATTCCTCCCCTGCTCCATTGTGGGGTCCCTCCCACGGGCCACAGTCCTTTGTGGAACTGCTCCAGCGTGGGTGATCTCTTCCACGGAGTTCAGTCTCTCCAGAACAGCTGTCCCAGCGGGCCCTCCACGGGCCACAGCTGCCTTCAGGCATCCACCTCCCCCGGTGCGGGGTCCTTCATGGGCTCCAAGTGGATCTCTGCTCCTCCGTGGACCTCCACGGGCTGCAGGGGGACAACCTGCTCCACCATGGTCGTCACCACAGGCTGCAGGGGAATCTTGGCCAGGAGCCGCATTACTCCTCCCCCTCCTTCTGAACTGACCTTGGTGTCTGCAGCCGTTCCTCACAACAGGCTGGTAGGTGTCTCTCAGGATCTTTTTTACATCTCATTCACTTCTCATCTCCTCTCCACTTCTTGCAGCCGGGCTGGACCGAGTCGGGCCCAGTCGGCTGCCTGGCGAGAGGCCAGAGGGTGAGGCCTGCAAGGCCCATGAGGCCTGCGCCTCCCCCTCTGCGCCTCTGCCCCCGCTCAGCTTCTTCACATCTTCTCTTCTCTCTCTTTTTTTCTGTTTTCCCATTCTTAAATACGTTATCGCAGAGGCGTTATCACGAGACATTCTGCTACCAATCGGCTCGGCCTTGGCCAGCAGCGGGTCCGCCCTAGGCCTGGCCAAGTCCCCTGAACAAAGGGGAGCGACTTCTAGCAGTTTCCTACAGAAGCTACCACCTTAGGCCCCCCCTACTAAACAAAACCACAACAGTCTTTAAAACTGCAAGTCAAAAAAGGCGATAGGGAGTATTTTTAAGAACTGTGTGGCTCACTGTTTCTAGACTTTCCTATCCACAGAACAGACCATTAATATTTCAGCTAAGAGAGTGACTGGCAGAAGCAAGATTTGCTACCCAGACATGCAGAAAGAGGAAAAAACTCCAGCTGCTAGTAGTTTATGCCAACTGCTACCTGCTAGGCCACAGAGGAGCCCTGCAAACATGGTCCGTGGGTGCTATTTGTGACTCTGCAGGTGAGCTCAGTCCAGGGGACACAGGCAAAACAGATGTTCCTTTGGCGTGCCTGTGCTGAAAAGCAGTGGTGCCTACCGGGTGACTCTTGGGTGCGTCAAAATAGAGACAAAATTGTAGTCTCTATTCCTTGTAACCTGATGTCAACTAATATAGGAACACCACCAACAACTTTCCACAGTTCAACCATTTGCTGCCTCTTAAGCGAGCCACCATAAATGACACTGGAACAAGATAGGGTGCCCATAGGAAAACCTCAGCGAAGGAAAAACCTCTAACAGGCAGCTTGTTAAGCCTCGCTAAATCAATCCCATTCCAGCACCTGCCCTTAGCACTGCCCTTTACAGCACAAGAAAAGGCTCCATCGAGTCCCCAAGATCCATACCATGGGGGCAACAGGCAGCTTCACTTTTCACCTTGCAAATCACTCCTGGCATCTGCATTGTCCTCTTTTTTGCATTTCACCTACATCCAAGGTCTGGGGGTGTTTAGGCACCTAAAGCTGTACATAGGCATCTGCAGGCACTGATGTACCTCTCCAGATCTGCCCAGGGGCCTTCTTCCTAGATGCTGTTACTGGTTTTCTGAACCACATCCTCTTTGCCAGCATGTTAGCCCATTCATCTTCCTTTAAAAAATGTTGCAGAGCAGTTAACAGCTCCATGAGGAACTGTTGACATTGCTAATGCTTACAGATTAGAAAATGTTAGTTCCATGCAAATTATACTTAATTACTGTTGTAGGATAATAATTATTTTTCATTAATAGAGTCTTAAATCTTTGAAAGCCTTAAATACTGTATATCTCATTATGTTACACAGTACAAAACCAATGAAACCCTTTCATTAATTCATTAATGATTAGTTGGAAAAGCAATGTGACAGATTATTATACATGCTACCAAGTACTATTAGTACACTGATATACACAGCTTAATTTAGAACTTTAATATTAGAGTTTTAGTTCTTCAACCATGGAAATTGAGTAGAAAATGACTATGAAGATAAATTTTCATTTTATATTTTTTCTTCAGCTGCATTTTCTGCCATGTACTCCTCCTTTTTTACAATTCAAACAATAAAAAAAAAAAATCTTTTAACATGGAGGACTAGGTTTTTTTTTTTTTTTTAAAGCTAGGTATCATTTAGTTAATGGACTTCCAGTCAGGCAAAATGTCAAAATCAGCAATTCCATACCTTTTGAAGGCTGTGAACTCTCTCTTAACCCAGTTGAGAGACCAGATGGAATTGCTTAAGCAACTAAATCAAGCTTTTCCTTCTGGACTATTACACTCTCCCAGTGAACCAATGCCATGAAGATCAGGTTAAAAGGTTCGTGAAAGGAAGTTAAAGAACATCATCTTATTAGAGAGAGAAAGAGAGAACGAGAGAGGGCATGAGTCTTGTTCCCTACACACCTTCGTCTCAAGTGGAGACAAGGGGGTACACCCAGCATATAATGTGTGCTAATACAGCAGTCTGGGACAGGTCAGGCAAATAGCACCCTAAAACGCCCATTCATCACCACCATGACTCTACCTGGCAGGTCTACAGCTCAGGCACAGACAGCTGCTTCTTCAGTCAGGAAAGCTGGAACCACGTGCTGGGTGGTGAGTGCTCCCTGAGCCATGCTGTGCTCTCTCGCCCCCGTGCACGTGACCAGACTGTTCAGGTCACTGAGTCTAATTGAACCGGTGTTTTCACTACATACGAATAGTAGACGAACGAAGAAAAAGATGCATGTATTTCTGCCTGAATGCACTCTTGCAGTAAACCAAGTCAAGATTAAATGCACATGCATCATTGCTTTATTTTTGTGAACTCTACATAAAATATGGACTTCAGCCATATGAGACAATGTCTTTAAATGAAGGCTTTGGAAATGTCTGTTGGCAGAGAGGATGTTTTGCAGGAGATTCTGTAGTAACTTGTGCTTGGTGGACAGGATTCTTTTTCTACTCTTAAAATGGAAGGAGCAATGGACAGATCAATTCCTCTGCTTAAATAGAACATTGTGGGAAAAATGCACTGGAACAACCCTTGGAGGATACCTGTCAGCCACCAGACGTTTTCTTCCTTTCCTACTCCTGCATTATGTTGGGTGGCCTTTGGTGGCTGCAGGATTTTACCCAGTTGTACTCACACTAAATAGAGAGCTCCAACTTTCCAGAAAGACTTTGTAAAAATATAGGCTTTCTGCTCCACAAGAAAGTCCAACCCTTTGAAATGTGCTTTGATCACACAACAATATCAAGTCATGGAGCTATTATTACACCTGTGCCACCTAAAAAAAAAGACAAAATACTATTAAAAAATATTGTAACAATTTATCCAAATCTTTTCTGATGTTCCATTCAAATTTTTAGTGTCAAATTGTAATACAGGAAAGCACTAAATAAATGAAATCAGAACTTGGTTTAAACAAGTTGAAGTCAAAGTTTCAACACTTCCGCATAGAAAACATTGTTGATGTTGTGTGCTTGCAAAAAAATTTTGGAATTTTCTTGAGTCTACTGTCCAATAGAAAGGTCGCCCGTCAGTTTTGTATTCATGAAGTTATTCAGAGCAAGCAGTTTAACATGCTCTAATGAGCAGTATGTAAAGACAGAAGACATGCACTTAACCAACAAACAATGTGTTTTCTTCTACTCCATACTCAACAGAATGCAAAATAAATTCCATTATTTGCTTCATTTGCATCTTTTGGGGATAGTAATGTATGGTAAACATTATTAGTGCTTTACATTGACAGCTGTCTGTGGAAGAAGGACTGAGAAGTTAGTCTTACCACAGGGCGTAAATAATCACTGACCCTCTGAAAAGAGACTGTGGCTGGGAACACTAGGAGTGGCAATGTCCCTGCAGGCCAGCCAGTCTGAGGATCTTTTTTAATGCTCATTGTAAATCCTGAAGATGTACAGAAAACTTCAGTTTCTGTGATGCTTTCTAAACCACAGGAATATATTTAACACATTAATAAAGGGGAAAAAAAAGCCAAACTAACCCTAGGAACAATCCAGTTCCTGTCGTCTCTCTTGATTTTTCACTTAGTAGACTTCTTTATGGATTAAAAAAACTTTTTTTCTTCTTCTTCTTGTAAAGAGTGTTCATTGAAGCTTGGCCAATAGATGGTATCACCCTTTCCAAAGTCTATGCTATGGGAGGCCTATGGAAGCATATCTGCTCAAGGCATTCATGCAAATTATTACTTACTGCCCTATATGCTCATAAATTAATAGCTTCTCTGTGGATGAAAAACAGAAATTAGACAACCATTAAGGTTGAACAATGTATAAAGAATATTAAATATTAATATATGAAATGAAAAAATATTGCAAGAGATATGAATAGATATGCCAGGAGCATAACAAGCCAAACCTAGGAATGTAAATAATAAAAACATGTTTTCAGCTAGATATTCTGGATGGTTTAGTATTCAAATTAAAGTTTGTTTTCCCATTCAATAAAAACAAAACAAAAAGTATTTACCGTTGTTGCCTTATTTGCATGAGAGTTAATTTTCCTCCTGTGAACAGAAACAGATCTTTAAGCAGAGGCAAATCGGTATGGAAAGGCCACTTTCTCATCGGTGTGCTTTTCAAGGAGCGTTTCAGTGAGGTGTGGACGGCAGTTCTGCAAGTTCAAGAGCAAGAATACCCTTTACAATTTTAAAGTGTTATTTGAATGAATAATTGCAAAGCTAGCTTGTGCATTTTAATGACTTGTCTCAGCAGCAAGTATAAAATTGAAATGGAAATTGGATGAAAAGTTTACTTAGTAGTGGGATAAGGTTGCCTGTTACTAAAGGATTGCGGCTGACTGCATGTGTCACTTGTCTCTGGCGGTGACGGCTCTTGTTAGAGCCCCATCGGAGCTCCGTCATTTCACTCGGTGCAGCAGCTGTAAATAACCATGTTAAAAAGACCTTATTTCTTTGTGGATCCAAGTTCATTTTTGAAACCCGTTACACTCTGGTCAGCTTCAGCTTATTTATTTTAATTCTGAATTAAATACTACTGTTCTGAGTCCCTGTGAGGATTATTGCGAAGGCGCTCTGTATGGATTTTGACCTTAACGGTAGATGCTTCAGCCAGACCAGTCCTTGATTCAGCCTCCTGTTAGGTCCTTAGGAGTGACGAGTGCGCCCGTTATAAATACACTTTTATTGAAACATCGGTTGGAGCATGCCCTTGCTCCCATTGACTCAATTTTATATAATTTAATTTAGCCATTATGATGCTCATTTCCAGGAGCTCAGGTTGGACTGTGGCATAGGGTACTTTCCAAGAACTCTAGACTCGCTCCTGCCTAAACCCTCGGTGAGAATCTTACCAACAGCACCTCGCTTTTAAGTCGTGTGCGTATAGTTGTACGGGCTTCGCTTTAGTTAGGTACTGAATCTGGGCTGTTCCCATGCTGTGGGCTTTTTTTTGTGGGATTCATAGAAATGAGAAAACAGTAAGAAGGAATCTGGTATATTTGGGGTAGGCAGAAAGTGTTTATCAGGATAGTCCCAAAACAACCTAATGAACACAGATATCTGAGGATTTCCAATCCAGATACTTGATTTAATCAACACACAGACACGCACGCACACACATTCAGAGCACACTTTGGCTCTGAAAATTATTAATTGCTAATGCTTTTGATTGATACCTATCATGGAAAAATCCCAACATGCATTTTAGGAAGGAAAGCTTTTAGATCTGCCTGCAATTCAAAAAAAAATCTGAATCCTGACTACATTTCAGTGTTGGTAGGAAAAATGTTTCCAAATGACTGCTGTATTTTGGTAAAACACAATAAGCACACAAGGCGAGATACCAGTCCTTCTAAGGGCACATGAGAGTAAAGTTGAGCTGTCATAGTGCTTGGGGCTGTGTCCAATGTCGAGAAAATCTAAAATAATATTGCGCAACTGTACTATCAGACATAAGGTCAATCAGGTTCAGCTCCAAAGGAGGTGGCATCTGTTACCTACCTCATGTTTTAGTAAATAGTCTGTTTTTAATGTGACAAGTGCAAACACAGATACAAATTAATGGGAAAAGAAAAGCCCCAATTGTCCATTTGTGTCACATTGCAAACTGCCGGGTGAAAAACAGCCCAGCATCATTTAATCATCCTGTTTTCCCTATCCTTTTTCACTCATTACATTCATTACTGGTCACAAAAGACTGCTCACAAAACAGCTAGTGATTTTAATTTAATGCATCCTTTCTAAAACCTGCAGGGAAATTAAAGGAGGGAGCAACCTGGAGAGGGCTGGGGAGCAGGAGGGGGAAATGGGGCTTGGCACATCTGAAGCTTTAAATGTTAATAGTCAAACATTTCCCAGATAGATCTGAGCTGACCCTAAACACATTGGGAGGGCTTAACTCATTAGTTTGCAAATTGAGTCAAATTGACACAAGGATTTTCCTTGCAGTGCCTTTAAATCTCTGATGGAGGCTGGTGAGTGACCTCTCAATCTGACAGGCCAACAGTTGCCAAACCATCTCAGTATCACAAAATCCAATAAAACAAACTTCCCAGGCAGATCACCAGGAGCTGGTGCAGTGTTTTTTTCCCCACATTATGCAAAAAGTTGTTGTCGTCACCTCCACCTAAATGTATGGGCATCATTGGTTTACAAAGGGATAAGTAAACAAGAGAGTAGTAACCAACAAATCTAAACAGGACAGGGTGTAATATTTGGGAAGCATGACAATGTTTGGCTGGGGCTGTAGAACATCCATGGAGCATAGTTTACCTGGAGGGCACTGCTCTAGCAAACAGCGCCCTTCCAAATTGTTCCACGTTAGCCAGTATGGGGACTTTGCTGGTAGATTTGCTTTTTCATATCCTGTTTTCTCATCTACTGAAATCAATAGGAAGGGTCCCACTGACACATTTACAATGACAGTGGTAGAACACTGGAACAAGTTGCCCAGAGAGGTAGTGGATGCCCCATCCCTGGAAACATTCAAGGCCAGGTTGGACAGGGCTCTGAGCAACCTGATCTGGTTGGAGATGTCCCTGCTCCTTGCAGGGGGTTTGGACTAGATGACCTTTAAGGGTCCCTTCCAACCCTAACTGTTCTATGATTCTATGACTAGCAGAGTGAGAAGAGAGAAATATGCACTGTGAGGGAGGCCAAAAGAGGTTGTGCTGGCATTAGCACAGCTTGGGAGAGGGCGCAGCTCATCATGGCCAGAGGAATGGGATTTATCTCCAGAGCAAGGTGTTCACACTGGGGTGTCTGCCCAGGAGGTGGGTGCCTATGCTGGCAGAGCCTGGGGAGATGTTGCTCTGCCCAAACGATGGTACCTGCCTCCCCCTGAGCTCCCTCAACCCCTCTGACCAGATCTCCATCAGCTGCCATGGAAGCCTCAGCACCCAGCTCACCCCAAGCTCCCGCACGCTCATTTGCCTGAACCCAGACATCCTGGGTGGCAGCACGGAGCTTTCTGCTTCACCAGTCCCTTCTGTGAGCTATCTGTCTCCTCTTGTAGAAGAAGGTGCTGCAATCACTAGCCACCTGCTTCTGGCTAGAAATGATGAGGGAAGAAAAGCTCTTCTCCCACACATGAGTTCCAAAAGGCCTTGATGGCTCCACAATCTACCATTGGGGAAAGTTCTTGGTGGCTAATTTGGATGGCAGGTTGTCAAGGACGCATCACAAGTGCAAGACTTCTACTTAGGTTTCAGAAATAGTATCACAGCCACCTCCAGGAAAACAAACAAACAAACAAACAGATTACAAAAGTCTGTAAGGGCTGATTAAATGTGAGTTTAATAAGACAGATTTGTCCAAAGCGTACAGAGTAAAAGTCCTCCAACACACTACTGTATGCATCTTCCTTAGGATGCAATCCAAAGCCTATTGGTCTTGACTGTGCTTTCAAGTCACTTGGCTGGGGAGTTGGTTTCAGTGTTTGTTTTTATCTTTTTCATGTTCAAAGTGTGGTTTCGATGCTTTACTCAAGGGTCTCAAAAAGATTTCATCTGTACTCTCACACCTTCTACTCCCTTCTGCCAGAAACATGTCTGCTGCAGTGCCCTAATCAACTCATGAATTATCAGTTAAATGCTCACTTGTAACCATAATCAAGGAATGAAGGCAAACAGCCTTGGGAGACCAATTAAGCCATGCAGTTCTTTAGACAGACCATGTCCTAAAGTACAGCCTGTTGAATACAAAAGGGAAGAATCTGTCCTTCAGAAATATTTCTCCACATCCTAGCACTAAGGATATGGATACAGGAACTAATTACCATCAGCTAGCTAAAGCGTGAATGTGCCTCAAAACTGGCTCACTTTAATTGCTCCTCTCCCAGCAGTAAATTCCCCCTCTTCAGGCTGGCTCTTCACTCCTCATTTACTTGCTGAGGAGGAAACTCTCCCGCATTTATCCCACAGTAAGAACGGGCGACACTGGCAGTTATTGATGGGCAGCTGACGTATGCTGAATTTACACTCTATTCTTGCTCACAGTAGCTTGTTTCTCATAAACCTAGAAAATTAATTTAACAGCAAAAATTAGGGGCAGTGAGCTAGGACTAACAAAGAACTTCAGCACTTCCACACCCAACAGCCTGTCAGGTGTGGAGACCAGAGTCCAAAAGCTCAGCTCAGTGTCCCCACCACATCCAATAGCGAGTACCACATTTTGTCCTGTTGGTAGCTCAGTATTGCCTCGTGGGTGACCACAAGCCATTCCTTCAGTGCGGCAGCATGAACTGTGTCCCCTTTAGCTCAACTATTTACCTAACAGAATTATTCTGCGATGCAACCTGGTTTTGCTATCCTGGTTGGAGTTCCTCTTTCCTCGTAAAAAAACTAATTTTGATAAATAACTGGGCACAATTTGCCTTTTTGGGTGGAGGTGGGGAGGGGACAGGGAAGGCCATAGGAAATGAGATGTTGAACACCTCAGTACGCTCCACATCGTCACTTACTTGCTCTCCTTTGCCTTATGGGTGTTGTACTTCCCTTTATTCTTCTTTTATTTCTGTTGTGTTGATGAACCTCTTTTGGTCTCCTCTTATGTCCCTTGCTAATTGAAATGCATTTTGTGTCTTAGCTTTTTTTGATTTTATCTCTGTCATATAACCCTCAGTTTGGTGGGAGAATTTTAACAAGGGGGTTTCCAAGAGGCTTTGCAGCTTCTCCTGCCAATGCAGCAAACCATTGTGTTGTAAACACATCCAGAGCTGCCTGCCGATTGTGGGTTATTGTGTTCCTCATACTAATTACCCTCTATAGCAAGAGAGTGTGCAGAAGCATTGTGAAAACCATGTCTTCTCTTCCTCCAGCTTTTTGTTCCATTCTCACATTCTTAGTGTCCAGCTTTTGGCCGCCTCTCAGCATCTCACACGTCACACA
Organism: Chlamydotis macqueenii; assembly: GCF_036417535.1. NCBI lineage: Eukaryota > Metazoa > Chordata > Aves > Otidiformes > Otididae > Chlamydotis > Chlamydotis macqueenii. Next base: position 160,788,348 of record NC_141556.1, read on the forward strand.
GTTCTTTTTTGTCTGCCTCCTCTTTTGCAACAAATGTGACATCTGTTTTCTTAACCTCCCTTCCCCGCTGTGAAACACCTGAGGCCTCCTCTCATGCTTGTTGCTCTTTTCTGCTCTGTTTCTACTGCTCCGATGCCCATCTTGTAAAACAGCACCTGGTATAAACACACCATTTCAGGTGTGGTCTTAGACTTTTCCAGCTGCTGCCAGGCAAGAAGTTTATTTCCAAGTTCAAAACTTCTCAGCTCTCATCTTGGATCATGTTCAACAGTGCAGCAGCTCTGTCGGGATCCTCATCCTGGTCATCCAAGAAAAACCCTCTTGTCTGTGCAAACACCCTCAGTCACTGTTTGCTGCAATGAGGTACCTTTTGCGCACACTTATTTCTATTTTCCTTTTTAGATTCTAGGAATTTTGGGGTAAAAACTATTCACCTGATCTTTCTGCAATAGCATTCCTCACATTATGGCTGCTGCCGTAAAATATAATAATAACTGTTAATCTGCTGAGTGCCTGGACTAGAAAAGCTGCCTTGCTTGTGTGGCTGAAAGAAGCTCTCTTGGTGTTTGAAAACCCACTTCTCCACATGGATAAAATTAAACCTGCAGGAAGAAGCTTTTGTATGAGCTTTTAACATTTTAGACCTCTGAGATAAATCAAGGGCCCAGCCCTGAACTCTCTTTTTGAGATAACCCTTCACTAATTTGACAAAAGACTGACCCATACCAAGGACACCGAATGAAACCTCATCTAGTTTTTAATGGCTACTTCAGCTTGCGAGAGCTATCGCCCAGCCCCCAGGTACCACAATAAGCCCGAGTCATGGCCAAGTGCCATTGCAGGCGAGACCTGATCATTTCTCCCCACCCCACCCTTTCCCCCTCCCCAGCACCAGGGAAGGGCCTCCATGGCACCCACCGCTGCAAAGAGCCAACACAGCCGGGGTGAGTTGATGCCTGGAGCCTTTATTTAAAGCCAGATGAACATGAACACCCTCGTTGCCGAGGATATTTTTAGCTCTCTAGCCCAGATTGTGGGGTCTGGGAGCCCACAGGTTTGGTTTCTGCCTCGCTGGAGAGAGATTAACTTCTTTGAGAGTTTGAATGGTGGAGTTTGGTTCGCAGCCATTGTTATCTTCACCAGATGAAACGTCCTGCTAAGGTAAAAGACCCTGCTGAATGGCAACAGGAACACCTGAATTTTAATTGTTTTTACATGTAGGAGAGTGGAAACTGGGACTGTAACATGCAAGAACATCTTCTGTATTTCATTGTTTGTGGCAGGTATTTAAAAATCAACAAAACTTTTTAAAAAATCTGTACACATTTAACGTCTGTTATCTCTTTTCTAATCCTTTAAATCCCTTAATTTACTCCAAAGTTATTTAAACTGTTATCAAACTCTTTTGAGGGCTCTACATCTTAATCACAACTATATGACAAATATTTGACGATATAGTATGTATTTGGCAAATACTTAGGACTCAAATGATAATACCAAAATAGAGGTTTCGTATGATTACAGAGACTAAGGGATTAGAAATTAGATTTAAATGGGTCCAAGGGGCAAATTCAAAGACTTCAAACATCTTTTTAAAAACAAGATGCCATGGTTTGAAAAAAAAGATTTCTAAAATGAATTTGTCGATGATCTCTCCTCCAGAAAAATTCTATCACTTCATCAAGCTTATTTATTTATTTAAACTGCCTTTGAAGCTCTTTTATTTTAAGGGAAAAAAAAAAAAAGAGTTCAACTGCATACATTACACAAGGGGAAAAACAACACCTATGTAAAACCTCAGTGGGAGATTTCTCTTCTTCTGTTTCGTGAGGAGTAGACACTTCCCCAGAGCTGCTTTTGAGTTTTGTGGTAAATTGAGCCTCCAGGTAAATCCTTATGAGAGGGAATTAAGAGCTCAGAAATGACACATGGTGACAAGGTAGGGGTTTGATCTCCCAATTGAGTCAGTGAGCTCGAGGAGCATCCAATGGGGCATCCACACGGTGGCTGACTCTTGGCAGCAGCTAATCCCGATGGAGGTCCGGTGCTCAGTGCAGCTGCCCATGCACGGATAAGCATCATCATCCAAAGTGTCTGGTGTCTCCAACATGTCCCCACAGGGCTGGCAGGTACGCAAGACCTCAGGGAGACCTGTGACCTGGCGTAGCCTTGGCTGGCCAGTTCGTGCCAGGCTAGGGTTACGGACTTGACCTCCCCTCAGCAGGGCTCGCCAGGCTAAGGCACCCTGTCAATGTGACCATATCACTGCCATTTCCAGAGCTGCTCTTCCTGGAGCTGGCTTGAACACCCCTGCACCATGCTGAAGGATGCACAGTGGACTCACCAAATTGGGGAGCCACTAGTCCAGGCTACTATCTCTCCTCCTCTTCTCCCTTTTTTCCAGGATGAGATAAGGCTGCGTCTGAGCTTGTGGGATGCTTATTATTTCCAAGAGCTACTGAGCAGTTTTAGGATCAGGTTCTGCAACAGTTTTAAGCTTCCATTCTTTTTTTTTTTTTTTTTTTAATCCCATGCTAGATTTTGGCTAGTTTTGTGCCTGGAGCTAGCTCGCTGGAGGTTCTGGTGAGCACTGGTGCCAGAAGAAGGGAGAGGAAAGGAATGCACAGCCCAGGGTGCGTAGGGAGGGTAGACCACCTCGTCCTGAGCCACCCTGCACAGCACCCTCTGAGGACGAGGGGTGCAAACGCCCTCCAGAAAATCTTTAGCATTATAGATACTGGAGACGAAAGGTACAATTTGTCCTTCTTACTATTTGTTTTATGGTGTTTATGACACTGATCCTCAAAGCGAACCCATAACCAAACCCAGCAAGCTGTGATGCAAACTCCACTGTTCCTCTCCTACAAAGGATCCCAATTAGGGAGAAAGTGCCAGGAAAACTTGTTGGTACAGGGAGCGAGGCAGAAAGCACCACTGCTTTAGTTCTTCAGGAGGGGGGTTAGCGACTGAACAGGAGCAAAAACCATCTTGCCAGGGCCCTGTGGACAGGATGCAGCAGGAGGCAGGAGCCGAGACAGGAGAACTAACGCTGGAGATGCTAAGCGTGCAGGCGATGTGCCAGGCCTCAGCACTGATGCCTGCTCTTCCTCCCTGTTTCACTGTGTTGCCATTAGCTCCAAAACAGTATCAGTGAGTGACCCTCGCAGACCCCAGGCCACCAGAAGTCCTGCAGAAGGGGTGAGAGGATCCAAGGAGAGGGATTAGCATGCCAGGCAGTAGAGTACATTTCGAGGCAGATTTCTCCTTGGACTAGGACTAGAGAGGAGTATGGTCTGTGCCCTTGACCCAGCTCTTCCTACCACATCTTTTTCCACCCCAAAAGTCTGGTAACATAGTCATTATTTGAAGGGATTTATGTACTGGGTGGCTACTACTTACCCAGGACTTTTAGTGGGTTTTTTTCCTGCCTTTTCTGCTTTGATGTCTCTCCACAAAACCTTGAAATGGAGCGTCATAACATAATATCAAGAACACAAGAAATACCACTGCCTGTAGATGAAATAGCACTTAGTACAACAGTGATCTGAAAGAGCATATTTAAATTACACTTTATCAGCATTGAAACTTCTGTCTTACAAAAGGGGAAAACCAGTCTTTGCTGGGTGTGCACTCTGAATGGGAAAGTCAGGCCTTTATGGATTTGAGAGGCTCTTTTGTTAATGCTTCGACTGATGCTTAGAATAATACAAAAAAAAAAAGAAAAATCTTGCAAGCAAAAGACAGGTTTTGGCTTTCATTTCTGCTCACGCATCTTCCATCGTCTCCAAACAAACTCATCTCAGGTGTCTTGGGCTACTATAAACTTCAGAGGCAAAGTTTAAGAAACAAGCTGAATTCAAAAGAGTTTGTGTTGTCAGCTACAAGAGTAAAAAAATGTTATCGGCTGTTTAAGCACTACTGACTAATGTATATTCAAAAGCAAATCAACGCAGTCGCACCCACTCTTCAAGCATCAAGGAAACCAGATGAGACCAGTGTCTCAGAGATATGGTGTCAAAAGACCTTTTTTTTTTTTTTTTTGAGACAGTGGATGGAAGGAGAGAATCACATTAAAATGTAATGTTTGTCAATGGCAGTGATAAAAAAAGAAAACTTCCCCGGCCATTGCTGGCTGCCGCATGCAGCAATCTGAATACATTGGTAATGTGAGGGACTGATTAGTCCTGTAAGGCTGCCTACAGGTTAGCAGGCCTCATTTCAAATCTCTGACAGCAATATGTGTCGTTTCATGCTTCATCCTCATTCCCCATGTTCAACACAAACTGGGGTCACTCTATATATGGAAATCACTGTCTTCAGGGCAAAAAAATTAAAAAAGGTGAGATTGCCGCTTTAACCTCACTGGCCTCAGAAAATATGTTTTAGTCTGATACATTATACTAGTAGGAATTATTTATCAAGAAGATACAAGCTCGATATTTCAGAAATAATGAGATGTTCTGGTTTTGCAGCTGAAATTTTATGGTCCAGAGAGCATCAGCTATGAATCCAGAGAATGAAGTAAACTCGCAATGAATGATACACAGCATGCAGCTGAAGTAAAATGGCTGTGCAAAGGGTAATATGGAAGTTATAACACAGTGCAAAGCTCACTATCTCTAAAGTGCCTTTGTTGCCAAACAGACAGATGTCTTGAAGACAGTGCAGGCACGAGATTCCCTCAGCATTTGTTGAGGGAATTTTTGCCTGGGAAAGGAATTGTCCAGTGAGAAACTTTAGTCGTTAACCCTCAAATCCTGTAGCTTATAAAATCTATCGAAGAATTCATAGGAAGATAATTTGGTAGCAGAAATGCAACATTCAAGTACTCGTTGTGGAGAGACGAGTTAGGCTGCAGCAAAGACTAGAGGTTCTCTCCCAGTGTGGGGTGGATTTTCACTCATACCTTCATTTTGCTAGAACAAAACCAAGTGTTTAAATCCACAAGTGTAATTTTACACCACTGTTTCCTAGCAAATACCTGTGATTTGAATGAAAAGGTGAGGGAGCTATGTCTGAGCTCAATATACTTTTGTCTGACTTCGTTTAGTTTGCTTTCTTGTCTGATCAAACTAGCTGAGCAAAGAACTTCCATTTGGTCTTTTATTAGTCTTGGGTTAGGGTTCAGCAGAAGTATTTAAATGTCAGGCACAGAATCAGTTACCACATACATACAGCCATCCAAAGTAATTAATTTGTGGGGATTATAAACTCCGTGTGACCCAAGGTGGAGAGAAGCACAGCCATGAAGAGCTGTAGTCAGCCCTGGCAGCTGCCTACACCTCTATAAGGCCAATGTGGAGGAGCTTTGTAGCTGCCACAGGTAAGAGGGCTCAGACCAGGGACTTGTCCCCCAGCAGTGCCATAGATTGCTGCCCTGGCATCACCCAGCCCTCTCCCACACCTGCTTCCCTTTCTTCTGGCACAGGCCAGGTGGCAGTTTATGATCTCCTCTCTAGTGTTTTACCACCTGTAAAATTAAAAAAAAAAAAACAGAAGCCTAAAGTTTTGTAGGATGAGACCTACCTCTGTTCAAGTCAGTTTTTACCTGATAGTGCTGGGGAGCTAATCTGAAAAATTAGAAGGTGTATCACATCAAAAACTAGGATCATCCCAACCTGCAGCCTGATGACCTTAGAAGGATGCACAGTTGAGTGGCTCCTCTCTGTCTTTTCCCATTTCAGGCTGTTCAAGATAATTTCCAAACAGCTCTTGGGGGCAGGAAAAGGCTGTTATTACCCCTGGAGAGGGGGGAATAAGTCAGCCTGAGCACCTGGGACCCTCTCAGCTCCCAGCAATTTTGGGCTACTGAGTCAGCACTGCACGTGCTGGTGAACACCTAGGACCAGCGCTACCCATGCAGCACATCCCTGTCCCAATGACAGGGTTTGCTCCATGGACCTCAGGGTAAGATTCACGACAGGTGTCTGGGGAGAGGATGGTGAGAAGGTGGTGATGGAGAGGATGGTGAGCATTGATGCTGCATAAACCCCAGACTTCATCTAGATTGCTAACATCAGCCACCAAAAAGAGAAAGCTTAATAAGAGGGAACTAACTAAGAAAGGAACAATAAAACAAACATTCTGCATTGTTTGTGCTGCAAAATGTGTTCAGTTTGTCAATTTTAACTGGTCTAACCCCTCAGGAAGGCTCCATTTTGCTGACATAGGACAGGCCCATGACACAGTGCTGGCAAGGAGCTAGCACTCAGTTGTGGAGAAGCAGTAGTTTCACTTTTGGCACCATAAAGTGTCTCAGCTTGCCTTCAGCTGTGTCTCCAGAAGAGTGTCAGTCTCCCTGTAGTCCTGTGCTATCTCCGCCAGCCCATGCAGAAATACGGGATATCTAGGGCATTTCACAGGCACCGAGTCCTTCACTGGACTAACCCGCTAATTATTAGTGTGCTAGCCCACTTATATTTTCAGGCTTTTTTATTCAACATAAATATTTAGCGGCTCTTAACTCTGCACAAAGGTCATAAGACTGTACAAAATAGGCCCAGGATGATCTAACTGTGATGCAGTATTTTAAGCCATCTGGTTATGGGCCGCATCCTGCACAGATCTGTGTTGGTTCTCCAGCTGTCCGTCTCCGGACCAGCTCAGAGGGGCAGACGCTGCCCACATGTGCTCCTGGCCTCTGAGACAACAGATCTGGAAGCATCGATTTCTGTATTCATGTCTTTGGACCTACTCAACATTTATAGTGTCTCCAAGCCAAGTTCCTCTTCACAGAACCCCAGAAATCATAGCAGTCAGATCTGGATGCACAGGGGCAGATTTTCTAATAGGGTATAGGGCGTTGGATCTGGGACCTTTCAAAAATGGAGTCATTTTTCTTAAGTTTAGTTGCACTACACATCTCACCATAGAGACATGGCTCCTTGGAGCTGTTCTAGAAGCTCTTCTCATCTATATACACTGGACTGGGAGACACTAATGAATAAAATGAAAGAGCAGAGCTTAGAGTAATGACAAATTATTCTGAAGTACAATTCAAAATTACTTCATGCTTCTGTGTGACTTAATTCGGGGTAAAATATAGATCAAGAAGTGCACCTCCACTTTGTTTCCACCTACAACGCACTCACAGCAAGCAGCAATATAAATCTTAGGTGACTGCTGCAACTCTAATTAAGTCTATAAGGTGGGTTCAGGACATACTTTTGAGTATCATTTAAGCAGAACCTGCATCTCTTCTCACTAAATGGCTACAACAAGCTCCGTTTTACCCTGTATAAACTAATGAGTTGAATAGCAGGCCAATAAAATTCCATATGGGGTAGTTCATCACAGAGGACAAGACACTGTAGGTCTCTGAATGATGGCAATGCACAGAGCGATGGCAATGCACCCACCAGCTGCTCCAGATTTGGAAAGAGGTTTTGCTGCTGCTCTGGCTTCCATGCCAATGACTTCTTTGGAGAACAGGCATTCTTCTCAAAGAAGGATTTTGGGTCAGTGGGTGACTTAGGCCTGAAAGACCTGGCAAAAAGTAGCCTAACACAATGATAATAAAGCATTTATTGTCCTGGACCTGCTTCTGGATTTCTTTTTTTCTGAATGTGTATCGTCAGTGCAGAGGTGGAACCACTTCCTGAGTAAATTGATATAAACTGGGCATCACCTGCAATTGTATGCAGAGCTGGGATGCTGGGAGTGCAATGAGGGACTGAGATTAAGAATTTGAAACAGGTATCTCTGTTGCAGGTTCATCTTGCCCCATTTTAGGCACCCAACAGTTCACTCAAGTCAGGAATCCTAATGCCATGGCTTTTTTTTATGCAAAGGAAAGGAGAAGACACTTCCAGAGACGAGAGTCAACCTGTTCAGCATCCTAGCCTGGCTATCTCCACTTGGGACCTTAGGTGCTGTGAGTGTGGGTCCTCTCCTCTCTGTGCAGCCTGACAATGACTGACTGATCGCAGTACTCTGCTCGTTCAAAGCCATCCAGCACTGAGCAATGCCAAGGTGATACCACCTGTGAGTACGAACAGAGCAACCACGTGGCTCTAAAAAGAAATTGCTTAGTATTACAGTCACATACTTGTTCAGCTACAGTCAGTGGTGATGTTCTAATTGCTGGTAAGTACGTTGGGATTTGGCCCTAATAGCTGACACGAACAAGCACAAAGCTGATTATGACACTGAAAGAAGAAGAAAAAAGAAAAACAATGTACAAAATTGTGTAAAGAAAAAGGAAAGAAGAAGAACAGTTCATCTGAAGGTAACTGAATGCTGTTTCAGAGCTGTTTGTTGTTCTTTGGGTCAGACTTGTGTATTAGTTAATATGAATGATTTTCGTTCTTCTTTATATTGTCTTATTATTTTGAGTCCGGATTCTGTGCGACATTTCTGCAGAAAAAAATGCATTTGTGTAATACTGATTTGCTGCAATTAGTTTCTGATTTTTCAAATTTGTCCTTCACTCCAAGGCTTTTGAGCCTCCATCAAGCAGCATTTTTGAGAGACTATGGGAAAAAAAAAACCTTACAAAACAAAAACAGTATTTTCAGAATTCCACTCTACTGCTTTCAGACTATTTCCATCAACCCTCTTATTCATTTTGATTTATTTCCATCCATAAGCAGACTAACGCTTTTCTATGCTTTTATTGTTCTTCAAGAATAGGCCTTCTATTGGAGAAAAATAATGTCTCTACGACCACCACTTTGCTCAATGCAGATCTTCATTAATCTGCAGCCACAGTACAGGCTTTTAGCAGCAAGCACTTTTGATGGGAATTGAATTTGATACTGCATTATGGTTGTAGGGCTTCTCACAATAGACTGTGTTCTTTTCTGTGTCTGTGCACAATCAGAGAGACCCAATTAAATAATTTGGTGCAATAATGGAGAACAAAAGAGTATGAGGGCTTAAAGTGAGGGCTTCAGCATTTGTATTCTCCCTTTTCTGTATCATGTTAATTAATTTGCCTGAAAACCAAAAGAAAGAACATAATGTGAAAAGCATAGCTCATCTACAACATGGAGGCACTTTAAATGCAGATACCATACCAAATCAACATGTAACAAAGGAACATTCTTTTCATTTCCACAAGAAAAAAAAAAAAAAGTTGCCAGCTAATGTTGAGTGGTCCTGGTTGTGGCCACTGGAAATAAAGCTAGCTATTTCGGTGGGGAAAAACAAGTATTAAGGATGGGATAATACTTTGTGCCCCTGTGATAACATCTACAAATAAATATGCAGTTTTGAAGCCTAATTGGTGGGTGGAAAATGACTGAACTCAACAGAGACAGAGATCTCAAACTTTCTGGGCCTTTAACATTTGTTTTTTTTAATCTTCTGGGCTTGATTCTAGTCTACTCTTCCCAAAAACTAGCTTAAAGCAGACGCCTCCAGAGAAGTCCAGCCCCGACTCCTCTATTTGATTTAGAAACTCCAACAGTATTGCAGTGGGCACCAGAGCAGCCTCTGCTCCACCATCCCTCCAGTCTGCAACTGAGTTTATCCAGCAGAAAAGATCCATTTACCCCCCCACTGAAATAAATACTGTGGCCCAGCACTCATGCGGTCCTTACTCGCTCCTGGGAGGCTGGAAGTTGAGGTCAGCGAGCTGAGATTATCTGCAGCTCGGACGATAGGAGCTGCGCTGTGCTCTGCAGTGCTATCTCCTCTGTAGTCCCCTCCAAAGGTGAACAAACCACCCAGGTCTGTAAAACTGGTAGTTATACCTTTTTCCCGTAATAAATCATTTAAGCTATTTATTGTGTGAAGTCCTAAAAGACGCAAACCCAAGGGTTATTCTATTGTTTCTTGTTTATTAGCAAGTGGAAGAAGATTATTTGCAGTGCTGTGATCCAATTGCCTTCATTATTGCTACCTGTTAAATACTACTTTAAGGATACTAAGAGGAAGAGTTTATCTAAAGGTTATGAATCTTCTTTTACAGTATATTAATAAAGAGCATCGCATCTGGGTAAAAATATGTTTAGAAATTGGGATTTCAATCTGGTTTAGAAATTTACACAAATACATCTTTTTAAAATAGAAAGATATATGTCTTAGCTAGCTACAACTAGCTGCTTTCTAGCTGGAAAAGCTAGAAAGCTTCCTGGCATCAGCCCTGTTGTATCCCCCCACTTCCACAGAAAGCCATTTAGTTTTGGGCTTGAGCTATACAGCAACTTCGTAGTCTCAGCTGTCAGGCTACCTGCACACACCCTATTAAAAGTACTGCGAATGATCACCACATCACCTCTCACCAAGGTGTATTACATACCTCTGCTGCTATGGCGCTGTACTTCCCAGCAGAGGTGTCTTTTTATATCAACATTCCTCCTGAATATTACTTGTGTTGACAAGTTGTTAGAATGAAATCTGGGTGGGAGGATCTGGAGGTATCACAAATCGCTAAGATATTTGCGGCTTTTAATCGTTGCAATTATCTGTGCATTTCCAAACAACTTTTTTTTTAGAAGCTAGGGGTCTTATCTTCCTCCCTTCTCCTTAAACTTATTAAATGCATCACAACAACAGCGCGCTGCTTTGTTAATCACCATTCATTCTCAAGATTGGCTTTTCTGGGAAACACCACCAGCAGCAATGCTGGATCAACTACAGCAGGCTGCAGCCCTACTTATCAGCCTATTTGGTAATACGTGAGAGCTATCGTGACAAGTGCCGTTCATTTCGGTAGGTCTTCAGCCAGTAATTAAAATATATGAGGCTTGCAGTCATTACGTTTCTACTTCCAGTGCAGGGACATGAAAACAGACTGTCCTCCTTGGATCTTAGCAAGTTACTTCTGATCAAGAAAAAAAAAAATAAAAAGAAGGCATTTCTTCATATCCTCAGTTAATTCAGTCTAAAAGTGTCACACTTATTCAGCAGCAGTTAAAACAGGCTGTGATGAGAGCATGACAATTTCCAGCTAAACTAGAGGATAATTAGAAATGCCCCGTAGCAGGCAAGTCAGTGCTTCAATTTATTTGCTGTTTATTACCAAGTCCCTGCCCCTTGGGTGTAATGACTGTAAAGCAGCACCTGCAGCTTCCCAGTGTTTGATTTAGTGCTGTAAATGGTGCTCAGAGAGTAGATTAAGCTGGAATGTGATCAAACCTTATTTGCAATCCGATTATACAAACTGCTCCTTGCACTGACCAGATTGAAGTAATTTCCCTATAGAAACGTTACACTCACTTTGGTGTAAAAATGATTAACATTTGCTGACTGTAGGTCAGCCTTTCACTTCCAGTGTAATTCTTTATCAGGCAGGATGCCCATCTTTTTCTTCTGTTTGCCACATTTGTGTACTGCGTGGTATTTAACCAATGGATATAATCAACCCCCTTTTTTTTTTTCAGGTCTTGTTGATGAATGATTGTAATAAATAAGCACTCCAGCATAAGCAGATTAAACCATTTTTTTTTCCCTGTTTGATTGTTCAGCAGTATTGACATGCTTAATGATCTAACAGAGAACAGCTACAGAACGGAGGAATTTCCATATTTTACTGTATTTATAAACAAACAGCCAGCACACACGTGGTGCTTTAACTTCAGTGTGGGGTAGGATTGCTGGGCACCCACGTCAACCTAAGAACTAGCCTACATTTCTTTCAAAAAGTGCCTAAATACTTGCTGTCACTACTAATCCTTTCACTCTTAAATAATCAGCAGCATAAGGCTTCTAGGTTCCCAGTAGCCTTTTTTTTTTTTTTTTTTTTTTTTGCATAGTATCAGGAATTCTGGATGTGAAAACTGTTTCTCAGACAATTAGCCTCTGGTAATGAAATGCAACCAAATATATTCTGCGCACTGAAAGCAAACACTTGGCTCTCCACATATTTCTGTGACAATCAAAGAAATATTTTAGCCTGAAATGCATTATCAAGCCTGACTCAAATACCGGCAATAACATGTTTTGTTGTATAACATTTTAAAGCTGATTTTCTACAGATGTTTTTGCTGTAACCCTTTAGAGACCACAGTCCTGGAGGTTTCACAGATGGCCACATTCACAACCAGCCTCCTGAGCTGAGAGCTGGGAGAATATGGCTCCCACCCCAGTCAATGGCCTTCGGAAGGAGATTCTTGAAGTGGCTTTCAGTATGTAATGGGTACAGTCATGCAGGCACTGTCCAGGAACCCCCAAATACGCCTCACAATCTTTTGCTGTCAAATAGCCACGCTTGCCTGGTGACAGCCAGCAGTTCTCTCCCGCTCGGCTCCCGTGCAATGGCTGAGCTGCGGCAGCATCACATTTGTCCCAGCACAGCTCAGAGGGGCCACGCACAGGTTTCTCTGACATATATATCTTCTGGCTGTTTTTTTTAAGATACCTGAAAGATTAGAACTAAGTCATGCCAAAAATATCCATTTGACTTCAGCATTTTTAAGTTTCCTGTACAACAAGGGTTGAGGAAATTAACATCTGCAAGACAGCGGGCTGAGTTATGGGTTTATTCATATGCCTTTAATTTTACGCCCATATTGGAAAGAGGGAAAATTGGGTCCTGATGGATCTCTTCATCAAAGTTAATTTTATCCTAGTCCCACTGAAAATAAGTCAGGCCCTTTCACCCATTGCAGAGGGCATCAGATCAGCCCATTACTCTGCAAACAGAAGGCTTCTTTATTTACCTTGTTTTCTGAAGATCACAGCGATCGCCTATAACAGAATACAAGAGCTGAGTTTCATGAGAATAAGTGGTCACAACAAAACAAAACAATTCATAATACAGTTTTTCTTTGGTTTTACAGCAGCAATCCGCTTTCCTTTGGACAGAGCCACAGATGTACAATGACGGGAGCATGCCGTACAGGCGTATGCTGCGCCGAGTACTTGGTTCATAAAGACAGCTCCTCATCGTACAGCGCAGCAGAAGCATTTTGATGGCTCTGATATGAAATTACGTTGCTTGGTATTTCACAAACAAAGGAACTATCCTCCTGTCTCTGTGCAACGTCAAAAAGAAATTAGGAATAATTGCTATTGCACTCTTACTGGGGGAAAACCAGAGACCCGGTGACACATTGATTCCCCAAGTCTTACTGAATTGGCAGGCAACAGCAACGTAGAGTTTGTCCATATGGAAAGAAGGACTGAGGTGACAGGGCTCTTCTGCAGGGCAGCACAATGGGACGGGTGTCAGGATAAGCAGAAGACGGCTGGGTATTTAAGTGCCTGTGGCAACAATGTGGAGCTGCGTTGTGTGCAAGTTCTTGTAGCTCAAATAGATTGGAAAAAAAAGTACTTTAAGAGACTCCTGCAGACCATTTTTAGGTTGAATGACTCCCTAAGAATAGGAGATAAAGAAACAGCAAAAGCAGAAAATGTATCTTAGTTCTTTCTCTGACCTTTTATTTCAGTTAATAAAACAATATAGTGCTTTTTTTTTTTTTAACCATGATGCACATGCTGTTTTGGGTTAATGTTGATGGGAAGTTTAGACTGAATTTGAAAATGATCATGCTAGGAGCTTTTGATGTCAATAAGAATTTGTATGTCTGAGCAGGGACGGGAGGTAAGAGTCCAAGCATCTGGACCCGGCAGCCTTCGCTCAGGGAAAATGGGGCTTCTGTTTCAATGGGAATAGGTCTGAAAAAGGATCTCAGAAATTGTCCCTGATTCTGGCAAAGTACTCTTTTTTTTAAGTGAGAAAAGGGGAAGGTAGGCCATCTTTGGGAATGCTAGCTTTTTCTAAGTTTGACACTTATTACGGAAAAAATCTTGCACTTAAGTAGCACAGCAATCCAAACTGTCATTTTAAATTTTCCTGTTGTGTTTTTTCCCGTGTTGTGCCGGCTGCCTCCTAACATCCCACTCTCGCAGTCGTTTTCTACATGTTTTCTCTTTATTTAGGCCAGCAAACAAGATTTTGCAGCGCTAACAACAATCCCCGGGGCCTAGTTACGGCTGAAGGAAAAGCTTGTCTTTAATTCGTACCTACCCTTCCGAGGGGGTTCTGGAAAGCCTCCGGAGGTTGCGGCGGCGGGAGGGAGCTGCTTTTCCCAGGGGACTGCCTCTTCCATGACCCTCTCGCTCACGCTGGCAGCCAGCATGGGTAGAAAGGGAAGCAACAGCCTAACAGCCCCTCATGTTTCAAAGGATTTCAAATAAGGCCATCATCTGTTGTTTCTTCGTTGGCGAGTGGAATACACCCAGTTATAAGTTTAACAGGATGGTTATTTGCACACCGGTTGTCGTTACGTCTGAGGTCGTTATCTCGCTGCTCCCTCTGTTTTTTCCAAGCTAATCGGAGGTTACGCTGTGTTGACAGTGGAGAATACGGTGAGTGCTGAGGTATCTAAATGCTTCAGATAAATGAAGACAAATGTTCTGGTGAAGGTTTTCAGGTGTGGCTGGAGACTGAGGAGACACAGGATTGGTCTGCAGATATGCTAGCCTTCTCTGTTCCAAAAATTGGTCCTACTTGAAGCTAATTGCATCAGGCACCTTCAAACTAATTTGGCAGACCAAATTAAATCTTACTTTGAAAAATTAGAAGTTCATGTTAGTTAGGTTACCATGAGGACCGCTATGCTTTACCATCCCTGACGGGACCCTTCCCCATTCCATCACCCATTGGGGTGGCATGGCTGCCTGTGGAGTGCCTGTAGCACCCCGCTCCTCGTCCCCCATCATGGGGCACCTCTGCTTCTCCTGTGCCCTGGCAGCGAGCTCAGGTGCCCATGATCAGGGCGGTGGGTGGTATCCGAGGCGAGCTCTGTCCCATGGGTGCTCTCAGAGCCCCAACAACAGCAAAACCTCACACAACACATCTGCTGGTGGCAAACTGTGATGTTACATGCTCTTCTGTTAGATTTTAGGGTCTGAATCTGCTGCTTGTGGATGGTTAGGAAGTCCAGGTAAGGACAAAATTGTACGGGCTCACATGTGCAGACCTGCCTACAAAACCTGTGCTGTCTCAGGCTGGTCATGCTTGCCCGGGGCGGTCCTCACTGGCTGGACGTTTCGGGATGCACAAAACACAGAGTGGTTCTCACAATGTGAAAGCAGGAGGTGAGCACCGCCAAATTCATTTTTGATTCTCATTTAAGCCAAGATTTGGATCCAGATGGCCAGAGTTTTAGAAATACAATTAAAATGAATATTACACACATTGGAAACATACTCTGTGTGTCTTACATGCATTGAGGTCAATGTTATTGGACTGAGAAGGTTAATGGCTGTATTTTAACACTTGTCCTTCCCTCTCATGGCCAACATTTTGGATACTTACAGCTACAAATGGCCATGGCTGATCAGAAGTCACCGGATCCCATGACAAAAATTAAAGCACTTTAATCCAGTGTGATGGCAATGTCACAGCCACTGAGAACTCAAATGCTGCAACCCCTCTGTGTTACTCAACTCATATAAACAAGCAGTTTTGTATCAGTCCCCTTCATTATTGCTGCTCTCGGTTGAGTCCAAGGGCTGGTTGAGAGGTGGTTATCAGTTGCTAACAAAGTATTTGGAGTTGCAGCCTCATATAGATAAATTGCAGAGGGATCTGGAAAGGTTCGATTTTACTGCAAAATCCAAGACGACCATCAAGAGAACGAAAAACTGCCTTATAATTCACCACCAACCCAGAGAATCTGGCCTTCTGCATCCACTCATAGCTTTATATAGTAAAGCCTCTCCTACCCTCCCATGCAAAAAGTGGGAATGCAGCTGTGGTCCTGGGAAGTTGTTTGCTTTTGATTTCCTTTAAAGCCAGAACTGAGCTTTCCAGCTCTGTGAAACCCAGGACCTAGAGGAAGAGGAAACACCCACCCTGGGGTGCAGATGGACCTTCAAGGAAGGCTGATGTACTTCTTCACCTTCCTCCCCTCTTCCTAGGGTGGCCTTAGGCTGCTACACACACCCAGCAGAGCAAAATGCAGAAAAGATTAATCTTGAAGGAAATAAATAATTGTAGAAATTACATTAGCTCAGCACCATCAGAAGCTAATTGTTGGCCTCATTAGGCAACATCATTAATACTCAGGGATGACCGGGATATCCTGCAAAACAAAAAGGATGGCTTAGTGCAGAAGTCTGATGAAAAATGAAATAGAAACTGCAACGGCGGCAGCTGGGGGATTACTCACAAGAATTTCTGTTGCCAGCCTGGAGATTCCCTTTTGAAATAAAGTGAAGAGGGGAAAGACTTGGGTATGTCAGCTGGTCAGAGCTTCACAATTGAGCTGCCAGTTGTGAAGCAGCCAAGAAAAAAGTAGGAAGAAAAAAGCAGGGGGAAAAAAGCCCAAAAAAAAGCCAAGAAAAAAGCTCAAAGGCACCAGCTAAGGTATTGCCAGCAAATGCAGGGGAATACTAAAGCCAGAACAGTAAAAGAGTGAGGAAAGTGGTGCCAAATTGGGAAAAATGAGCCCATGATGCTGCAGCTGCTGCCATTGCTGCCATGCAGGCGGCGGGGTTGCTGGTCACCTGGACTGTGAACAGAGGGGCTGGGGAGAGGGGGGCACCAGCAGGCAGGAACACATACAGAGGAGGGATCCTCAGAGGACTGGGGAAACAAAGATCCTCTTTTAAAAGAAGATATTACAAGTGCTTGTCTTGCTTGGTCTAGTAAAACAAAGCTGAGGTGGGATACAGCTTCTCTCTGTACATCAGGGGAGTAAAGCACAAGGCGGGAAAAGAGTGATTTGAAGGTCAACATTGGCATAAGAATAAATAGGGTCGAGCTGATCCTTGCTAAGTTTTAGCTGAAAGTCAAAGGATTTTGAAAGTCATGAAGTTCTGGAATAGTAATCATATGTGGAAAAATGAGCCACTCCTTAAGAAGGAGAGGAATACTTTTATGAAATATGAAGTGATGCTTGTGGCAGAGGAAGTTCCTGTGCCCTTTGTTTTCCAGGATAACCCCATGGGTATCTGCTGCGTAACTAAGGGACCCTCACACACAGAGTGGGGAGCTTTGTGGACCGTTCTTTCACCTGTTAAAAGGTGTTAGTCCCAACACATGCTGGTGAGCACCTGGAGGTCCCTGCCAAGCAGGGCATCAGCGGGTGCCCAGCAGAGGACAGATGACATTCAGAATTCCGCAAGTGCTATCCTCCAGCTAGAGGCAAAGTCTGGAAGGGAGAGAGGAGTTCCTTAGGTTGCTTGGCTTTCTTCATGTTTTTTTTTCAGCAAGGTGGTTTCTGTGGAGTAGCTACAATGCGGGGGCTTAAGTAAGCAGCGTGGATTTCCAAGTTGCAAACTCAAGAGAAGCAACCAACATTAGTTATGCTTCAGAGTACTAGAAAGCCTTCCATAACTGAGGCAGACATGAACTGCAGGCTTACGGATGCTTCCACTACCTAACTATTCCCCCGTGCTGCCAAAGTCCTGTCTCAGCACGCGCGGCACTTAACTGGGGAAGCACGGACCGGGAACAGCCTGTTCTTCCCATGTTCCCAAGTGGTAGTCAGCAATCTGGATATGCTTCCCAGGACGACATGGTGTTAACAAGCCCAGAGTGAAAGACAGGTGGTACTGTCATAAATAAGAAAAATAAGAAAAGGCGGAGCACAAGATTCATTTGTAGTAGCTACAATGCTGTAATAGGACAAGGGGTAATTGTTTTAAAATAGAGGGAGGTAGATTTAGATTGGATATTAGGAAAAAGTTTTTACAATGAGAGTTGTAGAACACTGGAACAGGTTGCCCAGAGAGGTGGTAGATGCCCCATCTCTGGAAACATTCAATGCCAAGTCGGATGAGGCTCTGAGCAACCTGATCTAGTTGGGGATGTCCCTGCTCCTTGCAGGGGAGTTGGACTAAATGACCTTTGAAGGTCCCTTCCAACTCTAACCATTCTATGATTCTATGATTCTATATTACTACTTGCCCAGCCCATCTGAGCTTTTAAACGCAAGTTAAATCATTTTACTCTAACACTTAAGAAAAAATGCATCTTTTGGCCTCGTTTAGGCAATTTTATAGAGACTAATGCAATCCCTGTCATGATGAGTTTACAGGCTAAGAAACTGCTGTTAAAACCAGCTAATTATTACAAATATCATTAGCAAATTCCTCAATAGCATTAATTCATGTTGTCTGATCCCTAACCTATCGCACTCAGAGATGTTACTGCAACGCTGTAAAGACTCCATTGCAAGTCCAGCTTTAAATAGCTTTTAACGTATCTCAGTATGGTTTCAATAACTGTCATTGTATGTTCTCCCCATCAGAACACTGAAATGGCTTCATGGTGGAAAAGACATAGAGTGTCATACCCATTCCATGCAAGCAGGGCTACCTTCTACATGTAGAATTGTGAAGATGATTGCCTTCAAATCTTCTTTAAAAATGTGAAATTGGATGAGAGAGGATAAACGTGTTCAATTTTTTTTTGGAGAAAAACAGAGACCAGTTTGGGACTGGATTGATGTTTGGCCAACCTGTTCCCTTTCATCTCTAACTCATAATATTGTTATCTGAAACCAACTATAATGTATGCCTTTTCAAATGCTGATTTATGAATTTCACAGTTTGCAGCAAGTATGACAACTGTAGCATGTACACATAAATGAGATACTGTAAGATTCGCGGTCTGTGGGGCTATTTGTTAGACGATTGTTGATTTCAATGCAATTCCTATTTGATAGGTGTCTAGAGCATAAATGTTAAGTGGTAACTTGATTGTTTTATCTCTCCTGGCGAACTGGTTCAGGTGACACCTCAGCTGTCTTGAGCTTTCACTGTCTATGATGAAGACAGCTGACTGAATCTAGATAGGGACACATCTTCTTGCCCTCTCATGTCACAGTCATGTTTTGTGCCATTACAAGTGACAGAAAAAGAGGGCACCCAAAGTACCTTCCACTGATCAAATACAGTGTCTAGATACTTGCAGTGCCATGGCTTACTGCACAATATTGCTGGCTGTGTGCTCAGATCCCTGGGCACTGACAACACCATGTATCATCCATCAGCATTTCCTTGTTTGTCCTCTAAATTGCCTGTCTTCTTACAAGCAAGAGTGAGAAAAAGCAAGAAAGAAATAAAACACAGAAAATAGGAACAAGGAAGATGATAAAAAAATACAGGAATACAGAACAGGTAGGGACCTGTCATTCAGTTCAGTCTGCTACTGCAAGCACATAAGCCACATAATCTATTTAATAAGCTCACAGAGCTCCAACGCAAGTGCTGTTAGCATTTTGCCCCTCTTCTTCCAAACAAAATCCAAACCCTCTGCCTTCTGACAGTAGAGAACTCACTTTCCCAGACAAAGTTCACCCATGGCCAGTTTATATCTATTTGTTCATTTGCCAACATTCTCTTTAGGTGAAGCAGCTCTGCTCTGTAAATATGTCAGAGGGGTAAACATCAACAGCAGAGATCAATCACATCTTATTATAAGGGGCTAATGAAGCCAGTCTCTTCTAGATCCTTATATGAGAAAAGATTCACTTTTCCTACTAATGATTCTTTGACTGCGTGGGACTGAATTTTCGTGATTACT
Source organism: Chlamydotis macqueenii (assembly GCF_036417535.1). Classification (NCBI taxonomy): domain Eukaryota; kingdom Metazoa; phylum Chordata; class Aves; order Otidiformes; family Otididae; genus Chlamydotis; species Chlamydotis macqueenii. Next base: position 160,807,774 of record NC_141556.1, read on the forward strand.
ATGCCTAAAACTGTACATACAAAACGAGGTGTTTCCGAAGTCCTGTACAGTGGTACAGATACATTTTTCCCCACTGCTGGAAATACCTTGGCTTACTGACACTCTTAGTGGGTGAGTTGGAATCAGAATCCACAGCCAACCTAAAGACATAGAAAACCTGTAGCTTAAATCATCTGCAAGTCTTTCTTGTACAGGGTTCTCCTACAAAAGTTTGATTTGCAAGTGTGGTCTCTGTAGTTCTCTTTTTTTGCCTTATTTTGACTCCCTTCCTCCTGGAAATGCCTCCATTAGCAGGTCCCATGAAGCACCCATAATTTAGCTAAAGGGAATTTGCATGCAATCTAGTGAAGATGAGACACAATAGGAAAAATGTCTCATCAGCAAATGTTTCTGAAACTGAAGAGTCATCTGCTTTACACCACGTGAAACTCAGGATAACTTACAAGAAAAGCTGGTGTCTTATTAAAGACTTATAAATTTTATAGATAAATATTCTGTCCTTACTGTGATTTCTTTACTCCACACTTGACTCAGCTTATTAATTATTTTTAAAAATGAAGGCAGCCCTTCATACAAGTGGAAATTAAAACAGTGTCTCTGTTCTTAAGTGGATTCCTGTCATTTCACACCTCCCCAGTGAGTGAACCTTAAAACTCTAATAAAAATCCGGAATATATATAGAGAAAGGCCATGGACTTGAGGTAGAGTCAAAGCAAAGTTATAGAAATCCATTATGCAAAGAGGCAAATTATGTCTTTTTCTGCTTCTCGGTAGCAGCATCTTGAACTAAAAGGAAAAGATAACCCAGTAAAAAGTATAGATATCTCAGCAAAACAGAGGGTAGTGCAACCACTCTTCGTAATAAAACACATCTTACAGATATTGCTCATTCAAAATTAAAGACTGGATGAAATATGCTTATAGTTTTTTTCCTGTATGAAGAGACACTAGTTTCTTCATTTACAAATATATGGATTGGCAACACAACTGTTCTGGTTTTGTTAGTGAGTGGGGGCCTAAGGTGGTAGCTTCTGTAGGAAACTACTATAAGTTGCTCCCCTTTGTTTAGTGGACTCGGCCAGGCCTAGGGCGGACCCGCTGCTGGCCAAGGCCAAGCCAATTGGTAGCAGAATGTCCCGTGATAACGCCTCTGCGATAACGTATTTAAGAAGGGGAAAACAGAAAAAGAGGAGGAGAAGATGTGAAGCAGCTGAGTGGGGGGGCAGAGAGGGGGAGACACAAGCCTTGTGGGCCCTGCAGGCCTCACCCTCTGGCCTCCCGCCAGGCAGCCAGTTGGGCCCGACTCAGCCCAGCCTGGCTGCAAGAAGTGGAGAGGAGATGAGAAGTGAATAAGATGTAAAAAGGATCCTGAGAGGCGTCGTCTGCCAGCCTCTTGTGAGGAATGGCTGCAGATGCCAAGGTCAGTGAAGAAGGAGGGGGAGGAGTAATGCAGCTCCTGGCCAAGATTCCCCTGCAGCCAGTGGTGAAGACCATCGTGAGGCAGGCTGTCTCCCTGCAGCCCATGGAGGTCCATGAAGGGGCAGAGATCCACCTGGAGCCTGTGGAGGACCCCACGCCAGGGGAGGTGGATGCCTGAAGGCGGCTGTGGCCCGTGGAGGGCCTGCTGGGACAGCCGTTCTGGAGGGACTGCACCCCGTGGAAGAGATGACCCACGCCGGAGCAGTTTCACGAAGGACTGTGGCCCATGGGAGGGACCCCACGATGGAGGAGGGGAGGAATGCGAGGAGTTCTTCCCCTGACAATGACACAGCGGTGTAAAACAACGCATGATGAACTGACCGCAACCCCCATTCCCGTTTCCCCCACCCCGTGTCGCTCGGGAGGGGAGGTAGTAGAGATAATGTTAAGCTTGGGAAGAGGGAGGGGTGGGGGAGGTTATCTTGCTCCCTGTCTCATTCTCCTGCTAGTTTCAGAAATAAATGAATACTTTTCCCCAAGTCGAGTCTGTTTTGCCTGTGACGGTAACTTTAAGGATTTCTCCCTGTCCTTATCTCAAACCTTGAGCCGTTTTTCTTATATCATCTCCTTCTATTCTCTCAGAGGGTGGGGGGAGCGAGAGAGAGACTGCGTAGTCTGGTCCCGATCAGGGCTGAACTACGACAACAACAAACCACTTACCTTTCACTCTCATTGGTGGGGCTGTCCTGGATAATACTGCGTTCTCCCTAGCTCTATAAGTGAAATTAGGGTGTTACAAGACTTTACACAAATACATTTGGAAAAATAGCTAGATTTTGTCAAGATGTGGCAACATGCAAGAGAGATTTTAATCATAGAATCATAGGATAGTTTGAGTTGGAAAGCACCTTTAAAGGTCATCTAGTCCAGCCCCCCTGGAAGAAGCTAGGTCATCTCCAACCAGATCAGGTTGCTCAGAGCTCTGTCCAACCTGGCCTTGAATGTTTCCAGGGATGGGGCATCCACAACCTCTCTGGGCAACCTGTCCCAGTGTTCCACCACCCCTGCATAAAAAACAATGTTCTTAAAGATCACTGTCCTCTGTAAAATAGAAACTTCTGACTCAAACACATGGTTTGGGCTAGCAAAACCTATAACACTGCCATTCACAAAGCTAAAATACGTATCTCACTATAATTACTTTGCCCCCTATCCTCCATAATACCAGTACTGTTTTCCCTTCATCTCAGATGATATCTTATTGAAGAGAAGTTGAGTGAATGGGCCAACCTAGTTTTTTATTAAGAAGGTGTGTGTCAAATGAAATGGAATTTCCTTGCTGAATAATGAGCATATAGGAATGTGTTAGAGCATACTTACAAATAGCTGCAGGTCACCTTTAATATGGGCATATCCGGACTTTTCATGTTCCTTTTTGTAATTGTAAAATTTTTCTAACATAACTTATTTGTACTGAAAACACATGAGAGAAATATAGCATATACTTGGCTTGGCTTTTAGTGAAACATAGATAAAAAACAAAGTCAAATTCCCATAACTAGTCCTATAACAGGCTGCACACCTTGATGAGAAAAAAACACTAACAAAAATCCATCGCAGCAGTGCAAACATCCCATCTGCATCATCACACACATCGGGCTTCACGTACCATGTGTACTAAAGCAGCAAGTAGGCTCCTGGGCCACATTCCCGGATCTTCTGGTGTTCTCTCCTGTTGCTGTAGCATTTGTCATCTACGTGTTCCCAAAGGCTTGTAAAGGGGAGCCAGCTGAGCCTCCCTACACACTCATCAGCTGTAAAAGTTAATGACCCCCTTCCAGTAGCATTTCCATGTGCTGGTAGATACAACAGTGAGAGAAATAGCCAGTAGTTATGATTTTGAGCAGCCCCTAACCCTTCCTGGCCATAAGGAACAACCTACCAATGGCAATATTGTACTTTATTTCCTTTGTTGGCTTCAGCTTTCTCTTTATAATTCCTTGTGCCTCAAAAAAAAAAAATGCTGTGAGTCCTCAGCTATTGCTCTGATCTCCATGATTCCAAGGTACGTAAAATATGGATCCGTAAAGAAAAGACGAGTTAGAATACAGTTTTGAGTGACAAACAATTCCCATAGGTCTTAAAAAAAAAAAAAAAAAAAAAAAAAAGTGGTCAGTCACAGACCAGGAGGGAGTAACTGTTATAATCTGTTGTTCACAAAAAGAGAGTGCTGCCTGGGAGACATACATTAGCCAGCCTTGATAAATGTTCTCCAGTCTTCCTAGCTGGAGAAGTGTTCATTTTCAATGGATAAAGGCAAGTTTCATCTCCCTATATTTGGCTATATGCTATAATGAGAAGTGAATTATTTGGCTTCTCGGTGTATTTTTTTTTTCAAATACTTAACATATATATGTTTTCTGGTAAATTTGCATGAGACAGTACAGAGATGGATTCTACCTGACACAAGTTGTCAAACTGCAATCCATGAACATTAAAAATACATTCTCCCAGGGGTATGCACTTTATGTTCCTACTTGTCAAAACATTTGCCCTGTGACACATTATTAGTAAATATCTAAGCACCTCCATATACCATATGAAATTCCAACTCCTTTGTGGCTTGCCTCCACAGCTAACCTCTAAAAAGGTAGAATAGATTATGCTTCCTATAGGTTTCATTTAAACCAAAGGGATAATGGCTTAGGACAGGAAGAGGGATAGATCAATTTAGTTGGACTGTGGCTGAACACAGAGTAGTTTGACTTCCATGAAATGAATAGCCACCGTTCAAGCACAGATTTCATGATACAGCTGGCTAAATTAAGGTTAGATGACATCACACCAGTTTTTTTGAGTGTTACAAACTCTTGACTCTGGTATCCTAAAGCGTTCATATGTCTCCCTTTCCAAACATCGGTAACACCATCCCTTGGCACAGTAACAGGCAAACCAAAATTGTCACACTGGATCTGTCCCAAGCTTCACCCTGTCCAGCAGCACGTCTCTGACAACAGCAGGCACTGAAAGCTCCAAAGACACGTCTACAAATGCCCAGTGGGCAAATACAGACTAAAGTCCTTTGCATTAAGTCTCATTCCCTCCTTTAATAGTTAGAGATTGGCTTAAGACCCAAAGCATGACATTTATGTTAATTAAGTATTAAAAAAAAAAAAGTGCAAGCTCTGGATATTCTTCGTATTTCTTGGAGAACACCCAGCACACAGACACACGGGGTGGGCTGATCTCAGGGCCCCTCATATGAGGGAAGGTCTTTCCACTTGCTCTCCATGGGCTCAGGATCTGCTTGGACAAGAATGTTTTGGATGCGTAGAGCAGAACTCAGGCCAGGGTGTAAGCAAGGGCGATGGACTGCGAGCTGTGCTCTGCCTCTGTGTGTGCGCCTGTGAGAGTGCCTCTGTTTGGAGGTGTGTTGTAAGCGTTAATTAATGCAGCTGATCAATGACTCAAGGAGCCATAAGTGATGGAAAAGAGAAATTTATTACTATGTACATATTCAAATCCCTTCTCTCAGTTAGATTTATGGTCAGAAGTGCCTGGACAACTACTGTGGTTTCATTCATCTACGCGAGGTATTTACCATATATTTACAGTAGCCACTTATAGTTCATGAGTTTTTTTCTTCGCAAACTTTAATTTAATAACTCCTAATATCCTCAGTTGCTTTCACACACAGTGCGCTGACTGAACTAAAGCCTTCTATTTCCTTCTGAATAGAAACCACTCCTGCCCAGACCTTGTGCAGCTAGGGATTTGAGTGCAGTAGACAATTTCAAAGACTGCTCTTTCTATTTAACAATCAGTGCATTAGGCTAAAATATTCACACAGATGCACTAGCAATTGAAAGGGTGTGCGGTGTAGTGACAAGGTCCTTCTGTTACCTGGAACTGTAGAATGATGAATGAGCATTAGTGGAATATTCTTTTGGCCTTTAGGTTTACCTTGATCTTCTCACAGAATGCAAATTGACATTATACCCACATTTCTATAGTATTTATTACTGTGGTCATGATGTGAGGGCTTTTTTCAATATGAATAGTGTAAAAGGGGAAACATATTACTGCAAAGAGGCATTATTGTGCTGGGAATGTATAAACAGCTGAGAAGAATAGAGCGACATGCTCATAATGGAAACTGAAAGCTCTTCATTTTGTCCTGATTGTCTACCCTTCCTTTTTAAACAACCTTCCTTTTTCCTAGCTATCAATACAAAGTTCTTTTTGGTAAAATGAAGTGCATTCATGCTGCCTGAAAGAAGCTTTTAAAGTTGATCTGTGCCCACACAAAAGGGAGGCAGTGTTTGAGCACATCAAGTTGAGGAAGCAAACTTGGTCAATGTTCATTACTCATGGCTTGACACTCTGAGCCTCCGTATCATTTTGTAAAGAATCAGATAAACTTTCCTCGTGATAAACAACTGAAATAATTTTTCTTAGCTGTCAAGTCCTTTTCTCCCATTTCCAGCCTGTTCTCACACTCTTCCCAGCTCGTAAAAGCAACTGAGCACAGCTTTTTGGACTGATAAATGGGCTCCTTTCAATTGGTGGCAGGCTTCAGGAAAAAGAGATAATCCTGGATAATGTGGACACAGTTTTCATTTCATGTCACCCAATTAAACTGCAATTATCCGGAGTGCAACAGCAGAAAAACTGGAAAGAATGGTTGGAGAATGAGGAGCCCTGGCTCCCTGGGACTCTTTATACTACACACATTAGCCTAGATTTGTTCTATTCTGATAATAAAGTGCCAGTCTAAGCACTTAGCAGCACACAGTGAGAGACGACCAGCTGCAACCTGTAGCTCAGAATGAAATAGTATTGCAAGTGCTCTGGGAAATATCAGTTCCATCCAGAGGAACTTTCTGGGAGATTATTTGCATCAGGAACCCAAAGCCCTGTGCCGTGGTTAATTACACCCAGAGCAATATGGTCAGGAGGTGTTCCGAACAATGCGGCAAGGTTCAGATTACAGGTAAAACAAGGACAAAAAAAGCGCCTTTTCTTAACATGACTCACAGTAGCACTCCAAGCCAAAATAAAGCAGATATGAACCATTTTATTATGAAGGCAAACTGCACTAACGTATCTTATCTCTTCAGCATTTTGGCTGAGATCTAGGGTAGGATGAATTTAATATGTTAATATGTCTTATTAAGTTACCGCTCTTGCAGTAAAATAAACTGGATAATCTAACAGATCTGTTTTATCTCTAATTACCATGATCCTGGTAAACTGCAATTAAATAAACAGATGGAGTTTTTAAGCTTGTGGCTTGGTGCATGGGAACAATTTAGTAATTGAAATGCATGCATTTGTTATTATTGCTTTATTTCATTTACCCAGTACTGTGAGTGCATGGTGGCTGTGCTATAGGCACGGGTTGTGAGTACAAGGGTGGCATCTAAAGCATCTCCTGCAACTAAAAAGCTTTGTTCCTGGAAGTCCCTACTCTTTGCCCTCAAATTTTTTATTTCATTTACATGAAGGACCAGGCAGGGCTACCGCAGCTTGTGAGACAAGTGCATGTTCCCATGCCAGGTGATGTCTCTTAGCCAAGTCCCACAAAGGGGCCACCAGCCTTGGTGTAGCTGAATCAGACACATCTGTCCTGTACAACAGTGCAAAGAGGGCAACAAGGGGACACAAATTCCCAGGTCAGACTCCAAGTTCTCCACCACAACCATGTGAGACCCTTAGGTATCACTTAAACCTTCATCAGGCACCAGACTTCACATTTTGGTATAAGTTGATATCAGGTAATAAATTATTTTTGCAATATTTTTGTTAGTAATTCATGTAACAGAAAAGCATGCAACACCTTTGCAGGAAAGACAAAGCAAAATCATTTTTTGCAGTGTTGAAGCACACAATTCCCAAATGAAGCACAGCTATTTCATAAGCAGGTAGTTTTCAAACTGGAAATATTCTATTTTACTTGAATTTTTCAGTTTGGCCCCATATCCAGGTATTTATCAAATGGAAAAATGCATTTCCCCATCCCACCTGGGAAAACCCCAGGTGCAGAAAGATTTGGATTCTTCAGAGCTGTTAATAAAATTGGGATTTCCCTGTTTCCAAAATAATACCATGCCTCCCACGCTCTTTATTCCATCCTTTCACATTCCTACCTGAAGCAGGTTTGGGCTGCTTTGAAGATTGCTTTTCTGTTTCAAACTTGAAAGCTACCTTGTTCCTCGTGGAACCTATTTAAATAGCAAAAAGCTGCGCCTTGATGTGAGCCAGAGCTGCGGAGTGGAAAGGGGGGCTGGGACAGGGGTACAGGCACTCACACCCGCAGCTGATGTTAACGGAACAGTTCAGTTCCTCTGCAAAAACGGGGGGATTTGTACCAATAGAAATACACATTTTAAAGTGTGGCAACTTTATTTTAACTATTTTCTGATTTCAAGGAGCCTTTAAGCAGCTGTCCTACAAAGAAGGTCAGTCAAAAGAGCCCTGACTGGTAGTTTATTGGCAGCAACAAAGGTAGCGTGATTTTAAGGAACAAACACATTTTCCTTCATTATTTGAGTGCTTTGCTCCTCTGAGAAGCTAAATTAGAAGCTGACACCCTTCTCCAAAGCCAATCCTAACATTTTGAAGATGAGCAGCACTGAAGAAGTGAGGGGAACCTACAGGAGGTGCCAAAGACTGATACGCTTTTGTAGGTAAAGAAAGGTGATCATATTTGATTTAGGGAACAAAGGCTGGGCAACAAAGCAAAATAAATCAATCTCTGATAGTTTTAGGAAGAAGAAGGTCAAGTGCTTGAGCAATGTTAATCGCTTGTCATGCTTGAGATCTGTCCTGACAAGAATGTAAGAACATCTTACTAAGTGACTAACTTCTACATAAAAATAGAAATTAGGTCCTGTGTATAACACGGTATAGTACACCAGTACACAGCAGACTGCACAGAGTATACAGAGTGTATTAACTTTGTGTATCGACAGCATATAGTGCAATATAATAATGTAACGAAGAATGATGTTGCATAATCTTGGTACATTGATTACTCCAGGCAATGTGCACACGTTAAGAGAAGGTCCCCTTCTCTTAATGATCTGCAACTTAACTTCTCTCTTAACTTCTCCTCTTCACTTCTCTTGATGAAGATCTGCAGTCCAAATAGGCAAGGGAGGCAAACTTGTCTACAACATCTTGACTCACTGGGCACAGAACCTGGGCTTTCCAGCTCTTAGCTCAGTTACCTCCCAGGAACCTGACAGTGCTAGGTAGGAGATCTGCGTATCAGTCACATAACAGTTTTATCATCTATTTTCTTATCTTAGAAATACAACAAGAATGTAAGAATATCCAAGCCAGATGCTGACTTCATTTACAGCTAGGGAGAAAAGGGAGTCACACCTTCATAAAAGTCTCTGTTTCCTTATTTCTTTCTCCAAAGAGAAATGCTATCACGTACTAATCTTCAGGAGGGGTTACTAGATGACAGTTGTAAATCTCTTTGATTTGTATACTTTATAAAAATATATATATAAAATATATGCGATGCTTTAAAACATCATTGTGAATGATTTTTCATTCCAGTGTGAAAAAGGCACAGTCACGCATTACAAGAGACTGGATTTTAAAGGACTATAATCTCCATGTGATCTTTCTATCCATTTCTACCTATTTGCAGCTTGTTAGGAAGAAACAGAAATTCTGGGATTTACCTCCTGGACTGCTGTGCCCCATAAAGTTGTTCTAGGAGGAGAAATACTAACTTGAGGATATAGCTGTACCAAAATATCAACATGTACTTTCCATAAGAGCTTCATTAGCTGGTGGCATTTTACTTGACTACCAGCAGTCATTGTTTCCTTCAGAAAAGAGCAGTGTCAGATAATTTCACCCCCTGCTTTCTCGTTGGTTGCACAGTGGCCAGAAACAGGAATTAGAGACCCCCAAACCAAGCGGAGGCCAGGGCTCTGAATGGAGCAGCTCTGTCTGAATCTCATGCTAATGAGATCAGGAAGGGAGGAAATGTTGAACTCCAACCCTGGGCTGCCAAGCAGCTCGCCCTTGCCTCTGTGGAGGGCAGAGCCAGCTGCAGGGAGGGAGGCTCCCTAGGATCAGGATGGGGATAAGGATGCTACTCAGCTGGCAGGAAAGGGAGCAAGAGTTTTGCTTATCTTAATAGCTCCTTTTGTTTTGAAATTACAGTAGCAGCCATTATTTGCAAACTTGAATAAGTATAATGCACTCCGAGCTCTTGCACAGGTGCTAGACACTAGTGGTTTTTCTCCGTGCCTGCACAAAGACTGCTTTTTTTTGGTTTGGGTTTTTTTTTTTCCTTTTTTTTTTCCTTTTTTTTTTTTGCCACGGTTGCAGGAAGGAACTGGAAAGACTCATTCAGACAAAAGTGTTGGCTGCATATTTGGGCAAAGTGCTGACTGGCTTTTGTTGCTGTGTACGTGGTGCCATCCCTGAGCCCAGCAATGATGACCTAGAAGGTGATCTGACAATGAATGTTTCTTTTGGAGAATGTGTCAACTATTGTAGAAGCTCCCACATTCATAATGAGACTAACTGGTTTCAACAGATAATTGCCTGGCAGTCTCTCTTGATAACTGGGTAGATAAACAGTGTATTTTCTTCCCTTCCTTCAAAAACTTAACAAAGGAGGCAAAAACAGGGCCTTGAGCATCTGCAGGGATGAAGTAAAACAAAAGTAAATCACAGTAAGACAGAGAACTTAAGAAAAGCAGGCACACTCTTGTTGAGCTGTTTTTCTGAGAAGTTACACCCGGTGAGGAGCTGTCTTACTGAATTTAAATAGGTTTATACCACCTTGACGCAACTTTGCTGCCTTGCCTTCTTTGAGAATCTGACATTGGACTGTTTCAGTGTTCAGTAAAGGTTTCCTGCCAAATACGATGTTTAATTTCTTTTATTTTTTTTTCTATTTTTCTCCAGTAGTGGTTTACAGCTTGCCCAGAACCACAAGAGGAGGTGATTGATGTTGCCATATGGTGGCTATTGGATGTAATACTCTTCGGCTCATGGATAACATCCTTTTCTTCTTAAAGCTCTGCTGCCCTCCAAGCTCACTAGACGCTGAGGGACTGTAAAACTTAGTAGGCTGAATATCTGAGAATGAAGAGAGACTTAAGAAATGCCTGTAAAGTACTTACTTCTTTGAATGGGCTAAGATGCTTGTGGATTAACAGTTTGAGGAACCTTAGAGCACGTGGCTTTGTAATATACTGCTGCTTCTACACAGGCTTTTTTCTACCTCTCGATGTTAACTTAGGAGATGGAGCAGTCCATCATGAATTTAATTAGCCCACCATTCGGATACATGAAACTAAGTCTACTCTCATACATGAATACATGCCACCTTGTTAAGATTTCTAGAAAGCTAGGAAGATGCTTAGGGCTAAAGAAATCCTCATGTGTCAATGAGCACACCTGTTTCTGATAAATAAGGAAGAAGGACCCAGTATATCCTTTAGTCTTTTGCTGTCTGCTTTGTTGTGATTAGTGACCTTCTTCTGGTGTAAGATGTTTCTCTCTCTGTGCATCAGGCTGTGATCGTAATAACAGTTCTCAAACATTTCTACTGTGGTAAATTCAGATACCTTTGATCAGTATCGAGCACCTGTTGTGCTACAAACATATACATAAATGTATTTGCTGGTGTTATCTGCTATGGATGATGCATCTTTTACTTAATTATTTTAAGTTATAGTATTACTATGTGCTTGTAATACAGATTTTTTTTTCTCTCTGGAACCATTAATGAAAATCTCATTTCCATTACATTTTGTTTCGTCAAATTTTGCTCCTTGAAGAGATGTCAACAAGCTAACAATTTTCTTATTAGAGAAACCAGAAAGCTGAATATATTTCCTCATTCTTAATGTAAATATGGGAGGTAATATAGTGATTCATAACTTTTCTAAACCAAGTCATAATATTTAGTTACAAGAAAAGTAACCAAAAAGTAACTCTGTTAAAGAAGACTATTTGAGGAGGATGGGAGATATTTTTCCCATTTTCTTCTGAAGAAAGATGGGAAAGTAAGGTAGTCAGTCAAATAATCCATGGTGGCTTTAGTCCATAGCTTATCATTTTTAATTCTCAGGATCTAGAAGATAAAATTCAATTTTCTCTCTTTTAAGATTTGAGACACCTTGCACAAGGATACCTCAGTATTTTGATTTATGAAATAGAGAGTAGGTTTCTTGCTCTCTTCCCTGTATCCCTTCTTTAAAATAATTTAAATTATTATATGAGAACTGGGGCAAGACATGGAGTCCCAGTGGCCTCTCTTCATCTGAACTAGGAGACGCACTGGGTGGGATCTTCCTTCCAACTCCCACCACAGTTATTCAGCTGGAAAAAAGCTTAACCAGTCATCGAGTGAGCGAGTAAGGAGGACTTTATGAGGGGTGAATTAGTGGGGATCTGGGAATCAAAAAATCAATAGCTTTTACAGCCTTAATTAGGATCCTGTTACAATGCTGGAACATAGAGGATAGTCGACTAGTGGATTTTACATTCATCTGACTTCACAAACCCAGAGATCGCAGTGGTGCATCGTCCCGCCTTTAGTGTCAAACTGAATGGTGGCCCAGCAAAGCATCCATCCATCCTGCCCACTACCTGATGGCTGCCTGCACGGGGCACCAGTGCTGTAGGCAGCAGTAGCTGCAGGACACTCTGCACATAGCTGTGGTATATATGGGAATGAATGGTAACTAGGCTTGCTGCTGCTGTTTTTATTTTGGCTAGTTGGCAGACGTCTCGCTATTCTTTAGCTTTTGAATTAGGATGATGTAAGAGGCCCAAGCACTATGCTAAACACTCCGCTACAAGGTTTGTCAGAAAAGGCTGTTGATCTTGAGAGAGTTACCCAAATTGCAGAGAATTAGGAACAAATTTTGTGGGTAGTCAACAAGCTCATGGGCTGAAGAAGTGAGTTAGTTCCTAATCCTCCGTGCCTCTGGGTGACTAGTTTTCTGTAGGCAGACCACACTATATGTGGGGGAAGGCAACTGGGCATCTAGTTTGTCTGTGCACCCACGAAGGCCGTCTAATGCACGCCCGCAGCCATGCACTCTCTGGGCTGCCTGTCCCAGGAGTGTCTAGCACCCATTGTTAAATCATGTACTTGAGCTGTCAGGCAGATGCATCACCCTCATATGACCCTGCCTTTTTGTAAAGCAGCAGGAGGAAGCTTGTTTGGGTGAGTGTATCGGAAACAGAGGAGCTCAAGTGCTGGTAGTTATTAACATACCACACTGAAAACACGGACTGCCTCAGCCTTAAGCCCTCCAAGATACCACGTCTGTCACAGCGGTTGATAACTCCCTTTGAGGTCATTCCCTGGGTCTCATGCTGACTTCCTGCATGACTCTAGTCTTCACCGTTTCCTTAAACAGTTTTGAGGGGCTTTTGAAAATATCAAACTTGATAACTCATGCAGGGGCAAAATCAAAGCACCTTATAGTCATAGAATCATAGAATCGCAGAATAATTTGGGTTGAAAGAGACCTTTAAAGGTCATCTAGTTCAACTCCCCTGGAAGAAGCTGGGTCATCTCCAACCAGATCAGGTTGTTTCCAGGGATGGGGCATCCACCACCTCTCTGTGTGTTCTGTGTGTTCCACCACACTCGTTGTAAAAAGTTTTTTCCTTATGTCTAATCTGAATCTACCTCCTTCTATTTTGAAACCATTACCCCTCGTTCTTCTACAACAGGCCCTGCTGAAGTCAGTGAAAATCTTCCTAGTGCCACTGGTTGACGAGACAGGAGTGGTCCCTCTCCCAGTTCAGAGGTCTTGCCTCCTGCTGCTGCAGGCAGCTCTGACTGGCATCTGCCACATCACCTAGCCTCCAGCTGAATCCTGTTTCAGCCCAACCTTGTCAGGGCACTGCTTAATTTTACTTGTCCCAGACTTCCAGTTGCCTCACGCGCAAGCTCTCGCCATCAGCTCCACGCCACTGTTTTTTGCTGCTGATGTGCAGAGCTCTGTGCTTCAAGATGGAGTTTCCTGGGAGATTAATGATGTGCTGAACAATGTGTTGTAGTTGATACCCTCTTGAACTATGACACCTGACACTGGACACCTTCGGCTGTAAGAGTCAAGGGTTGAGCAAGTAAGCAAATTCTGAATAGATACCAATTTCCCTGGAAATATCTGTGAATAATTTCACTTTTTGACATAATTGTCACAGGTAGCTTTGCTTTTACTGGTTTTCACATTAATGCTGTAGAAAATGGTATTTTTATAGTTACACAATTCTTAGAAAAAGTATTTTGAACTCCACCAGTCCGTGCCTTTGGCCCATCTCTCTTAGAGCGGGGAGGAGAAGCAGGTAATTTAAGTATTTGTATAACAGTTTGTTGCAGCTATAGCTGGCAACACAGACAAAAGCACCAGTTCTCCTTTATCTTTTTGCAAGGACTCGCTGTGTGTCAACTGTCCTGCCTCAGGACATGCGTTAAAGTAGTTATTAATGCCCCAAGACAGAGAGGCTCAAGACGCTAGCCCTGTTCAAGTGGCATCGTGTGTTTTCCCTCCCTCTCCCCCGGCTGGCCCTCCCCGTTTTTCAGCCAGCTGCCCTTTGGTGACACGAACCCCACAGTCGGGAAGGCGCTGGGTATTGTTAGCATTGCTCCCTACGGTAGATTGGCAGCCAGGAGTGCCTGGGAGTGACAGGTCCCATAATGCACCCTCATCGCGAAGATGGAGAGCGTCACCTCTGTAACATTCCCAGCTTTCATTAGCCTGAATGCGATTGTGCTAGGTTTAATTTTTTGAGTGTTTGCAGTTTTTCCAGCAAATAGCTGTTTGAACACAGTGTCCCCATTATATCACCACAGTCAAAGAGAGGAAAGATAAAGGCATTGTGCAAAGTTTCTGTGGCTTTGCAGACAAGGATTTATGTACTGGAGAACTCTCATCTGGCAGTCAATTTGCCTTTGTCTTTCAAAGTAGTGGAAGTATCAAGGGAGTATGCCTGAGAGTTTTATTTGCTATTTACCAGATTACTGAAGTATCAGGCATCTTTAGATCTGCCGTGAAGAAAAATGCTTTCAAAACGATTTTGCAAACTTCTGCTGAGATTGAGGGGAGAGGCAAGCAAAACCCTTGAAGTGTTGCCCTTTGAACTGCTAGAGAAGTGCATGGTTGAGGAAAGGACTTGAGACTGTACAGTTTCATGAGTTTAAAATGTGATCTGTCATAAGGGTCTGTCCAGCAGAGAGAAAAAGGAAAAATGTATCTGCCACTATCTGCTTTAGAGGAGTAACCGTGTTAGTGAAAACAATTATTTCTGGAAAATTATAGTCCTTGGTTAGTGTATATAAGGATGAACTGAGTTTAGAAAAATCAACATTTTCTAAACTGGTAAGGGTGAGATTCGTTTATAGCTCCACTTAATGTATAGTTCAGCTTACAACAAGCAAGAAGTATTGCAGTTAATGGGATTGGTCCTGGCTAACATTTCCCCCCTCAAACTTTCCCTAATATTTGATTCTGACTGACACAGCTAAAATTGTAGTGAAGGCAGAGCCTGTAAGACCAGGCTTTATTGTCTGAAAGCAGAACTGAATGGTATTCGTTTAACACTCCTGAAAGTGAGTGAGAGCTGAGGCAAAAGCTGCTTAGAAAAACGTGTAATTTAGCGTTAAAATGAACTACAGTACTGGGGAGCCTGCATTATAAATATCTTGGCCACTATTGATGATCCTGGGATTTCTAGAACAGTTAGATTTGCTAACATTATAATTAACTGAAGTAAGTCATGAAACAAAGTGATTCTCATGATGTTGTAGAAAGAAATCAGAACAGATCCTGTAGAGGAAAAAAAGACCATTATACCCGAATAACATATGACCCACTGATTTAGGGTTATCAATAGGGACCAGTAAATGCACTGGAATGTCTAACTCGCTTGAAACTCTACCAGTGCCTGAAGCCAATATTTACAAAGTTCCAAAAAAAATACCTACCTGAATGCCTGGCATCCATAAAGTTCTTGTAATTTCTGATTCCGGGTAAAATATTCTGTGAAAGGCCATTTCTGTAGCCAGCCTTGATAAATCCAAGAGCTGTGAGGTATCTCCTTAAACAATGCTTATCTCCCATGAAAGATGCAAGACTAACCTTCTGCTGTGTTTTCGTTATCTTAGTTCAGGGGAAGTTTCCTAGCCTATTCTTTCACAGATATAGGTGATGTTTGTGCTCAGAGAGCTGGTTTCTGGCCAGATCGCTTAGCTAGCCTCAGGCCCCAATCCACAGTGCAGAATATGACCCCTTCTAAGATATAAAGATTTTCCTTTGGCTAAGTGGGCCCTCCTTAATATAACATAACATGAACCTTTCTTCACCTTGCACTAGCAAGGAACAGCCCCTCTTCCCCTGGTGGGAAGAGCACCTTTTGGATCCACCACAGGCTCCATTTCAGCCAGATATGAAGCAGCAACCATGAAGACATGACAAAGGGCAGTGTTTGTGCCAGTGCCACCATTATTTCAGTCATACACACGGTGCTGATAGTGGTTTCTATTGGCCTTAGAGATCCTTCTTCCTGGGAAAGGGATGGACATCAACCCCATCTGCTGCCATATCGTTTCCCTAGGTGGCTGGGGAAGCTCTGCTATGGTACTTGGCATGTTTTCAACTGGATCAGTACAGCAGTCACTGAACCAATCTACAGGCATCTGCAGAACATGAGCAGAAGGTCTAAGAGGGACAAGGGAACAAAACAAGCCTTTTGTTTAAGATACTGGTCAGAGGCTCAGGAGATGTAGGAGATCCATTCCTGCCTGGGTGACAGATCTTCATTGTTGATTTAGCCTCAGCATTACACTGGCTCTCTGTAGGTCTTTCTCTGTCCTCTGCTCAAGTTGCCTCTTTATTTTCTCTGCTTAGGATATATGTGCCATGGGGCACTGATTACTCTCTCTGAGGTTATACACAGCTCGGTGCTATGGCAGATCCCTCTGGATACTCCCACTAACAGCAAATAATAAAACCAACTGTGATAGGTTATTTGGCATGTGATTTTGGAGAGAGAGACATGTAATAGATGATACTCTAAAAATAACTCATCTTCTTTATAAACTCTGCAATATCACTAGAAACAACTCTCTTCTTCCAGAGCACACCCTTGGTTCTCCACAGCACTGCACTCTCAGGACATTCTTGTAAAAATGGTGATAACTTTTCATTGCTATGAAAGAAGATGCAATTATTGTTCCATTTTTATGTATTTTGGACCAAAAATTTCAACTACTTATCATTAGGACTGAGCTGCCTCTGTGGTGTAAGGTAATTAATACTATAGAATTTTCCTGTCACTCAGACCTCGGTTGCCTATGTTTCTGCCTTGAAAATGTGATGTTTTGGCAAAATTAAACCAAAGATTTGTAGTATAGACATGTTTACAAAGACCTAGATCTGTATATGATGCTAAACCTCTATTTCTCATTCCAAAACTTCGTAATAAAAATTATTAGATTAATCTGCTATAAGTAACTGGGTTGAAAACTACTTCACTTTGGCTACAATAAAGGAAAGATATTGCAGGGAACGTATATATATAGCCATGCATACACCCGTGCATGCATGAAGATATAAAAAGCACTTTCTGTGATGGGTTCAGAAATGCAAGGAATATTACACAGATGAAGAAGGTGATTTATTCTTTCTGGAGCAACTTTAAGGCAGTCTGGATTTCCTCTCCTCCCCTGTTCAGAAGCAATGCCAAACAAGAGGCTCAAGAAGATCTATAATAAACTTTAGCTATTGATCTGTCTCCTCTCTGGACTTGACCCAGGTCAAACATCTCTTACACAATTCAGTCATTTTCAGACCATACACCCTAGTGTATTCAAATGAATGTCCCCTATACCAGGCCCAGAACTGAACAGAGTACGAGGCCGATGCTTACCTTGCAGCACGTATGTAAGTGCTTTGCGGAGTAAGGCTTTGCCCCAGCACATGCATTTCTGACCAAGGGCTCAAGCCCATCTGTTTAGATAAAAGCAATGCTAATACCAGGGGCATCCCTTGCCCCTCCCTCCAAGGCCTCAAAAAAGCTCTTATTATTTAGGTAAGAACAAGATCTATTCCACCAGAGTCAAAAGCAAAGCTTGCAAGAGCCTGTGTAACATGGCACACAGCAGTGTCAATGCCCTGGGCACTGCGCCCTGGTCTTAGACCCTTGTAACATCAAACCTCGCATATGCAGAACTGGCTAAGTATAGAACCATCACATTTGTGACTTGCTTTAAATTTTCTGTGATTCATGCTGCACAGTTGTGAATTCTCACAGTTTCTACAGTCTTTTCCCTAAACCTTTCTTTGGGATTTTTCTTTTTGTTGGGGTTTTGTTGGTTTTTTTTTTTGGATGTTAGCAATTTTTTATTTGTTCTCTGTTTCAGGTCTAGCTCTTTAGGACATCTCTACACTATCCTCTTAACTCTTTGGTGTACCATAGCCCAAGTCTGGGCTATGTTCCCAAACAGGGAGGTCTGGTACTGCTGCAGTGCAAGCAGCAGGTACCAGCACTGTGCTATGAATTACTCATTAAGTCAATGACTCTCTCAGTCAGTGAAAACGAAGAGTCTGACCTCCAAGGTCCAATGCGTGAGCCCTTGGTGAGTCTGCAGGGGGCTGATGGAGCCAGGAGTGCAGCTGGAAGTAGGGTCCTTTTGGGGTTAATTTTGCAAGGGTTAGCCACACAGATACAAACCCCACTGCAGAGCACATCTAGGGAAGTCAGAAGGTGATGGTCCTTTCCTCGCTCCCCTGTGGATCTGGAGAGGGAGCGTAAACCAGCTCCTCTGTTTCCACAGAGAGCTTTTCTGATCCCACATAGACAAAGCCACACTTGGCAAGGGGGGAACAAGCCAGACCTCCTTCATAGAATCATAGAATCATAGAATCACAGAATAGTTTGGGATGGGACCTTTAAAGGTCATCTTGTCCAACCACCTTGCAAGGAGCAGGGACATCTCCAACCAGATCAGGTTGCTCAGAGCTCTATCCAACCTGGCCTGGAATGTTGCCAGGGCTGGGGCATCTACCACCTCTCTGGGCAACCTGTTCCAGTGTTTCACCACCCTCATTGTAAAAAATGTTCTCCTTATGTCCAGTCTGAATCTACCTCCCTCTATTTTAAAACCATTACTCCTCATCTCACCACAACAGGCCCTACTAAAGAGTTTCTCCCCCCTTTTAGGTACTGGAAGACCACTATAAGGTCTCCCCGGAGCCTTCTCTTCTCCAGGCTGAACAGCGCCAACTGTCTCAGCCTGTCCCCACAGGAGAGGTCCTCCTGCTCATTTTCTTTCCATCTGGAAAATCACCATCCTGCTCTCTGTGCACAGGAGGAAGTGAGAAGTATCAATCTGCTCCTTATGATTAGCTCACCCTGATAAACACGCAGTATGGATGCCTGACCGACTAACTTCTCGGGGTCTTCTATAGTAGTCAGCAAGCAGAAAAGGACAAATGTTCTACTGCTGAGATCCTGAGGAGCTTTGCCTTGGGAGAGAAGGAGGATGAACATGCTACCTCTCGGGCTTGTCTTCCTGAAAAGGAAAAATATGTGGTGATATTTGGGGGAGCAGCCAGATCTGGAAGGCCATATGCTGGTTTTGGCTCACTGAAGAAAGCCAGCATCTGGTTCAGCTCTGTTTCAAAGTTAAAATTTCTTAAATGGAGCCAAATATTTAAATAATATTAATAATTTTATTTTCTGAATATTAACTATGGTGAAATAACTGCTGTACCTGCAGTAAAGGGCTTTTAGGGCCTGTGAGCTGCTCAGTCTCTCTGTCAGCATTTACACAATCATGCAAGCCAACTATTCACCGCATGGCACACAAATTTCAGCTATGCATTGACTGCTTAATTAAATGTACTGCCTTTAAAAGAGCAAAAGGTTTGGGTTTGGTTTTTTAGTAACTGCCGTAGTAATCTCTGTACTAAAATGCTGAGTGCTAAGATGTAATAAAAGTTTATGAAACACATACAAACTCAATCAAATATTAGTTAAAAAATCATGACACGGTATGCCATTTTGTGTCAGGATGCATACAAACATTGTTCTATTTTGTGGGGGCTGAGAAAAAAACGCTAACATACTTTGTGGAGCCGATACTCAATGCCAATTTCCACTAATTATCTGGCATTCTCTTTTTTTCAAGTGGGTGGGAGCTTTGTGAAACCTTTTCAGGCTTCTCTTGTGTTGGTGAACACCTTAAGTTTCAATCTATCTGAATTTCTCTGAAGGGTGTGGTATGTAATGTTTGGAAGGCGAATAGAAGACTCGGTGGGATCCTGGTGTTTATTTCACAGAGGGCATCTCAGGCAATCATCTCCTCCAGAACATCTTCAAGATCCCCTTTCTCTCTGCAGTGCCAGAATGCTGTGGTTAGCCTAAGTGGTCCTGGTAATGGGAGCAGGTCTCAAAGCTCTCAGAACAAGGAAGTTTTGTGATTTTACCATTTACAAATGAGAAACTGAGATGCACACAGATCAGGGCATAGATGTTTAAATACAGATTTATTAAACAAAAACTCAGTGGTTATGTTGATTGCTTTCAGACCTCTCCAAACCACCAGTGGTGACAGTTTGATGGCAGGCCTTTCACCCCCACAGCGATCATCCTAAGTACAGAGCCATTGATGGCAGCAATAGGAGAAGGAGGAGGGAATTTTCTACCAGGTTTGCTTCCAGAGAGGATTGTCCTGATGAAACCCCCAGCTTCACAAGTAACATCCCATGGCAGAAGCCCATGGGGAGGCAGGTGTCCCTCACTGTCTGGGAGGAAGTGCCCTTGCAGAACATCAGTATCTTCCTCCATCGAATTTGCCACTGACTAGCTCTGGCAATACTCTTCTCAATTTTCTGACTTCTCTGACTCCCATTCATAGGTTCCTCATTCTTGCTGTGTATTACACAGTCAACTCCCGATTACCCGGGGGTGTTTTATGCAGGTGGCTGATAAACCATGTATGTTGGGATGCAGAGCCAGTGCAGATCTAGCCAAGCTTATTAACTCTTATTGCTCTGCTGCTGCTTGGGCCAGCTGAGATTCAGGAGAGGAGCAGTCACCTCTGACCAGGAAGAGCCCAACCTAAGGTACCTGGGAACAAGGGGTACCTGCACCAAGCCACCTGGAATCACCCTGCCTTGACTTTCCTGCCCTGGGGACAGTGGGGATGCAAGTAGAGAAACACGCAGACCCTCCTGCATGGAGACAGCATCGCACCTGAGCCGAGCCATTGAGGCTGGCTGGCCCAAGAGAATTCCTGAGGAGTTACTGAGACATCTTGGTGCTGGGACCCCAGTGCTTTTCGCTGTGCCTGTGCTGATTTTGTTCACCATGTCTCACTTCAGGCACATACACTTACAAATCCCGCGTGACTTGCCCAAGGCTGCAGAGCAGATCAGTGGCACAGCCCAAATTCAAGCCTGCTGCCTCATGGCCTAGGTAAAATGGGTGAGAATGTCCCACACTAACTGGGAGCTCTGTGGGGCTCCCCCATAGCATACACTGCTGTGGGATTAACAGGAAGTGTTGCTGTTACTGTTGCTATACTGTAAGTGTTATTTGAAAATTTTAGAAAAAGCCTTATTTTTAACTCTCATTTACTGTCTGTTTTCCCATTTCCTATATTTTATTTCTCTTTGAAGGACAGAAAACTTGCATCGATCCTAAAGCAAAATACCAATTTAAAATATCAGACTTAGACATGCAGACCAAAGCAGATGCTGACTACTCATAGAGCAATTGCATCTGGATACATTTAATATTATGTCCTCACATTTTTACGCTGAGTTTTTACGCTTGTCAGCAGATTACTTATTTCCCAAATGCAGTATTTCTGGATTGGACCTGACAGTCGTGGCACAGCGCATGAAATCTACTTTGGGAGCGTAGGATGCTCAAGCCATGTGGCCCACAAGTTAGCCTCATGGGGTGATAGAAGAAAAAAAAATATGCACAAAATGCAGCTCTTTCACATTACACAGCCAGAGAAAGCATAGGTCTGTTTTTATCAATGAGTCTCTGGGCTGCCTTCTGCCTGGATGGCTTAGAAATTTTCTATTTCATCTCGGTGCCCAACGGTGACCTCAGTGTTTTCAAGAAGAACAGAACAAATAGCTGATAGAAAAAGGAGTTAAAGTAGCCTTACTGAACAAATAAATTGGCAAGTGTATCTAATAATTGCATGGGTTCGGCATTTTTCTGCGATAAATGAGTAAACTTTAAATGTATCTCTGAGATGTGCTATCACAGGCATTGCCATGGGCAAGTTTTATCCAATGATGAAACAGCAAGGCCTTGTGAGATAAAGATGATAGAAGGGGTACTATCAGGTGGCAGCTGGGTAATTACAACTCTCTATTTGGGCTCTGTAGTGATGCTGCATGTGATAAGTGGAGAATAATGAAGAAAAAGGAGTAGTGATAATACAGGAGCTAAATGGTAGAAAATAGCCTATCATAGCCCAGAGCCCTCTGAGTGCCTATGGGGACTTTGAACTATCTTCTTCAGTTTTCAGCCGCAGAAAAAATACTCTCTCTTTCTTCTTCCTTTGCTAAATTTATGTCTGGTGGGACAAAAGGGAAAACTGAAAGGAAATCAAGGGTATGTGAAGAGAATATGACCTTTGCAAATAACACTGAAGGTCACTGTGTAATTATTCTAAAATAAAAGTATCCTGTAATCTTGTCTGTACCCACAAAAGATGTAAGACCATTTTTTAATGTGATTCTGAACAATTTTCTTGGGGATCATGGTTTATGAAAGGTCAGCTAAAATATTTCTAATTATATCTTGTCTAGCTCTTTGCTCAGAAGAACACAAATGCCATTTGTTATGATGGAGTCAAACTCTGATTAAAGTGAAAGATTGTCAAAAGACAAACTCATTACATGTAAACAAAAATAATATTTCCTGAGTGAAGACTGGCTTTTATAGCTTTAAAAAAAAAAAACCACAGGAGAGGAAAATATCCTGGAGCTGGTCACCGAAACTTTAACCCCGTTTTGCTTCTTCTTATTTTTTTCCCTACAGAGAGTAATATCTACTATAGTTCCTGGTGAGCTTGGCACAGTTTGCCAGCTCTCTGAGTGACTCTCTTGGTAATTTTTCTTATTCCCCTGGCACTTCTTTCACTTGAGAGTCTGATGCCTAAAAGCCAGTTACACTGGATGTGGTGTAGCACGGATGCACACACGTATGCGTTCATACGTGAGGGAACTGCACATAAAATATCCACTGCTTAAGGATAAGCCACCAATTGTTTTGCGCCTTTTTTTTTTTTTAATACTTAGCTAAACACCTAGAGTAAGAAGCGTACTGTGCACCGTTCATGTACGCTCATGTCTTTTTTTCTTCTCAGGCCACCAACTCTGCATTACCACTGACCTGATGTAATGGGCACCTCACATCACAGAAGGTGACATTGCATCAGCACATTACCGGGATGTGGAGTGAGCCTCTTAGGAACAAAAAGATTCAAAATGAGATATTTCTTGGTATAGCAAATGGTGACATTTGTTGACCTAGACATTACTGAAGCCAGTTGTGAAACCAAGGAAATTTTATACAGTGCCTGGATTTGGGAGGCTTGTAACTTGTTGGTAAAACTAAGAAAATCCTTCTCAGTTTTAGGGGAAAGAAATGAACTGGACTCTTCTTCGCATCATGACAGAACTTGACTGGAAGTGTGACAAAAGCATTTATGCATTACAGAAATTAATGGCATGTGATAAAATATTTATGACTGAACAGAACGGTTGTTTATAGGCTGAAATGCTATTACTGAATAAACAAGGAAATTCACACACACATAAAAAAAAACTTTTTAAAGTAAATACCTGATTGCGGTGTTTCCTATTATATGATTAAATTATAGTGTCTACTCCAAATTTTTAAAAATTCAAATCATTACTATGTTTGGTGAGGTACTGAGGTGACTCATATGAAGCCCAACCTTTCCTCTGATTTAAGATAAAGATCCCAGTAAAAAATAGATATATTGCACAAATCAGAAGTTCATAGTGAAAAGAATTATTAGGCCATCTCAGTCAGCAAGTATAGTTTCTCATTATTGACTGACTCCTACTCCCCTGGAGTAATAGAGTTTTGTCATTGATCCATGAGGCCTTATTTATGTACAGGCCACGTGGTGTTTTGGCTGTGTAAGTGAAATATAACTTTGACCATATGGCTCTGTGGTGGTACCGCAATGGTGAGATTCCCTAGGACAGGATTAATCTTACTTACCTTTACACACCTAAAAATTAGACATCTAAGTCTGAGTTAGCTACTCTGCTTATTTTTTCAGTCAGTGGGGAGAAACTGGCACTGAAAAGAAACTTAAAAGAAAAAAAAACTGAAAAGAAAATTATGTGCCCTGTGTCAGACATCCACCTTATGGAGGGATCAATCACCCTCTGGAATACCTATTTCTCCTCACTGAATATAACGGGAGCCTGGGGTGACTGGCTTAGATATTTAACTTTTAGATGACTGAAGACAGGTAAGATGAATTGCATCCTGACTTTAAAGGAGATTTGTGTCCAGTGAGATCAAGCTAGGTCTCTATATTTGGGCATTTCTTCCATTTTAAATCATACTAAGTGCTTCCCAAACCACAGTGATGAATAACCTCATTGTCGTTCATCTCAGTCAGTCTGGCTTGTGTTTCACTCATCTTTGGCTATACAAAGCTTACGCAGGTGGCCGTGATGACTTAGGCAGTCCCCTGCTCCTCCTCCTAAACCCCATCCTTCATTGGTCATTTGTGTGGTCACATTGTGAAGCAGACCAGGACACTGACCTGGATGAAAAATGAGTAGCGAAAAACCGTCGTTCTCTGTTCTGGCTCAAATGACCATTCAAACAAACATGTTGGAAAAAATGGAAGAAATACCAGCATCAGGGCTGGACGCTGCTTCCAGACAGCCTCCACTATGTGCCTTTCCTTTCTATCATCCATTTTTCTGGACTCAACACTAAAATCTTTATCAAGGCTTCACCGTCTTGCCCAGATCCCTGTAGTTTTCTTGTCATCACCCACACTGCTCTTCTTCTCTTGCCTACCCAGCAAAACCAGTCCCTTAGGGTGGTCTCCCTCACCCTACTGCCTCTTTAAGTAATCTACTTACTTTGGGAGCAGCAGAAAACGACTATGAAAGAATCAAGGGTTCCTTGCCAGTCCTACAGCTGAGACAGATGTTTGTTGGCAGGGTCCATCATTTCCCGAGACTGAAGATCCGCAACTTATTCCTCATTTGTGATAATGGCATAATGGCAGTCCCTGCACTCACTCAGGCCATTTTGGTCTGTTCTTCTATTGCCCTTTGGTGACCACATCAAGTTCACAGTTCATGAATAACTATGTCAGCAAAACTGAGGGAGCAAGTAGTGGCTGGGAGGGAAGAGGGGAATGGGAACTCCTTAAATGGACTTACTGCAGAAAATATACTATCTGGCTCTGAAAATCCAGGGATTGAAAGGAAAAACTGCCCCATGGACTGAAGCTTGTATTGCTGAGGGAAATTATTTCGTTTTGGGGAACTTGTTTCAAGGCTTAACATCAAATTGGCCCCTGACACTGCCTGCTGAAATGATGTACAGAGCAAAACTTGGCACTTTCTTGACCTAGCAAGAAATTAGCATTTTTGCTCAAATCAAGATTGCACTTTGAAAGTGGATTTCCTGGTTGTCCTCACTTGTTGGGCTTTGGTTTACTTGGTTCACATTACACTTTGGCATGCATCAGCTGTATTCCTGTCAGGTGAAACTAAACCAGAAGCACATGTACAGTTCTCCCACTGCTTGTAGGCATTCAGCCCCTGGGCCTGTGCTGCAGCCAGTCCAGACTCACTCTGAAATGCACAGAGTGTGGGTACAGCATCCTCAGCACTAACTGCTTTACCCTATCAATCTGCCTCTACGGTCCAAATGACTTTGTCAATGGAGACGTATTCTATGTATCACCCTCTGTGATCAAAATAATTTAACTCTGTTTCATATTTGCCCTCCTCCCAAGACCTTGAAACAAGGTCAAAAACTACATTTGCAAAATGAAACTGAAATCAGAACCAGGTTTTGAGGTAGATGACCAAGACCCACAAGTTTTAGCTCTGTGGTCTTGTTATGATCCCTGTCAAAAATCAGAAGTTTTCCCCTGGCTGTTTGCAGTCTTAGATTGCATTCTTACTCATTGATTTCTAGCGTCGTAGTTCATTAAATGTACATGGATTACACATCACTTTTACACCTGCATATAGCAGTTTATAGATATTAAAACCTACGCCTATACACTCTGCTCTGTACTGCTTCCTGATTTCTTCTTTTCTTACCAGTCTCCATTTACCCCCTGAAATTACAAGGCCTATACCAGGGAAATGAAGTCAGAAATTTTCATAATTTTTAAGTGTATTCATAAAGGCAGGGAATAAGCTGTTCTCCGTGTCCCTGGTAGATAGGACAAGAATTTATGAGCTTAAATTTCTGCAAAGAGGATTTAGGATAGTCATTAGGAAAAACTTTCTAGTTAAGCCTTGGAATAGATTGCCTAGGGAGGCTGTAGGATCTCTATCACTGGTGTTTTTTTCAAGAACAGGTTAGACAAGTGTCCGTCAGGAATGTCATAAGTATAGTTTATCTTGCCTTGAGGGGACAGAGGGAGTGGATGACCTCTCAAAGTCCCTTCCAGCCTCTTTTTTCTGTGATCTTCCAAGGTATTCTGAATGCCTTATTTATCTCCATCAGTGCATCTCAGTGTTTCTAATACAATATTTTTCCAGGACTGAGATTTGAAAATTCATAATCCTCTAAGATCACAGATCACTCAGAAGTATGTGTCTTGTTTATCCATTGATGCTTGACACTGGTGCAGACAATGGTCATCAGCTACTGGCTCCAACTGGAATGCTGTCTATCATAGTTTTCCCTGTTCACAATTCTCCTGATAAAGCGTCATCCGTATTTGTAAATCTGCCATACCATTGAACCTGGATTTCACATGTTAGTCAAGATGAAAAACCTGTTGATAACACTATTAGAACCAACTATCTTTTTCATACCACCAATTTTTGAAACCTTCCTTTTGGTCAACAGAAATACTTTATCAGCCAGTGGTTCTCTAAAACTGACCAACTTAAAATATCAAGCCATATTTTTCTATGAAATGCTTAAGTGTACTGGGTGACATGATGATTTTACACCCAAGAAAATCACACTGTAGACAGAACAATGTTCATTAACAACACAAACCCCTGAAACATGGAAAAAAACAGAATGTGATTGAGTTTGTACACTGACATTGTGTTGTGATACAGTGGTCTCCTCTTACCATTTCTATGTGTTGATGCAACAGACATTTCCTTCCTATTTCTCCCTCATTCCCGTTTCCTTCCTGGCTACTGTTCCTTGCCTGACTGTTTGGTCTTACCTTCAGTAACCCATGAGTTCATGCCCATAAACTCAACAGCAGTCTGGCTTGGGAGACAGGGCAGGCTTCCCAAAGCCACCTGTTGAGAATGCAGCCCTCCACTGGAAATACGGAGGTACGGGACTCTAAAGAGCTTCTATCCCACACAACAATAACTGAGCTGTTAGCCAAAAATCACTGTCCTCATTTTGTGTCTAGCTCCAACACCTGACTGAATTCAAGGGTGTCTGCTAAGTCAAAACTTCTGGCTATGCTATGCTATGTGATAGGATAGGACTCAATGAGGAGAGCTGCTCTCCACATCTCTGAGAGATATCTCCTATCTTGTTTGAAAGCTGATATACACTCCAACTCTGCTGAAGCTATTTTAGTTAAGCTACAACAACTCAATTGGCTAAATCCTTACTAGTGATATGTAGTTAGAGATCATCCAGAGCTGATACTGGGACTGTGGATCTTGTCCTTAAGAAACTTTAAGATCTTTATTATTTTCTCAGAAATGTCAGTGGAAAACATAATAATAGGAAAGGGTGGATAGGGACTGATCTGTCAGCAACGACCTCAATTCAAATGTGCATCAAAACACAGTGGCCTGACAGAGATGAATGACAAAGAATCAGCTCTCCCACAAAAATTCTCATTCTTGCTGTACAAAAGGCGATTATTTCACTTAATCAAATTTTCAATTAAGCTGCCTACAGTGTCAGGAAGCCACAAAGTTCATTTAGTAGACAGCAGTTAGAATGGACTGGAGAAGAAATATTTAAGCTGAACTGATCCTGATGGGATTTCCCAAGCTCAGGAAATTCTCACATAAAGGGCATCATGGGAAGGAAATGAGTTGACTTGAGAAGGACCCAATTTGTAACTTTTTTTCTAGATTTCAAAGCTTGAGCTGAAATCAGCACATTATTTGTTGCTTTTGCAATGCACACATTTTACACATTTACAAATAGGTAGAACTTCAGTAATTGCTACCTAGAAACGTATTCCCTTTATTATATTAGGATACAAATCTGAGGAACCTAGAGTTCCTCTCAGAAAAGTTGCTCTGTTTTGGACAGAAAGGAATAGAGGTGTCCATGTCATTACACGTTAAAGGCTACTTGAATTATACATATTTTTGAAGAGTAGACATGAAAGCAAATGGACAACCTCTCAAAACACTTACTTTCAAATTTCTGCCATTCAGTAGATTCTCAGTCTGTAAACAATCATTCAGAGAGCAATTCAGGTCTCTAAAGATAAAGCCACGTTAGGTGCCCAATTTGGTATACCGCCCAGTCTCCAGCTCTGCCCCAGCAGACTGTAGGTCTTGCCTGCATCTACCAACCCCATGTAGATGTTTTGCATACCTTCAGATGTTAACAGCGACAGTAGATGCTTATATTTAAGGTTGTGAATTGCACCAGCAATTTGTATGTTCTCCAGTTTCCTATCTAAAAAACGATTAAAAAATAAGCCTTAATTTCTCCCTGGTTCAGCCTGTGCCAGCGTTTGCGAAGCTGACACAAATGTTCAGAGTTCTGAGAAGGACAAAGATGTTTCCAGTGCAAAAACCTCATGGGTTTGGTTGAAGTCTGTGCACAGAACTGGTCATGAGATCCTTACAGGAAGCAACCATCTGCCTCTCTGCTTTTTTTGTGAATGGCTAACTCCCTCCCCTGAAGCATCCTTCACTGCTTGATCATGGGCTGCATGGTCCGGCCCCGCACCCTGGCAGTCCATTCTGATATCTCGTCTAGAGAAGTTGCAGACCCCGAAGAAGGAAGGCTTTTCCCTATGACGCATTTGCACAGGGGTGCCTGCAGCAGACCACAGCCTCGGCTAGAGCCTCTCATCATTCTGTAACAGGACTAAACTGTAGCACCTTCCACTCCTTAATTACACATTGAAGATATTTCGGTAGAATAGCACTATTTGCCAGTCTTATAAAGCTACTCTCTGCTTGACATCCAAACAAATAGAAAATTCCACTAAGAGTCTATTTTCTTGTTCTGGGAAGAATTTCAATACGGTATCTTTCATTTTAAAAAGTCAATCTTCTCCTTATTTAAAGGAATTAAGCAGTCCTTCATTCTGGTGGCTGCTTTTCAGATGCTTCAGGCTCTTTGATCGTCAGAGATGGAGAATATCACCCACTGTCCTTCTTTGGAACTGGGATTTACGACAGCCCATGGTAAATGCCCTGAAACCGGAAAATATTCCACAGATAATTTAACTGCTCAAATTATTCTAGAAAGTGTTTATTTAAGAGGACTCTGCACTTCAGTGATACACTTATTGATTTGATATAAAGAGAAAGTATTCATTTTCTGGTTATATTATTTTATCATGTTAGCTTTCTATTGAATTTTACTTTTTGTTGCACAGGGAATTTGTTCTCAAAACAAATGTATTAGGTACTCAATTTGAAACGGTTTTATTGACTTCCTGATTGTGTTTTTCCCTCCAGCTGACTTCCATTTAATTCATCTATCATTTTGACTTAAATATTTCCTTGTGTAAGAATTGACTGCTAGGAAGGACTATAGCATCAGGATACTTGCCACTCCATCCATTTTTAAATATTTCCCAGTAGGACACTGGCAAGAAAGTTCATATGCCTCTAGACCTGATTTCTCATCATTACAGGTATTTATGATTTCTTGGGCTAGCTGGAATTGAGGGGGCCAAAAGCAAACTTAACTATCATGAAACAGAGGAGCTGCTCCCAAGCCCCACACCGGCCTGCTCACTGATCTCAGCTTAGTGGCCTCCCATCAGTGAGAGCTCAGAAAGAGTTTTGAATCCTCTGCCTCACACTTACTAGTAATTGAGTAAAATACAGCTAAGAAAACAGACAACCCAGGCTGCTGAGAGGAGTCCTGGTTCCAGCCAGTGCTGCTGGGATCTTGGGAACAAATGTGAAAATCACAGGTTTCTGGATGATTTTGAGCTAAGAAGCAGCAAAGCTACCAATAACTGTGGAAAAAAATATGACAGAGTAGACATATCAATGGAAAGATCCATATCGTACAAAGTTTCCTCTTTGTCATAGTGCCACAGCCATTTTCCTCCTGAAATTAAGATGTCAAGCTCTGAAACATCAAGGAATTTCTAAATGGTTTCGTTTCTTTAATACTTTGTCTTTGGAGAGATTCCCAAGCTCAAAGTGTGAGAAGTTTGAGGTACTACAGCAAATGGCATGAGCCGCTCATCTCCTGACAGTTGGCACGGGGTAATTTGGGCATCATCTGAAGTTGCTGAAGTCAAGAATATGACTCAGATATACCAATATGTGTTTGAATCACTTCTCTAATTACAAAGTAGATAATCTCTAACAGTTAGCATTCTCAGGGCAAAAGTTTACTTACCTGCCAGTCAGTTTGTAGATGAACCTTCCAGCTTTATCATGAACTTATCCTGAGGAATACTTCTACTATGACATGACCTAAAAATGTTTAATGTTCACAATATCTTTGTCAAGTGAACCTCTCTGCTCTGCAGTGAATGTATTGCATTAGGCTCACACGGTAGCGTATACATATTCTCCGGTTCCCATCACCATAGTGCTGGTACACAGAGTAGCCCAGGTTACATCTTTTCCTCCTGCAGGTGTAGTCATAACTGAGCTGTAAATAGGCTCCAGCTGAGGTCATTAGGGGTGAGATAATCTCCAGGACTTTCTCACGTGCAGGCCTGAATGAAAAAAGAAGTCTTGAACCATGGGTTATATCTGGTCAACTTGGACACGGCTTGAGTATTCATCCTGCTTTTTCCTGAAGACAGAGACCTCTGCAGTTCTGCAATACATTACCTGATCTTGTAAATATGTATGTAGATGTTCTCAAGCAAAATCTCCTTATTCATAAATCTTAAGTCATCAAAACATAACTAGGAATTACTCCATGAGAGGTCTCCAGACAGTGGACATGTCAGTGTACTTATTTAGCTAACCGCTGAGAATTTTTAAAAGATCATTAGTGTCACCACTGCTTTCAGCTGAGCTGCACTGAGCATGGTGGGGCAGGCTAGATAAGCAGTTGAAATATGAAATGAGTGCATATAGGTGAATTTGCACTGACAAACAGAAGCAAAATTTCTCATTCAACTTCTGCACTGGCTCTTGTGAGCAAACAGCCCCAAATGTGTAGTTTGTTCAAAATCAGAACCTCTGGGTGGTTCAGTGTCCTTCCCATTTTATTCAATGGGAATAAGAACTTCCTTAAGGGGACCGGGGATATTCTGAGGGGTGACTGGTCAAAGTTTGTGGGGTGCTATAACATATACAGTGTTTACAAGAACTGATGACATTTACAACACAGAGTGTTTACAGAATTTGAAGTGTGCTTGTGCAGCTAATTAGGAGGAGAGCAAGGGAAGAACACGTGCAGACGTGACTCAGTGTAGGAGATGGGAATTTAGAGACGATGAAGAACCCCATAATCAAATACAGCAAACTCTGTGATCCTAAGAAATATACTCTCAGAGGAACTGTCTGAAAATGACAAATCTGGGTCCCTAGATTTAGACATTTAAATCTACACTTGTGCATTTAGATTCCACAGCCAAAACAGACTATTAGATCATAAAATTTGATCTGCAGTATATTAGAGCTATTACTTCATCACCCAATTAATTCTGTACAGAGCCCAATAACTTCTGTTTGATGAAAGGATAATTTGTGTTTGACTAATGCATAACTTCTAGCAGAATATCTGGTCTTGATCTGACAATAGCTGGAGACAGAAAATCTATTGCATGGTAGTTAGTTTGAATGGTTAATTCTACTCACTGTTTGAAAAAAAAAAACGTATCTGACTTCTGTCCTGGATTGACTTAGCTTCAGATTCCAACCACAGTTTTGTTCTCTACTAAATTCAAGATCACTTTAGTGCTCAGTGTTTTCTCCCAGGAAAGAGATTTATATACTCTAATCAAATCCTTTCTCAATTTTCTTTCTGATAAGATTGAAATATATATTTTTTTTCCCAGTTCTTAAATGACTTACTGCATTTTTGCAGCACTTTCTCCATCTTTTCAATGGTTTCTGAAAAAAAATACCAAAACTGAACCATTTTATACCCTAGCTGTTGTCTTGGCAGGAAAAGCCATGCAAGTGCTGTCGGTCCTCTACCCCTATTCATTCCTTCCACATTTGTACAGCCAGGATGTGTGCCTCATGGCACAGCATTGCTTTGGGAGGAGTTGTTGAATTCCTAGTCTGCTAAGATCACACTTTATACGATACTATTGACTCTTAATTTTTTTGCTTGGCTTATACTGGGGAAACTAAAAGAAGCATGCCCTTTGCTTGAGGTGTTTGCTTTCTTGTCGTGTGCTTGACCGTTCTGCTTCCTCAATCTTCCAACAGCCTACAGCGTGTCATGGGACTTCCTATACCCACTCTGTCCTGCATTGCCACTCGACACAGCAATTTGCATTTCCCTCATTAATGCCATTCCTAGGTACCGCAGAGCTCTCCATGGCTAAAGCTTTTCTACTTTATCTAGGAGGACTTCCCACTTCCCTGGCTTGGGAGTTTCTCCTGGATGCACCCTGACTCTACAGACAGACCAACACTCTCCTACTGTCATCCCACTGGTTTCTACTCCAAAAGCCAGGCCAACCTGTCTAGAGCCACTCTACAGTCCTGCATGCACCCAAGCTGAGTCTGTGCAAGAGCATGATCTGAAAGAGCACATTGTGCACATCAGAAGGCAAGGATAGCTGTTGTCTGTCTAGGTTGCCCCCACACATGTAAGTTAGAAAGCAGTGAGTTTCAAAAGAAGATGTCCACTACATAATAAACTCTTTTTTAAAAAACAATAAAAGCAATATCTAGTCTTGCAAGTCACAGTGCGGAGAGAGAGGAGGCAAGAGTAAAACAGAGGAGTCAATATTACATTGAATTATCTGAGACTTACAAGTTGGCAAAGAGAAAATGTCTGAAGTAGAAGGTAGCAGCTGAAATTCATACTAGGAATAATAAACTATTAATAAGCCAGCGAGAGAGACTATACAAGAAACAGAGATCATTGTTAGCCAAGAGGAGATGTGAGAGATGCTAAAGGGAAGAATTATGTTTGTTCTGAGGAGGGGGATCGTAGACAATTGAACACACAAAGACTGCCAACAGCATAGGCTGGGAACAGAGAGGACAGTCTGGCCATACAGACTGTTCCTGCCGTTCTCAGCTTACACCAGTGAATCTGTAGGGAGACAGCGTCTATGCATCTGGCAATCCAGAAAACTCTACATCCACCTCTGAGCCCTATGGCTCAGGTAGTAACTTTGCTCTAATATCAGGCCTAAGATTCTCAAAACAAAAAGAAGCAGCCATCTCAAGGTATTTTTAATTGAGAAGTTGTTTTCATTGGTAGCTGATGTCCCTAGATCTGTACTGGCCCCTCATACATTTCTAAACTCATGTTAAGGAGAATTTAACGTGACTACGAGGGGTTCACAAAGGAACTGACATATTTGACTACTAAATTTCTTTTTCTCAACTGATCACTGGGGTTACTTAGAGGAATGGGTACCGTACAGCTTATTTAGCCTTTGCCAGCACAGAAGGTCAGTATTTGACCCTCACACTGCTCCGTGTAGGCAAGCAATTTAGCTACACTGCTGAGAGAGAAAGATGGTGAAAGCTAAAAATAACTGTCAAAGACACTAGGTCCCTGTGATAAGAGAGAGACTATCATTCAGCAAAGTGGAAACATTTTATAAGCTCACAAAAACTTGCCATAGTGGTCAAATACCAGGAATCAGATGTTAAGCAGATTATAGAATGAACTGGCTCACCAGCTGCAAGCTGAATGAATGCAGAAGTTTTCATTTTGGATCAACAAGGCTCCAAGGCAGGCTAAAGCCTGCTGATGAGGTAGCACCAATACACCAGTTTACGTTCCCAGTGCCAGGAGGGTACCACCAGCCGCTGATGTTCAGCTCCAGCAGAGGGAAAGCAAGGGATCCCTGGCTGTGCCAGGAACTGAACTTTTTGTTGTTTTGTTTTGCTTTGTTTTCTGAAAACCCACAATGTAATAGTATCCTCAAACTACCAGATGATTATCGAAGGTTTAAGATACGTGCAATTTGTCTCCTTGGAGTACTTCACAATATTAGCTTTAGGTTTCAGAGTGTTGAGTGTTAAATTACTCATCACAAACAAAAGAACTACTGCAGGATAGGTGTTGATAATAATGCCTGATAGCTGTGCGTAATGTTTTGATTGGCAGAAGGTAGTCTGACTACTACAGGAAGCAATTGGCCAGAGGATCTTGTTGAGGCAAAAATTGTACATGAGACAAAAATCTGCACAGAAAAACGTGGAGCTCTGTCTACTAATTCCCTTCCAAATAAAAAAGAGCTTTTCCCATACTGGTGGGCTTGTCTTGTATGTGATGTAAAGAGAAAGATTGGATTCTGAAGGTAGACATGGATATTTGCATGCAAAACAGCAGTGCTTTAAGAAGCTTTTGTTCTATGGTCATCAGAAGATAAATGGGAATTATGCTGGTGAACAACTTCTCATTAAGGTAAAATGTGAAATAAACCATGAATACAGGACAGAGTGGAAGAGATAGAAATCATAAAAACACTCAAGGAAATGTAGCAATCCTAAGCTGAAAAAAAAAACGATTATGTCCTTAGACTGAACATGAAGGCACTGACATGACATGATTAGTGAGACAAGGGACAAGACAACCAACATTTCATGGAAAGCATTTGCCAGCAGATAATGAAGCTTCCATCAGAAGACAAGGTGAAAAAAGGCCGCCTTCTTCTGTCTTCATTCAGTTCCTGGTCTGAAGTTCCCTTTCCCTTAAAACTCAGACCAGAAGAATAGCTGGATGTTCTGTTCTCTTTGGGAATCAGTGGTTATAGAAGAAATAATATGAGACATTTTGCTGTGTAGGGAGCCAAGAGAATTAAAGAAATATTCATAACATGGCTGTTTCCTACTGTCAACAAGGGGAGAAATTCTGTGAGAGATGACTGATGCCAAACATTTTTCAACGCTTGATATGTCAGCAGGGTTCTGGCAGGTGTCCTTAGGAAAACAGAGCACTCGTCTGAGCTTGTTCAATATCCCCTTGGGAAACACTGTTTTCTCAGACTGTGTGAAACACCCGGTGCATTTTCACTAGAAAATACAATTTTTTCTCATAGTAGGTAAATCTCTGAGTTTTACCCATTGGAGATCCTGGTGTAAAAAAAAAAAAAGAAACACGAGAGAACATATCTTCAATGCTCTGCGAAGCTTTGGGGAAAATTTGTGCTTTTGCTTAAGCAAAATGTAGACCCTGTAGAGGGGAAATTACCTACTGCTGCTGGTCTGAGTACAGCACAGTGTACTGGGGAGTGCGGCACAGGCTGTCACATCTCCTCTGACAGGAGAGAGAGGGACACAAGGACCAGACTGTGAAGGGACATCGATGTGGTGTGAGTGCGTGACTGGCACCCTAGGAGCAATAGTGTGTGACGATAGGCAAGGGACATAAGATACAAATGGTAGTAAAGAGAAACTGAAAGGGTTAACTGAATCCATGTTCTGGAATAAAGATTTCTGAGGGTAAGCTCAGACTAAGTGGTCTCCAGATGCTTTCAAGAAGGTTTGGGCACAGATCTCCTGCACCACCACAGACTGGTGATTACACATCCCACTTGCTAACAAGTGGAGGTTAATATACTCAAGAAGAGCAGGAGGAGCATCAGACTTAGAGTGTGGGTGCTAAAAAGTTTCATGTTTTTATTTATGGGAGGCCAAGGTTAGCCTAAATTACCATAAACCACTTTTTGCTACTGCCAAAAGGGACCTGTCAACTTTCCCATCTCCGCCCATAAGAACAGAGATTATTTTTCCAGCTACAAGCGTATCATTTGCAAATTAAATATAAATGAGGAGATACTTGATTGTTCAGCCACAATCTTGATGACATCTGACAAAAAGGCAGGAGAGGAAAGTGAACATTAGATTATGCACTTGACAACTTGAATTTTTACACACACAAAAAAAAAACCCTGAATGTTTTGGTTTTAGTTGAGAGCTAATTAATTAATCTTAATTAATTACATGAATTAATTAAGACCAGTAACACAGTCACAGCCCTTATTATCAATTTAAGAAAGATTTCTAAGAGCTGCCAAAACTTCATGGTCATGAGTACAAGGAATTTGCAGGAGAGTTCAGGTTTAGACATGCAACTGCTAGTCCCACCTGTCCCAGTCCTAACAAACATCTAACAATAGCACATCTCATTAAAGAAATAAAACCACAGAATCATACTCTGATCTGCCTTTTGGACTGTTAGGCACCAGGATAGCACCAAGAAAAGCTGAGACTGTCTTCTAGGAACACTTGAGGTTAGCAGAAAGCTTAAAACAAAAGTATGGGCATGGTTAGAGAGCAATAGCAAGGTATACATCTGACTGTGGATACAGGGGGAGAGATATGAAGAGAAAGAAAGTCAGTCAAGTTAATGGTCCTAAGAGCTCTTAGCACTCTCCATGAGAACGACAGTGCTATTATTTATGCCCGAACACATTATGTTGAGCCCTAAAGTCAAAGCAGATGTCTCAGTGTTGATGGAAGGCAGAGACATTGTGGAGTTCTCAACCCCTCATTTTGCCCAGAGAAGCCAAAAACTAGAAACAGCTACATCATCTTGAGATTTCTGATTCCTAAACATAAAAATTTTGGGACAAATGAACTTTCCACTGTCCAGTAACACAAGGAAGACTGCTTGCAAGCATTTTGCAAAGATTCGTATTACGAGCTAATTAATAGATTTGTCCTAAGTATTTTGGATTCTGATGTTTCTTGCTAATTTCTGATGCCTTTTGCTTAATTGGGAAAGGCAGATGAGGGAATTGTATCTCCAGGAAGGTAGAGCAGGAGCTAGTTGAAGCTGGTTATTATGTTCTTCAGCGATTCACATTGTGTGATGTTGATCAAACTAAAACTCAGATATTGAGTGGAGCAGATCTCTGTCAGATTCTTTGGCTTAACCACTGCTCAGAAGTACATGTTTGTCCTGTAGCAAACCTAAGCAAGATTATTATTATTTTATCTCTCTTTAACATTGTCTGGATCAGCTGCTCGAGCTTAGGATCTTTGCCCCTTTGGAGAACTTGCTGCAGAACATAGAAATGGTTTTTCAGTGGAGGCAGCACCTTCTCTCTGTTGAATTTCCTTTAAGGAGAGACTCAGCTCTTCCACATCTTCCTGTTGCAGCTCTCTCAACAGAAAACTTCTCATGGACTCCTTAGGGATCTTCCATTCATTTTCTTTAACACTAACATCCATTTAGATGGAATTAATTCTGGTTGTATTCTTTCTCCTCTCATTCTACTTCTAGATTAGTTTTGAAAGATCAGAGGTTGTTAATTATCACAAGCTAGAGCTTTGCCGCGGTTGTGTCTCTGTCTGCTTTACTGTAGTATTTCATTTTTTTTTTTAAACTGTTCTTCAAAATTTTAATAACCCTTTTTGTCTCTTGAATAATACCAGTTTGGGCTTTACCATTGCCTTCCTTCTCATTTTGCATCCTAGCTAAGGTTATTTTCTTCACAATCTCTCATTCAGTGACTGTCAACCTGCATCCTAAGCAAAGCCCCAAAAGTCAGTCCCAGTTGAGTCTGCAGACAATGTCCTTGATGGCAGTAACAGTGCTGCTGCCAACTCCTGCTCTGGACATTATGTTGGGATGTTGAAAGCGCTCACTCCAAAGTAAATCTGGGTCCAGCAGGTGTGCAGCCCTGCTTGCCTGTGTTACGGGCAAGTGCTCCAACCCCTGGGCTGCGAGGCAAAGGAAAAGGGACACTGCACAGCCTCTCACAGGAATCAGCCCTGCCCTGCTGGACACCAGCTTTCAGGAGGCGGCTCCGTGCCCTGAGTTCCAGCAGCTCTGGGAGTCCCATGGCTCCAGGAGGAACCCGTGGCTGGATACAGTCTGGAGTCTACCTTTGACCACAGCTTTTTTCTCCCCCTAAAAGAAGATTCTTTTTGTTTTTTTACCAACTCCCTCAGATACACCTATTCTATAGTTAGAAAACCCTCAATTTCAGAAATTTGTACGGGGAACAAATCTGGTATCCTGTACACTGGCACTGCTTTCACAAATAATCTGATAATGAAATATTCTGTTCTTGTATTCTCTGGTTGAAAACAGAGAACAAACTTTGAAACACAATGGTAGAATTATGAAATTAAATCTTGCTGAAATTCAGTCTTTTTCAAAACTGATGTTTGTGTGGCATATCAGAAGCATTTGATTTCACCCTGAATTGAAACAATAACAAATTCTCAGATGTCAGCATTTCTTAGGAAAATTATATCCTGTATCTCAGCCAGTCTTGTCTAACAGGATTTTCTCAGCACTGTTCCCAAGGTTTTTCCTCCTTAAAAGATAGCATTAACACCTTCATGAAGACTTTTTTTTTTCTCTCTTCATTACATTTCTTTTAACATGTTAGTGTACACCTATTGACTTAATAATTAGCATTATTGTGTTGCATATAATGAAATAACCAATGGTCCCTTATTGGAGAATCCAATTAACCCTCTATTCTTTTTTGTTTACGTTAAAGCATCATTTAAATGTTACAAAGTCATCTAGTCCCTCTAGTCCTGCTCAAAGCATGGCTGACTTCACAGCTAGATCGAATTGCTCAGGGCATTGCCAGCAGAGTTTTCAACATCGCTACATCACCTAGGTCTCTATGATGGGAAAACTTGTAAGAAGCTTGGAGTCAGGACTCTCTTATCAACTTCCGCATGGTTGACATACAAAAACAGCTGACATCAATGTACAAAAGGTACAAACGTGCAAAAACGTGCAGCCACTGGGCTGGTTAATACACACAGAAATAGAGGAGAAACCCAAAACAACCGTGCTCACCAAACCAGCTTGGTTTTTTCTCGTTCACTCTGTTTATCCCCTAACTTTGACTTCCTTAGGACTTCCATCTTTTCCTGTGCCTGTCTTTCAGACCGCAAGGATTTTAGATCAGGGCTCACATGTAGCTGGGCTGATAAATAGAAAGTAAATAATAATGAATATAACTGAAGAATTAGTATCAATATCTCAATAAACACTGTAATTAGCAATATGCCATTTGTAAGTAACAAGTTCTTCCACTAAGTGAAAAAAAATGAGAAGAATGAAGTGATTAGCTCTGTTATTACGTTTTGCTTCCATTTCCAGGTGTATTCTCTAATAAAACCCTAAACAAGGTGCAGGTATGCACTAGTCTGTCATGCTACTGTTATGTTGCCAAACAGGTAGCATGAATTTCCCTCAGCAAGCTATAAAAAGTGCAAAAGTCAATGAAGCAGGATTTATGGTTAGAGAAAGAGATTACAGAATGAGACTTAAGCACATGCTTAACTGCTTTGCTGAGCTAAGGCCTATATGGGGACACTGATAACTTTAACATTTGCAAAATCCTTCATGATAGCAAACTGCCATTAACCCTAAAATGGTTATATCAAATGACATCATGATGCCAGCAGCTTATTAACAGAGCTTTTATTTTTAATGGAAGTGAAACTGCTCTCTTATTGTATCCTATTACGTATCTTG
The DNA here is from genome assembly GCF_036417535.1 of Chlamydotis macqueenii. Classification (NCBI taxonomy): domain Eukaryota; kingdom Metazoa; phylum Chordata; class Aves; order Otidiformes; family Otididae; genus Chlamydotis; species Chlamydotis macqueenii. Next base: position 160,847,233 of record NC_141556.1, read on the forward strand.
TAAAGGTGTTGGTTTCTGTCAGTTTGTTGCATAGATGATTTAGACTGATATCAATTTTTGTCATAACAACTTAGTTCTGCAAGATAGTACTGTACTTTTAATCTTAAGGAATAGATAATGAACTTCAAACAATGTGGAAAAATATATGTAAGAGTTGAAATTACTGTCTTTTTTAGGACAACAGATGAAATATTAAAAGGAATATATTTAATTAATAATTATTCTCTGGAGATGGCACAGGTCATTATTTTTTAGATCTGATTTTAGAACAGAATATAGATGCAGTACAGAGGCAGTTTTTCATACCACGGCTGGTTACAGTTATCATAATAAAGTGAGTTAAAGTGGGAAAGTGGTATAATTACATGCATGGCTTTGCAGCTCTAGGTTACTGATTCATATCCAGGTCAGATAACTAATAGCAGGAATTCATTCTCAGGAATTATAACTGATTTTGGTACTTTCAAGACACTTAAATAATAAAAAAAAAAGGTGACAATGTATTGTTTATTCAATACTTTACCATTGCAAATTATTGTACATGTTGTAGCTTCAGAATAAATCAATCCTCCCATAAATTTGATCTGAGATAACACATGATGAGAAAGCTTCAAATAGTCTTTGTATTTTACTCTTTAGTATTATTATTTTTAATATAGATGACCAGACTGTCTCTTGCATGAAGATTCTCCCCCACACAAACTCCCTGATCCTCCCTAATCCTTGAGCTGCTCCTCATGATGCTGCCTATGGATCTGCAAGACATCAGATCCCAGCAGTGGTTGTCAGCTAGACTCCAGCCTGCCACATCCATAGTCCTTTCCTTCCCAAAACTCACAGATTTAATCTGGAAGCCTTCACCTCCCCAGTCAGGGCCTCCCAGCTACCTGTGACCAGTCTTTGGAAATGGGTCCATTGACCCTATGTATAATGAAGATCTAGTCATAAAATACTGCCTTTAAAAAAAAAAAAAAAAAGGAAATTATTTCACAAATGGAGAACTGCTATTGATTTGCCGGCACAGTCTATGGTGTCTGGATATTTAACTACTCAATCGAAGCTACTGGCATCCCTCGCTTGAGACATATGAGACAGATTGCTTCCCCAGGGTATCATCTCCTCCATTTATTTCAAATTTCCTTTTGATTACCTCCAGATAATCCTTTGATTCCTCCAGTGTCCTCCAGGACACTATATATATCTATATATATATATTTATACACACACATATACACACACACTCTCCTTTTCTGCAAAAGCACAAACTTGATCAAAGCACCATTCAGCTTTCTGCCCTTCTATCTGGTCAGCCTTTCTTCCAATGCTAAGGGCTAAGAAGTATAAGAAGATGTATGACAGAACCACAACATGGCTGAGGTGGGAAGGCAACTTTGGAGACTGCCTAATCCAATTCCCCTGGTTAAGTAGGGTCACTTACAGCAGGTTGCTCAGGACCTTATTCAGTCAGATTTTGAGTATATCCGAAGTTGGAAAGTCAGCCTCTCTGAGAAACCTGTTCCAGTGTCTGACCATCCTCATAGTAAAAAAGATTTTTTCTTATGTTTCAGTGGCATTTCCTGTGTTTCAGTTTGTGTCCATTGCCTCTTGTTCTCTCACTGGGCACTGCTGAGAAGAGCCTGGCTCCGTCCTATTTGCAAACTCCCTTCAAGTATTTATATGTATTGATGAGATTCCCCCGGGCCCTCAATTCTCCAAGCTAAACAGTCACAGCTCTCTCAGCCTCTTCTCATAGGAGAGATGCTCCAGTCCATTCATCATCTTTGTGCCCTTTGCTGGATTCCCTCCATATGTTCATGTCTCTCTTGTACTGGGGAGCCCAGAAAGGGACATAGGACTCCAGCTGTCTCTCACTAGTGCTGAATAGAGGAAGGATGACCTCCCTCAAGCTGCTGGTGATGTTTTCCTGCTAGGATGCTGCATAAGATGCTGGTGGCATTCTTTGCCACAAAGGCACATTGCTGGCTGATGATCCATGTAGTGTCCTCCAGGACTCCCAGGTCCTTTTCTGCAAAGCTGCCTTCCAGCCTGTCCCTGGTGCATGGGGCTATTCCTTCCCGCATGCAGGACTTTGCACCTCCTCTTATTGAACTTCGTGAGGTTCCCATTAGCCCATTTCTCCAGCCTGTCAAGGTCCTTCTGAATGGCAGATATTGGAGTCGTTCATGGACAAGACCCTACAAAGGCAACTAGCTCCATGCGGCCCTACTTGACCTCCAGAGGTCCCTTTCAACCTCAATCATCTGGTCATTCTGTGAAATGTGAGTCTTCAGTTATCTGAAGAAGGCACTTCATCTACCTCTTCTTCCTGTTCAGGTGGTCTGTAGCAGACACCCACCACAATGAAACTCATCTTGGCCTGCCATCTGATCCTGACTGTTAAGCTCCTAGCTGGCTCATGATCCATCCCCAGGCAAAGCTCCATGCACTCTTGCTGCTCTCTCCTTCTGGGCCTGTCCTTCCCAAAGAGCCCGTATCCATTCATTGCAGCACTCCCGTTGTGTGAGCTGTCCCACTGTGTCCCTCTGTGACCCCAATGAGTTTGTAGCCCTGCAACTGCACACAGACCTCTGCTTCCTCCTGTTTGTTCCCCATGCTGCACAAGTGTTGAGACAGGCACACTGATTTCCCAGAAAGAGTATGAGAGCTTCTTGCTTCCATCATCTCTGATGCTGCCCAGGCTGCTGATCTCCTGCAGCTCCTTTGCATGGTAAGACAGACTCTCTACCAGTGCCCACCTCCCCAGGGCCAGGGAGGGAGCCCACCTCCCTCTGCCCCAGCCACAGCGAGGGGTCCCAGGCACCCCAGCAACCCCACACCCAGACATCTGCATGCTCCTTTGGGAGCTCAGTCTGTGCTGAGGTCTCTAATGTGCCAGGGTAGCTGCTCCAGCAGCTACTGGGGACCATGCCCTGGGGGACCACTACTGTGGAGCACCATTTCTGGTCCCATTTCCCACACCCTTCTGCACAAGTGGCTGCCCAAACTGCTATGCCTGCTGGCTGCCTCTGTCAACTGTGCTTTCAGGTAGGGAGGGTGAAGGTTTCCTGAAGAAACTGAAGCTGTCTGGAGCTTTCCATTGGGCCAGCGTGGATTCCACAGCAGGAACAATCCCCGTGCCATAGGATTTAAAGAAAAGTAGCTGCACTAAGCCACCTATGAGACCTGTGAACTTGCAGCTGGAGTTCATCAAAGCAAAAAAAAAAGTGAAGAAACAGAGAGAAAGGAAATGACAAGCAGTAGGCCAAGAAGCAGCAATCTGGAGCTGAGGTTTGGAAAGGGATGACTACTATGCTATAAAGAGACAGCAAGGCACTTTCAAGCCAGTGTTGGTAGAGAACAAAGCTCCTGTACAAATAAGCAAGTGTTGACATTAGTGAATAAAGAAAGTGATTGTGAAAAAAAAAAAACCAAGCAAACCCTGAAACAAATTCCTAACAGCATCATTCTCACTACGAACGTGGCGAGAAGTCCTCTTTCTCTCAAGGCGCTTCTATACAATGTCTGGACAGGCGATTGCATACATCCCAATGACAATTCAAAGACTGGCACAAAAAAAAAAAACAAGAAAAAGGGAATCATAAATGGCAGATCCAAAAGATGCTTTCAGCATCCAACGGAGTAGTTTTTCCCACAAACCACTTGCCAACATCCTGACACACAAACACCTCTATATTTACACAGTATGTGATTTATATCTTGCCAATTGCAATATACATCTCTTTAGGGATGGCTTCTATCCATACTGGCACCAGCAAAGAGCTCACAATATTTCTGCTCTTCAGAGATTAAAAAGAAAATAACTATGTGATGTGTCAAAGAGAGGTAACAGAAGCTGGATATATGTCAACAGAAGCCTTTTAGCACTGTAACACAGACAAGGTACCTGATATGCAGATCATTCTGAAATTCATCACTTTTGAAGATAAAGCATGCAATTAGGTTTTTTTTCTCTTTATGTGATGATTTATAACACTACTTTCCTTAATAAGACATTATGTAAACACTTTTGCTTCTTACAGGATTTTGCAGCTAAAACACTGTATGAGTAATACACAGCTATCATTTTCCTGTTTCCTTCATCAGGTGAGCAACCCAACTGCTGTGGGGCACATTCTGTGTGACGATGCAGAGAGAGGCAGTCTGTGCCCACCACAATGTCATCATGCTGTCATGAGAACAGAGCCTCACACATGTTTAAAAAAAAAGGAAATATTCTGTCTGTTTTACAGGGAACTAGAGGTGGTCGGGATTTTTCTTGCTTTTGTTGGAAAACGCCAACTCATCAAAAATCAAACGTGTTTTTAGGAAGCATCTTCAAGAGTCTCATGATTTGAGGCAGATGTTTGAAAACACTTTAAGAAAATTTAATTGATTAAATTAAATCTCGCCATCTCTTTGTGGACTTTATTCAAAAGGAAAACTCATACAGAAAGTTAAGTTAGCCAGTAACACATACTGTGTTTGACTCCAATGCTATTTAGAGCAATGTGCCCCACATTATTTAAATGCAATCCTTCGTTTTGAAGCTGGGCCTCTTTCCAGCAGGGATACAAGAGTCATGGGAGTGGGTGGGAATACTAGCAAGAAGACAAACAGTTCTCGCTCTGAGTGCTCTGGATATGTATTCTGCTTTCTAAAGATACTTGCTACAGATACGGTTTATTCTGCTAGTTTGCAAAATTGTGAGCTACTTTCACACCTTCCTTCTCCTGTGTAGAAAACAACCGGCACCGAGAATGTTGCAAGATTCATGTAGAGAAATCCCAAAAACAGCATCACTCTGTGGCTACATAGTTACGAGCCTTATGAGGGATGGATTGATAGGGCAGATCCTTGGCTTTTGTTCCTATCAATGGTGATTTATGTACTGTACATTAAACATACATTGGATAAAATACAAGACATGGGAAGGTGTAAGAACTAAAATCACTGTTTTCCCTCTACCAGAGCCAAGTTCAGGTCCTGATCACTAAATTGCATGGTGATAATGTGAAGCTTTTTGCCCTCTCCAGCCCAGTGAATCCTAGATTCTTCCCTGGTAAAGTTTTTCTGAGACTTCTTTTAAAGCACTAATATTTTTTAGAGTTTCAGACTACATGGATGGGTACACAAATTAATATATGAACTTTGATAATAACTAATATAATAGAACTGGGATAATAACTCATTATTCATTGTGCTGGCAGATCAGAAAAATCTGGATAAGATTTGTTTGACTCACAGCAAAATCGTTGGTGCCTTTTTCAGATTTTATTTACATTAAGAATACAATTAAAGTACAGATTTGAAAACATCTTTTTAGAAAATGCTAAATGAAACAGTCATTTTAACAAATGCATTTAGTTTATTTAATTGAAAAAAAGATTTGCTGAAAAAAAGCTGTAATATTGTAAAGAATGTCAGCATTTTTGGTGAAATGAAGTTGCAATTGGATTTTTGCCCGTGTTTATTAATCACTCCTTACAGAACTAAATGAATACTCTTTATTATCACAGTTTACAGTGAGGACAGAAAGATCTAAGCAGTGTTTCATGTTGAAGAGAGGGCAGTCTTAGAGCAAGGACAGCATTTCAAGAAACCTTAGGGCTCTGATGGATGGCTTGTCTGTTACTTAACAATGGTGCCAGCAGTTTGCCCATACCTCTGCTTGTGGTTTCTATCTACCAAGTGGACACTGAAAGCAACTCAACTTCATCTTGACATAGCAGGATGAACAGCCATCAGTTAGAGTTTACTTTAAAAAAATCAGTTTTGAAACTGCCAAAGGTGAGAAGCCAACGCATGTTCACTTCACCCATCCCTGCTCCATACGGGATAACTCCTACCAGAGGAAAAGGGGAGGGTTGGAAGGTATATTACTGGTTAAATGCCTCTGCAAGAATAATTCTTCTGCCAGTGCCCTTGTCTTTCAAACAACACTTCTTCCTCTCTACATGACCAAGGACTATGTTGACTTTTCCAGGACTGCTGAAAAAAAAAAGCACAGAAGAAAATTTTTTGTTGGGATAAAGCTTGGTGAGCTGGTCCCTGATCCACACTTTCTTTGTGGCACAGGTAGACACAACAAAGAATCTCAGCCTTCCACTTTTGTAGGCCATCAGGAGACAAAGAGATTCCAGAAAATGTTGCACATACGTGTGTGTGTGTGTGTGTGTGTGTACCCTATTGTGCATTATTAATATATCATTACTTAGGATAACTGATAAGGTACCTTTCTCAAGACCTCTCTAAAGATCTTCTGGATAACATACATGACAAAGGTCTGTACTACCTTCGTAGTGCTTCTAGATTAGTCTAACCTACTGACTGTCATTAAGAGAAAATATACTCTGCAGTTATTACATGTGTGTCAAAATTAACACAGAGGATTCTCCTCTCACATATTAGCTAAGATTTTTCTGTCAGCTAACAAAAACCTGTGATTCGAACCAAATATTTTCTGCACCTGTGTTCTATAAGGTTTGTATTTTATAGATTTGGATTTGAATGGAAAAAAAAGATACTTATATGTTCTAGTGAAATATAGTTGTGGATATGAACTTCTGTGTAATATAAATTAGAAATCTGTTATCAACCCTCAGTTAATAACAATTAATTAATTAATAACAAATAAAAAATAGTAACAATTAATATTGTTGCTAGAACCTGAAGGTGTAAAGAGCTCACGTGTAAAAATAACTGCAGATGAGAAAAATAAAAATCATATGCATTGTATAAAATTTTAATAGATAAACAGCCACTGTTTATGCACAGACTGAAAACTTACACTCCCAATCTCATATAAGTAATGTATGTTAAAATAAATATTGTCTCTAGTAGCCCTTTTTATGTAGTATTTACATTCTGTATATACATTTACATGTGTAAATACAGTCTGCATGTTTGCTTATGTATGTGTATTCATGCACGTCACAAATTCTGTTTAAATGTTGTTCTCCAACATAAATCCACTTCAACGGCTTGCTATGTCTGTGACAAAATGAAGAAACAATCCCATTATATATATAAAGTATGCATGTTCTGCTCTTATTCCTCTTTCCTGCTGAACTTGTTCAGACGCTCACCTGGCAGAGCTCATCCACGCTCTTTGCATCTACAAAGAAACTGCCGATGCTGTAAGCAGACAGCAGCATTGTTCTAGACCTCAGGTCTATAAATATTTAGCTTTGGGACTGTAGCATCACATATGTTTGCAAAGCATGAAAGTAATAAAAATTGAGCACTTTATCAAAGGTTACAAGCAATGTGGTGAGACGGGCTTGTCCTACCCTGTATTCAAGGTACAAACTCTGCCATCTCTGCAGCGTTAGAGACAAAACTGGGAAAAAATTCCTATTTCCAGTGGCCTTCTCCGGACAAGATGGGTTGGTACGATGCCCCAGGAGTTAGCTTCTTTCAGGACCATGGTTCAAAGCACTGCACACACACGAGTCCCATGCCATTCTGCCTACAGCACTGTTGCCAAATTTAGATCTTCTCTAAGTTGCAGAACAAGAACATCTCCTTCCTATTTCTACATTTCTGGTCTGGTTGAAGTAGAAGGATTTCATATTCAAGTCATGCTGCATTCACACCCCAACCTGTAATCAGAAGTCTGAACATTGGAAAAAAGGCACGGGACAGAAATACTCCGCAGCTGCCAAATGCATAAACACGAGAGCGGTTCCAAGCAGCATATTTTTTAAACGTTTCATAAAAATGAAATTTAAAAAATGTTCTTCATTATCACCTGGAGTAAGATTTCATGGCATGTTATTATACTCTGAAGTAGTTACCACTTTGTTACTGATCCGGGTTGATGAAACAGCACTCCAGCCTTGATTCCCTGGGCTTAGGTAACCGAGCGGTGAGTGGAAACCTGCAAGTCCTCTATTCAGTTTGGTAAACACGGGCTTGTCTGTCACTTCTCATTGTTCCTCTTCAAAGTACAGTCGCCACCTTATCTGGCAACAGCTTTCTTGAAGAGTGCTGCTCATGTGAAATAATCTTTCACCGCCGAGGCCAGCATTTCCCTAACACAAGAAGAAACATTTATCTTGCTGTTAATGGTTAATTAATTTTGAAAATGTATATTACAACACACACAAAAAAAAAAAAAAAGAAAAAAGCCAGGCCGGACAATGGAACAAAATGTCCCTTCCTCAAATTGACTCCTATTTAGTTCTTCCAATGTCATCCAAAACACAGATAACTTTTCTTTCATGAATTGTTCTCCTGAATGATTTATACATGTTGTGTTATCTGAGGCCCTTTCCAGATCCCCTTGTGGTTTCAGCCAGCCATCAGCTGCATAATTGTTAATTTTAACACTATAAAAGGTTCTGATGCCGAGGAGATAAAGCGTCGGAGGAAGAATTAATTGAAATGTATCTTCCAATCACACTGGTTCCCTACTTCCAGTTCCACAAAAATTATACATTGGATTTGAGGTTAAAATAAATTTACATTTGTGCTACCCATAAAGCTTTTGGACTAGTAGAAAATAGATAAGTTAATTGTTTCTAAAACCTATAAAGGGTTTACCCTGAGAATAATTCAGGGCAGTCTCCTGTTCACAGCCCACAGCGCTGTGAGCAGCCAGATAGAGGATTCTTCTCAAGCTACTGCAGACATAATTGGTCAGGAGATATGTGACAGAAGTCTTTTACAACAGCAGGTGATAGACTGACAGAAAAGGAGCTCAAGCTCCACCAATATTTAATCTGGATATTAAACACTCTATGCTTCCTACAGCTACTAATACTTTTTTCCCCCCCAGTGTTTACTCTCTGCCTGTATGCTTCAAGTGAAGTACTATAAGGTAAAGCTACCAGGTTTTATTCTTTCATTTACATTTTCATTATAAATATATAAATACATACAAAATGTGCAAAATTAGTTTTAAAGGGTATTTGGAGGAACACAGGGCAAATTAATTCAGAGATCGAGGGAAGTCATATTTAATTTAGGGTTAGGTGACTGTAAAAGGCTATCATCATTTAACTGGGGACCCCAACGCAGGTTAAGCATACTGGATATACCCCTGTTGAGCCTTTGTTTGAACACTGTGGCTATTAACAAATGTCTTTCACCACATTCCTTAGAAATGGGCTTTCACTGTGTGCTATGTGTGTTTTCTGGGAGCAGAGGAGAGCAAAAAGAGGCAACAAGGTCTGATGCTTTACTCCAGCCTCTGTTCACAGGGGGTGTGAAGCTGCATCACAGCACCAGCTCCTCACCTGTAAAAACCCCAGTTCAGACCCTGCACAGGGGAAAAATTTTGGAGGTTTCATCTCAGAACTCATCCAATGTTTGTCCACACAATAAAGACACCACATTTCTGCTGTAAGGAGACACAGTGTAAAAACAGCAACAAATTGAGATGAAGGGGGAAACCGGGAGAAGCTGAGAGGGAAAGCTTGCACAGCACCTGCCCACACTGCGCTTGGATGTAGTCCATTTTGTGAGTCCTACTTTCATAAATACCAAATTCAACAAACACAGTGTTAAGAAAAGACTGGTATTAGAATCTGCTTTATGCTAAGAGGCATTATAACTTGAAGAACATTTTATTGCTTGCTAAAATACTCAGTATTTTCCCTCACTATTAGCTCTCTGACAGAAAATAATAGCATGTTAGTTGTGTCAAGTCACAGAGTAAATGCAAGGATTATATATCTATAATTTTAGGACACAAAGGCACAGAGCCTCAGAGCAAACAAAGATGCCAACTGAGCTGAGGACGTACTTAGACACAGCATATCGTATTAAGAACATAAGAGCGTCATCAAAAGCTCTCCTCAGCAAAGCTGAAGTATGGCACACGGGGCCAAAAATGGGCAAAGTTTAGTCATTATGCTTTGTGGAAAATAATTCTCCACATTCTCCACAATCTATGTCTTTAATTACATTTCCTCTATAAGCTGAATGTAGGTAGGTAGAACTGTAGGCAGAATTACAATGCAGCAACAGAGCACCAATGATTTTCTAAGCCTGGGATATCGGATGTTTAATTTTGCTTTTAAATCCATACTGGTGGCGGGCACTTATGCACACAATAGAAAAGGAGATATGTCCCCATCAGTTTATAAGATAGTACGAAGAAAATGCATAATAGAGCAACCAAATACATATAAGTAGAATAATACTAAGAAATCTAATCTACTGCAAAGCTATAATTCAATCTTTCTGCAATACAAGTGCAAAGCTAAACTGGCTTATGAATAGCACAAGAATCCATATAGCCAGAACTATATAACCTTTGTCAAATCAAAAACCTTGAATTATTGTTTGTCACCGTTATTTCATTTTAATCTAAAAAAAACAAAAAAAATCTAATGAATATGTAGAGAAATAAGCATTATTAAATTATAATTTTGTACTAAGTACATACGAGAAATTACAAGGTTTTTACACTCTCTTTCCACCCTCTCTTTCTCCCCCCACTTTATCCCTTTCTTTTTTTTTTCTCCATCTGTTTATGTGTTCATGTTAGGGGGGGAGAAATTACTATTGAACATGGGAGGTAAATTCCAGCTTGGCTTACATCTTTGTGCAATTCTCCTGATTTCAGGTCAGTAGGGATTTGTCTCATACCTTTTGACCTGCACACTTAATTGGAGTTCAGGGTCTTGTGAGGTTTTTTTTTTCCTTTAGAAAGAGAAATTTTGAAAGGAATTAGATCTCTCTGATAAAACCTATTTATTTACAAAGATTTTATGAAGTCCCAGTTCCCTGAGCATGGGAAGATTCAAGTATTGAGCTCAAAGACTGCCTGTCTAGTTTTTTTCTGATGGCCACAGTCTTAGTATTGTGTTTAGGGTCTATCTCATTTCTCTGTATTCATTCTTGTGGGGCTTTTCTTTCCTTCTTCCACGCACACACAGACGTGCGTACACATCCTGCTCCACTGAAAACAATAGTCAGCCAAACCCTTCTCCTACACCATTTGGCCTGCGCAGCCTATGTATGTGCTGTGGTTTTGAACAGTAAGGTATGCTTTTGTTTGGGGCGGAGGTCGCTATTATTTCATAAAGCAGCTTAACTGTTTCTTACAGCTGTGTTAAAAGAAGGTAGTGGTTACGCCCATAGCTTCAATGACATTTCACCCAACCCACAATACAAGGAATGTAACTCGGGATAGGGTACAGTCTAAGAGGTGAGAGACAAATGAGTGCTGCCAGAGGTGTAGAACGAGTATTTTTACATAATTGACATAGTATATTACAATTAGTTTGAAGAACAAAACATTATTCAACGTAAATAAAGACCACCATCTGCAAAGTGCTTTGAAGATCATTGATAGAAATGTTACTTGACGGTGTGCTTCTTCTCTCTGGAGCTGCCAATCGAGTGCTCGACCTCAGCTGCTGGCCATTGCTCCATGGCTGGTGCAAGAAACAGGCACTGGGACAATTAATGTGTTTGAGCCAGAGCTGAAAGAGCTAGGAAGGACAGCTATTACTTTAATCAAGAATAAATACATGTGCTTTGTCTAACTGGGGACAGTCGAGGGAAGTGTCTGGAATGATCTGAGGCTGTAAGATTAACGTGTATAAATTACTTTGCATTAAATCCTCATGTGAATGCCCTCAGCTCTTTTCTAGAAGGAACTCCTCTAGAATTTCACACTGAAGATGAAGGATTAAGCAGCAGCGAAATCAAGTCATTTCACTTCTAAATAGGAGCACCTGTGTGCAAGTTTTAGAAATCTCAACTTTCTATCTTTGCTTACACTATCTTTTAGTCCTATATGAACACATAGTGATTTTTTTTTCTTTTTTCCTAATTTGTTGAAAGGTTGTATTCAAGATCAAAGTGATCTCTTCACGGACACAAATATGTATTACAGACTGGTTTATCTTGTTGAGGTGGAGAACCTATTTTAATAGTCTGTCCTTGAAAGCTAATGGTTCCACCTCGGTTTTGGGTGCCACTGATAAAGACTGTAACGCAGCTTACGTATCTGTGCTTCTTACATTTGTTGTCATTTTTATCGAGGCAAATGATCTCAGAGCACTATTTGTGGTTTCATCAATGTTTGAGACAATGAGACAAATTGTTGACTAAGAGAAACAAATGTGGTGCCAGAGATTTCTCCACAGAAATTTGCCAGCTCAGTGAGGATCTCGCCCAATCTTGGGACACGTAGGCTATTAATGAAATACTCAATCATTAAGATACATGAAGCTATAGCAATTTCCTGCAACAGATTTCAATGCTGTGGATAAGCGTGTCCCTCTCTGCTGGGCTTATTTAATTCTGGAAAGGTGCCTAGGAGAGTCAGGAGGAGCTGGAAGCTTGGAAGCGCTCATGGATGAGAGGACTTTGAAGAGCTCATGGGGAGAGAGGTGTGGGAAGCTGAGTATCACGAGTTTGGGTGTGAATACGTTGTGACTAGGAGCCTGGATCTTTGGAGATCTGTTTGTGAGGAAGGTGAGGAATGACATTAGGAGAGCTTCACTCCCCTTGCTCCCATCTACTCCTGCATATCTAGCCTCAAAACTAACTGGTCACCAGAGACTTGTGAGCTAGTAGGGCAAGGGTGCAAGGAGGGAAGGAAAGGAGTCTCTTTGGACCTTTTACCTGTGCCACCACTGCCTCTGCTGGCTAGCACTACTACTGCAGTGGAAACTGTCGTGACAGTCTGCTGGGTGAGAGAAACTCTGGTTAGGGCTGGGATGGACATGGAAGTCATACACGGATTTTCCTTCTTCGTTTCCAGAGATAAAAGGCAAACTTCAGGCTCCATTCATGCCTTGTTGATGCTCCAGGCCAGATCCCATTGAGTGAGAAACCTTGTTACAGGCTGCTCTGTAATGGCCTTACACACTGATAATGACTGATAAACCAGCTTCAAACACCTTTCGCCAATACTTCATTGTCGTAAGTAAACAGAGTATACAAACAAACTGCCAGTGAAGACAGACCTATGCCAAATCCATCTAATTTTGAAATACTATGTGTTGGCTGCAGAGCAAAAAAGGAAAGGCTTAATTCCACCCACCACAGCAGCTGTGAAATCGTGATCAGCAGGACTGCTGAGGATGGCGAGCAGCTTTGTGAGCTGGTGGCGGTGGTGTTTCTATATCAAAGGAGAACTTCATGACAATTTTGACTCCAGCCCAGCGTTACCCTCTTTAAGAAAGTAAATGTGGTGCCTTCCATGTGTGAATTTCAGTAACTGGCACATAAGATGAGGTTCTACAAATGGGTTATGCTGACCTCGGACTGTGCTGCTGCTGAAACGGAAGGTCCCATGTTTCTCTTTCCATTGCCTCTCATCCACCAAAGTTAGTAATAAAATGGGTGTTTGTGTGACTGGTGAAAATTAATGTTTTCTTTCTTTTTGAGGTGGTTGGTTTTTAGCTGGATCTGCCAACTGATCTGACCAGAGCTTTCAGTGCTGGTACAGAGAAGGAGGTTCTGGAAGGAAGGCTCTGGGAAACCGTGTGTGTCCTCTAACTATAGTACGGGTATCCTTCAGGAATATATTAGATCCTTCTCTAGCAATGATGATTTTTCAAAAAATGGGCTTCCAGTTTAAATCTCAGTGCTGCTGGATCTAGACTCTGCTCTTCCTTTTGCAAGGAGGTTGAAAACACTTCCATTGACATTGGGTGGCATTGCAGTGTCTTGTGTATGCTTTCCTTACATTCCATCAAAACCTCACTGGTGCAGAGTGTGGCTGTCCAGTTCAATGAGGAACTTGCGTGGAGGGCTTATATGTTCAGAGCAGTATTGGACTCAGTTCCAGGCTTCAGTAGGAAATACTCATTTTAGTGGGTGCGTTGGATGCAGTTGTTCCTGGTTAACTCAGGAGCAGCTGCTCTCTTTGTACCAAAGAGACTGGAGAAGATAATGTCTAAAAATCCTATGGGTAGGTTGGAGGCAGGCCCATGCAGTGAGGCATCCCCACTGATATTGCTTTGAAATTCTCTTTGTTATTTACCTCCCCTCCTACCTGCCAGAATTGAGATTTGTTGGTCCTTGCATAACTCGGCAAGGCTTGTTTTTGCAGGCTTTTTCTGGATGAAAAGAAGGAACGAACAATAGCAGAGTGCCATGGAAAAGTCCAGGCTGGGGGGTGCGAGGTGAGATGGGGAAAGAGGAGGAATTCCTGTCCCAATATTTGTCCAACCTGTGAGGTTTGTCCAGCCAGCCGTAGCCTGGGACCAGCTCTGTATTTGAATTAGACCAATTTAAATAAATAATCATTAAAGAACAACAATCACCTGAGCCCTGATTCCCGAGCAATGCAGAAATGAGTTTGTTATCTGCACAGAACTATCTGGTTGGGTTGTTTGTGTCAGCTGAATATAATACCTGGCGAGTTCACACCCAGCTATTTACATCTCCACGTTAAGATCCAAGAGCAGGTAAACTACAGAGAAATCATGCTTAAATTAACTGTGCTTAGCTTCCTCAACATAGATAGAAGAAAAGCAAAATTTTCTTGTATAATTTTGTCTCTAAATACCCCTACAGAGCAAGTATCCACTGAATTATTTCTGATTTCTTGTTAGAAATGTGCACAAATACACTAAGAATAAAGTTTCACTGCATTTTGTATTGTTAGACTTCCCATATCCTGGATTCCGCATCGTGTTCAGTCCTGTGTAGATAGTTATAGTAATGATCTTTTATTAACTTGGCTGGAATAACTGCCATGACTCTCAATAATGACATTAGTGTTTAGGTATTTGTATGTCTAAGCACTTACATAAGAAATCATATCACAATGTCAACTTATTGTACTTATTATTTTGCAAATGTTACAACCGCCACCTCCAGTTAAACACAAAAAGAAAAAGGAAAAAAAAAAAAAAGGAAGAAAAACGTCAGAATGCCTGAAGGAATTCTGCCGGTATTAATTTATTGTTTTGTCCTAAAGGCTCTTGTGCTGTAAGCCAAAATAAATTAATTGCACCTACACTTTGAGGTAAAACTCTCCTGTTAAACTCATCTCTACCTCTAAGAAAATCAAAACATCTGTAAGCCTAGCTGTGTTTGAAGGGATTGCACTAACACATATGGCAGGCAAAGAGAAAGGGATCCACGCTTCTGAAGGAAAAGGATTGTGTACTTTCAGGTTTTCCAGCAGTAGTAGGAACTGGAAGTTCAACAGGGTCCTTATCTTTGAGATAACCAGTCATGTCATTAAACAGGGAGAGAGATAAGCACAGGATAGGTGGCCAGCAACAAACTGGTTTCATGAACTGGCCTTTTACCTAGGAAGACCTGAACTCAACAGTGAAGTCACGAAAGAGTTGGTTTGGCCAATTTAATTTACTGCCTGCCTCCAATGAACCCTGGAGGCAGCTTGGGAGAGCTCATGTATTTCAGTGGGCTTTGAGTGAGGTCTTTAGAGGATAAAGCATGCTTTCTGTATTCACTATGTCCAGGATCACTGTTTTTTTTACAGCAAGAAGTAAATATTTTTTTTTATTTTCTATCTACCTATCACACACATAAAATCTGAGCAGAGAGGGGGGAAACCAACCCAAACTTGTAATAATCCTATTCCAGAAAATCCCAACATGTGGTTGTATGAATGTGCTTTACAATTTACCTGTCTGTGTAATCACCAGGAGAAGAAAAGGACACCAGTTTCACATTTTCCATGTGGCAACAGGAACATTTCCATTTAGTTTAGTAGGCTGGGGTCATACCTTGTGTTTGTGTTTCCACAAACTGTGTTTTAAAGTATGGCTCCACTGAAAGACAACAGCTTTGTTGCTGTTTTCAACAGGGCCACTATTTCAAGTGTAAACACAGGTACTGCTATTACTTTGTTGTACAGCAGTATTAGCACATCTAATAGGTATACCTGCAGCACTTTAACAGGATTATAGCAATAGAGAAGATTATTCATTCATTCCTTTTTTTTTTTCCTGGCATTTAACAACTTTGTTAAACTGCTTTTCAAAAAGAAGGTCACTTAACACGTGCTTTAAAAAAAAATAATGAAAAAAAAAAGAATGTTGTTTTGGGTGAAAAGCAGAGGTAGTATATCTTGTGGCTAAGATGTGCTTCTTGTCTTTCCACGTGTTGGAAAAAAAAAAAATACAGCACTGCTGACAATTCGGCAAAAGACCATGGTTAGGCCAAGTTTTCATTATAACATCATCTCCAGCTACTTTCTGTTACACAAAGACTATATGCATAAGAGGAAGTCCTTGTGAGGTAAACCAGACCATAAATTCACAGTGCATCATCTATACCACTGTAACTGCCACTCATCCCATACTCTCAACTGACAGCGCATGTGAGGTGGTTCGTGCTTTTTTCCTCTGAAGGGTGATTTCCAGTTATTTTCCTTCCTTTATCCTGAGTTTACCATGCACATAGGCACTTACCTAGTTGAGGAGCTACGTGGGCATGTTCACACGCTAGCTTACCTCACAGAAGCTTGTTCAGGTAACTTCTAACCCGGCAGGATGGCGCTGCATTTGCAAAATGGAGTAAAGATCCAGATATATCCAATAAAATTGAACTTTATATAGTCTTTGTTATAACCATTGTTTAACCATCCTACTTGGAAAGCAGTTGAAGCATTAAAAACTGGAGGGGGTGAACAAGAAACAATACAACAATCTGTTTCTATCATAAAGCATAAATGTGCTTTCAGCCTATTCCATTCAAAGTATACAGATATTTTCAAGGAATTTAGGGCATAAAAACCCATTGAATCTCCTTGAGGGAATTAAAATCAATGGGAATCAGGAACTCCCATACTTTAAAAGATCTGTGCTTATTTCTTTTTAGGTCTTTTAGAATATCTAAGTCTCAATTATTTACTTTCTGGGCAAATTAGTATTTTTGGCATGGCCCTCTTCATACTCTGATAACAACATCTGATAAAATTAAAAAAAAAAATACATAAGAGTTGAAAACCAAAAGAACTCCTTCTGGAAATTTTTATTTTATTTTTCTCACTGGACTGAAAAGGTGTCTCCAAGAACACTGCAAAACTTCTTGCTCTTTTAGAGAACTACCCCTTAACATACGTTTTGCTCTCTTATTCTTTCTGTAGAATCAGTAACAAAAATCAGATTTTCCATATGAAACACTAATGAAGAATGCCTTTATCTTTCACATCACTGATAATAAGCATCCTCACATGGGAGAACATTATGGAAGAAAATAAAATATCTGGAAAAATTTACAAAGGTCCTTGTCTACTAGAGACAGACACCCTAAACAAATTTTATACACCAAGGGACAAATTTGTCACTGATTTAGTACACCATTGACAACTTTTTGCCAATACTATTGAACAATGGTGGCCCTTCCTTTGTTCAGGCTATGTAGCATAATGTAATTCAAATAATTTTAATCAAAATTTGAATATAAATTATAATACAATAATTTATAAGAATAAATATTATAATTCTAGATCTAAAGAACGCAGCTGGAAGAGAAACTTGGATAGAAATGATGCAGAAATTGTTTTTTCAGTAGAGATTTGAAACAAGGTAGAAAGGTGGTAAAGGGGAAAATAAAAAAGCAAAGCCATGTCAAGAATGGGACTCTCTCACAGACAATAGTAAAAGTGTACTAAGAGGAAAGAGGAGGCCAGTGCCAACCAAACCAGGTAGGGGGGGAAAAAAAAAAAAGAAAAAGAAAAAGAAAACAATGTTTTCAGCACGTTGATGGAAGACGTGCTCATATATGAGCATTTCAGCAATGGAGCAGGATGGCAGCAGTGGTGTGGGTCACAGGACAGGTAGGAGAGGAACAGCGAAGATGCGAGATGTGAACCAGCAGAACATCTGGGCTTTGAAGAGCAAAAAGGATCACATGAAGGACTAAGCTAAAGTTGATTCTTCCCATATCATAGACCCATACAGATCCAGGCAGAAGAAAACTTCTGTCCTAGGGCTTTGTCACTCTTGCCAAATTAATCTTGTCTGTTTTTAACATCCTTCAGTGTTCCCACAGCCTCGCCAGACAAGGGGAGGCTCTGTGTATCTATCCTCACTATTTGCAGCTTGTTTTTTCCAGCATTCAACTTGAACTCGCATCTTAAGCTCATTACCTCTTGTCTATCCCCACAAACACAATTTAATCCCCTTGTCTTTGCATTTACCTTTTCTACTCTTAAAGACCATTTTGTCTCCTGAATCTTCTCCTCTCCGGATAAAGTAACAACACTGCTTTCAATCTTTTATTGTAAATCACATTTTTCAGACCTCTGATCAGTCTTGCTGCGTTCAGTTCAATGACTCCGCATCTTTCTTGAGGTCTGGTACCAGACAAAACACTCTATCAGAAGCCTTTATGATGTTGAAGAAGGAAAAGAGCTCAGTGTTTTGGAGCTCTAATTATTACTATTAGCCTGTTTGCTTATTATGAGATGATGATACACACCTGTCAAGCATTAATAAGGATAAGTTATTGAAAATAATAATTACTTTTTTAAAAAAAAGAGGAAAAATCTAATTTTGGATATGAAAAAAATTGTCTAACCATTATTATTATTGAAACTATGTACTTAAGTGAAAAAGACAAATCTAGCCAATGTTTATCACTGTAAGATATAACTATTCAACCAACATCAGAAAATGAGGATCATTTTGGTTCAGTGTCCACACCAAGGAAAACCATTACACATATTATGCTGGAAAATGAAAAGTCTACTGTGAGGATAACACAAAGCCTAGCAGAATCCCAAAAGGTAAGGATGAGGGCCAGGCAACCACGAACTCCCCGGTCCCTGCTTGTTGATGACCTATTCCAAAAGATACTCACAGAGCACCCACAAAGTGGAGGAACTCCTTTCCCAGAAGAACATTCACGCAGAGGCAGAAGTGCCTTTTCTACACTCAGGGAGGAAAAACTCATCCCAAAGCACCTAAAATCAGTGAATGCAAAAAGTGGAATTGTCAGCTGTCTGAATTAAGGACATTAAATATAATCCATTTTACGCTATCTGGGTCTAGTTGATCTAGGCTGAGCTAGACTCTCTGCAGACCACACTTCCATCGGCAGTTGAGGAGCATCTTCCAGTTTAATCTCATCTGAAACTGCTCCTCAACAGAAAGCATGGGGAGTGAGCACAGTGAAGAGATTTGCTTGGAAAGCTGTGGCACTGTTGATCTGAGCTAAAATGCAGGTGCAGGTACTAATGTAGGTGTGGGGTGTAGGTGTAGACACCCTCTATGTTTAACTTGTCTGATCACTAGAACTGGCTCGTGACCATTAGCTTTGAACTTTCCTGAGTGACTTGGTATTAAAGAACAGACATTTTGATTCCTCCTAGCCAAACAGAACTCAGAAATCGGCCATTCTTACAGATATGCAAGACATAGTCCATAAGGAATTAAAGGCCATGAATTTATGTCCAGAAAGAGACATAAATTCTTTCTATGATGGGCCTCCATTCCCTATTTGTTTGTAGTCAATTAAAAAGTCATTATGATCAGAAGGCAAACAGCAAAGATTTATGCTTAGCTTTTCTTCAGAGGTGAATGGCCCAAACATTAAACTCTAATCTTCTTTTTGGCCTCCTTGTGTACACTTACAAATCCTGAAGTGCCTGCCAAAAGTTTTCAAACCACAATCTTATCCAGTGAAATCAAAGACCTTGTCCTTGAAATTATATGGATTTTCTGGGACCTGTCTAGCATCCATGACTAGCAAAACAACTTTATGGTTATGAATCATCCTTGAACAAAACTGGACCAGTCTTTAAATTGTATTTATTCCAGGAAAAAAAAAAAAAAATCCTCTATGCCTGCTGGACAGCCCTAAGAAGTGAAACAAGGTGATTGTTGTCAGTGTAAAAGTTCAATTGAATTAAAATGTAAAAATCTTCAGAGATCTCTCTCCCTCTGAACAGATCTCTTGGTTAAGAAGCTTGATGACCTAGTCCAAGAACATCCAATCTAATTTACCTTTCCACAGTGAGGACCTCTTTGCAGAACAGTCTCCTACCCACTAGATTAGAGGTCACTCATCCTTCGCTCTTTGGCTGTCCACTGGACAACAGAAAAGATGAAGGAATGGGTCAGAAGGTAGGCGAGCAAGGGCAGCCTAGGATGCAGGGACATCAGTTAAGGATTCTTGACCTTTGTCCAGGGACTGGCAACATTTTAAGAGCTTCTGAATATAAAGAAGCCCATAGTAGGAGACACCAAAAAGCAAGGCTTGCCTTTCCTAACAGTGAGCTATAAAACCACACTATACAGCCCATACAAGGCAGTGGTACCACAACATTAAGGTCTATTTCTTCTGAAAAAGGAACCATGAGCACTGCTTGGCTCCATTGAAGAAAAGCTATAGGTGATTGCTCGAACAGGAAAACTTGGACCCTGAACAGCCAGCAGTCTCCATTCATATCAACTCTGATTTCATCACATGAGGGAGGGGAACCTTACACACTTGATGAGCTTTAGGTAGTAGCTCCTTGTGCTCAAGCGGTATTTAGCCACCCTTTCTGGAACATCCAAGCCTGCCCAGGAACTCTGCAGCCTTCTCGCCTTCACATCCCCAGAGAGGGACTGGTCATCTCGCAGTCAGGGATTTGCATGTAACCACCCAGCTCCTTTTTTTTTTATTCTAAGACTCCCTTGTCTGCTGTTCTGATCGCTCTTCCCAGGCTGCATAAGCATACTGCAAGGCTAACAGGATTAAAGAGCAGCAAAAAAATCGACTCATTAAAGCAAACGAAAATAGCTTAGATTACACATGGAGTGCATGCAGATTAGAGAAATTTTATCTAGTCTCTCAGCAAATCAGAATAGGCTGCATTTTAAACTTTTCTCTACAGCTAAAAGTAGTAAGGACCCCGCCACCACCCCCTGCTTGGAACTGTCACCGACAGTTCTGAGATCTAGGTCTGGTGTTCCTGCAAGTGCAATCCCAGTGTCCTAAAGCACAGAGACAAAGATTGGGGTTTGCTTTTCTAATAACAGCACATTAAATCATCAAAATATTTTTTAAAAAGGCAGAACATATTCTACCCTTACCGAAATCATAACATTTAATTTTCAAAAAAGTACAAGACTTCTCTAAGCTTCAAAAACTAGTAAAAACTTTGTTAATTCTCTTTTAACTTAAAATAGCAAACCCAATAAACCAGTGTTTTTATTATAAAAAGTTTACTCTCCAGCTGAGCTTTTAAGTGCCAAGTTCCATCCAGAATCACACTTTCACAGCCAAATTAGAAACTATAAACTTAGAAACCAGTGTTTTACGATATAATCCTTTGCCAGGCACTTCACCAGCGCTTGGGCTACCAGCTGCTCTAATAATAAGCGAACGTTATTGAAAAATAATAACACCGAACATTTGGAAGCACTCTGTAAAATGGATTAATTTAGCGAACAAGTTAGGCTGCTAACTTTAAGATACCGGCGTGCCCGGCAACTTTGGACAGCTGGAAGTGATGTGGAACCGGTGGCTGACACCCGACAGAAAGAAAAACGCCGAGTTGCAAAGCGAGTGCGTGAAGCGTGCAAAGCGAGCGGAGAAAGCGCGGCGCGGCTCCGCGACAGCGGGGGAGCGGCAGGGCGGCGGAGCCCGCGGGTCGGCTTTTTGGGAGGGAGGCACGGCGAGGGGTGGTCGCCGTCGGGCTACCCGCTGCTCTTCGCCTACTTCTTTCTTTGCCTCGCCACCTGATTGTTAGGCTCAGGTAAAAATGAGGAGGAAAGGAGCTTGCGTCCTCGAAACTTTAAACTCGGGTTTAAAAACAGAAGCAGCATCCTAAAGCTGTGTGCATCGCAGATGAGGTGCTGTTTGGTCAGCATACGAGAAACCGGATGGTATTTGGAGTGGGACAAGCAAGCTGGCAGAATTAACATATGGGTATCGAGAAGATAGTCTAAACCCATCCTTTAGTATTTTTTAAAGCACTTTGATCTCGCTTGGTGGAATACAACCCTGCATTCTGGAAATTCTTGTTTAGCCTCCGTCTGATAATGCATCTGTCCGACTTGTTGGAATTTGGTTGGGTGTTGTTTTTTTTTTTCCCCCGATAGCAGAAGGAAAGATTGCGCCCTTGAATTTGCATGCGTCAGAAATTGACAGGTCAAAGGCAAGTAAATCACATTACACACGACTGCATTGTTACTGTATCGATAACAACACATTATCAGAACAATTAACACATTCGCACAGCTACGCGGAGATCATAGCAGTGGTTAAACAAAAATCCAGATAAGTAACTAAACTCCGATAAAGCCTTCCCCTTTTTGTGTGTGTTTGGGGATTTGAAGGCTCTCCGAGAGACTCGGCGTGTGCGTCTGCCTGTCCGTTTGTGTGTCTGCTGCGCGGGATCTCCCCGCGGGAAGATCAGCCTCCTCCCCCCTCGCCGTGGCTGCCTCAAACCGGGGTGGGGGGAGACCCGGGAGCCTCCGGTGGCTCCTAACCTGGGTCCAATCTCCCTCCAAGCCGAACTGATAGTTTCCATCACTTCGTGCAAACCCTCTTGACAGCAGGTAGCCAGGAAGGGCAGACCTCCTTTAAACACAAGCATCGCTGAAATAACCGTGTGTGTTTTAGTAGCCGTGAGTGTGTTTTAGTAGCCAGTGGTTACCGCAAGCGTTAGGTGAGGTCGGGGGGAAGGCGGAAAGCACTATGGAAACGATACCTTCGACTACAGTATTTCATTTGCAACCAGAAAATGTACTTAAGCCACTACTGAGCCATTTATAGATCTCAACCTGCGAAAGATTCATGTACAGTAATTTACCATCAATAAATTCTATTACCGTTTTCACTCTTTGGAGGACTGAACGTAACCAGGGACACGTGCAGATGAAGTCATGGCTTTGCAAGTAGCGGCGTTTTTAGAAGACAGCAGCCCATGAGTTGAGGCATCTTCTCTGCTGGAAGTTACGCGAGTGTTTCTTTCAAGATGAGCTCACCTGTATGCAGCTCTGAAGGAACCTGCGAGCTGGTGGTTGAGCTGCCCTTGGACAGCCACTCACCCTAGGCACCTCCCTGGGGCCTGTGCTGTGGTGTGGAGCCCTTCCCCACGCAGTTTTTCCTGTGGAACAGCTGCCCGGTCTGCTCGCACCTTTGCTCTGCCATCTGCGCGGGTGCAGGTCCAGAGGTGCGGCCCAGGGGGTTCGAGGAGCAGCGGCAGCAGGCTTGGCGTGGCGGTACCCACGGGCTGGCCCACGGGCAGAGGGTTCGTGGTGGGGGTGTTGGTCTGTGCCATCTGGGGACTGCGCCCGCGTGCCCGCTTCGAGTGCTTCACGCGGCTCTGTCGCGACAGCGGCCCGTCGCGATCCCGTCGACGCCGCTCCTTGGCACAAGCAGGCGGGAAAAGCCGGGGAAGAGCCTCGCTGGAACCGATCCACTCGGGAGCTCAGCCATCGCCCCCCACTCCTCTGCGCTCCGGAGGGGCTCTCGCCTTCCCCCGAACCCTGTCCGCCTGGGCGCTTTCCCGCCGGCACCCACGATGCGGAGGGAAGCCGGTCACGCCGACATCCACTCCGTGCGGGGAGAGCAGGGTGTCCGTCCTCGCCTGTGAGGAGTGACACGCAGTAACGTGACGTGTGAACGAACGAAAGAGGAAATCGCTTCCCCCGTCGAACGAGAGGGTTTTACCGCCGTCGAAAATACCGGCTGCTCCTCTGGAAAGGGAAATGGCTGGCCGGCGGGTGGGTGGCCTGGTCCGCGGGGACAGAGGTACCTGCACCGGGCTCGGCCCCTCTTGACCGGGCTCCCACCGCCGAGAAACGCCGTTTCCCGGCTCGGCCCGAACGCCCGCCAGCGCCGGTGGATGTCCTAATCTCCCCGCTTTTGACAACCCACGGGAAGTTTTTCCTCCCACCACGGCTGAATGGATTGTAGGAGGTCAGGGTGGCTTTGGAGAGCGTAATTCTTGCTAATTATGTAGCAAGAAACGGGTCGTAAAACCCGAGGCGGGAGGAGGTGCGGTTTGTAGAGGAGCTGCTGAGTGTTTCACAGGGCGCTCCGGCCCGGGGGGGAGGCACCCGCCGGTGGGTACTCGGCCGTGGGTTCCTTTCCAAACGCCTCGGTACCCCTAGAGGTGCGGGAGGCGGGCGGGGGGTGGCGTTGCGGGGGTAAGGAAGGCGCGGAGCCTGGGAGTGGAACTAGCTCCGGACCCCCCCACTTCACCCACACCTCCCATGGCGATGTCCCCGACCCCTGTAGCGGGTCCGGCGTGGGGGGGCTGGATGGCGCTCCCGGGTGGGGTGAGCTGCTACCCCACTCGTGCATCGGCCCCCGGGAACGTCCGTTTTTTCCTTAGAAGCCGTGGGGCGGCGGAGCTGTCCCGGGCCGGGCCCAGCCCGGCGCCCGCGCGGGCGGCCGTTAACGGCTGGTTGTAGTGGGCACCGGCACGCGCCGCGAGGGTCAGCCCGGCCCGGAGAGCCAAGGCGCGCGAGCTCGCCCTGACTGACGGGCAGCCGGTGAGGAGCGCACGCGGGGAGCTCGGGCTGGGGGAGGGAGGGGGGGGGGGGGGAGGTTGGCAGTGCGAAGCGGCGCACCGCGCGGCGAAAAAAAACCACGCGTGGAATATCTTGAGGCGCCGCTGGACGCACGCCGCTGCTCGGGGCCGGCGAGATGCTCTCCGAAGAGGCGGGCCCTCCCCCTCGGCCGGCCGGCCGGCCCGCCCGCTGCACCAGCCCTCCGCAGGGAAAACCCCAAAACACACAAAAAATTACGGGCGAGCGCCGTCCCCCCCCCGCCCCCCCTCCCACGGTCCCGGGCACCGCGCGGAGCCAGCGCCGAGCACCGGCGGCTGGCGGGGGGGGCACGGGGGAAAAGCGCGCATGCGCTGATCCGACCCCACCCCTCCTCGACCTGCCGGGGAGCTACGCGGGCGTGGAAAGCGCTGGCTCCGCCCCTCCCGGCGCGGCGGCCCCGCCCCTGCCCGCCCGCGCGGCGCGGGCCGGCGGCATGCGAACGTGCAGGGCGGGGCGGGGCGTGGGGAGGTGGGGGATGCCGAGCGCGCGCGTTACCTGCCGCCGCGCCGACGGGGCGAGAGGAGGGGGCGACTCCGCCGGCTGCGGACCCCACCGCGGACTTTATAACCGGGTCGGCCGGGCGCAGACCGCCGAGCATTTTAATTAAGAACAACCCCCCCCCCCCTCCGCCCTCTGCCGCCGCCACCTCCTCCGCCGCCACCGCCTCCTCCTTCCTCCGCCCCCCGCCGCTCCCGCCCGCCCCGCCGCCCATCCGAGTCGGCGGCCAAGAAAACCCAGAGAGACCTGGCGGCTGCCGGAGAAGGGGGAGCGGCGCGGCAGGCGGAGCGCCCCGCAGCCCGCCCGAAACTTGACGAACTTTGTGCGGCGGCGGAAACCAGGAGGCCGCGGTGCCCGGCGGCCGCTTGCCACCGGCGCCCGGCGAGTATGTGCCAGGAGCGGGCGACTCGCCGCGCCCCGGCGGGCGGAGCGGGGCGGCTGTGAGCGGGCCGGCCCGCGCCCCCGGGGCCCTCCCCGCAGCGCCTGAGCCGCCGCGGACTCCGGCCCGCCCGGCCCTGCACCGCACCGCTCCGCGCCGCGGCGGGCTGCCCCCCGAGCTCGGCCGGGCGGCGATGGCTCCGGGCGGGCTCTGACCGCCGCCCTGTCCGGGGCTCGCCGCCGCACCCGAGAGCGCCGAGGAGCATCGCGGCCGCAGCGGAGCCAGGACCGCCCCCCACTCCACCGCCCCGCGCCGTCGGGACTTCTCCGCGGCCCCGCCTGGACCCGAGGAAGAGCCCTGGCCCGGAGATCGGCGGCGCGGAGAGAGGCTCCGCGACCCGGGCGGGGAGCGGCCCCCGTCCCGCCCGCCGCTGCGCCCTGACGGGGAGGCTCCGCCGCCGCTCGGCAGCGCCCCGCGCCCGGAGTGGGGCCGCCGCCCCGCACCCGCCGGAGCCACCGCGCCGGGGCACTCGCCGAGATTGCTTTTGGAGGAGCGGAGCGCGGCGGAGGAGAGGAGGAGGAGGAGGCGGCGGCGGGCGAGGCGCCCGGAGGCTGCGGCTCGCCGGGGCGGCGGGGAGACACCATGTCCAAACCGGTGGATCACGTCAAGAGGCCGATGAACGCCTTCATGGTGTGGTCGCGGGCGCAACGGCGGAAGATGGCCCAGGAGAACCCCAAAATGCACAACTCGGAGATCAGCAAGCGCCTGGGCGCCGAGTGGAAGCTGCTGACCGAGTCGGAGAAGCGGCCCTTCATCGACGAGGCCAAGCGGCTGCGGGCCATGCACATGAAGGAGCACCCCGACTACAAGTACCGGCCGCGACGGAAGCCCAAAACGCTGCTCAAGAAGGACAAGTTCGCCTTCCCCGTGCCCTACGGGCTGGGCGGCGTGGCGGACCACGAGCACCCGCACGGCCTGAAGGCGGGCGGGCTGCACGGCGGCGCGGCCGGCGGGCTGGTGCCCGAGTCGCTGCTCGCTAACCCCGAGAAAGCGGCGGCCGCTGCCGCCGCCGCCGCCGCCCGCGTCTTTTTCCCCCAGTCGGCCGCTGCCGCCGCCGCCGCCGCTGCCGCCGCCGCCGCCAGCAGCCCCTACTCCCTGCTGGACCTGGGCTCCAAAATGGCCGAGATCTCTTCCTCCTCCTCCTCTTCCTCGGGCTCGGGGCTGCCCTACGCCTCCTCGCTGGGCTACCCGGGCGCTGGCGGGGCGGGCGCTTTCCACGGGGCTGCCGCTGCCGCCGCCGCCGCTGCCGCCGCCGCCGCCGGGGGTCACACGCACTCGCACCCCTCGCCCGGTAACCCGGGTTACATGATCCCCTGCAACTGCAGCGCCTGGCCCGGCCCGGGGCTGCAGCCGCCGCTGGCCTACATCCTGCTGCCAGGCATGGGCAAGCCCCAGCTGGACCCTTACCCCGCAGCCTACGCCGCCGCCCTATGACCGGAGGACGCTCGCCCGCAACCCTGGCGCCCGTCGGGAATGGGGTGCCGGTGCAAGACGGGGGGTAGGGGGGCGACGGAGCGGCGGGGCCGAGCCCCGGGACCTGTTGCGCGTCGCCCGTCGAGGGGCTGAGTCCCCGCCCGCCGCCCCGCGTAGAGCTCGTGTGTGTGTGTGTGCGTGTTGCATGCGGTCTATTGCAGATAGCCGAGCTGGAACGGAAGAAAAAAAGAGGAGAAAAAAAGAAAATAAAAAAAAAAAAGGGACCCACCCGCCCTGCCTCCCCCCAAAAGTGCTCGTTCGGGACAGACATGAGGAGCGCCGGCCCCTCTGCCGGTTCTTCTCCCGCCGGGCTCGGAGGAGCCCCGGTGCGGGACCGCCGCCCCCGCAACGGGACGGAGCGAGGCGGGGGAGGCGCGGGCAGGGCGAGGTGCGGGCCCGGGAGCGGCTGGGTGCCTGGTTCGTAGCCCCTCACGGGCCATCGGGAGCGGGATCCACGCAAAGAAAAGAGTGGGGGGCGTGGGCCTCTGCCCGCCCCCCCAGCCCCGTCCCGCGTGGGTTCCTGCCGTCCGCTGCCACCGGACGCTGGCAGGCGCGAGGAGTGATTTCCACGGGAGGAAACGCGCGTGACCCTCTGTCCCCGTGTGTCCCGTCTTGTGTACCCACCCCCCTCCGCTAATTAAGTCGCACCCTCCGACTGTAAATTTGTATATCTTGTGGAAACGTTCGGTCTCGGATTGAAAACTCTCGTTACTTACTTCGCCCACGGTCGATTCAGTTTTAACCTGAAAAAAAAAAAAAAAAAGAAAGAAAGAAAAGGAATGCCTTTCAAAGGGAATAAAAATATTGCGGGACCGCTCGGGGATCGCAATATTATCTAATGTTAAATCAGACTTTTTTGTCTGAGTGATACTTATCTATTTATTATTTAGCTGAACTGAACCAGAGCTTTGCTTTGACAGAAGAGTATTCTCATTTAAAAGAAAATCCGTCTCCCCCGCCAACATGAAGTGTTTCACATGTGTTTCGGAGTACCCTACCTGTTTAGCTTATTTTAGAGCGACTGCAATTCAATTGCAAATGGCGATTTAAAAAAAAAAAAGAGAGAGAGACGACAACAAATTTATAGGAAAAAAAATCCTTCATCAGTTTAGAGGGTTTTTTTGTTTACTTTTGTAATGTGTATATTTTGACTAATGTTTGTGAATGAAGCTGGCTAACATGTATTTAGTTTCATTTTGGCTTTATGTAATATAAAGTAAAAAAAATTAAGTATTGGTTTTAACATTTACGTGTAAATGGTTTTCTTGTGTGATCTTCTAATTTAAAGTTAGACGTCTAAACTATATCTGTAAATTAGATTCCGACTACCACTCTGTTCATTTTTGAACAAAGAGTTTAAATAAAGCCTGAAGCAGGGAAAAGAGAAAATCCTCTATTTCTTGTTGAATTACTAACAAGATTTTTATCTGAATTGCCCTTACGTGCCTGGTCCAGGTGAGGTGTAAGGTATCCTCTAAAGGCTGTCTTTGTTTCGCTTTTGAATAGATTTACTAGGAAATCTAAATCAAGCCGTTGTTATTCGGAGCCAAAAACCTGATTTATCACATTTTTAATCGTGAATAGGAAAGAAGATAAAAAAAAAAAACCACCAAGTTGTCGTATTATGTTTTTTTTTTTAAAAAAAAAAAAAAAAGGCATTCATGGACCAGCAGAAGAGAGTTCACTGAATACACTGGGACCGTTCAGAGGATTTCACCGGTTTCCAGTAACGTTTTCAGAGCGGAAAGTTGCCTGACCACTTTACCTTCTTAGACCGAGAGCCTTGCCACTTAAACCCCTGTAATTTGTTCACCTCTCCGAGCCACGTTTGTGCTTTATTCCTGGAGTCTTTTTCGCGGGGGTTCCTAGCGATTGCTGACTAAAACCTAACACCTTTTTTTCTTTTCTTCTTTTTTTTTTTTTTTAATCCCTTTTGCTTCCCAACGGCTTTCCTCTTTTTAGTGCCCGAAAATGCCGTTTTCGGACGTCAGCCCAGCAAACCTCTGACTTCGCAGGCAGCAGGGATGGGGGAGTGCGACGAGGCGGTCCAAGCCTTTTAGCGAGCATCCCGCGACGTGGATAC